>NC_082661.1:235961124-236561124 GCF_025265405.1 Mesoplodon densirostris
AAATGTAGAAGCCTTTTGAGGAAAAAAGACATACACAAGAGATAACAGAAAACAATTCAGTCAGCCTTTAAACAATCATAAATTGTTTGGTACAATCTAGAACCATAGTGTTATAGCATATGATATAGGAATTGGAGGGAAAAGAAAACAGGGGCCGGCTTCATGGAGGAAATGTGAGTGGGCTACACTTGGAGGGATCCCATCATTTGACGCACTTGCTGTTACTCCCAGCATCATCCTCTGTTTCTTCATCCAGTCAGTCACTGAAGAGTAGAGAGCCCTTTGATGATGACAACAGAAATCTCTCTTCTAAAGTGTCATCAAAGAATATTGTCATCCAGCCCATTTTCTACATTTGTTCACAAGAAGATTATGAAACACTTTGTCACAGGTGTTTTGAAGGCCATGTTCACTATGCCTTCCACATTCCCCCATCCAGGCTTCTCTTTCTGTTGACAACATGAGCTTTAAGTCAGTTCAAACCATTGGAATCCCAGCTCTACGGTTTATTAACTGTTTGGCCTTTGGCAAATTATATGACTCCCTTGAGCCTCAATAGCCTCATAGTTCAAATTTGGATTTAAAAAGTCTGTCTTACAGGATTTGGGTAAGGGTTACATGAGATTTTATTTCTGGATTGTATATGTGCCTTGTATGAAATAGGCACCGAAGAAGAGTTCTTTTCCAGTGCCTTTAATGACCCTGCCCAAAACATGACGTCTGTTTGATCAGCTGTGATTTTGGCTTCATGACCTCATACCACCTCCTGGTGGTCACTTCTTCTTTGTCCAACCTTACAGAGATGACGCTCTTTTTTTTTTTTTTTTTTTTTTTTCTTTTTGCGGTATGCGGGCCTCTCACTGTTGTGGCCTCTCCCGTTGCGGAGCACAGGCTCCGGATGCGCAGGCCCAGCGGCCATGGCTCACGGGCCCAGCCGCTCCGCGGCACACGGGATCCTCCCAGACCGGGGCACGAACCCGTATCCCCTGCATCGGCAGGCGGACTCTCAACCACTTGCGCCACCAGGGAGGCCCAGAGATGACGCTCTTCATAATCGATTCTGGAGTTCAGAAGATACACGAAGTTCACTCAGTAGTCTCTTATCGGAGGGATTTCTATTTTCCTTTTTAAAGTCATTGGATCACCACAATCACCTCCTCATCTGTATTAAAAGAAGTTACTTATGCAATTATTCACCCTCCAGTTGGAGCCTCTGTTTTGCATGGGGCAGCATGTTTTCAATCTAGGGGAATAAAAACTGTCATCTCTAATGCCACCGTATTGCACACGAATCTTCCATTGTCATTGATGTGTTCTGTTCCACGAGAGATGTGAGGACTCCATATGGTGGCCATAGACCCAGGAAGTGCTCTTCCCTTTCTGCATCTCTAACTTCCTCCCCTTCTTTTCTGTTTTCATAATCGTATTTGTGGTAAGACATACCCAAATATGACAGCTTTAACATCAATAGCATGAACACTGTTTAGCGACCTCTTGAAAATACCCTTTTCGTTTGGAGACAACCCATTTGTTCTGGTTTCATACCCTAGCAAAACTATGACCTGTCTTTTCAAATTTAGAAACTAACACTAAAATAGTTATTGAAACAGTTCTATATCTAGTTTATTGAAATATTTTATATCTAATATATTAAATTGAAACAAAGGTTTTATATTTAAGAGAGAAGTGTTTCCTAAATTAAGTATTTTTCACTCAGTGATTCAGTGTTCTAAATGTAATAGGCTTTCTTCTTGGAAGAACTGGATTCTGATCGTTGGAATACTGTTGGTAATAATTGGAATAAACACGAAAGAACACTCATGCCCCCTAGAGGATTGGGGGAATGGATATGGTGTAGTTTCATCATATTCCCTTTTTTTAGTAGATACTGATCAAAACCCAAAGGGTAAAAGGATAGCAAGTGAAAACACTTTTGTAGTTTAATGGGATCTCCTCCAAGTCTGATGGCCATGACCATAAACAGAGAGAGACTTATTTTCTTCTTCAGTGGAATTTAGTAAAATTAAACAGGTGCTCAGAAAGACAAACTTTTAACACAAATGTGGATTCTCTGTATTGATTCCTAGTAGTTCTAGGGATATAATTTCTTATCTCCTTTTCTTTCTTTTACTCACCAACTTCTTAGCCCTGATTTTCATTCCTCTCTGCTTCGAATTTTTTCCTTTCCATCTTCCCTCCATCTAGGAAACTTTTGTGACCCCAGAACAGATGCAGAGACCCCTGGCCACCACATATTCTAAAATATCTCATCTCTTCGCTCTTCAATTTAAGGACCTATTTGTTGAGTTAAATACTTTCATTTAACTTTTCCAAAGCCCGGGTCTAAAATATCCTTGCTTATTGTTCTGTTTAAGATGGCGGGCACATTGTCAGGACACATTGTCTTATTTCACTTGGTAGAATCTAGTGCAGCTAAATGAGGAGTGATGAAAGGAAATGGAAGGAAAGGAGGTTTTGGTTCAACATTTAAGTTTCTTCTTTTAGACGTGCACTAGTTCTCGTATAATAGAATGGCACTGGTCCCTTATTTTCTGTTTTTATGCTACATAGTTATCATCCACTTGGTATTTTATGGCTGAGTCATTCTAAGTAACAAACACTGTTCATAATATTAGGTAGTGTTAATATTCTTGTTAATACTCAAGAGTTTCCTCTTTTCCTTTTGATCTCTACTGACATATCTTCCATTCTGACATGAAAGAAAGTATATAATTTTTTTGCAAGCTATTATATTATAGTCTCTGATCTTTGGGCTAGATTGCAAAATCAGAATTAAATTAACCAACAGATTCCCTTGCAAGAATGCCAGTGTTTCCTTCCTAAGTAAATGTACCTCTTTATTTTAAAGAGATCAAATCTGAATCTCAGTCATTTATAAACTTACAAGATCCTACAAAGTCTGAACCTCCACTGTGGAAAGGTCCCCATCCTTCTCTCCATACTCTCTCTGCATGTATCTTCATGTGTTTGGGGGAAAGAAGATAATCCTGCCAGTCAAGTATAATGTCAGCTGGATAGGGTGGGAGAGAAGGAGATGGTGCTTGACAGTCTCATTTATCCTTCAGAATCTGCATGACCCAGGAGGTAAATAGCATAGCTGCCAGTTTATAGATGAGGAAACTGAGGTTCAAACTGGTGAAAGAAAGGATGAGTTTTACTCTGAAATTTTGATCCTGGTCGACTGGACTAACTGTGGTGTCATAAAAGTAATTAGGAAATCAGGAGGTGCTAGTTTGGGGTTTCTTTTTTATCGTTTTTTTGGTTTTTTGGTTTGACATTGGTTGAGTTTGAGGTGATAACCTGTAAAATAGGCCATGACTAAAGATATGGATTTGAGAATCTTACACATGGAGGTGAAAGTTGATGTCATAGCATAAATGAGATTTTAGAAGTGTGTAGAGTTGTGCTGTCCAATATGGTAGCCACAAGCCACATGTGGATACTGAGTTCTTGAAAGGGGGCTGGTCTGAATTGAGATGTGCCATGAGTGTAAAATACACACTGGATTTCAAAGACTTAGTCCCCTAAAAAGAATGTAAAATAGTTCATTAATAATTTTTATATTGACTACATATTGAAATGGTACCTTTTTGTTATATTGGGTTAAATAAATACATAACTAAAATGAATTTTCCCTGTTTCTTTTTCTGTTTTTTGATGTGGCTACTAGCAAACTTTAAGTTATATATGTAGCTTACATTACATTCCTATCAGACAGCATTAACAGAGAGAGGGAAAATAAGGGGACTAAAACAGAACCTTTGAGAATGTAATTTTTTTAAAGTTAAAAATTTTAAGTTAGAAAGTAACACATGCAAATAGGTTTTTCAAATAAGCCTACAGAGAAGTATAAAATAAGAGTTTTTCCTACCGTCACTAATATCACTTTGGAAGATATAAACACTATTTGGTTTCTTACTTTCTCTTCCAGGAATATGTACACATACAAAGACATATTTAATACAGATGGGCTCAGACTACTCACTGTTCTGTACCTTGCTTTGTTCAGTAATATGTCTGAAGGTCCTTCATAAAAGCACAGAGAGATCTGCTTCGCCCTGACCTTTTCCGTCCTGGTGCCGGGGAGGACTGCGGTCCTTGCCGTCCCTGTCACCTCCCAGTCCCTCTGGCCCACCGCTCCCTCGCCTTGGGTGCTCCTTCTCCTTCCTTGACCTGTCTCATCAGGTCGTTGTTCCACATGGCTTCTGAGATGGCCTATTGAATTCTCCCAAATCTACCAAATTGAACATTTGACACCAGTCACTTTAAAAACGGCACAGTAGACAGTGCAACTGAGATGTTGTTGAGGGTAGGCGCTGTGTCTAACTCATCTTTGTCTACCAGGTGCCATGTAGTGGGTGCTCTATCAGTGTTTGTAGAATTAGTGAATAAATGGGTGAATGAGTAAAGTACTACTTGATAAATACTCTAGAAAATGGAGGTAGAAAAGGAAAGGTATAAGACATGTAGCTTGCAACAAACAGACATCTATATGCATACTATAGTCTATTCAGAAAAATGAGTAAGATTTTAGGTGCATATGGTATATGTTTAATAGAAACCTAATGCTTTTTTGTCATTTTAAAATACTGTGAAAACTGGAATCATCATTATTACCCTGTAACAATGCTAGACTTTGGAAGTTAATATATTGAACAAATATTTGTTGAGTACCTGTTAGGCGCCAAGAAGTGTGCTAGGCTCTGAGTACACAGTGCTGGATAAAACAGACACGATTCCCACCCGTGTGGAACTTAATTGTAGTAAAGTTCAATGGCAGATGCCTCGCAATTTCGATATTAATTACGACATATAATAATGACAGTGACTGCTTCCCTTTAATGACTGCTTGACATGTGCTATTATGCTCTACACTAAACACTTTCCCTACTTTATTTTACTTAATACATATTCCAGAAATATCAATGGAAGTGACTGAAGTCATTTTTTGACATTTTTAATATATAAGGAGTCTGAATCTTAAGGAAATTAAATCCGTTTGTACTATATCAGGTGTGTCCGAAGCAAGTGACAGGTGTGGGACGGTCTTCCTACTCCTCACCCGGTGATCTCTTGCTATACCACACTGCCTCTTTACAAGGGAACTGTGGCCCTAGTTAAGGAGATTCTAGAACAATTTTGGTAGTGATTCCTTAAAAAAATGATTTCCTATAAATATCGGTAACAGATAATGGATGTGACAAAGACAGTTTTCCAAGACAGACGCTCATCGTGGCACTGTGCACCTCTGTTTGAACAGTCAAGTAAATGTTTGCTGACACCAGTGTCTGTCTTCATGTTCTGTAGTGCTTTCAACTTCATTTCTGCACTTGTTTCTAACAGACAAAAATCGGATCAGGAAAGTTGATGGGGCCCAAAGGAGTTTCTGTGGACCGCAACGGGCACATCATCGTGGTGGATAACAAGGCGTGCTGTGTGTTTATCTTCCAGCCAAACGGGAAAATAGTCACCAGGTTTGGTAGCCGAGGAAATGGGGACAGGCAGTTTGCAGGTACACTCGATGGTAATATGTAAACCCCCTTTTTTATGCCTCTTCTGCTCACATTTGCATGATGTTGGAGCATGTTGAAGACGCCTCATCCCCAGTGTTTTTGCTGGCTTTGGGAAAGACACTGGGGATGGAATCTAAGCGAAAGCATGGTTAGATGCTGCTCAGTGACTCCGCCCACAGTAAGTTCAACTGCAGCCCGTGTGTGGCTTTTATTGGTGGCAGTTTACAACTCAGAAGTCTAACCTTCGAATATTAACATTAAATAAAATATAAGCTTTAACAAAATATTTTTTAAATAAAAATGTTTGAGGAACCACGGAGAACCTCCGGGTTCCACCTAGCTATAGCTTTATTTGAAGAGCTTCTGAATGAGAATACTTTTCACCTGTCTAGGTGATTATAAGCGAGCAGGAGTTTAGAACATTTGCTAAGCACAGGAAGGGCGGTCTCTTTTCCTTCTTTTTCTGGTGTGCCACTTTGCAATCACTTCGTTTTTTACATCTGCAAGAAGAGGCTGAAAACAGTTGATTACTTTTCTTTTGGAAAGGATGCTTTTGGCCATTCGTGTTAATTTGCGCAACCTTTCTTTATGCTTTGTCTCCAGTTCTGCCAGGCTCTGAATGTCACCCAAAATTATAAAGTGGGGGTTTCTGCTCTACTTGAAAAAAATGTTACATATTGGTGCTAAGAGTTACCACGTCTCTCCTTGGTGAGAGCTGAGGGTCCTATGTGACTATCAGGGAAGCTGGCAGATGTGACTTTCAGACGGTGGTGCGGAGAATGAATCCTGATGCTTATTGCTCATTCCACTTCATGAGGGCTGCTGGAACTCTTAGCTTGATCTGGAAAAAGGCAGAGTAGACAGTCACAAGTGTAGAATGCTATCGAATTCGTGTTATCTAGAGCCAGAGGTCAGGCTGAATGACCTTTCAAGGGCTGAATTTACGATTCTTTGTTCTTTCTTAAATAACTAAGTTAATATATGAAGTTTCGTAACTACTGTGTTGTTGTAATCATTTTAGTTGTTATGGTCATCACATATTTTTTCCTATCTTTATTTCAGGTCCCCATTTCGCAGCTGTAAATAGCAATAATGAGATTATTGTTACAGATTTCCATAATCATTCTGTCAAGGTACCATAAACACATCAATTGTTGTTAACTTTTAACTGCTTTTATTGAGGACTCAGTCTGGGAGAAAACATAACACTCATATATACACACAGGACCTAGGGGAGGTAGCCGAAAAGAGTAGATTTTTGTTTCTCCTTAAAGATGCGGGTTTTAATTTGGACATACAGACTTTGGAGAGTCAGAAAAGTGAACAAAATATGGTGGCAATAAGTTTCTTAATTTGAAACGTGTAAATGGAGATAACTTGAAAATGAAATTCAAAAAAGCAATTGCTTGGGGGCTTCCCTGGTGGTGCAGTGGTTGAGAGTCCGCCTGCCGATGCAGGGGACACAGGTTCGTGCCCCGGTCCGGGAGGATCCCACATGCCGCGGAGCGGCTGGGCCCGTGAGCCATGGCCGCTGAGCCTGCGCATCCGGAGCCTGTGCTCCTCAACGGGAGAGGCCACAACAGTGAGAGGCCGACATACGGCAAAAAAAAAAAAAAAAAAAAAAGCAATTGCTTGAACTTAGAGAGGCAGAACTTTCTGAAGCTTAACATTTTGTGGCTATTCAGTAAATTAAAATGGATCACTTTCTTCAATTTTCTGCATTATAAGACCTTTCAAACAAAATTAGATATCAGAACTCTGCTACAGCAACAGATTTGGGGAGGGAAATAGCCCTGGCATGCATTCATGTAGTGTATTTCATACATCTTAGAATCTTTTCACACGCTTGGTGTTCCTGAGAAAACAATGCCCACCCCCTCTCCCAAATAGTGTAGTACATCTTTCTTACTAGGTAGAGGAGAGAAGAGAGATTTGACCTTTATTATGAACAGACCAGGAAATACTAAAGTGACTGGAAACCAATGTCTCACTTACCGAAAAGAGAAAATGTTTAATAACATTCTAGACCAAGCTTCTCAAAGTGTGATGTGTGTTCCATTGAAAGGGAGTCCAAGTGGTCCTGGGCAGTGCACTGGCAGACATTTTTTCTTTTAAGAGTTGTGTATATATTTTTAGAGTAACCTTCTGTTTACATCAAGTCATACTGGTTTGCACTTATAGAAGTGATACGAAGTTTTCCTTGTAAGGAAATTCATTTAAATTTTTTAAAGTGAGGCATTTCAAATGTGAGGGAGGATAAGACAACAGCACAGGTGGTAAAAGCCAATGACTAAAGTTTGCACTTAGAGACAACCATTGAGCAACCAAACTTTAAAAACAATTTGCCATTGTTGACGGCAAGAATAGCTAGATGGGGATAGGATTTTAACCCCCTAAGGGGTTCGTTTCCCCAGCTCTTCCTGGAAGAAGGTACTTTTAACCTGAGTAAAGGGGAAGGCCTTGAGCTTTTGAGATGGGTGTCAAGTCCCTGTGCAAAGAGGAGAGCACAGTGGGCCATGGTGACGGGCAGGACGAGGGGAGATGGTGCCCGCTGCTGCTTACTTGTAAGGCTGCTTCCTGCCATGTAGTCTCTCCAGAGTTGCTACCATAGTGGTGGGGCTCCATCGTCATCTCCCCCGCCTCCCTCAATGCCCAGCCTTGGTAAAAGGAAGAGGACAGTGGGAAAATCTTTGGAGGAGGAGAGGAGCAGAGAGCAAAGAGGCCGCAGGGCCTGGGCTTGTGAGGGTCCTCCCGGGGGGCTGTGACGGTCCTCCCAGGGGGCTGTGATGGTCCTGTGTGATGAACATAACTATAAAAGGATAACTTGGCTTCCCGCCCTTCACTCTCTTTATAGAGGAATCCTTCATTTAACTGTAGCGCATTCAACGAGAAGAAAATGCATATAGATCTTAACAGTGTCAAAGGCCAGCA
This sequence comes from Mesoplodon densirostris, assembly GCF_025265405.1. Classification (NCBI taxonomy): domain Eukaryota; kingdom Metazoa; phylum Chordata; class Mammalia; order Artiodactyla; family Ziphiidae; genus Mesoplodon; species Mesoplodon densirostris. The sequence goes on from NC_082661.1 coordinate 235,969,590, forward strand.
AAGCCTGGCATAGGTGCTGCCCACCCCCACCAGAAGACAGTGATGTTAATCAGCTTGCTCTTTTCTACTAAGCACACCTGTGGCCCCAGAGCCTTCCCCGTCCCAATGCCCCAGGCAGCTCTCTGAACCACCTAGTGTTGGTATGTGGGAGGGCTCCTGTTTACCAGCCCTGACGGGTGCTGGAGGAGGAAATAAAACACGTGAGTGACCAGAATGCAAGGCAGGAGCAATGAATGACTTTTAAAAAATAGGTACATATAAAGTCCTATAGGTATCCAGAAGAAAATACATGTCCATTGCTAAGATCGTCAGGGAAGACTTCCAAGTGGAGGTGGTATTGAGGTGAGCAGAATTTTGAAATCAGAAAAGGATTATCGTCCAACTTATAAAAACTTGCTATAAAAATCTGTTATCCAAAAGCAAAGCTATAAAAACGATTTCAGCTCATACTTCTGCCTCTTAATATGTTTTCATCTGAATAATTCATAAATAATGGAATGACATTTTTAGATGGGAAAAATAGAAAATATGTGACATCATTATTAATATTATGAAAACACTTTAAGTTTTCAGTAGTGTAGAGGCAGTTTAGTTATTTAAACTCAATTTTCTTCTTATTTAGAGGGATAAAAAACCCAGTCATTTTGTTTTTTCTCTTCTCTTTGACAGTTGTTGCCATATAGCTTTTATGGAATAGTTGGGCTTTTGTTTCCTATATAACACAGGGCAGTTAACAAGAGTTCTAGTATTCAAGTCACTTCTCTGTTGGTAAATGTTAAAACCAGACCTATAGGTCAGGGCTAATGAGTGGGCTAGCTAGTTCTTCAGCTACCTTCACTTTAGACCTTTTTCTCATTGCAAAACAGTTAAGACTAAATTTGGCCTTCTCCATTATTTCAAAATGGAGCAGAAGCATGTAAGCTGTCTGAATTATGCCAAGGAAAACATACTAACTCAGAAAGATAAACACAAACAAACAAAAAATTATTTGTACATAATATTTTTCATATTTATTTTGTATTGGAGTACAGTTGATTTACAACGTCCTGTTAGTTTTCAGGTATACAACAAACTGATTTGGTTATACATGTATGTATATATCTATCTATTCTTTTTCGGATTCTTTTCCCACTTAGGTTATTACAGACTATTGAGTAGAGTTCCCTGTGCTATTGAGTAGGTCCTTCTCAATTGTCTATTTTATTTATAGTAGTGTGTATATATTAATTCCAAACTCCTAATTTATGCCTCCCCCGTACAACTTAATAAGGGAAAGATCAGAGAATAATCAGTCATGTCCTCGCCAGCGTACAAATACTCCTTTTGGTCTTTAAAAGTAGAATGTTTATGTGAAGGAGATAAAAAGAGTCAGGAAAGATTTTAAATGATATTTTAGGAAAAGCTATTCCTGTCTCTGTCCTTTCCAAAGAACCAAAGAGGCAGCTTACTTACTTGGCAGGTATGTAATTAATTCAGGAAGTGGTCATGACATTTTTTTACCTTAAAGAAAGTTTAGGCTTTAGAGATGGAAGTGTCCCCCTTTCCCATCATGAGAAACTAAAAGAGGGACTTCCTTGGTGGTCCAGTGGTTAAGACTCCATGCCTCTGCTGCAGGGCATGTGGGTTCGATCCCCAGTCAGGGAACTAAGATCCCACATGCTGTGTGGTGCGGCGGAAAAAAACCCAAAAACCAAAAACAAAAAGACAAAAAAAGAAACTAAAAGAAATAGCATCATTTTAATCTTTTAAAACCAAAGAGATGGCAATAGGAGAATCTCTAAAAGGTCCTGAGATCATCTTCAGATTAGATCTGTGCTCAGACATAGTGACCTCTCTCAGGTCCATATCTTAGGAACCTTACCCTCATGGGTGCCTTGTATGTAACATTTTCTGATTCGTTAATGAGTACTTCTACACATGTTGCGTGATAATGGAAGCTTAAAATAATTCCCGAAGACGTTTCAAAGTATCACCAGAATCATCGAGATAAAATCATGCTTACTATAGACTTATCATTAAACGCATATTAAAATTTTAATTCTCTCAAGATTAGTAATCTGCAGTTGATACAGATACAGTAACACTCTATTAATAAGAATATTTAATTAAGCACAACAGCCCAGTGCTTGACCATATCAGATATTAGAGACTTGGAGAGTTCTTAAGAGTTCTGTTTAGCCCCGACTTCTGTCAGCCTCCCTCTCTTGTAGGCTCTATTCAACAAAGCCTTAGGGTCGTGTAAACTCTCTATTCTAACTAAAATATATTCTGAGAAAGTCTATTTTAAAAAGTCCTTTTCTTATTCCTCACTGGCTGCCATCCCACACACATACACGCACATACGCACTCACTCATTCGATGAATTTTCCTTATTATAAATGTGTGGTCCAGCCTACCACCCTTTCTTGTTATGTTGACTTAGTAAAATGGTAGTAAATTCTGAGTATCTGGCTTAACAAAAAGCTCTTACTTTCCAATTCAACTTTGAGCGATCATCCATCCTGTTAGAAATACAATGCCTGTTCTTGAAATTAGCTGTTTATTTAAATGCAGAAAGAATAATGTTGGAAATTACAGCTCTACTTACTCGTATTAGCTTATGTTTGTATATATTTTATAATTTATAACAAAAGTCTTTTCACATAGTCATATAACCAGATATAAGCTCGAAAAAGAAGTGGTTAACAAAGGCTAAATCAGATTTAGACCGTAAATTGGGGAACCACAAGTGAATGGGAGTCTAGCTTATAGACTTCCCCCCTCTTTTTTAAGAATGTCTTAAATAACCTGCTCAGATATTTTTAAAAGCCATAATGTTTGCTTAACTATTTTAATTTAAAATAAAATAATCTTAAAATATTTCATACAGGTGTTCAATCAGGAAGGAGAATTCATGTTGAAGTTTGGCTCAAATGGAGAAGGAAATGGGCAGTTTAATGCCCCAACGGGTGTAGCAGTGGATTCAAATGGAAACATCATTGTAGCAGACTGGGGAAACAGCAGGATCCAGGTAGATTAAAATACAGATTCATTTGTTTAGAGTGATTGGTGTTTGTTGAAAGTGGAGAATCGTCTGTACCCCAGACTGGAATGTTTTCCATTTGTTCATTGATTAAGTAATTAGACTGTAAATAATCCAACTAAAGAAGGTGGAGTAGAAAAAAGTCAACATATTACCAGAGTGAAACCCTCTAAATCAGGGATTCTTAGCGTGTATCCCACACACCCCAAAAGCATTTGTAGCTAGAATTTAAGAGATCAACTGAACAAAAATATTACATCATTATTTTTACTAACTTCTAACTGAAAATTATAATTTCCTTTAATTATGAATATAGGCAATAATCACAGTACTTATAGTAATACCTATAACCTTGTCACCAAGAGAAATTACAGAAATTTTCGTATTACAATTGTAGACATCTCGAATTATCATTTATACTGATCACTACTTAAAAATTACAGTCATCATTAGACCTATCGTTGTTCCTTGTTATTTAATGTGTTAATTTAAAAAGCACCCATATTACTATATCACAGTTCTGTAGCACTTTGATAACTCTATTTTAGTGTAATTGTTTTCCTTTATAATCCCATGTATTTTGTCTTATGCATTTAAAAACATTATTTTGCTAAATAACCCATGAGTCAAAGAGGAGGTCTCAAGGAAAAGTTAAAAATATATTGGAGTGAATGAAAATGCAAATATTGCATATCAGAGTTTGTGGAATGCAGCTAAAACGTTGCCGAGAGGGAATTCTTTTCCCCCAGCTCTATTGAGATGTAATTGACATAGAACACTGTATAAGTTTAAGGTATACAGCATGTTGATTTGATACACTTCTATATTTCAAAATCACATCACATAATTACCATTTCTTTTTTTGTGGTAAGAACACTTAGATGTACTCTCTTAGCAACTTTCCAGTACATAACACAGTATTATAACTGTAATCAGCACCCTGCGCATTAGATCCCTAGGACTTGTTCATCTTCTAACTGGAAGTCTGTACACTTTGACCAATTTCTCCCCTATCCCTACCCTCTGGTAACCACCATTCTACCTGCAAGGGAAACTAATAACACTAAATGCTTCCATTAGAAAAGAGAATATGTCTCTAATGAAGAACCCAAGCTCCCACCTCAAGAAGCTAGAAGGAGAAGAGCAAAAACTGAAAGCAAGCTGAAGGAAGGAAAGAGTGAAGATAGTATCAGAAACCATTTACCTTCGGGGCTTCCCTGGTGGCGCAGTGGTTGAGAGTCTGCCTGCCGATGCAGGGGACATGGGTTCGTGCCCCGGTCTGGGAAGATCCCACGTGCCGCAGAGTGACTGGGCCCGTGAGCCAAAATTACTGAGCCTGCGCGTCTGGAGCCTGTGCTCCGCAACAAGAGACGCCGCGATAGTGAGAGGCCCGCGCACCGCGATGAAGAGTGGCCCCCGCTCTCCACAACTAGAGAAAGCCCTCGCACAGAAACGAAGACCCAACACAGCCAGAAATAAATAAATAAATAAAGCAAACTGTCAACAAGTAAAAATAAACACTATTATATAAAAAAAAAAAGAAATCATTTACCTTCAAGAGGAAATCAATGAAACAGTTATTCTTTGAAAAGATTAGTAAAGCTGACGAACCTCTAGCAAGACCGAAAAGAAAAAAAGACAGAAAATGCTAGTATCACTACAGACCCTGCAGACATCAAAAGAATAGTAAGGAATTCTGTGAACAACTCTACACGCATCCATTTAGCCACTTAGATGAAATGGACCAATTTCTCAAAAAGTACAAACACCTCAACTCACCCAATATAAAGTAAATAATTTGAATAGCTCTACAGCTATTAAGGAAATTTAGTTCATAATTGAAAAACTCCCCCAAATGAAACCTCCAGACTCAGAAAATTTCACTGGAGAATTCTACCAAATACTTAAAGAAGAGTTAGTACCAGTTCCGTTTCTTCTAGAAACTAGAAGACAGGGGAACACGTTACAGTTCACTTTCCAACTCAGCTTCTGATACCGTGGTACCAAAATCAGACTAAGACAGTACCAAAAAGAAAAGCACAGACCATATTCTCATGATTATAGATGAGGAATATTTTAATATTCCTTAAAATGTTAGGAAATAGAATTCAACAATATGTGAAAATCTTTCCACGGCCAAGTGTTTTTTTTCCCAAGAACGCAAGGCTGATTCATCGTTTAAAAATCAATGTAATAAAGGGAGAATTTTTTTAAAAAATCAATGTAATCCACCCCATTAAAAGGCCAAGGAATAAAAATAATATCATATCCGTTTATGCAGAAAAAAGCATTTGATAAGATTCAATACCTATTCATGATTTTAAAATCTCAGAAAACTAGGAATATACAGGAACTTTCTCAATTTGATAAAGAATGTCTATGAAAATCTACTGCTAACACCATACTTCATGGTGAAAGAATGAGAACTTTTCCTCTAAGATCAGGAACAAGGCAAGGATGTTTGCTCTCACCATTCTTGTTCAACATTAGTTGAACCAATACAATAAGGAAAGAAAGGGAAATAAGAAGATTACAAATTAGAAAGAAAGAAAGAAACTATCCCTATTTGTAGAGAGCATAACTGTTTACATAAAAAAATATCAAGGAATCTACAAAACAGTTCTTAGAACTAATAAGAGTTCAGCAAGGTCACAGGATACAAGATCAGCATACAAAACTCAATTGTATTTCTATATAGTAGCAACGAACATGTGGAAACCAAAATTCTAAATACAATACCACTTAAAATTGCTGAAAAAATGGAAATATCTAGATATAATAACAAAGCATGTCTAGTATGTGTATCTGAAAGCTCACATGCTAATGAAGAAAAGAAAAGAAGATCTAAATAAGTGGAGAGACATACTGTGTTCATGGATTGCAAGACTCAAGAAAAAAGTCTGGTCTCCCCAAACTGACATACAGGTTTAACACAGAATCCCAGCAGGAATTCTTGTAGATATAGACAAGATTATTTTAAAATGTATGTGGAAAAGTAAAGGGACTAGAATAGCTAAAACAATTTTGAAAAAGAAGAGAGAGGAATCCCTGTACCTGAGTTCATGACTTATTATATAGCTATTCTATAGCTGCAGTAATCAAGACTGTGTGGTATTAATGGAGGGATAGGCACATAGGTCAAGAGAACAGCATAGAGAATCCAGAAATAGACCCACATGTGTGCAGCCAACTGACTTTTTGACAAAGGTACAAAAGCAATTTAATGGAGGAATGGTAACCTTTTCAACAAAAGGTGCTAGAACAATTAAGATCTCCATAAAGGAAAGAAAATGAACCTCATCTTATGTAAAAGTTAACTCAAAAAAGATTATAGATTTAAATGAAAAGTGTAAAACTATAAAACTTTTAGAAGGTTCTAAGAGAAAATCTCTGGGACATGGCTTGCTAAAGAATTTTTAGACATGATACTGAGAGTATGATCCATAAAAAACCAAAATCAATAAACTGGACTTTATCAAAATTAAAAACTTTTGTTCAGTGAAAGACTCTGTTAAGAGGATCAAAAGATAAGCAACAAACGGGGAGAAAATATTTATAAACCACACTATCTGACAGAGGACTTATACCTGGAATATATAATGATTTTCAGAATTCGACATAAAAGAACCAAACAGTCCAATTAGAAAATGGGCAAAAGACATGAAGAGTTTCACTGAAGAGGTTATAAACATGAAAAGGTGTTCTATATCACTAGACATTAGGGAAGTGCAAATTAAGACCATGATGAGATACTACCACACACTTATTAGAACAGCTAAAATTAAAAATATTGATGATACCAAATGCTGGTGAGCATGCAGAAAAACTAGATTTCTCATACATTGCTAGTGTGAATGTAAAATGAGTCAGCCTTGAAAATAGCTTGGCAGGTTCTTAAAAAATTAAGCATACACCTACCATACAACTCAGTAATTGCACTCCTGGGTATTTATCCCAGAGAAATGAGAACTTATGTCCACAGAAAAACCTCTACATAGTTGTTCATAGAAACTTTATTTATTATAGCCCAAAATTGAAAATAACCAAGATGTCTTTCAGTAGGTTAATGGACAAACAAACTGGTATATCCACACTATGGAATAATACTCAGCCATTAAAAGGAACAGGGTGATGATACCCTCAACAACTTAGATGCATGTCAAGGGCATCATGTTGAGTGAAAAAAAGCCTCTTTCAAAAGATCACATGCTGTATGATTGCATTTAGGTAACATTCTCAAAATGACAATTACAGAGAAGGAAAACAGGTAGTGGCTGGCAAGAGTTAGAGATGTTGGGAGAAGGGGAGTGGGTGTGACTATAAAGAGGCAGCATGAGGCGGATCTTTGTGATGATGGAATAGTTCTGTATGTTGGTTGCAGTGACTACATTAATCTATACTTGTGATAAAGTGTACAACTATACACACACATTCCAATGTCAGTTTGCTGGGTTTAATATTGTACTACAGGTATAGAAGATGTAACCATTGGGAGAAACTGGATGGAGGGTACACAGAATCTCTCTGTACTATCTTTGCAACTTTCTTATGAATTTATAACTATTTCAAAATAAAAAGTGAACCAAAAAAGAGTAACTATAATTAATTCAAATATGTTTCCATGGTTTAGGAATAATGGTATCTTGAATGGCATTTGGCATTTTGATTCAATAGAAATAATAATAAAACTGGTTACATTCTGGAAAAAAAACTATTAAAACACTATTTTGAGATGGGCTCTATAGTCTTTGTCAGACTACCAGAGGGGACCGTGACACAAAATTTTGCTTTTCCTCTAAATTAAGAGCCAAGCTTTTCAGTCCTCACTGAAGAAAGACTTTTCTTTTCTCCCATGTCTCTTGTGTAGTCACCTGCATGTACCTAAACATGCATTTACAGACAGGGCAATTCATCCTCGCCTGTGTGGGTCTGTGCAGTGCACCTGGGACCACAGGGTGCTCTGGGTAAATCTAGGAGCATTCTGATGTTACTGTGAGGACAGCAGCTGAGCAGTTGAATCTGATATAGGTATCCACTTCTCAGGAAAAGGGTTGAGACTTTAAATGTAACACTGTATGCTTTAATTTCTCTGGTATATTTATCTTGCTTAATTATCCCAGTGGACCTCTACATTTGGAAGAGGTGTCTATATCTGATGGGAAGCCAGAAGCAGACAGGAAACGAAGTTTACAAAGCAGTTCTGTATAGGACCACAGATGTTAAGCTGTTTATATTGTGGCCCTCATCACACCTGCCTTTTGAAACACCCTACGGGCCAGCCAGAATGGTTGAAAGAAACCAGCCTGGGCCTGGGAAGGAGGAGTGTTCCTCTTATTTCCTCATAGCAGAAGCTTACAGACCAAAAAAGACCACTTTCTATCGAAACGTACATGTGGAACCCTTGACTTCGTATAACTTAGTCTTTTCTGAAAAGGAAAAAAGTAATTTCTATTTTCTCATTGCACATTGTGACTCAGAACATTCTTCTGTGGTCTACTTGCTGATTTTCTCTCTTATGATTGGGAATAAGCTTAGAGTGAGAAATAAGGATCTTTTATTCTTCAGGCAGCATCCAGGTCCATTCCCCTCACATGTGACCACTGCAAGAGTATAAGTGAGATCCTATGGCCAATGGCACATCCCTTGTCAGTGACTGTGGGGCATAGAGAGTGAGGGGAGGGAGAGCAAGGTAAGTGGAGGGAGGGGTTTTCTGTGATAGTGACCTGAACAAACCTGGGGGGTTGCACACATGCTTCTATACTAAAAGCATCAGCATTAAGGGTTTTCTAACCCCTATTTCATCCTATTACTGTAACTTTTCCTATTACACTCTGACTTTATATTTACAGGTTTTTGATGGAAGTGGATCGTTTCTATCCTACATTAACACATCTGCTGACCCACTCTATGGCCCCCAAGGCCTGGCCCTAACTTCAGACGGCCACGTGGTGGTTGCAGACTCTGGAAACCACTGTTTCAAGGTGTATCGGTACTTACAGTAACAGTGGGCAACTGGACACCCCCTTACAAAGATCTTACACATAAACTGGAATGGATTTCTCAACGCAGGACCAGATTATACTAGACTTTTCATGCTAGAAGGAACCATCGGTGAACTTTCCAAGGTTATTTCTGAATGTAACGATTTCCTTAAAAACTGCATATCTGATTTCCATAATCCACATTTAGGGTTGAAAAAAAAGAAATCTCTTCTACTGAATCTATAAAAACTGCAGAGTTTTACACCTGTGAACTATGGCTTATAGGACAGGGATTTATGTAGTTAAACTAATTTTGCAAATCAAATAAGCATTAAAAAGCAACTAGAATATGTAAAGGTATTTGTTAATCCTGTGAGTGGTAGCTTTTGCGCAGAGCTTCCAAAAACAAAACAAAAACAAAATCTGTTATAGTTATATACTTTATTTAACCTCGGTCACAAGACCCAGGGGATCTTCTAACCTCACTTTTACAGTAGGTATTACCCTTGAGACATTTTTTTGTTTATTAGTAGCTACATATAAATTACTTTGGGAAAAACGGAAACTGTCTTGCAAAATCCTTCCAGCTGGGATTAGCAAGCGTCTTGAGTTTAGCACTTAAAAAAATTAATGGAAATTTCACATCCTTTCTGAGTTAGAGCAAAGATGTTCTTCATGTGTTCTTTTCATCTCTCTCCTGCTCACCTTGTATCAAAAAACAAAGTTCATTTTCAGGGAATCCTGAAATTCCTAATACTTTGAAAAGCATATTACACCAGCCCCGTTAACTCCAGATTAATGCACTGGAATGTAATGAAGAAAAAGTCAGTCACATTTTCTGTGCCACATTCTCACATGTGTCTCTCCTTTTCCACTTCACGAATGCGAAAGCTTTATCTCCTGCAAAATGTCAGCACATGTAGTAGGACACCAGTATCCTAGGACAGAGAGCCATAAGCAGCCCTTTGGAGGACTGATGGTGTCAACCAAAGGCATGTGATTGATCAGTGGTTTCCTTTTAGAAACAAGTGTTACCAAAGTTGTGTTATCTCAAAAGCATTACAGGTAAGGGCATGTTATGGTTATTTATCATTGTCTAATGACTAGTAGAGGCATTAAAGGACTATATATACATGATTAGGGTAGGGTAGAATGTATCATATATAGATATATATAGCTGAATCTTTGGTGTATTGAAATAGGCAGCACTCTGAAAGACAGAAGCATCTTCAGCACATTCCTTAACTGCACAGTTTAAAGCCGTCCTAGTTGAGCAAGCCCTAAAGCAGATGTAATTTTTGCCATTTTCCAGGAATGCTTGTATCGGCTGACTTTTAGTCAGAAAATGGCCTCTGTGCTTTCAAAAACAAAACAAAAAACAGGTCAAAAGAAAAAGAAGTTCAACTTGAGTTACATTTAACTTTAAGTATAGATGCATTTTGAAAAATGTTAAGAATAATTTAGTCAATCTAATACTGTAAAATAAGATGTGGTCTATTTCCACTGTTTAATTTTCTACTCAGTTCTACCAAACAGGATGTCATGTTTGGCATTTTCAGTAAGGACTTTGGGACCTTTTTCACTGAAAGCACCTTAGAACTGTACTATAAGAAAACATTTCCCACATATATAACTATATGAATGTGATGTTTCTTGCTTATTAATTTATAATTCAGCCATTCTCTTATATAGGACTTTTTTAAATTTAGAAGGGAAATCTTCCAATTATCTATCAAATTTATTATGCCCAAATCAACCTCTGAAAAAAGTTTTTTTCAGCAAGATTTACATTTAGGTTTAGTATTTTTTTAGTTAGGTAGAATTTTCAAAATATTTGAGACTGTCTGTGGTAAAGTTAAATAAATCAATGACATTTTTAGAATGTTAAACTAAGACACTGTTTCCTAATGTCAGTGAAATAAGTCTTTGAATTTAAACATTCATATTTAATGAGCGCTTACTGGGTGCCAGAGGCTATTCTAGGCACTGGGGATAAAGTAATGGATAAAACAGACAAAAATCCCTGCCCCCTTGGAGCTTACACTCTAGTGAGGGAATTTCATTTTACCGTTTATTAACATTCTGCATAAAAGATAAGCTAGACCCTTGATAACTCCTGGAATGTTTAAAAGGAAACTTTTTAAATTGGTTAAATGAATTTCAGTTTATTTTCACAAGTAAAAATGGCTTCCTATGTAGATTCTGTCATAGGCCATTGATCTTAAGACTAGTTTACTTAAACAGGTTTTTTTGCACATTTAAATTATACTTGTGAATTTAGAAATTAACCAGCCATCATACCATATGAGACTGGATATCCCGATAGTAGATTGAATACAAAGCTAATTTCTTTACATGTCAATATTGGAATGAAACTGGAATGAAAGAAGAGATACTTTGATTCAGACCTGTTCCACTGTCTGTTACTAAAACACATGCTATGGGCACTCCAGGAAACACTATATATCCCCCAAATATGTGTAATCATATATGTTAAAGTATAGATAACATTTCAAATTTGGATACATATGTGCATTTACTGTATTAGTAAGCATATTTTAGGGGGAAAAGTGCTGCTGATAAGATAGGAATAGACCAGATTTAAATGAAACTTTGTCACATTCTTTGAAAAATGGTTTCTAGTAAACTGAGAAGGATAGTAAATAAGTGACTTTTTTTCTGGGCTACCATTATTGTTTGATTTCTCTTTGTCAAGTGTACAGAACCTGTCATACATTCACGATAAGTAGCACTGAAAAATTACCCATTCAGATTTCCCCTGGGCACTTATGGCAAAATGTTGCCAGTTAGAATGTAAAGGTAGGTGACAGTGCATTCCCTCCCCGCTTATAGATATTAGTAACTATATCTGTGACACAGACCTCCCCTGCTGGACACAGGGAGGTGGGTGGAGAGTCACTTCACCACCTAGAAACACATGAATAAAAAGCCTTTATGACTGTTAGCCATTTTTTAAAAAATGGTTCTTAGTATCTTGATCAAACTTTAATCTCTGGTAACTAAAGTCCCCAAGTTTCCTTCTTTTAATTTACTCTTTGACTAGATTTGAAGCAAATAAATACTAAGAGGTCCATGCAACTAGAACACACTTGATTCTACTACTAAATATACAGGGTATGTCCTAACGGAGTTAACTGGAAAAGCAGTACGCTAGCAAGTGTCTATGGATCCTTAACACTGAAGGGTTCACATAAATGCTTTGGTAATACCTATTGAGTTAATTGGAGAAAATAGCAAATAAGCATCAGGTAATCTGCAGATTACTTCAGATGGGAAAAATCTTTATGTACATTTGGACTGTATCTTATCCTCCCTATTCACCAGCTTCTGAAAAAGGAGGAATATTTTTAGTATAATTTAAAAATAAGACATTTCCAGGTAGGATAAAATTGAAGTTATTTGCTGCAAACGTTGTCTAATTTTGCTTAAAATCAAAAGTTGTAATACTGTTGCATTCTGTAAATGTTGCAGGGTTTTAAACTTTAAAATTATTTTAATATTTTTGATAACTAGGAATCTAGCATTGCCATAAAGGAAATGAAGTGCCCATCAAAAATTTGGTATAAATAAATAATTTTTTTTGTTTTAAATGACAGTAAGCCACAAATCATGATGTTAATCTTAAACTTTCTGAAGATGAATTGTGTGGCAGTGATTGTGTGGTCTGTTTGTGGAGAATATATGAAAGCTATTAATATTCTAAAACAGATGAATAAATTGGCTATGTTGTTCCAATGAATGTACAGCACTTCCAATAACTTTTGAAAGCAACACAGCCTTAAACTCAATGTTTTTGCTTTATGACATGGGAATGTTCTGTCATGAGCAGAGTGTATTCTTAGAATTCTTTATATCATTCTCAATTCTATAGCCTTTCAATCCTGTGTATGAGTATGAGGGGTTTTCACTTGCTTTTTTTTCTTTTTAAATTTTGTACATTCCACCTTTATAGGTCTGTTTCATATGTTTTGTGTATAGAACACTAAGTCTTGCGCTCTCTGACATTGATACTGATATATTCTCATCATTTGTTCTTTTACGAATAAAAATGCTGACTGCCTATTTGAAGAAAAGAATGAACACTGTGCATCAAAGTGTTTGTATGTTCATAGCTACCTATGTACCACAGTATTTTGGATGCTTTAGTCTACAATAAATCTTTAAATTAATTCTGTCTTGAAACATAGGAGAAACAAGATTCATGTGTATATCTTTACCATGCACAAAATCTCAAATCATCATAATAAAGTTTGTTTTCTCCATTTCCAGGGTGAATGTTTATTTATTTAAACATTTAAGCTATATATTGTCCTCTTTCTTAGCGAGGGAATAAATGAAGGTATGTTCTAGAATATGTGGAAGATATCAATACCTCAACCAAACTGTTTGTACTAGGGAGAAAAAGTTTAGTTAATGGGATTGTTTTCGTAATTTCTCTTTCTGATAATTTGTTGTTTATATACAGAAATGCAAGAAATTTCTATATATTAATTTTGTACCCTGAAAATTTACTGAATTAATTTATTAATTCTAATATTAATTAGTTCTAATAGATTTTGGTGGCATCTTGAGGATTTTCTATGTATAGTATCATGTCATCGGCAAACAGTGACAGTTTTAATTACTTCTTTCCAATTTGGATTCCTTTTATTCCTTTTTCTCCTCTGACTGCTGTGGCTAGGGCTTCCAATACTATGTTGAATAAAAGTGATTAGCGTGGGCATCCTTGTCTTGTTCCTGATCTTAGAAGAAATGCTTTCAGCTTTTCATCGAGGAGTATGTTGAGTATACTGTTAGCTGTGGGCTTATTATATATAGTCTTTAATATGTTGAGGTATATCCCCCATACCACTTTGTTGAGAGTTTTTATCATAAATGGACGCTGAATTTTGTCATTGAAACATCCTTGCATCCCTGGGATAAGTCCCACTTGATCATGGTATATGATCCATTTAATGTACTGTTCAGTTCAGTTTGAATTGGATATTTTGTTGAGTTTTTTTCCATCTGTGTTCATCAGTGATATTGATGTAATTTTCTTTTTTTGTGATATCTTTGTCAGCTTTTGGTATTAGGGTGCTGCTGGCCTTGTAAAATGAGTTCAGAAGTGTTCCTCCCTCTGCAATTTTTTGGAATAGTTTAAGAAAAATAGATGTTAACTCTTCTCTAAATGTCTGGTGGAAGTCTCCTGTGAAGCCATCTGGTCCTGGTCTTGTAATGCTATAAACTTCCCTCTTAGAACTGCTTTTGTTGCATCCCTTAGATTTTGGATTGTTGTGTTTTCATTTTCATTTGTCTCTAGGTATTTTTTAATTTCTTCTTTGATTTCTTCAGTGATCCGTTGGTCATTTAGTAGCATATTGTTTAGCCTCCACCTGTTTGTGTTTTTGCAGTCTTTTTCTTGTAGTTTCTAGTCTCATAGCATTGTGGTCAGAAAAGATGCTTGATATGATTTCAGTATTCTTCAATTTACAGAGGCTTGTTTTGTGGCCTAGCATGTCATCGGTCCTGGAGAATATTCCATGTGTATTTGAAAAGGAGATATATTCTGTTGCTTTTGAATGGAATGTTCTATGTTTATCTAGTAAGTCCATCTGGTCTAATGTGTTATTTAAGGCCATCTGCCCATTGATGTGAGATATTAAAAGTCCCCTACTCTTATTTACTGTCAGTTTCTCCCTAATGTCTGTATGCTTTATGTATTTAGGTGGTCCTACGTTGGGTACATATATATTTACAATTGTTATATCTTCTTCTTGGATTGATCTCTTGATCATTATGTAATCCTTCTTTGTCTCTTGTAACAGTCTTTGTTTTAAAGTCTATTTTATCTGGTACTAGTAATGCAACTCTGGCTTGCTTTTGATCTACATTTGCATGGAATACCTTTTTCCATGCCCTCACTTTCAATCTGTGTGTGTCTTTGATCTGAAGTGAGTCTCTTGTGCGCAGCATATATACAGGTCTTATTTTTGTATCCATTCAACCACTCTGTCTTTTTTTTTAATTTATTTATTTTGGTTGCACCATGTCTTAGTTGTGGCTCACAGGCTCCTTAGTTGCGGCACATGTGCTCCTTAGTTGCGGCTCACAGACTCCTTAGTTGTGGCATACGAACTCTTAGTTGTGGCATGCATGTGGGATCTAGTTCCCTGACCAGGGATTGAACCTGGGACCCCTGCATTGGAAGGCAGATTCTTAACCACTGTGCCACCAGGGAAGTCCCCACTCTATGTCTTTTGATTAGAGCATTTAGTGCATTTACACTTAAAGTAATTGTTGATATGTATGTAAATCCTTATTGCCATTTTGTTAATTGGTTTGGGGATGTTTTTGTAGTTCTTCTTTGTTCCTTTCTTCTTCTTTTGTTCTCTTCCCTTAAGATTTGATGACTATACTTAGAGTTTGGATTTCTTTCTCTTTTGTGTATGTATAATAGATTTTTGGTTTGTGGTTACCATGAGGTTTATATATAGCAATCTATAAATAGATAGATGATTATTTTAAGTTGCTGCTCTCTTAATTTCAAACACATTTTAACAGCTCTACACTTTTACTCTCCTCCCCTCATGATTACTGTTTTTGACATATTTTACATCTATTTGTTTCGTGTATCCCTTAACTGCGTAATGTGGATATAGATGATTTTACTGCTTTTGTCTTTTAACCCTGCTAGCTTTGTACATGGTTGATTTACTACCTTTACTGTATGTTTGTCTTTACCAATGAGCTTTTTCCTTTCATAATCTTCATATTTCTAGTTGTGACCTTTTTTGCTTAGAGAAGTCTCTTTAACATTTCTTGTAAAGCTCGTTTGGTGGTGCTGAACTCTTAGCTTTTGCTTGTGGGTAAAACTTTTGATTTCTCCATCAAATCTGAATTGAGAGCCTTGGCAGTTATTCTTGATAGTAGGTTTTTCCATTTCATCACTTTAAATATATTGTGCCGCTCCCTTCTGGCCTGCAGAGTTTCTGCTGAAAAGTCAGCTGATAGCCTTATGGGAGTTCCCTTGTATGTAGCTTGTTGCTTTTCCCTTGTTGCTTTTAATATTCTCTCTTTATCTTTTCTTTTTTTTTCTTTTTTTTTTTTTTGCGGTACGCGGGCCTCTCACCGTTGTGGCCTCTCCCGTTGTGGAGCACAGGCTCCAGATGCGCAGGCTCAGCGGCCATGGCTCACGGGCCCAGCCGCTCCGCGGCATGTGGGATCTTCCCGGACCGGGGCACGAACCCGTGTCCCCTGCATCGGCAGGCGGACTCTCAACCACTGCGCCACCAGGGAAGCCCTATCTTTTCTTTTTAATGACAAAGTGTCTTAGTGTGATCCTCTTTGGGACTTTCTGTGCTTCCTGGACTTGGACGTCTGTTTCTTGTCCCCAGTTAGGGCACTTGTCAGCTATTATGTCTTCAGATATGATCTCGGCCCCTTCCTCTCTTCCTCTGGGACCCCTATCATGTGGATGTTAGTACCCTTGATGTTGTCCCAGAAGTCTCTTAAACTGTCCTCGTTTCTTTCCATTCTTTTTTTCTATTCATCTTTAGTGATATCCACTAGTCTGTCTTCCATCTCACTGATCCATTCTTCTGTATCATTTGGTCTATTGTTAATTCCTTCTAATGCATTTTAAAATTTCAGTTACTGTATTCTTCATCTCTGTTTGGTTGTTCTGTATATTTTCTAATTCTTTGTTAAAAACTTCTAACTTCTCATTCTGTGCATCCATTCTTCCCTCCAGTTCTTTAATCAGTAGCTATCATTAGCTTGAACTCTTTCTAGGGTAGCTTGCCTATCTCCAGGGTTTTATCTTGTTCCTTCATTTGGAACATGGTCTTCTGTTGCCTCATTTTGCCTCGCTTCCTTTTTTATTTCTATCTATCTGGTAGGTTGGTTACGTTTCCACACCTTGGACAAGCGGCCTTTTCAAGAGGTCCTATGCATCCCAGCAGTGCACTCCCCTCTGATCACCAGAGCTATAAGCTCTAGGGGTGCCCCCTACATGGGCTGCGTGGGTCCTTCTGTTGTGGTGGGCTGACTATTGTGGGTGGTCTGGTAGGTGTAGCTGGCCCTGGGTCAGTTAGTTGCCAGGCCCTGTCTTGTGTGGAGGCTGCCAGCCACTGGTTGATGGGGCTGGGTCATGAGGTGGCTGGCTTTGGAACCTTGGGGGGCCCTGGGGATAGCACTGGTTCACTGTTGGACAGAGTCGTGACCCAGGAGACTCTGGGGCTGGTGCCTGACCACTGGTGAGTGAGCCAGGTCCTGGGGTCTGGCTGTAGGACCCAGGGGTCCTGGAGCTGGTGTTGGACCACTGGTGGGTGGGACCAGTTCTTGACACAACTGACTATGGGGTCTGGGGTATTCCAAAGCTTGTGTTGGCCTGCTGGTGGGCAGGGATGGGTCCTGTCATGGCAGACTGCATGGCTGTAGTTGTCCTAGGGCTGGTGTCCCTCCTCTGGTGGGTGTTGCTGGTCTGAAGGCTAGAGGAGGCTCACTGGTGGGTGGGTCCAGAGCCAGCAGATTCTGAGGGTGGTGTCTGCCTACTGGTGGGCAGGCTTGGTCCTAGGGTTCTCTGGCTGCAGGGCCCTGGGAATCCCAGGTCTAATGCCTATACTGGTGTGTGGTGCTGGGTCCTGGGACTTCTTGTGGGCAAGGCCATGTCCAGGGATGGCTCAGAGATTTTTTTTTTTTTAAGATACTCAGTATTTACTACTGCCTTTGGGAAATACATTGACTTTTTTTTTAAGTTATTTTATTTATTTATTTATTTTTGGCTGTGATGGGTCTTAGTTGCTGTGCGCTGGCTTTCTCTAGTTGCGGCTAGCAGGGGCTACTCTTTCTTGTGGTGCATAGGCTTCTCATTGCAGTGGCTTCTCTTGTGGAGCATGGGCTCTAGGCACGCGAGCTTCAGTAGTTGTGGCACTTGGGCTCAGTAGTTGTGGCACGTGGCTCAGTAGTTGTGGCACACGGGCTTAGCTGCTCCGTGGCATGTGGGATCTTCCTGGACCAGGGCTCGAACCCTTGTCCCCTGCGTTGGCCAGTGGATTCTTAACCACTGTGCCACCAGGGAAGTCCCGCTCAGGGATTCTTAAGATTGCCTGTCTGCTGGTGTGTGGGGCTGTGTCCCTGCCAGTTAGTTGCTTGGCCTTTGTTGTCCCAGTACTGGTGCCTCCAGGCTGGTGGGTGGTGGCGGGGCTGGGTGTTGAGACTAATAAGCTAGAGGGAGAATTCCAAAATGGCGCTTGCCAGCACCATTGTCCTTGTGGTAGAACAGGCTCCCCAAAATGGCTGCGCCCAGTGTCTGTGTCTCCAGGGTGAACTCCAGCTGCCTCCTGCCTCTCCAGGAGGCTCTCCAAGATCCGCAGGTGGGTCTGACCCAGGCTCCTTTCAAATTACTGCTTCTCATGGATCCTGGAGTGTGTGAGATTTTGTGTGCCCCCTTTGAGAGTGGATTTTCTATTTCCCTCAGCCCTCTGGGACCCTCAGAAGTAAACCCTGCTGGCCTTCAAGGCCAAATACTCTGGGGGTTTTTGCAGGACCTCTGGGCCGGTAAGCCCAACCTGGGGCTTGAACCTCTCACTCTTTTGGAAGAACCTCTGCAACTGTACCTATTCTCTCGTGTGTAGGTCACCCACCCAGGGGTAAGGGTCTTGACTGTATCGCAACTCTGGCCCTTCTACCTGTCTCACAGTTCCTTCTTTATATCTTTAGTTGTAGAAGAGCTTTTCTAGTAGGTTTCTGTCTTTTCATCGATAGTGGTTACTACTTACAGAGTTATAATTTTGGTGTGCCCTTGAGAAGAGGTGAACTTAGGGTCTTTCTACTCCTCGTTGGGGACTCCCTCCCATCCGATGGTACCCCATAGGTCTTGAGGATAAGTAAGCGCTCAATCTTGAGTGGTGTATGGACTTGATGATTATTTGTTCGTTTTCTTGTAAAGGACTCTTGTCCTCCTTAGTTGATTGTAAACAAGTCATTATAACACTTTTGAGTTTTTCATTAAATCTGTGATCTATATTTTGTGTGATGAAGTGAACACTAAAAGTTATCATAATTAGAATAGCCTTTGTTAAAAGTGGAGGGACACTACAGAAATTTCTTTGTTTTGTTTTTTGGAGGATTAAAATTCTATAACAGATTGAAAGTCTGAAAGAGGTGCAAGTCTTGGAAGGAGAGTTGAAACAAAAATGAGCAAAAGACCAAACATGACACTGCTAACTAGTTAATGCGAACATTAGTATTATTGGCACCTGATTCCATTCCTCACTTATTTGTTTCTTTTAACCAAGCAGGCACCACTGCCGTCATGGGTTCTTTGGAGGTTTTTAGAGTCAGATTGAGAGTGAGCCCTTTGTGCCAGGTGATAGCATATCTCAGATTGCTTTTTAGGAACTCGGTTCATGTAAAGCCGAAGGCACCCCTTTCCAGAGCAGACAAAGGGTTTAACTAAAGCTGCAGTCTGTTATCGCCTAGGTTAAGAGGCAGGTAGGGCAGGTGACATTCTGTGCTCAGCCCCACCTTGCTTCCTCTTTTTTTTCTTCCACAGTCTTTGAACAAATGTCTGAGCACCTGTGGTATATACCAGGCTTTGGGCTATGTGTAAGGGCTGTTAGGACGAATAATAAAGCCTGTAACCTCTAAGAGCTTACAGTATGGTTAATGAACCGGACCAGGTGATTACACCATGAGCTGCTTTTATATACCTTCATTTGCAAATATTTACTGAATCTAGCATCCTGCTCTAGCTACTAGGGAATAGCAGTAAACACCTTCCTCCCCCCCCAAAAAGTCCCTGTTCTCATGGAGCTTTATTCTAGTGGGATGAGACTTAAATGAATATATACAGGGCTGGCTACATAATTCATGATAAAAAGAATGAAAAAGGCTTTTTCCTTCCTTCTGTGGTCTCTCTTTCAACCTGTGGTGGTGTTTATTTGCTACTTAATGTCACACTCCCTTGGGCATAGGGATGTTTGCCCAGTGAGTGCAGACTCTCACATATACCTGAGGCCCCGCACCATGACTCAGACTCGCCCCATGCCTGTGCCCAGCCCCCCGCCAGGAGTGGAGCGTGGCAGGGGTTGCTGAGTGGGACCAGGGATGCTGGCAGCTGTTAACTCACCCGGGGAGAAGGCAAAGAGGTGGTGTTAAGGGGCATCGCCAAGGCTTGCTAAAAGAGGGCAAGAGAGCATGAGTCGTCCAGGAAAGAACAAATAGTTCAGTATCTCGAGGCCAGACAATGCTCAAGAAGAAATGATGAGAGATGGGGCAGGGTTACACCAAAGAGTTACTGTGCCTGTTCTCAAGGAGTTTACATCCCAGATGGAAAGATTAAAAAAGCATCAGTACCTATAATAGCAATTTAAGAGAAGAGCCATAAAAGAAGTGTCAATAAAGCATGATGGGGGTTTCCCCGGTGGCGCAGTGGTTGGAGAGTCCGCCTGCCGATGCAGGGGACACGGGTTCGTGCCCCGGTCCAGGAAGATCCCACAGGCCGCGGAGCGGCTGGGCCCGTGAGCCATGGCCGCTGAGCCTGCGCGTCCGGAGACTGTGCTCCGCAACGGGAGAGGCCACAGCAGTGAGAGGCCCGTGTACTGCAAAAAAAAAAAAAAAAAAAAAGCATGATGGAAAATCCAAGTTATCACATAATTGATGGGGACAGTCTGCTTTATGCATACTGTCCCAGCATAATTGTAAACAGCAGTCTTTCTTTCTTTCTCAGGAGCGTCCCAGTTTGGATGAGAAATTATATTCTCTCGCTACACCAGTGTTTCTCAGCCTTTTTCCCCATTATCATCCCCCTAAGGAGCTTTTTTAGACGTCTTTTCCCTAATCACCCCTTGCCCCCACCCCATGATGCTTTAATGCCGGAGGTATACTTTATATCTGTTTATGTGCTACAGCCCTTTGGCGGCCCATAAACCACTGTACCACAAACCATCCAAGATTTTTTCATCCCCCAGGAACCAGTTTTGATATTGCCCCCATTGAGACTGATGCTCTGCACAAATGACATGGTAGTATTGTCATTTCTAACTCAGGAGATGAGGTGTGACTGAGAGGTCAATAATGTTTACTATTTCTTCCTTGAAATTTTCTCCTCTTGGTTTTTCATTCTCCTACTCCTTTTTCTACCCTGTAGAATTTTCTCTGTCTCTTTCAAATGATGTTACTTTCTTTTCCTACTTCCTTAATAAAGAAGGTTCTCCTATAGGTCCTGCTTTTCAGAATTTCAAGTAAGGGCCATGAGAAGATTATCTTCAATCTGGGGTGCATTCCTGAAAATTCAAGGGAAACACAGGCCGTAGAACATGTCTCTTCTCCTTGGTGGTGGTCATTCTGAGTTTGATATTCCAAGACTGGGGTGCACACC
Organism: Mesoplodon densirostris; assembly: GCF_025265405.1. Classification (NCBI taxonomy): domain Eukaryota; kingdom Metazoa; phylum Chordata; class Mammalia; order Artiodactyla; family Ziphiidae; genus Mesoplodon; species Mesoplodon densirostris. Next base: position 235,990,978 of record NC_082661.1, read on the forward strand.
AGAAATCTCAGAGAATGGTAATATTGGCTCAGTGACATTTGGGATACAGTTGCAACCGCACTGACCAACCCTCTCTAGGTGCGCTTAGCACTCATCATTCCCAAGAGAAGATCCAGTGGGGTCAATTTATCACTGCCCAGCACCATGTCAGACACCTCAGAGGCAAGTGGCCTGCCTTATGTTCATCCTACACATGTAGCCTTTGGCTTGGGCACCTAGCACTGGTCTAGACAGGCACGGCCCAGCTGGCAGAGAGTTCATTGGGTGGATGCGGCAAGAAGCACAGCTCTAAGCAGGAAGAATGCTGGGGGTTTAGAAACTCAGAAAGCAGCCAAGGGCCTGGGAGGCACCTGGAGCTTCAGCACATCCTGTCCAGTGAAGTTCTGTCCTCAGGTCTTGTCTCTCCTGTGTTCTCTCGAGACTTCCACAAACTTCCATTCTCTTGGGTGAAAGAAGATGGGTTTGTAAAGATGTTTAAATGCCCAAACTGAGAAGGGCACACATCTTCAGTGGCTTCTCCTCCCTCCTGTCTCATCCTCACTGCTCCCTCACTCCCACATAAACTATAGGCATTCATCACAGATATTGCAATAAAGTATGATATTGCAATAAAGTCACATGAATGTTTTGGTTTCCCAGTGCCTATAAAAGTTATGTTTACCCTATACTGTAGCCTATTAAGCGTACGATAGAATTATGTCTAAAAAAATGTACATAATTTAAAAGTACTTTATTGCTAAAAAATGCTAACCGTCATCTGAGCCTTCAGCAAGGTGTAATCTTGTTGGTGGCGGAGGGTCTTGCCTCCATGTTGGTGGCTGCTGACTGATCAGGGTGGTGGTCACTGAAGGCTGGGGCTGCTGTGACTATTTCTTAAAATAAGACAGCGAGGGCTTCCCTGGTGGCGCAGTGGTTGAGAGTCCGCCTGCCGATGCAGGGCACACGGGTTCGTGCCCCAGTCCGGGAAGATCCCACATGCCGCGGAGCGGCTGGGCCCGTGAGCCGTGGCCGCTGAGCCTGCGCGTCCGGAGCCTGTGCTCCGCAACGGGAGAGGCCACAACAGTGAGAGGCCCATGTACCGCAAAATAAATAAATAAATAAATAAGACAGCGAAGTCTGACGCATCGATTGACTCTTTCTTTCATGGACGATTTCTCTGCAGCATGTGGTGCTGTTTGATAGCATTTTACCCACATAGAACTTCTTTCAAAATTGGAGTCAGTCCTCTCACGCCCTTGCTGCTGCTTTATCAACTGAGTTTATGTAATATTCCAAATCCTTTGTTGTCATTTGAACAGTCTTCACAGCATCTTCACCAGGAGTAGACTCCATCTCAAAAACCAGTTTCTTTGCTCATCTATAAGAAGGAACTACTCATTTGTTCAAATTTTATCAGGAGATTGCAGCAATTTGGTCACATCTTCAGGCTCCACATCAAACTCTAGTTCTCTTGGTATTTCCACCACATCTGTAGTTACTTCCTCTGTTGAAGCCTTGACCCCCTCAAAGTCATACAAGACAGTTGGAATCAACTTCTCTCAAACTCCTGTTAATGTTGATATTTTGACCTCTCTTCCCATAAACCACAAATGCTCTTAGTGGCATCTAGAATGGCAAATCCTTTCCAGAAGGTTTTCAATTGACTTTGCCCAGATACATCAGAGAAATCACTATCTACGGCAACTAGAGCCTTACAAAATATATTTCTTAATAAGACTTAAAAGTAGAAATTACTCCGTGATCCATGGGCTGCAGAATGGATGTTGTGTTAGCAGGCATAAAAACATTAATCTCATTTTACATCTCCATCAGAGTTCTTGGGTGACCAGGTGCATTGTCAATGAGCAGTAATATCTTGAAAAGAATCTATTTTCTTAGCAGTAGGTCTCAACAGTGGCTTTAAAATATTCAGTAAACCATGCTGCAAACAGATGTGCTGTTATCCAGGCTTTGTTGTTCCATTTATACAGCAGAGTCAGAGTAGATTGAGCATAATTTTAAAGGGCCCTAGGATTTTCAGAATGTTAAATGAGCGTTGGCTTCGACTTAAGGTCACCAGCTGCATTAGCCCCAGTAAGAGAGTCAGCCTGTCCTCTGAAGTTTTGAAGCCAGGCATTGACTTCTCCTCTCTAGCTGTGAAAGTCCTACATGGCATCTTCCAATAGAAGGCTGTTTTGTCTACATTAAATATCTGTTTGTTTAGTGAAGCCACCTTCATTAATCATCTTAGTTAGATCTTCTGGATAACTTGCTGAAAATTCTACATCAGCACGTGCTGCTTCACCTTGCACTTTTATGGAGACAACTTCTTTCCTGAAACCTCATGAACCAACCTCTGCTACCTTCAAACTTTTCTTCTGCAGCTTCCTCACCTCTCTCAGCCTTCACAGAATTGAAGAGAGTCAGGGCCTTCTCTGGATTAGGCTTTGGCTTCAGGGAATGTTGTGGGTGCTTTGATCTTCTATCCAGACCACTCAGACTTCCTCCATATCAGCAATAAGGCTGTTTCGCTTTCTTATCATTCATGTGTTCACTGGAATAGCACTTTTAATTTCCTTCAAGAGCTTTCCTTTGCATTTACAACTTGGTTGTTCAGTGAAAGAGTTTAGCTTTCACCCTGTCTCTGCTCTCGACATGCCTTCCTCACTAAGCTTAATCATTTCTAGCTTTTGATTTAAAGTGAGAGATGTGTGACTCTTCCTTTCACTTGAACACTTAGAAGCCACTGTAGGGTTATTAACTGGCCTAGCTTCAACATTGTTTTGTCTGAGGGAATAGGGAGCCCCAAGGGGAGGTAGAGAGACAGGGAAATGGCCGGATGGTCGGTGGAGCAGTCAGAACACACACAACACATATCAATTCAGTTCTCTGTCTTACATGGGCCTGGTTCATGGTGCCCCAAAACAATTTCAATAGTAACATCAAAGATTACTGATCGCAGATCCCCATAACAGATATAATAATGATGAAAAAGTTTGAAATATTGTAAGAATTACCAGAATGTGACACAGAGACACAAAATGAGCAAATGCTGTTGGAAAAATAGCGCTGATCGACTTGCTCAACCCAAACCTTCCATTCGTACAAAACGCCATAGCTGCTAAGTGCAGTAAAGTGAAGCACGATAAAACGAGGTATGCCTGTACCAGCACATCTTTGCTTCAGGTTTTGTCATTCCACGAACTCAAACTAAGGCAGAGGATACCGGGTTCCCGGGTTCCTGGTCTAGACAGAAGGTAGTGGGTTACAGATGGGCATGTCCCTTTCGCCCTGCAGACTCCTTGGATATGGGGAGCGATGAGGCCGGAGCGGGGCCAACATAGCCCCAGAGCAAGGTCTAGGGCAAGGGCCCGTTGCCCAGATGGAGGGGCAGTACTGACTGGAATAGAAACTGCTGACGGGGGTGGCCTGTCTGCTTCATCCTCACATATTTGGCCAACAGCAGACATTCAAGTTTTTTTAAATGAAATTAATGTGTGCTTAGGTTTTTGTAAAACATGAATTTGTTCAATAAACAAATGCCATTTAGGTACTATGACAAATGCTATATTGCGGATTCATGATCCAAATGTATGATGCTACAAATATTTATTTGCTTTCATACTTAACTTATATACTACATCTGCCTGCCCCATAATATTGCAAAACTTGGAGCATCTCAAGACATCTGAATGGCATATCAGATAATTTCAGAATTCTATTGGTGAAAATAGTAAATGTGAAAGCACTACTTGATGCAAGTAAAGATTTTTCAAAGTAAAATATCCTTTGTTTTTCTCACCTGAAAACCATATCTAGATGTCCCTAAGTAAATGACGAGATGGTATTCTTGAAAACCTGGTACATTTATTTAATACACACTTATTGAGTGTTTATTATGTGTCAGGCACTGTGCTAGGCCTTGGTGATACCAAATGGTTGGCTTAGTCTCTGCTACAGAAAGGAGTTTGATATTATAGGGAAGTTGTCCAAGTTAATAATTACAAAATGAATCTGGGATGCTGTGATAAAACTGTAACAGAGACCCTTTCTTCTTGTCGGGCGTGGCATGAGGAAGCAGAGAGAAAAAGACTCCTGGAGGCTACCCCTGAGCTGTTGAAAGGATGTGTAAGAGTTACCCAGGTGAAGAAAAACTGTTCTTGACAAGCTGCGAGGAGATAAAGGCAAGGCTTCCCACAAATGCCACTTTTATGGTTTTGACAACTCTACATAGCACCAGTAATAACTTAATATTTTTCTTAAATATCACTTTAATTTTTAAAAAATTTTTACTGACATACCTACTTCAGCTGTATCTTAAGCAATACATGAGAAATCTAGGGTATGGTGTGTTAATTATACATTTGCTAGTACTAATATTAAAACACTTACTAAATGGATACCCTTTTACTCTCTTAAAATCATCTCATCAATTGAATTGTATCGAACTGTAGGAAGAACAAAATGGAACTCTTGTTTAATTTAATATACCCCTTACCCTGCAACAGGAGATAATTCGTTTTAGATGCCACTTTTTTTCCTAGTAGAATTACTATACTTTAAAATGGTTCAAAATAACGTACAATAATCTTCAAAGTAACGGAAAAGCCTGAGTCAATTTTCTGGCACCTTGAGGTAAAGGGACCCGAGCTTTTGATCTGAATCCCCATCAAGTAACGAGGCGGCATACTTTCGACCGTTTTGATTTGAAATTCATTCTCTTGTATTAAGAAAACAAAACAAACAAAAAACCTAAAGCAAAGGCAGACAAACAAAGGGATTTTTAAAAGCTGGAAAAGCAGTGGATACCGGTGGGAGAGAAGATGAGGCGTAAAATTAGAAGAGGGAAGAAAGTCCGCCCCAGACCAGGCAAATCCGCATGGATGGAGGCAGCGTTTCCTTCTCCAGCAGCCAAACTGCCTCTGCTTTTTAAGGCAAACTTAGGCCGCGTTTCCGCTGAGCGAAGAAAGAAGTCAAGGCGAGGGCTCGACTTTCTGAAAAAAAAAAAAAGAGTCACAGTCAGCACGCAGGACCGAAGAGGCGGATGCAGCTGGGAGATCCTGCTCGCCAGCATCTTGAATCGACCAGGACGGACCGGCAGGCAACCAGGCCCCGCCCCCAGGACAGGCCTCGCCCCACCCCGGCCGGCCGGCCGCTCCGCGGAGCCACCAGGGGTCGCTGCGCGCCGTCTGGGCGACAGCCGGTCTCTCTTCCCCGCCTCCCTTTCGCTGCTCCGCCCCCGGGGCGGTGTCGGCGCCAAAATCAAACCCGCCTGGGCCCGCCCCGCCCCTCGCCGCGCTCAGGCCCCGCCGCCGGAAGACGCGCCGCCCGCGCAATGGTAAGAGCAAGGGGCGAGGTCCCCGGTCCCCTTCCTCCACAGTGGCCCGGCTGCAGAGCCCCTCGGCTGCGTGCCACCCGGGCCCGGCGTTGGCCCCCGGGTGGGCTGCAGAGGCCGGCTCCCCCGCCAGGTCGACGCCCCGGCCGCCCGGCGCTTTTCGGCTCCCGCCGCCTGAGCCCCTAGGCTGAGGCGCCGCGCTGGGATCCCCGTCCTTGTGCCCCCCGGCTCCCTCCCGGGCGGGTCAGGTTAAATACGGGCGTTCGGTAACGTGCCCCGAGTGTCTCACGAACTCAGCCGTCTGTCAGCAAGGCCACGAGTCACTTCAGAAGCGGTGCCCAGGCTCCCCGCTTCCGGCCACCAAGGCGCCGCCCCCGGTGGAGAACAGGGAACGGGTGTCGGCGGGCAGCGCCGGGGAGTTCCGGGGGCCCGAGGAGCTTGCTTGATTTTTGAAGATTGAGTGGTTTGGGGCGTTGTAGCATTTAGAGCACATTTCAGTATTACTCACAATTTCCAAAGTGACCTAACAAATCTTCATCTTATGCCAGTTAGAGGATTTCTGTGAAAATGCGTTGGTTTTTACGAAGGGCAGGGCTGCCCTTCTGTGCTTTCGGAGTCGCTTTATTAGGGAAGCACCGTGCCGACTTCGTCTTCCTTGCATTGCCTGATGGGTTAAGTCCTGGTGAGATTCCAAATCGTCTCTTTCTCTTTGTGAATTTAATGGCTTTCTGCTCATCAAATCATTTTCATACACCTTCAGAGTTTCATCCCCCACGCCCTTCTGTGGGCAGAGAATCACCGTCTAATGAAGTGGATCTAAGATTTTAATATCTTAATTAAGTGGCCGTTATTTTGCCAAGCTGGTGGTGGACGGAGATATAGGTTGTACGATGTTTGTTTGAAGATACTTGTCCAGATGTAATCAAAACTGATAACGGTTTCTTTGTGGTTAAACTAACAACCCAGCCACCTGGGCATAAAATGGTGTAGGAAGCCAAACAGGCCCACACTTAAATCTGGTACCAGTGTTCCGTGATACCATATTTCTCCTTTATAGTTACTGGCCTGATAGAACTGACTACTGAGTACTATGCAGCCCATATGTATTAATTTTTTGGTTTTTGTCTTTTTTACCTAATATCTCTCTACACCTACATCACCTTCTAATACTAAATGGTTTAATGTGGTATTAACTCTTTTCTGATGTTTACTTCTAGTAATGGAGAAACATGGAACAAGTTAGAATAAAATTTTTGTGAGACATACTTCCTATTTTTCATGTATTATTAAGAACTAAGTTTAGTGTTATGTTGATCAAAGATAACTTTTGTTCTTTTCCTGATTGTGAATTAATAGCTGTTTGTTTCAATTTTGGTTGCGCTTGCTGGGTAAACAGTTGTTATAAGTCCAAGCATATTTTTGGAATTGGAGAAATGTCTACTTATAATTTTTCAAAATTGTATTAGTGATCAACAGGGCTGACTTTAGGACATTTTTTTGCGGAAACTTAGTTCCCCGACCAGGGATAGAACCCGTGCCCCCTGCAGTGGAAGCGCAGAGTCCTAACCACTGGACCACTTAGGATTTCTTTAACTCCTAGTTGGAGAAGTTTCCTTCATTGTCCTCAAGTCAAATTTTAAGCCCCCTTACTTACTAATTTGAGTGCATCTCTAACTGATACTACGAGGAGATTTTCTTTAATCCTAAGTATTACATGAGCCCTTGTTGATTTTTTGGAGAAATTTCTAAATATGAAGTAATATGGCATCCTTTTACATTAGTTACTTGTAAAAGGCCATGATACTCTCCCACGGTGGTTAGTATTGAAAGCTCTTTGTAGTGGTGAAGGAGACTGATGAATAAATTAGCCTGAAATCAGTGTTAACGGATGATACAGCTCATCCATATTTCTTTTTTTTTTTTTACATCTTTATTGGAGTATAATTGCTTTACAATGGTGTGTTAGTTTCTGCTTTATAACAAAGTGAATCAGTTATACATATACATATGTTCCCATATGTCTTCCCTCTTGCGTCTCCCTCCCTCCCACCTTCCCTATCCCACCCCTCTAGGTGGTCACAAAGCACCGAGCTGATCTCCCTGTGCTATGCAGCTACTTCCCACTAGCTATCTACCTTACGTTTGGTAGTGTACATATGTCCGTGCCACTCTCTCACTTTGTCACAGCTTACCCTTCCCCCTCCCCATATCCTCAAGTCCATTGTCTAGTAGGTCTGTGTCTTTATTCCTGTCTTACCCCTAGGTTCTTCATGACATTTTTTTTCTTAAATTCCATATATATGTGTTAGCATACGGTATTTGTCTTTCTCTTTCTGACTTACTTCACTCTGTATGACAGACTCTAGGTCCATCCACCTCATTACAAATAGCTCAATTTCATTTCTTTTTATGGCTGAGTAATATTCCATTGTATATATGTGCCACATCTTCTTTATCCATTCATCCGATGATGGACACTTAGGTTGTTTCCATCTCCGGGCTATTGTAAATAGAGCTGCAATGAACATTTTGGTACATGTCTCTTTTTGAATTATGGTTTTCTCAGGGTACATGCCCAGTAGTGGGATTGCTGGGTCATATGGTAGTTCTATTTTTAGTTTTTTAAGGAACCTCCATACCGTTCTCCATAGTGGCTGTACCAATTCACATTCCCACCAGCAGTGCAAGAGTGTTCCCTTTTCTCCACACCCTCTCCAGCATTTATTGTTTCTAGATTTTTTGATGATGGCCATTCTGACTGGTGTGAGATGATATCTCATTGTAGTTTTGATTTGCATTTCTATAATGATTAATGATGTTGAGCATTCTTTCATGTGTTTGTTGGCAGTCTGTATATCTTCTTTGGAGAAATGTCTATTTAGGTCTTCTGCCCATTTTTGGATTGGGTTGTTTGTTTTTTTGTTATTAAGCTGCATGAGCTGCTTGTAAATTTTGGAGATAAATCCTTTGTCAGTTGCTTCATTTTCAAATATTTTCTCCCATTCTGAGGGTGGTCTTTTGGTCTTGTTTATGGTTTCCTTTGCTGTGCAAAAGCTTTGAAGTTTCATTAGGTCCCATTTGTTTATTATTATTATTTTTTATTTATTTTATTTTATTTTATTATTTTTTTTGCGGTATGTGGGCCTCACTGTTTTGGCCTCTCCTGTTGTGGAGCACAGGCTCTGGACGTGCAGGCTCAGTGGCCATGGATCACAGGCCCAGCCGCTCTGCGGCATGTGAGATCTTCCTGGACCGGGGCACGAACCCGTGTCCCCTGCATCGGCAGGCAGACTCTCAACCACTGCGCCACCAGGGAAGCCCCATTTGTTTATTTTTGTTTTTATTTCCGTTTCTCTAGGAGGTAGGTCAAAAAGGACCTTGCTGTGATTTATGTCATAGAGTATTCTGCCTATGTTTTCCTCTAAGAGTTTGATAGTTTCTGGCCTTACATTTAGGTCTTTAATCCATTTTGAGCTTATTTTTGTGTATGGTGTTAGGGAGTGATCTAATCTCATACTTTTACATGTACCTGTCCAGTTTTCCCAGCACCACTTATTGAAGAGGCTTTCCTTTCTCCACTGTACATTCCTGCCTCCTTTATCAAAGATAAGGTGACCATATATGCGTGGGTTTATCTCTGGGCTTTCTATCCTGTTCCATTGATCTATCTGTCTGTTTTTGTGCCAGTACCATACTATCTTGATTACTGTAGCTTTGTAGTATAGTCTGAAGTCAGGGAGCCTGATTCCTCCAGCTCCGTTTTTCGTTCTCAAGATTGCTTTGGCTATTCGGGGTCTTTTGTGTTTCCATACAAATTGTGAAATTTTTTGTTCTAGTTCTGTGAAAAATGCCAGTGGTAGTTTGATAAGGACTGCATTGAATCTGTAGATTGCTTTGGGTAGTAGAGTCCTTTTCACAATGTTGATTCTTCCAATCCAAGAACATGGTATATCTCTCCATCTATTTGTATCTTCTTTCATTTCTTTCATCAGTGTCTTATAATTTTCTGCATACAGGTCTTTTGTCTCCTTAGGTAGGTTTATTCCTAGATATTTTATTCTTTTTGTTGCAGTGGTAAGTGGGAGTGTTTTCTTGATTTCACTTTCAGATTTTTCATCATTAGTGTATAGGAATGCCAGAGATTTCTGTGCATTAATTTTGTATCCTGCTACTTTACCAAATTCATTGATTAGCTCTAGTAGTTTTCTGGTAGCATCTTTAGGATTCTCTATGTATAGTATCATGTCATCTGCAAACAGTGACAGCTTTACTTCTTCTTTTCCAATTTGGATTCCTTTTATTTCCTTTTCTTCTCTGATTGCTGTGGCTAAAACTTCCAAAACTATGTTGAATAAGAGTGGTGAGAGTGGTCAACCTTGTCTTGTTCCTGATCTTAGTGGAAATGCTTTCAGTTTTTCACCATTGAGGACGATGTTGGCTGTGGGTTTGTCATATATGGCCTTTATTATGTTGAGGAAAGTTCCCTCTATGCCTACTTTCTGCAGGGTTTTTATCATAAATGGGTGTTGAATTTTGTCGAAAGCTTTCTCTGCATCTATTGAGATGACCATATGGTTTTTCTCCTTCAATTTGTTAATATGGTGTATCACATTGATTGATTTGTGTATATTGAAGAATCCTTGCATTCCTGGAATAAACCCCACTTGATCATGGTGTATGATTCTTTTAATGTGCTGTCGGATTCTGTTTGCTAGTATTTTGTTGAGGATTTTTGCATCTATGTTCATCAGTGATATTGGCCTGTAGTTTTCTTTCTTTGTGGCATCCTTGTCTGGTTTTGGTATCAGGGTAATGGTGGCCTCATAGAATGAGTTTGGGAGTGTTCCTCCTTCTGCTATATTTTGGAAGAGTTTGAGAAGGATAGGTGTTAGCTCTTCTCTAAATGTTTGATAGAATTCGCCTGTGAAGCCATCTGGTCCTGGGCTTTTGCTTGTTGGAAGATTTTTCATCACAGTTTCAATTTCAGTGCTTGTGATTGGTCTGTTCATATTTTCTATTTCTTCCTGATTCCATCCATATTTCTTGAGTGACTTTCATAAGCTGTTGAGCTGAGTGATAAGAGCTTTCCTAATACAGTGTGCCCTCAGGACATTAGATTCTCCTCATTGCCTGCCTCTGCGTGGCAGATTCTTGCAGAGTCCAGGGTCTCTCAGGGAGCAGTTTATAATAACAAATTGTTAGGAGCCTTTTCTAAAGCTTTGGCTCTATTTTCCACTGATGCAGCCACAGACTAAAGTCCTAAAGGGATTCTGAATGCCCCACAGTGCCCCTAACTTAACCTTCCGATTCTGGGTTGAGAGAAACAGTGTTTTCAATCCTCGGGCACAATTAAAGCACCTCAAGATTTTTAAAATATGAGGCCAAGGGGCCCCATTTCAGAGATTCTGATTCATTTCTTATGGGATGTGCCTGGGCATCAGTAGTTTTAAAAGCTCCTGGGGTGATTCTAATCTCTGTGTATGGCAGTTTGAGACCAACTGGACTAGAGAAATAGCTGAATGGGCCTTCTAACTGAGTGTGGATATCTTACTTTATTCAGATACTGCAGAAGCCAGTGTGAAGGGAGGCTAGTAACGTAGTACTGAACTCTAGCTCTCTACCCTAGGTTTAGTGAACGTGTCTTCATAGTGTATGGTTTCTTGGAACTGAGATTCCTCTGGTTTATGTCTCCAAGTAAGGCAATAAATGGTTATCACAGACTTCCTTATTACCAGTTCACCCTGAAATGTATTTATGGGAGTGCAGAGGGGTGTTGTGGGATTTGGGAATCTGAACGGCCTCAAATTTTAGATACATGGTCCTGAAATTGAGGGCTGGTCTTTACAACTGCTCTTCTAACCTGGCACTAACCTCTAGGAAGGCAAAGGTGGTTCATGTTCTGAAGAACTCTTTTTGTTTTGTTTTGCTTTGTTTTATTGAATGAAAGAGTCTTTAAATTCTATAGTACTTTACAGTTTTCAAGTTTCACACATATGATTTCATATAATCCCATAATAACCCTTTTCTCCCCCAACCCCTATTTTGCCCCTCCCCCATCCTTCTCCCCACTGGTAACCACTAGTTTCTTCTCTATATCTGTGAGTTTGCTTCTTTTTTGTTTTATTACTAGTTTGTTGTATTTTTAAGATTCCACATATAAGTGATATCATACAGTGTTTGTCTTTCTCTGACTTACTTCACTTAGCCCTCCAAGTCCATCCATGTTGCCACTTTTTTATGACTGAGTCATAAAAATCCATTGTGTGTGTGTGTGTGTGTGTGTGTGTGTGTGTGTGTATGTACATATGTATATAAGTACATATGTATATGTGTATTATACATATACCACATTTTCTTTATCCATTCATCTGTTGATGGACACTTAGGTTGCTACCATATCTTGGCAAATGTAAATAATGCTACTATGAACACTGGGGTGCATGTATCTTTTTGAATTAGTGTTTTTGTTTCTTTGGGATATATACACAAAGGAGTGGAATTTCTGGGTTATGTGGTGGTTCTATTTTTAGTTTTTTGAGAAAGCTCCGCATTGTTTTCCACAGTGGCTGTACCAATTTACATTCCCACCAAAGTGTACGAGGGTTCCCTTGTCTCCACATTGTCACTGGTTTGTTATTTGTGGTCTTTTTGATGATGGCCATTCTGACAGGTGTGAGGTGATATCTCACTGTGGTTTTTTTTGTTTGTTTGTTTCGTTTCATTTTGTTTGTTTTGGTTTTTTTTTTTTTTTGGCTGCGTTAGGTCTCTGTTGCTGCACGTGGGCTTTCTCTAGTTGCAGCAAGCAGGGGCTACTCTTCATTGCGGTGCGCAGGCTTCTCATTGTGGTGGCTTCTCTTGTTGTAGAGCACGGGCTCTAGGCGTGCGGGCTTCATTAGTTGTGGCTCGAGGGCTCAGTAGTTGTGGATTGCGGGCTCAGTAGTTGTGGCTCACAGGCTGTAGAGCGCAGGCTCAGTAGTTGTGGTGCACGGGCTTAGTTGCTCCGCAGCATTTGGGATCTTCCCGGACCAGGGCTTGAACCCGTTTCCCCTGCATTGGCAGGCGGATTCTTAACCACTGGGTCACCAGAGAAGTCCTCACTGCGGTTTTGATTTGCATGAGAGGAAGGTGTTTTAGATAGAACAACATTTTTAAAAAGGCACAGAAATGGGAAAGAGCATGCTGCAAGTGGAGAATTACAAGTAGTTTTTGTATTACAGCTTAAATTGCTTAGTTCTTCATGTTGTTATGGTAAATTTGAGGTGGGGAGTGGTACCTGTGAGAGGTAGGTTGGGGTCAGGTGACAGAAGGCCTTGTATGTCATTCTAGGGTGATTGGATACTTCTGGATGGTTGAGGGCCACTGAAGAGTTTTAAGCAAGGGAGAGGCATGGGTAGGCATGGCAAAGGAGAGGTTTGCTTTTTGGCAGCGTGGAATATGGCTGGAGGGTGGGACAAAGCATGGTTAGCGGACTGCAGGTATGTAGTAGGGAACAGATAATGAAGACCTGAACTAAGGTGGAGGTAGTAGGGATGGAGCAGACAGGATCGATTTGAGAAACAGTTTAGCTCTGAAATTGGCAGAGCTTGGTGATTGGTTGGATGTGCAGTGAGAGAGATGAAGGAACCTAGGGTGACTGCCAGGCCTCTGGCTCGGGTAACAAGGTGGAATCTAACTAAACTCAAAATCCAGAACAGCAGGTTTGGGGAGTAGATGTGGGAGAGGAGAGGTCAGTTTAGACCTCCTGAGTTTGACGTCTATTCAGCAGACAGGTAGGTACGTGAGATTGGAGCTCAGGCCCCCACTTAATCCAATGATGTAAAAGATTTGAGTTCTCAGCATAGGTGTTTTAAAACCATGAAAGCAGGTGAGATCAAAGAAAAGGTGCGAGGAGAGAGGGGATCAGTAGAGAAAGAACCCTGGGGAACTGCAGTATTTAAAATTGTGGACACAGGAAAAGAGAAAAAGATAAACTTTGAGGCTACTTATTTTACCTGTGCAACTCATCAAGGAACACTGGATAATTTGCTGCGAAAAGGAGTTAATGGGTTTCTAGACCATGCACTCTGGAATGCATTCAGAACGGCAATTCCAAATTCCTTTCCCTGCCTAGTGTAGGCTCTCGTTTCTGATGGAGTTTATGGTTGGATAGGTTTATTATTGTTGGTTTATTTATGTCTGCTTTTTTTTTTTTTTTTTTTTTTTTTTTTTTTTGCGGTATGCAGGCCTCTCACTGTTGTGGCCTCCCCCGTTGCGGAGCACAGGCTCCGGACGCGCAGGCTCCGGACGCGCAGGCTCAGCGGCCATGGCTCACGGGCCCAGCCGCTCCGCGGCATATGGGATCCTCCCAGACCGGGGCACGAACCCGTATCCCCTGCATCGGCAGGTGGACTCTCAACCACTTGCGCCACCAGGGAGGCCCTATGTCTGCTTTTTACGTGGTATAAAGTATTTTAAAGTTCTTACTAAACAATTTATGTTCCTCTATAATCCCATGCAATTTTTAAGAGAGATGCAGATTACTTCAGAAACATTAGGGTGGAATCCTCCATGAGAGTACTAGGGATTATGGTTCTCGTTCTCTTTTGTTATTTTCTGTGAATATTTGCATTGAGGAAATTTGGCGTTTTGAAATTTCAGCCTTTAGCTTTAGGTATATACCCTATATAAAATATATGGTAAAATTTATTATTAAAATACATTTCAGTTACATCTTTTTAAAGATATTTATTTAATTTTATTGTTTATTTTCTTTATATTTTTGGCTGCGTTGGGTCTTTGTTGCGGCACGCGAGATCTTTTTCATTGCGGTGCGTGGGCTCTTCATTGTGGCCTGCAGGTTTTCTCTCTCTCATTGAGGCATGCAAGCTCAGTAGTTGTGGTGCGCGGGCTTAGTTGCCCCGTGGCATGTGGGATCTTAGTTCCCTGACCAGGGATTGAACCTGCATCCCTGGCATTGGGAGGCAAATTCTTTACCACTGGACCACTGGGGAAGTCCCTCAGTTACATCTTAATTATCTTAATTTCAAGTTAGCTAAAGGGTAGTGACAGGATAATAATAACCTGAAGTAGGCTTTCATTTTCTACTTGGACATGGTTTTCCTTCCTCCAGCCTGCCCTCCACAATGCTACCTAACTCTTACCTTGTCACTCCCTGCTTTAGAAATTGCTCAGTAGCTCCTCGTGGCCTGAAGTAAAGTCTGCTCTCTTTGGCTGGACAGTCAGCCTTCCATAATCTGGCCCCAGACAACCTTTCTCGTCTCATCTGCCACTCCATCTACATACTCCACTTGTATAATAATTGTCCCTGAGTGTTTGTCTTTCTGGAGCATTCCATGTACTTCTGTAACACTGTGCCTGTGTGTGATATGTCCAGGACACCCTTCTCACCATTTCTCAACTTGCCAAAATCTTGTTCATCTCTAGCCTTCCTAGCTAACCCTCCTCCCTTTTCAGGGTGGAATTAATTTATTCTTTCCTGGGTAGCAATTTGTACATGTACCTGTTCATTAATTATAAGTAGTTATGTCTATTTATTTTCCTTGAGAGATTAAGTCTTTTGAAGGTAAATACAGTGACTTATTGGATCATTTCATAAATATTGAACTTCTACAAAATGCCAGGCACTGTCTCAGTCACAGTTCTTATTATTATACTGGCAGCATCTACCACAAGGCTTGGCATAAAGTAGTAGAGTTGTTAAAATCCATCTTGAGGCCTCGCTCTGAGAATTATTAAACCTCTTGGTCTCAGATGAGATCATGCATTATTTCTGATAATGTTTTGAACCAAGTTATCTTAAAAAGCATTTTTTTTAATTGCACTGTTTACTTTTTAACTTTTGTGCTTTAGTCGAAGAAAAAAGGACTAAGTGCAGAGGAAAAGAGAACCCGCATGATGGAAATATTTTTTGAGACGGTAAGTCATTTTCCTTAAGATTTTTAGTATTTTGTGTAATTTTCTCCTTAAGTTTATGTCATCCAGTGTTAACTGTACCTTTTTTTATTAGAAATCAATAGTGACCAATATCCTAAAGAATGAATAAAATTCTACAAACACCTGTGGTTCCTGTGAGCTGTGGAGCATGAAAGAATCCTATCCCAGGGTTTGTAGAGTCTCTTCTATCCAGACTGCCCTATACTCTGGCACCATAATTAACTTTCTGAAGCATATATTTGATTGTGTCCCCTTTTACCTGAAAATAATAATGATAATAGCTCACATCTACTGAGTGCTTCCTAGGTGCCATTCACTATTCTAAGCACTTGGTGTAGTTATCTGATTTTATCCTTTTTAACCCTCTGAGATCCTCATTCTACAGATCTGGACATCTGAGACACAGCCTAAGATACCAGCCCTGGATCTCAAAACAAGAAGTGATAGTACTAGGATAAAAACCCAGGGGGGATCATCTGATTATAGAGATAGTGCTGAATACAGCCTCTTTACATTTATAAGCCTGCATATGGTATAACACATATGTGATGGTACATAGCCTCCTTAATTTATTCCAGTTATTCGTGCCTGCCACTAACAGGAAATATGTTTAAAGTTTCTGCTCCTAAGTGGCAGAACCAAGATTCAAACCCAGTCACCTGGCTCTAGAGCCTGTTTTCTTCACCACATTGCTGTACGATGGCTTTTCTTGCTTCCAGGTTAAAATCTAAACTTTTGACCTACAAAAATATTAATTTCTTACGTCTTACTTATTGACAGGACCTTCAAAGTCTGGTTTGGCCCCAACCTACTGGCTATTTTCATTATTTACAAATATCAATATGAAGAAGGTGGGGAAAATGGCAAAATAGAATGTAAAATTAATAAGTAATGATAATACTTGACATTTTCATTTTGATAATGCAGATTCTCAGTGAAACAAGTGAAGTATTGTGGGTACTTTTTTTTTAACTGTTTGCCCTTTAAGCGAAATCTTACTAGTCTTACTTACATACAATGACTTACTAAAAGTCATTGGCAATTCAGAACAGAGTATCATATTAATAATGATGATATGATTAGGACGATAAATTGATTACGTTTGTAGGTAAAGATTATGACTATTTATTCTGCTGAGTTGAAATATTTTTCCTATGGTCTTAGAGCAAGAAAAGTAGATTTAATTCCTAGCAGGCAGTGGAAAGCTGGGGAGAGTGGTGAGGGGAGTTAATTTGTTCTTTATGATATTGTTGGCTGTTTTTGATTAAACTTTTTTCAACGCTGTTCTCAATGACATTAAGACACTAATGACTAAGGTACCATGACTATAATGAGTATTAGAGGTTAAAGAATTTCAATAGTCAATGAGTTTTTAGGTAAAGATAGGAATTAATTGTATTAATTGATTGATTTCAGTTCATATATTCCTATACATATCAATTCATATGAATACATTCATAGATTTATTTGAAGTTACTAATTCTTTGCCTGTTACACTTAGGAAGAACATGGCCACAGTACAGCTCAAAGATAGAGAACTTGTACCTGAGGTCTGTTTTACCTAACAGCTTTGTGACGTTAAGCAAGTTACTTGACCTAAGTCTCAGTTTCTTCATCTATTAAAAAGGCTAATAATAATTGTACCTAGTTCACAAAGTTGGTATGAGGATTGAATGAAATAATCTGTGTAAAACATTATAATGCTCAGGTCATAAGTGCTTAATTAAAAGTTATCTAACTTTATAACTGTGTGTCTTCCATGGTATCTTTACACATAGTTTTTTGTTTTTGAGATCTAGAACCATTGTGTTCATCTCTCCTTTATTATCTCTGTTTAATGTAGGGGAGAACCAATATTTACTTGAGACCATTTTCTCTGTCCACTTAAATGACCACACTTTAGTCTTGAGGCTAATTCTTTGCAAGCCCATTTATTTACATAGCAAGCCCACTGGGGCAGCCAGTGTGTCTGGGGCTTTTCCTTGATAACCACATCTAGACAGATGTCTCAATGAGTTAGTTCATGTTCTTTTTCCTAAGGTATTTGCGAATAGGTTTGATTAATTGGGTTTTTTTAAATGCATTAGAGGCCTGAAGTTAGTAATTTACTACATGTTCTCTGAGACCCTACAGAATTCTCTTTTAACAGTTTATTCCCAGATGTGCAAAAATTTATTTCACACTCTAGGACCAATGACTTAGTATTTTCCTTAATTTACTAGATCTTAAGTGTACTGAGATGAAGTTACTTTTTTCAACACTTTATTATTAAAGATGAAAGAATTTCACTGTGAATACCTATATGCCCAGCTTAGATTCTACCGTTAACATTTTATACTCTACTTGCTTTGTCATATACATATATTCATCTATCCATTCCTTTATCCATCTATCAATTCATCTTTTTTTTGCAGGGGGTTGTATATCTGGGCTACTGGTCTTTTGTCTGGTATGTTTTGTGAATATTGTCTTCCAGTCAGTCTTTTCAGTTTCTTAACAGTGCTCTTGGATGAGCAGAAGTTTAAAATTTTTATGATGTCTAATTTCCATCCTATTGAAGTTACCTTTTCAAGTTTATGTTGGAAGAAAAAGATCCCAGATTTCCATAACAATAATCACAATAATTCTGTTCTAATTACTGAATACTTCAGTCTTTTCAAATATTTCACTTTTATTATCCAAGTTCTTTTTACCAGTTCAACCACAGCTTATTACAAGAAGAAAGGAGTATTCTGCATAGATTTTTTTTCCAACCATAAGATTAAATATTCCCTGTGTATATCTTCCCATAATGTTTTGCTTTGCATGTGGTGGACATGCAGCATGTATAGGTGAATGATTGACAGACAGCCATAAACTGTATGTTTTTCTTACTTAGGTGTGGCTCTTCCATGAAACCTTAAATGTAAATAAATCTTGACAGCTGTCTGTTTTGCTTTTAGTTAGAACTGCTAATCTGTGATGTATGGTATATGCTAAGCAAAGCACTATTTGTGTTTTCTTCAAATCAAAGTGTCAGAGAAGCTGATTATCTCATGTTAACAAATGATTCATCATAACTAGATTTTATACTTCATTGGGAAGATGTTCTTTGCATTCTGCCCTCCAGTTACTTTAAAGAATTGTATGTTCATGCAAAATCTGTCCATTTTAGGTTCTGTTGAAGGTATTGAACAGGATAATTACAGTTTCTTCTAGCTCTAAAATTCTCGATTCTATTGCACTATTCACTTCCAGTCATAGTTTTTTAGTACAATATTTTATAAACATAATTATGGTAAATATAAATATATAGTAGAAAATAAATGCATGTTTTTCATCTTTCAACTCTTTTAAACAGAAAGATGTATTTCAATTAAAAGACATGGAGAAGATTGCTCCCAAAGAAAAAGGCATTAGTAAGTATCAAAAAATGTGCCAGAATGTTTTGGTAAATACCTATCATCTTTCCTGCAACAGTCTTTCACTTCATGGAACCGTAAATTTCTAGAGATGAAGAATGTTTATAAACGTCCCAATATAATGTTTCTGGGCCATGACCATGATTCTTGTGTTTGAAGTATCTGCTCTAGGGAAACTACAGTGGAATATGCATGCATGCCTGTGTGTGCACACACATACGTATACATACACACAATTATACACATTTATTTATTTATGGGTATAATTTACTTCAGAAGAAGTAAAAACTTCTTCATGTATGTTCTGGTATTTGTTAAATGTGACTTACGTAGTGTATTAGTTTTCTACAGCTGCTGTAACAAATTACCATAAACTTAATTTCTACTTAACACAGTAGAAATTTATTTTCTCATAGTTCTGGAGGCCATAAGTCTAAAATCAAGGTGTTGGCAGGGTTGGTTCCTTCTGGAATCTCTGAGGGAGAATCCATTTTATGCTTCTCTCCTAGCTTCTGGTGGCTGCCCACAGTGCTTGGCTTATAGACACATCATTCTAATCTCTGCCTCTGCCTTCACATGGCCTTCCCCATTTTTTTTTTCCTCCTCTTCTGTGTCTTATAAGGACATGTGTCATTGGATTTGGGACCCACCCTAAATCCAGGATGATTTTATCATGAGGTCCTTAATTACCTCTCTATAGAACCTTTTCCAAAATAAGGTCACATTCACAGGTTCTGGAGGTTATCTTTTGAGGGGTCACTACATATGATATATATATTTTTAAACCTTACTTTCTGGTTATATAAGCTATACATGTTATTTTAACAGATTTGGAAATTATAAAGAATATAATAAAAACAAAAGTTGTTCATAATCCCTCTATTCTGAGATCACCACTGTTAACATTTTGGTGTATTTTGATATCTTATTCTTAGGTTCTGTTTATCTGTGTTTGTATGTATCTGTCCATTTCTCTGAGAGGGAACCATGTTGCATATACAGTTTTGTGTTCGTGTATTTTTCCATATACCATCATATCACCTACACTTTCCTATGTCATTTACTTTTAAAAAAATGATTTACAACATCTGCATCTCCTAATGTTTCATTCTGTGGCCACCCACTGTGCCATAATTTGCTTAGCCCATTAGCTATTGTTGACCATCTAGGTTGTTACCAAATTTTGCTGCTAAAATTAATGTGTAATTAACATGCCATCCATAAATTTTTTCTAAGACTTATTTTTTAGAGTATTTTTAGGTTCACAGCAAAATTGAGAGGAAGGCACAGTATTTCTCCTATACCTCCTGCCCCCACACATGCATAACTTCCCCTATTATCAGCACCATTTCCCATCGTGCATTTGTTACAGTTGACAAACCTGCATGGACACATCATAATCACACTAAGTCCATAATTTACATTAGTATTCACTCTTAGTGTTGTACATTCTATGGGTTTGGACAAACACGTGTAATGACACGGATCCGTCATTACGGTGTCATTATGGTATCCTACAGCATATTTTCACTGCCCTAAAAATCCTCTGGGCTCCTCCACCTAGTCACCCCTTCCTCTCCCCCTGCTATAAACTGTTTCCCACATCTCATATTACTTCATTAGGAAATGTCCCCAGAAATAGAATAGAAAAAGAGACTTGTCTAGTTTTAGGCTTTTTATGTGTGTTCTCAAATTGCCTTCAGGAAAGGCTATTATACCCACATTCGTTTCTCAGAACTATTTTCATTTTTAGAATTCTTTGACATTTCATTTCAGTTTGTACTTCTTTATAAATGAGGTTGAATGTTTTGCATTTGGTGTAGACTTTATTTTTTTAATTTATTAAATCTTTAAATATTTAATAGATTTTATTAAATTGGGGGATCTGCTCTAGGAAAAATTAAAATGGACTTTAAAATATGGATAATTTCTTGGTATAGTTTTACTTAATAGAAAGTAAGAATGGTTTATAATTTCAGACATTCGTGAAATATGACTTTGTATTTTTACAGGCTATTTTAAAAACTCTTTTCTGATTTTTAATCTTACCCCTAACCATAACATCCAATATATTTATTTATTTATTGTTTAATTTTACATAGTAGTTTTGTTTTAGTTTCCTTAGCAAGAAAGGTAATACATGTTCATTGTTGGAAAAAAAATACGAAAAATAAGCAAGAAGAAGGAAATAAAAATTGCCTCTTAACCTTAATTCAAGATAACTACTGTCACATAAGTGCATACTGTCTTTTAACTTACTTTTCTATATAATACATTTTGGATGTATATATATCCAGGCCATTAAATATTTTATAACGTAAATTTAATGATGCATTGTATATCATAACAAAAAAAATACTTTTGAGTCCCGTTATTGTACTGATTTCCAGGGTTTTGCTATTGAAAACAGTGTTTTGACAAGCATCCTTATACATATCCATCATTATTTTCTTTAGCTGAATTTATAAAAATGAAATTTCTGCATGGGAGATATGCATAAACCTAAGGTTTTAGGTACA
The DNA here is from genome assembly GCF_025265405.1 of Mesoplodon densirostris. Taxonomy (NCBI): domain Eukaryota; kingdom Metazoa; phylum Chordata; class Mammalia; order Artiodactyla; family Ziphiidae; genus Mesoplodon; species Mesoplodon densirostris. Next base: position 236,012,145 of record NC_082661.1, read on the forward strand.
TATTGCTACATTTTTCCACCCATGTTGAGAGTACCCATTTCCCTGAATCCTTTTTTACAATTTTTAGTGTTTTAAATTTGGTAGTCAAGAAGTCATATCTCATGCTTTATTTTGCATTTCTTCAATTATTAGTGGGTTTGAACATTTTTCTTGTTTATTGACGATATTATTACAAATATCGGGGCTTCCCTGGTGGCGCAGTGGTTGAGAGTCTGCCTGCCGATGCAGGGGACACGGGTTCATGCCCCGATCCAGGAAGATCCCACATGCCACAGGGCAGCTGGGCCCATGAGCCATGGCCGCTGAGCTTATGCATCCAGAGCCTGTGCTCCACAACGGGAGAGGCCACAGCGGTGAGAGGCCTGCGTACCGCAAAAAAAAAAAAAAAAAAGAAACAAATATCGTACATTTTAAAAAATATTTATTTTATTTTTTTGGCTGTGTCGGGTCTTAGTTGCAGCATGTGGGCTCTTCGTTGTGGTGCGTGGGCTTCTCTCTAGTGTGGCGTGCAGGTTTTCTCTCTCTAGTTGTGGTGCGTGGGCTTCAGGGCGCATGGGCTCTAGTTTGCGGCACGCAGGCTCTCTAGTTGAGGCGCGCGAACTCAGTAGTTGTGGCACAGGCTTAGTTGCCCCCAGCATGTAGGATCTTAGTTCCCCAACCAGGGATTGAACCCACATCCCCCCTGCATTGGAAGGCAGATTCTTTACCACTGGACCACCAGGGAAGTCCCTGACCATACATATTTTATAGATGCCCATTGATGTATTTTATTTTTCTGTTGGAGTATTTGTCTTCTTTTGTTATTATTTTTAAAAGCTCCTTATTTATTAACTTATTGACTCAATCTATAATCTTTATTGCAAGTGTTTCCCCAGTTATTGGCCTTTTAATTTGATTTATGATGTGTCTTAATATGAAGTCTTTAAAAAATTCTCTCTCCTAGCTGCTATGTCAGTAAAAGAAGTCCTTCAAAGCTTGGTTGATGATGGTATGGTTGACTGTGAGAGAATTGGAACATCTAATTATTATTGGGCTTTTCCAAGTAAAGCTCTTCACGCCAGGAAACGTAAGCTGGAGGTTCTGGAATCTCAGGTACACCACCACAATTTAAAATAATAGATTTGGTTTGTAAAGGTGGCTACTAAGTGACTAATGGGCAGGATACACTGGACAAAGGGATGACTCACATCCCATGTGGTATTAAGCAGGAAAGTGCAACGTTTCATCATGCTGCTCAGAATGGCATGCAATTTAAAACTTATGAATTGTTTATTTCTGGAATTTTCCATCTAATATTCTCAGACTGTGATTGACCACAGGTAACTGAAACCATGGAATCTGAAAGCACAGATATGAGGGGACTACTATATAGGCAAGGAATGAAACTTTAGGGAAAGGGACTGTGGACTTGTTTTGGGGTGAAGGGAGAAAGAATCCCGATTTTTCTGGAAGATAACAAGAACAGGAAAAGTTAATCAACAATAGTAAAGTAAATTAATTTCTCTCCGTTTAGAGGTTATGTGAGATTGTGTTTCTTCACAGGAAAATCCTCCAGAAACACCACTTTTTAAAATGATGCTCCTGGGTTTAAGAAGGTTCAACTTTATGGGGAGCCTTCTTTCAGTCAGTGTTCTTAATTACAAGCAACAAACTAACTCTGGCTGACATTAGCAGAAAAGAAATTTATTGAAAGATATAAGATAGACTTGCAGAATCATGGGGAAGGGTAGACACACAGTTCTAAAAGTAGGCAGGAACTGAGGGAAGGTACACGGCCAGACCACAGCCAGAACACACCATGAAGCCTTTCTGGTGAGGATCCTGGTGCCTCAGACCCTGCACTGAACTCTATTGACATTGGTGACCTCAGAAGATAACTCCACTGGCACTCCTGGCTGAAGAACCAGATGTTGCTGCCACCAAAATAAAACAAACAAACAAAAAACCACCAAGAAACTTCTGTACCAGCTCACAGTTCTGGAGGTACATGAGACTGGCCAAGCCTCGGCCATGTGCCCACACTCTAGTTATCAGGGGAACTGGGGAAGTAAATAATTGGGGTTTCTAGTTTCTATGGTGGGAGGTAGCTGCCTCCTTTTGGTGCCTGCAATTTGCCAAAGTAGGAAGGGGGTTTGGATGCTCCCATGATAGATACATACCCACACAATAAATCAAGAGAAAAAAATGAAAAAGAACACAGGATTTGAAGTCAAAATAACAACAACAGATTTATTGGATACTTACTTTCCTCTGTGTGCCAGATACTCTTCTAGGCATTTGGAATCCATTAGCAAACAAAGAATGGAAGCAGGAAACCAGGTAGTTAAGTTCTTGGAGTCATCCAGCTATGAAGTAATGGTGGTTTGAACCAAGGTCATAGCAGCCCACCTACACCCCCTCAGCCCTAGGCAAGCACTAATTTACTTTCTGTCTCTGTAGATTTCCTTGTTCTGGACATTTCATATGAATGGAATCACATAATATGTGTCTTTCTTGACTTGCTTCTTTCATTTAGCATAGTGTTTTCATGGTTCATCCATGATGTAATATGTATCTGTATTTCATTCCTTTTTACGGCCAAATAATATTCCATTATTTGGATATACCGCATTTTGTTTGTCTCCTCATCAGTTGATGGCCATTTATGTTATTTCCACCTTTTGACTGTTATGAGTAATGCTGCTATAAAATTTCATGTACAAGTTTTTATGTGGACATATGTTTTTATTTCTCTTGGGAATTTCTGGGTCATATGATAACATTATATTTCATTGATTGAAGAACTTCCAGACTGTTTTCTAAAGTGGCTGCACCATTTTGCATTCCTACCAGTAGTGTATGAGGCTTCCAGTTTCATCACATCTTCACCAAAATTTGACTTTTTGATTCCAGCCATCCTAGTGGGTTTGAAGTGGTATCTCATTAAGACTTTCATTCATATGACTTTCATTTCCCTTATGACTAATCATGAGCATCTTTTCATATGTTTACTGGCCATTTGTATATCTTCCTTAGAGAAATGCCCATTCACATCCTTTGCCCATGTCTCATCTCTTAAACATGATGCTGCATTTTTAAAATTATTATTAGAGTATCATTGATTTATAATGTTGTGTTAGTTTCAGGTATACAGCAAAGTGATTCAGTTATATGTGTGTGTGTGTGTGTGTGTGTGTATTCTTTTTCAGATTCTTTTCCATTACAGTTTATTATAAGATATTGAATATAGTTCCCTGTGCTATACAGTAGGAGCTTGTTGCATATCTATGATGATGCATTTTTTTTCCTTGCTAGGAAACAACATGCATATTCATCGCTCAGGATTTTTTTTAAACTTAGTTATGCAATTAAAAACTTTATACAGGGTAATTTAGTTTTAGGCCTTGTTACATTTTCCTGTCTTCATGACTTTTTGTTCTTGCCTTTATCCCCTTTGAGAATTCCCTTGTCTTTCCTTTCTACCTAGCCGTTCTAAACATCTCCCCTCAGAAACCTTCTCAAGCTCCCATAGCTTACTGTGTTCTTGCCCTTCTATAAACTCCTGCAATATTTTTGGTTTTACCATAAATAAAATATATGACTTTGGCAAATACTGCTGGTTGCCTGTCTAATAAACATTGCCCCCCTCTTCATTACTAACAAAACATTTACTATGCTGAGGGAACAGTGTGTCTTGCTAAAAAATGTTTATCTTCCCAGATTCCCTTGCATCTAAGAATGGCAGTGGGAAACACTTTTGATGAATGAGATGTACGTGGAAGACTAGCTTGAGGTTTCTGAGAAAATGTTCACTTTCCTGATAAAGGCAGAACCCCTTCTTCTTATCTGTGATATGGACATGAGATCATATTGTGACCCTAAGGTAACAAGTGTTAGGATGAAGACATTCCCTAAGAATGGCCGGGCCTGGATTAAAAGGGCTTGGGTCTCTGGTGGCATTTTGACACACTGCACTAGCCTTGGACTGCCTTACCTCTGGACTTCATATTGCATAAGAAAATTAAGCCCATGTTTAACGTAGTTTTAGTCAAATACTCTCTTTGTATTCTAAAAGTATATATCCAAAATGGATAAACTTGCTTTGAAGACTTTTTTTTATATAAATGTGACTTAGATCTTATATTAATTATCTATTGCTGGAACAGAACTGCATACCCCAAAACTTCATGGCTTAAAGAAACAAACATTCATATCTCACAGTTTCTGTGGATCAGGTTTAGTTAGGCTCAGAGTCTCACATGAGGCTGTAGTCAAACTGTTAGCCAGGGCTGCATTCTCATCAGGAGGCTCATCTGGGAGAAGATTTACTTCTGAACTCAATCTTAATGGTTATTGAATTTAGTTCCCTACAGGCTATGGGGCTGAGGTCTTCAGTTCCTGGAAGGCTATTGGACTGATGGCCTTAATTTCTTGATAGCTTTTAGCCAGCTGCCTCCCTTGTTCCTTATATCATGGGCTTCTCCATAGGACAGCTCACCATGTGGCAGCTGCCTTTCCTCAGAGGAAATGTGTGTGGAGAGTCCAAGACAGAAGCCACAGGGTTTTTGTATCTTAATCTTGGAAATGACATCCCATCACCTCTGCCTCATTCCATTCCCTAGCAACAAATCATTAAATTTAGTTCATATTCAAGGGAAGATTATACATGGGCATAAATACCAAGAGGCAAGGATCATTGGGACCATCTTAGAGGATACATATCACAGATTTTTCATTCTTTTTACTTCCTAAATGTATAAATCTTATCTTTTTGATTATTTTTAAAAAATAGCTTTATTGAGGAATAATTGACATACCAAAATTGCTCATATTTAAAGTTTATATACTGATAAGTTTTGACATATATATACATCCATGGAACCATCAAGATAAGGAGCATACCCATCACCCCTAAAATTTTCTTCATTCCCCTTTTTAATCTTTGTCTCCTGCCCACCACCCTCCCCCACCCCCCAACACACACACACACACACAAACACACACACACACTGCTTCCCTTGCCCCCATCCCCAGGCAACCACTGATTGGCCTTCTGCCATTATATATTAGTTTATATTTCCTAGAATTTTATATTAAGGGAATCATGCAGTATATACTCTATTTCCTGGCTTCTTATACTTAGCATAACTAAGATATATCAATGTTGCTGTATATATTATCATGCATTTTTATTGCTGAGTGGTATTTCGTTGTATAGATATACAACAGTTGTTTACCTGTTCATGGACATTTGGGGGTTTTGTTTGTTTTAATTTGGAGTTATTATAAATAAAGCTTCTATGAATATTCATATATGTCTTTGTATGAACATATGTTTTCATTTATATTGTGTAAATACCTAGGGACGGAATGGCTGGATCATATGGTAGGTGTATGTATAACTTTTTAAGAGATTGCCAAGACTGTTTTCCAAAGTGCCTGTGCCATTTTAGATTCCTACCAACAGTGTATGAGAGTTCTGGTCTCTCCACATCCTCATTAATACTTGGTATGGTACCCATTCTAATAAGTCTGTAGTGATATCTTAGTTTCCATTTCCCCGGTGACTAAAATTGTTGAGTATTTTGCATGTGTTCGTTTGTCATACATATATCTTCATTGATGAAGTGTCTGTATACAGATCTTTTGCCTTTTTTAAAATCTCTATGTTTGTTTTTATTATTAAGTTTAGATAGTTCTTTGCACGTCCTGGGTACAAATCCTTTATCAGATAAATGCTTTCCAAATGTTTTCTCCCAGTCAGTGATTCGTTTTTTCGTTTTCTTAACTGTGTTTAGGAGAGTTGAAATTTTAAGTTTTAGGGAAGTCCAGTTTATTAACTTGTTTCTTTATGGTTGGTATTTCTGGTATTGTTTCTTACCTTCTTCCAGACAGTTATTCATGCCTGAAACTAGCCATAACAGGTACTGATTAAGCATTTATTTTTTGACTTTGTAAACCAGAGATAATCTGGCCAAATGTATGCTTTTCATTTCTTAGCCTCTGGATTTAACATAATCTCTATTTAGCAAGTGAAGGAGTTTGGCATAAAAAGTAAGCAAGAGATTCTTGCTAGTGTAGTGAATCTATTTTTAATAAGTGAACTTAATATCATTGTTTATCCTGAATGAGGGATAAGATGTTCTAATTAGTTGCTGTCAATATACTCCTTTCCCTACTGGTCTGAGAGTAGGCTTCCAGTGTGTTTTGTGACATACTCCTATCCTCGCAGCCCCGTGTACAAGCTGGAGGTCAAAGCTTAATCTCACACACTTGCTCAGAAGTCACAGTTAAAGTCAAAGGCAGTAGGTGCTATACCTTCTGTTCTCAGCACTGCAGAGTGAGATTTTGATATGTCATTCATAAAAGATTGATATCACTTGGCATTTGCTATAAATATTAAAAAACACAAACACACACAAAAACTCAGTACCGAGAAGCAAGAAGAACTACAATCCTGCAGCCTGTGGAACAAAAACCACATTCACAGAAAGATAGACAAATGAAAAGGCAGAGAGCTATGTACCACATGAAGGAATGAGATAAAACCCCAGAAAAGCAACTAAATGAAGTGGAGATAGGCAACCTTCCAGAAAAAGAATTCAGAAAAATGATAGTGAAGATGATCCAGGACCTTGGAAAAAGAATGGAGGCAGAGATCGAGAAGATGCAAGAAATGTTTAACAAAGACCTAGAAGAATTAAAGAACAAACAAACAGAGATGAACAATACAATAACTGAAATGAAAAGTACACTAGAAGGAATCAATAGCAGAATAACTGAGGCAGAAGAACGGATAAGTGACCTGGAAGAAGGAATGGTGGAATTCACTTCTGCGGAAAAGAATAAAGAAAAAAGAATGAAAAGAAATGAAGACAGCCTAAGAGACCTCTGGGACATTAAACGCAACAACATTCGCATTATAGGGGTCCCAGAAGGAGAAGAGAGAGAGAAAGGACCCGAGAAGATCTTTGAAGAGATTATAGTCGAAAACTTCCCTAACATGGGAAAGGAAATAGCCACCCAAGTCCAGGAAGCGCAGAGAGTCCCATACAGGATAAACCCAAGGAGAAACATGCCGAGACACATAGGAATCAAATTGGCAAAAATTAAAGACAAAGAAAAATTATTGGAAGCAGCAAGGGAAAAACAACAAATAACATACAAGGGAACTCCCATAAGGTTAACAGCTGATTTCTCAGCAGAAATTCTACAAGCCAGAAGGGAGTGGCATGATATACTTAAAGTGATGAAAGGGAAGAAGTCCTACAACCAAGATTACTCTACCCGGCAAGGATCTCATTCAGATTCGATGGAGAAATCAAAAGCTTTACAGACAAGCAAAAGCTAACAGAATTCAGCACCACCAAACCAGCTCTACAACAAATGCTGAAGTAACTTCTCTAAGTGGGAAACAGAAGAGAAGAAAAGGACCTACAAAAAAAACTCAAAACAATTAAGAAATGGTCATAGGAACATACATATTGATAATTACCTTAAACATGAATGGATTAAATGCTCCAACCAAAAGACACAGGCTTGCTGAATGGATACAAAAACAAGACCCATCTATATGCTTTCTACAAGAGACCCACTTCAGACCTAGGGACACATACAGACTGAAAATGAGGGGATGGAAAAAGATATTCCATGCAAATGGAAATCAAAGAATGCTGGAATAGCAACACTCATATCAGATAAAACAGACTTTAAAATAAACAATGTTACAATAGACAAGGAAGGCCACTACATAATGATCAAGGGATCAATCCAAGAAGAAGATATAACAATTATAAATATATATGCACCCAACATAGGAGCACTTCAATATGTAAGGCAACTGTTAACAGCTATAAAAGAGGAAATGGACAGTAACACAATAATAGTGGGGGACTTTAACACCTCACTTACACGGATGGACAGATCATCCAAAATGAAAATAAATAAGGAAACAGAAGCTTTAAATGACACAATAGACCAGATAGATTTAATTGATATTTATAGGACATTCCATCCAAAAACAGGAGATTACGCTTTCTTCTCAAGTGCGCACAGAACATTCTCCAGGATAGATCACATCTTGGGTGACAAATCAAGCCTCAGTAAATTTAAGAAAATTGAAATCATATCAAGCATGTTTTCTGACCACAACGCTGAGATTAGAAATGAATTACAGGGAAAAAAACGTGAAAAACACAAACACATGGAGGCTAAACAATACGTTATTAAATAACCAAGAGATCACTGAAGAAATCAAAGAGGAAATCAAAAAATACCTAGAGACAAATGACAATGAAAACACGATGATCCAAAACCTATGCGATGCAACAAAAGCAGTTCTAAGAGGGAAGTTTATAGCTATACAAGCTTACTTCAAGAAACAAGAAAAATCTCAAATAAACAATCTAACCTTACACCTAGAGGAACTAGAGAAAGAAGAACAAAACCAAAGTAGAAGGAAAGAAATCATAAAGATCAGAGCAGAAATAAATGAAATAGAAACAAAACAATAGCAAAGATCAATAAAACTAAAAGCTGGTTCTTTGAGAAGATAAACAAAATTGATAAACAATTAGCCAGACTCATCAAGAAAAAGAGGGAGAGGACTCAAATCAATAAAATTAGAAATGAAAAAGGAGAAGTTACAACAGACACCGCAGAAATACAAAGCATCCTAAGAGACTACTTCAAGCAACTCTATGCCAATAAAATTGTCAACCTGGAAGAAATGGACAAATTCTGAGAAAGGTATAACCTTCCAAGACTGAACCAGGAAGAAACAGAAAATATGAACAGACCAATCACAAGTAATGAAATTGAAAGTGTGATTAAAAATCTTCCAACAAACGAAAGTCCAGGACCAGATGGCTTCACAGGTGAATTTTATCAAACATTTAGAGAAGAGCTAACACCCATCCTTCTCAAACTCTTCTAAAAAATTGCAGAGGAAGGAACACTCCCAAACTCACTCTATGAGGCTACCATCACCCTGAGACCAAAACCAGACAAAGATACTACAAAAAAAGAAAATTACAGACCAATATCTCTGATGAATATAGATGCAAAAATCCTCAACAAAATACTAGCAAACAGAATCCAACAACATATTAAAAGGATCATATACCATGATAAAGTGGGATTTATCCCAGGGATGCAAGGATTCTTCAATATATGCAAATCAATGAATGTGATACACCATATTAACAAATTGAAGAATAAAAACCATATGATCACCTCAGTAGATGCAGAAAAAGCTTTTGACAAAATTCAACACCCATTTATGATACAAACTTTCCAGAAAGTGGGCATAGGAGGAACCTACCTCAACATAGTAAAGGCCATGTATGACAAACCCACAGCCAACATCATTCTCAGTGGTGAAAAACTGAAAGCATTTTCTCTAAGATCAGGAACAAGACAAGGATGTCCACTCTCACCACTCTTATTCAACATAGTTTTGGAAGTCCTAGCCACAGCAATCAGAGAAGGAAAAGAAATAAAAGGAATCCAAATTGGAAAAGAAGAAGTAAAACTGTCACTGTTTGCAGATGATATGGAACTATACATAGAGAATCCTAAAGATGCCACCAGAAGACTACTAGAGCTAATCAATGAATTTGGTAAAGTTGCAGGATACAAAATTAATGCACAGAAATCTCTTGCATTCCTGTACACTGATGATGAAAAATCTGAAAGAGAAATTAAGGAAACACTCCCATTTACCATTGCAACAAAAAGAATAAAATACCTAGGAATAAACCTGCCCAGGGAGACAAAAGACCTGTATGCAGGAAACTATAAGTCACTGATGAAAGAAATTAAAGATGATACAAACAGATGGAGAGATATACCATGTTCTTGGATTGGAAGAATCAACATTGTGAAAATGACTATACTACCCAAAGCAATCTACAGATTCAGTGCAATCGCTATCAAATTACCAGTGGAATTTTTTACAGAACTAACACAAAAAATCTTAAAATTTGTATGGAGACACAAAAGACCCTGAATAGCCAAAGTATTGAGGGAAAAAAAACGGATCTGGAGGAATCAGACTCCCTGACTTCAGACTATACTACAATGCTACAGTAATCAAGACAATATGGTACTGGCACAAAAACAGAAACAGAGATAAGTGCAACAAGATGGAAAGCCCAGAGATAAACCCATGCACCTGTGGTCAACTAATCTATGACAAAGGGGGCAAGGATATACAATGGAGAAAAGACAGTCTCTTCAATAAGCGGTGCTGGCAAAACTGGATGGCTACATATAAAAGAATGAAATTAGAGCACTCCCTAGCACCCTACACAAAAATAAACTCAAAATGGATTTGAGATCTAAATGTAAGGCTGGACAGTATAAAATTCTTAGAGGAAAGTATAGGAAGAACACTCTTTGACATAAACCACAGCAAGATCTTTTTTGATCCACCTCCTAGAGTAATGGAAATAAAAATAAAAATAAACAAATGGGACCTAATGAAACTTCAAATCTTTTGCACAGCAAAGGAAACCATAGACAAGACGAAAAGACAACCCTCAGAATGGGAGAAAATATTTGCAAACGAATCAATGGACAAAGGGTTAATCTCCAAAATATATTAACAGCTCATGCAGCTCAATATTAAAAAAACAAACAACCCAATCCAAAAATGGGCAGAAGAACTAAATAGACATTTCTCCAAAGAAGACATACAGATGGCCAAGACGCACATGAAAAACTGCTCAGCATCACTAATTATTAGAGAAATGCAAATCAAAACTACAATGAAAAAAAGAAAAAACTACGATGAGGTATCACCTCACACCAGTTTGAATGGGCATCATCAGAAAATCTGAAAACAACAAATGCTGGAGAGGGTGTGGAGGAAAGGGAACCCTCTTGCACTGTTGGTGGGAATGTAAATTGATACAGCCACTATGAAGAACAGTATGGAGTTTCCTTCACAAACTAAAAATAGAATTACCATATGATCCAGCAATCCCACTACTGGGCATATACCCACAGAAAACCATAATTCAAAAAGACACATGCACCCCAATGTTCATTGCAGCACTATTTACAATAGCCAGGTTATGGAAGCAACCTAAATGCCCATCGACAGATGAATGGATAAAGAAGTTGTGGTACATATATAGAATGGAATATTACTCAGCCATAAAAAAGAATGAAATTTGGTCATTTGTTGAGACGTGGATGGATCTAGAGACTGTCATACAGAGTGAAGTAAGTCAGAAAGAAAAACAAATATCGTATATTAATGCATATATGTGGAACCTAGAAAAATGGTACAGATGAACCATTTTGCAGGGCAGAAATTGAGCCACAGATGTAGAGAACAAACGTATGGACACCAAGGGGGGAAAGCAGTGGTGGTGGTGGTGGTGTTGGTGTGCTGATTTGGGCAATTGGGATTGACATGTATACACTGATGTGTATAAAATGGATGACTAATAAGGACCTGCTGTATAAAAAATAAAGTAAAATTCAAAAATTCAAAAAGAAACTCAGTACCATTTCACCAGCCTAAACCTACTTTATTCTCTCACTGAAATTTGAGAGGGAATGTCAGTATCATACTATGCCCCTCAACCATGGCTTTGAAGGGCGCTCATCATCTTAGAGAAGCAATATGGCTTAATGGGAAGAGAAGTAGTTAAAAATCAAACATGGATTGAAATCACAGTTTCACTTTTTACTAGTTGTAAGGATCTTGGAAAAATTTCTTAAGCTCTTTGAAACCTTTAAAGTTTCCCAATTTGTAAAAAAATGTTTATATCTCCTTCAAAGGGTTGAGTGGATTAAGTGGTATATGTAAAGTGCTGGTGTACATAGGCACTCAGTTATGTAGTGGCTGGAGATTTGACTAAATCAGTACTCACCCAGGAGTATATACTGTAAGTTTATTTGTTCAGTTAGAACAAATATTTGAGGGTCCACTATGTGCAAAATATTTTACCAGATACTGGAGGTAATTCAAAAAAGTAGAAATCAAGATCCATGCTTTATTAAGAAAGAACCTGTAACCTGTGCTGAAGATAAGATATATACACATGAAATAGTAAAATGAAGAGTGGAAAGTGTTATATGGCTGACTGCCTGAACGAGTGATAGAGATTAAAAACGCTGCAAGAGATGGTGGGATTTATATAAAGATAGAAGTCACTCAGTTAATTTTGAATTGAAGCAGATTCCAAATTCAAGTGCACTGAAAGATCAGTTTGGTCAACATATTGCCAAAGTAAAATGTTAACTTCTTTTGAGTTTCTTGTTAATTACTTCCAGATTAGAGAGAGGGAGGTCTTACTTTTTTTTTTTCCTATCATTCTGTTCTGCTTTGCTTCTGCCAGTGATTCCAATTATGTACAGGAATGTTCTTGTCTCTTGAGAATGGGCATTCTTGTAGCAAGTCTGAAAATTAAATCAAGAAACATTTTTTTTTCTCTCTTGCCTTTAGGTTGTATATGTTGATCATTATTAAAGACAGTCTAAAAAGCCTCATGGTTATAATTTATGTTTCTCTTTAACATTTTCTAAGATAGCAAATAAACCATCAACTGTGTGTGGATTTTATTAACTGCTTCTACAGATATTCACTGTGTGCCTCTGTACATGCTTGGTGCTAAGTTCTTTGAGCAATATAAAAATAATAGAATATGTGTTTCATGTTGAGATAATTTATACTTTACTTGGTAAGGCAAGATAAATACCTTACATAGTTAATTAAGTTTTAATGAAAAGATGTTAATTAGCTTTTATGAAAAAAAGTCTATATAGTTAAGGGAGACTTCTTAGAAATGATTATTTTGAGCTGAAAGTTGCCTAGATTTAGATGGATGGAGGAGATTACTGAGGGGAACAGAGGGAGCCACTGATGCTGTTGTTGGTAACGGTAGCCAGAATTTACTGAGCAGTCAGCCAGGGACAGTTTTAAGAGTTTATCTTAGTCCATTCAGGCTGCTGTAACAAAATACCACAGATTTGGTGGCTTATAAACAACAGACATTTATTTCTCATGGTTCTGAAGGCTGGAAGTGAATGAGAATTAGAGGAAACAAAAGATATGAAGTTAGTCTTGATAGCAATCCACTGATTCAGAGAGTTTCATTAGTGCTGCAGCAAGTCTTTGTAGCAGTTTTTAACTGTTTTTTTAAATTTGAAGGGTCAGAGTTATGGAAATCATACTCTTTGTTTTCTTGCTCTGCTGAGATCTTCCTTAGTTCTTCACCAAGTTCTGGTTTGCAACCTATTTATTACTAGTGGAAGATAGTTTGGGGGACAGATGTTCTAGGAGTCGGGTTATGATACATTTTGAAATCCACCCTGAGTCGGATTTCAGACACAGTGTATGGGTTTTGGGAGACACTAATAGATTCTCAGGATAATTTAAAAAAAAAAACCCTTTTTACCAGTTTTTAGAAATGAGTACAGATCTTCCTCCACTTACAGTGGACTTACGTCCAGTAACCCCATGGGAAGTTGAAACTATGGCAAGTCAAAAATGCATTTAATACACCTAACCCACCGAACATCGTAGCTTAGCCTAGCTTACCTTATAAGGGCTCAGAACACCTACATTAGCCTACAGTTGGGCAAAATCATCTGACACAAAGCCTATTTTATAGTAAAGTGTTGAATATCTCCTGTAATTAATGAATACTGAAAGTGAAAAACAGAAGTATTGTCTGGGTACAGAATGGTTGTAAGCATGTTGGTTGTTTACCCTGGTGATGGCGTGGCTGCCGGGGAGCTGCTGCTCACTGCTGCCCAGCATGCAGCATCACGGGGAGTATGTACTGCCTGTCACTAGCTGGGACAAGATCAAAATTCCAAATACAATTTCTACTGAATGTGGATTGCTTTTGCACCATCATGAAGCTGTAAAATTGTAAGTCAGACCATCACAAGTTGGGAACCATCAGTATATGGAATTCTTTATTGGTAAAACTGAGTGGATAAAGAGCAAGTCCACTCTTGGGCTGTGTGGACAGCTTGAAATGGTTTTGAATAAAAATAGGCAGTACCTCTATTGAAATGCATTCAATTCAGTAAATGTTTAGTGAATGCTTGCTATGGCAGGCATTGTGACTAATGAGAGGGATATAATGATAAATTAGGTAGTTCCTGTCCTCCAGGACTTCCGTCTAGTGAGGAGAGACACATGTCAACAAATCTCTGCAACGTGGTGTGATAATGTACAGCATGGAAGAGGATGGCCGAGGGTGAAGGTTAGTTCTGCTGAGGAAAGGCTTTACAGTTAAGGAAGGAGACCTTTAAGTTCATTCTGGAAAGATGTATGGGAGTCCATAAGGGAGTTGAGGGTGAGGGCATTCTGAGTACAGAGACCTGTATGTTAAGGCAGTGTAGCACAGTGGTTTAAGAGAGTGGACTCTAGACCCAGACTCTCTAGATTCAAATCCAACTTCTTCCATTTACTAGAAACCTCTTGTGCCTCTGTTTTCTCATCTATAAAGTGGTCGTAATATTTCCTACTTCACAGGGTACTTGTGACAATTAAATGTGTTGTATATAACTGCCTACAACAATGACTAATCCATAGTAAGTGCTTTAGCTTTTACTATATGCCAAGACCAGATAGATGTGTATAGACTACATAATGTATGAGAGAATCTTGAGTTGTTTTGTACCGCTCAATTGTGCGTGAGGGATGCGTGATCCAAAGCTAAACTGGTAGGCAGATCCTGATAATGAAGGGCTCTGTGTATCTAAGCTGAAGAATTCTGAGTAGGAAGTGAGACCATCAGAACCTTATTTTAGAAAGATGCTTCCACGGGCAGTATGGAGGCCACATAAGGCGTGTGCACTGTGAAATTGCCCAGCTGGTCGTTGTCCCAGGCCCACTCTGCTCCAGAAAACAGAGGCAAGAGTGCTTCTTTGCACTTCCTGTGCCATGATGGTGTGGACAGTACCTGTGAGGCTGCTTCTTCCCAGGGTTCCAGACAGGAAGTGATAGGTTTTCTCTGTTCCTATACCCTCCAGGTTTTCTAGTTGTACTCCTCTCTCTGTATTTGTAGCTAATCTTACGATACCAGACAGGGTAGATAAGGGCCCTTATGAGAAACCCTCAACAGTGTCTAATGTTCTTCCTTTCCTCTTAGACTCTCCTGCCTCTCCTGCCTTCAGTTTGTCATTTGAAGAGGACAGTACAGGACTGGTTCTGGCTGGTCTTATATTTTTCTGACTTAAACCTAGACTTTGACTTTTGAAACGACAATAAGAAACAAATCTCTTGGTTCCTCTTTGTGCTGTCGTTGAAGTTTGTTCATGCTCTGTTAGAGCATTTATCACACTTGTCTTCTTTACACATCTCCCTCTTGTATTGAGTGTGAGTGTCTCAAGCGAAAAGCCATATTCAACTTTCTGTCCCCAAAACCTACTGCTAAATCCTGATGTAAAGTAGGCATTTAACCATGTAAACAAATGAATGAATGAACACATCAGACAACTGACCAGCTTCTAAACCATGTTCTTGTTAGCCTGAAAGTCGTATGTTTGATCAAGAATGCTTTTGTCTAAAAATAATGGAATATCTGGCTCACAGTGGCTTAAATAAATGGAAGTTTATTTTTCTCACATATAGTCTAGAGGTGGGTATCTGTTCATGTTGATCGGTGGCTCAGTGGTATGTCTGCATCTTCGTGGTCCTCTTGGCCTTTCCATCATGGTCATCAGACGGCTGCCATGACTCCTTTTGTCATATCTGAGAGATGGTATGGAAGAGGGGAAAGGGAAGCTGCTGGAATGTCTGTCTCTCTTAGCAGGAAAGCAAAAGCTTGCTCAGAGCTCTCCAACAGACTTCGGCTTACATCTATAGAGTGAAACAGTGTCACGTCTCTCTGTAGAGGAGACTAGGAGTGGAAGTGGGTAAAAGGGAGGAAGGAGGTTGGGGATGGCTTAGATGACTCAGTCAACCAAAAAGGTTGGCTGCAGGCATAGTGTTATAAATAGGATGTTATTCTGTGAGAGTATAAATTCTGTAACTGCAGCACGATTGATCAGATAAAAGTGTTTAATGGTTATGTAGCCTATTCCCTGTGAATACATGGGTATACAGAAAATGCTCTGGTTTATTGTTGATTTTTTCCCGTTTGGTTGTAGGGGTGATGCAGGGCATCAACAAAATAATATTTGTGTTTTTTATATATCCTTGAAATAGGGAGATACTTGGCCAATATCGTATTTGTTGTATAGATAATCTCTTTTTTGCTATTTTTGCTGTACAAATATATTTTCATTGATATGTGTTCACATTTTGTCTGCTGAGATTTTTTTAAATATCAGAGGCTCTTATTTATTTTAGAAATTTTAGTTTCTACATTGAAAGGTTCTTCTTGATCAAAAATACCATTTTATTCTAATCCCTTGTTTCAAAGTAATAGTATTAGGGGACTTCCTTGGTGGTCCAGGGGTTAAGACTTTGTGCTTCCAATGCAGAGGGCGCAGGTTTGATCCCTGGTCGAGGAACTAAGATCCCACATGCCACACGGCACTGCCAAAAGCAAAACAAAACAAACTATTAGTATTAGCTAAGTATATGCTTTATAGCTCAAAATATAGTTTTTTTTTTCCCTTGGAGATGCCTCCCTTGAAATTGTTCTGGACATTGTGTATTTGTATTTAGAAAGTTAACAAATTTAATGTATTAGTATGATGCCCAGAGGAACAGGATTCTCAGTGAAAAACATAGGCTTTGGTATCCAGATGACCTGGATTAAACCAGCAATATTGCCATTTACTACCTGGTCAAATTACCTAATCTCTCTGGATCTCAGTTCCTTAATCTGTACAATGGCAATATCAAAACCTCCAATGAGGTCGTGTATATACTGCATCCTCTACAGGCCTGGCTCTCTAAAGGCAGTCATTGGTAGCTATTATAACAGGTAAGTAAGTGACTCTTGACAGTGGAGAGTACACAGAGACTGTATGGCTTGTTGTATTTGTAGTTTGTTGCTCGTCATTGTTTTTATTTACATAAAGAAAGAAAAAAGAAAATGAAGAAGAATGTGACAGTTTTTTGAAGTGACATTACTTGCTTCTTTAGTTAGAATTATCAAGTTATGTACAGTTTATTAAAATAAACTGATTTGTTTCATAGAAGATAGTGCAACTTTCTCTCTCAAAAAAAGTTTTATATTTACCTCTCCCATGTCAAAGCTCCATATCCCTTTGTTAATGAGATTCTCTCCATTGTTTTCCTGTAGTAAGCCAGAGGCTCATCACCTAATGGCATAATGGCATAATCACATTATAAACTTCCATAATTATGCTTAACTAATGTTCCAAAATGGACTTTTCTTAGGAAATAAAACTGTGAGAAGTAATATACATCAAAAGCAAGCCAGTTTTTCTCAGTGGAAGTTCTTTCTATCTTTATTGTATTGGATATTACCTCTTCAAATAATTTTCAGTAAGGATTACAAGTCACCACTAGACATTGTAATGATTCCATTCTTGATTTATAATTTTTAGTATCTCTTCCAAATAAGAAGGAACTTTTATTTTTGTAGCATTTGATATCACAAAGTTCACATATATATAAAAACGGTAAACAGTTGGCAACTTTTTATTTCTCCTTTTAATAAGCTAAATTACAAAGCTACTTCCTATTTGTAGTTCTTAAGTAAAATTACCAGTTCTTTTTGGAGTTTTGATATTGCATTCTACTTGATGGAAAAGACTGAGAGCATCAGGTCTTAGCTTTTCAAACTTTCTCACATACAGATGTTCATTTATTTTTCTACTTCCCCCATCCCTACTTTCTTCACCAAGGCCACGTGTGCTTGATCACACCTATGGCAAGTCTATGTGTTTTCCGTCGCTTCTTTCTTACCAGCTTTCTCTTCCTTTCCTGGATTCTTCCAGTATCTAAATTTGAAATATCCTCAGATACTCACAGTGCTGAGAAAGTATCACCACACCTTCTGGCAGACTCTCATTTTCTGTCTGTCACTGTGACTCATGTGTTTATTTATTGAGCAGACTCTGGGCCAGGCACCATTCAGGGTGCTTGGGTCATGCATCAGTGAGCAAAACAGACAAAGATCCCTACCTTTGTGGAGCTCACATGCTAGTGGAGGGAGACAGACATCAAACAATAAACATCACTAAGCAAACTATGTATTGTATGAAAAAGTGTTGGGTATGTGAAAAAAAAAATTAAGTAGTACTAGAGTTGGGGGGTGGGGTGCAGATTTAACATAGAGTAGTCAGAGTAGACCTTGAGAAAGTGAGATTTGAAGGAGGAGAGGGAGTTAACCTGTGACTATATCTTGGGGAGAAACATCCAGACAGAGACAACGTTTGGACAGAGAAAACAGCCAACACAAAGACCTCAAGACACCAGCATACCCAGTAAGTTTAAGAAACGTCAAAGAGGCCAGTCTGGCTAGAGTAAGTATTAGTGAAAGGGAGTAGTAGAACTCAGAGCAGAGAGATAAAGTGGGAAGGTGGCCAGGCAATGTAAGGCCATCCATGCTATCACGTGGTTTTTATCCCGAGTAAAATGGGGAGCCGTTCGGTCCTTCAGCAAGTTCTTGTGACGTACACGCCGTCCTTCAGCATGTACTGTGGCACCATGCTAGGTGCTAGAAATAAAAAGATTAAGACATAGCCCTGTCCTCGGTGAATTCATATTTTAGTGCAAAGACTAGACCGTAAATAAATTGAATTAATTGATTATCGCGTGTTCAGCAAAAGAGAACCGCGCAGGCACCGTTGTGGGACGGAGAAGCGGTAGCAAATCCTGTCTTGCTGTTGACATCGCTGCCTCAGTGTCGTCTCTGGAATTTCGCGCTTTTAGTGCCAACACTTAACGCCTTCAGTGCCATTCTTCTGCCTGACTCTCTTCATAACGCCTTCCTTCTAACAGTTTTGATGAGGTTGACTGTCTCTTAGGGCTCTTTACTCTTGATAATTAATCTTTCCCTGACCATTCTGCTTTCGTTACCTACTGTTTTCTTCTCTCCACTCCATGTTCTTCAAGAATCATTCTAAAGGCTGTTTTCTTCTCCATACTTACTCCCTTAGATCAGGGGTCCCCAACCCCCAGACCACGGACCAGTACCGGTCCATGGCCTGTTAGGAACCAGGCAGCCCAGCAGGAGGTGAGCAGCAGGCGAGCAAGCGAGGCTTCGTATGTATTTACAGCTGCTCCCGATCACTCGCATTACCTCCTGAGCTCCACCTCCTGTCAGATCAGCAGTGGCATTAGATTCTCCTAGGAACCTACTGTGAACTGCACGTCTGAGGGATCTAGGTTGTGCGCTCCTTATGAGAATCTAATGCTGGATGATCTGAGGTGGAGCTGAAGGGGTGATGCTAGCGCTGAGGAGTGGCTGCAAATACAGATGATCATTAGCAGAGAGGTTTGACTGCACAGAGGCCATAATAAATCAGTTGCTTGTAGACCCATATCAAAACCCTATCAGTGAATGGCAAGTGAAAACAATCTCAGGGCTCCCACTGATGCTGCATTATGGTGAGTTGTATAATTATTTCATTATATATTACAATGTAATAATAATAGAAATGAAACGCACAATAAATGTAATGCACTTGAATCATCCCGAAGTGATCCCCCCTTCCCCTGGTCTGTGGAAAAATTGTCTTCCACAAAACTGGTCCCTGGTGCCAAAAAGGTTGGGGACCACTGATCCTGGCTATGTTTTGGATTCATGACTCTATTGCTTTATTCCCATTTTATTAAAAAAATTTTTTTAAATTTATTTATTTTTGTCTGCGTTGGGTCTTTGTTGCTGTGCGTGGGCTTTCTCTAGTTGTGGTGAGTGGGGTCTACTCTTTGTTGCAGTGCACAGGCTTCTCATTGCAGCGGCCTCCCCTGTTGCAGAGCATGGGCTACAGGCACACAGGCTTCAGTAATTGTGGCACGTGAGCTCAGTAGTTGTGGCTCACGGGCCCTAGAGCACAGAGTTAGTAGTGTGGCACACGGGCCCAGTTGCTCCGCAGCATGTGGGATCCTCCTGGACCAGGGCTTGAACCCATGTCCCCTGCATTGGCAGGCAGACTCTTAACCAGTGCATGACCAGGGAAGCGCCCCATTTTATCTTTATTTTTATTGACTAAATTCCCCATGCTGTACATTTCATCCCCATGACTCATTTATTTTGTAACTGGAAGTTTGTACCTCTTCATTTCCCTCACATATTTCACTCGTCCCACACCCGCTCCCCTCTGGCAATCACCTGTTTCTTCTCTGTATCTATGACTCTTTTTTGTTTTGTTATATTTGTTCATTTGTTTTGTTTTTTAGATTCCACATATAAGTGAAATTATAGGGTATTTGCCTTTCTCTGACTTATTTCATTTAGTATACCATCTGGGTCCATCCATGTCATTGCAAATGGCAAGATTTCATTCTTTTTTTGTGGGTGAGTAATATTCCTGTGTGTGTGTGTGTGTGTGTGTGTGTGTGTGTGTGTGTGTGATCTTCTGTATTCATTCATCTATCAGTGGTGGGCACTTAGGTTGTTTCGTATCTTAGCTATTGTGAATATTGCTGCAAAGAGCATAGCAATGCATATATCTTTTTGAATTAGTGATCTTGTTTTCTTTGGAAAAATACCCAGAAGCAGAATTGCTAGATCATATGGTAGTTCTAGTTTTAATTTTTTGAGGAACCTCCATACCCTTTTCCATAGGCTGCCCCAATTTACATTTCCACCAACAGTATACAAGGGTTCTCTTTTCTCTGCATCCTCACCAACACTTGTTATTTCTTGTCTTTTTGATGCTAGCCATTCTGACAGGTCTGAGGTGATATCTCATTGTGGCTTTGATTTGCATTTCTCTAATGATTAGTGATATTGAACATCATTTCATGTGTCTGTTGGCCATCTGTATATCTTCTTTGGAAAAAATATCTGTTCAGATTCTCTGCCCATTTTTAAACTGAGTTGTTTGTTTTTTGATGTTGGATTGTATGAATTCTTTGTATATTTTGGATAGTAACCCCTTATCAAATATATCATTTGTAAATATCTTGTCCCATTCAATAGGTGGCCTTTTTGTTCTGTTGATGGTTACCTTCACTGTGCAAAAGCTTTTCAGTTTGATGTAGTCCTGTTTACTTTTGCTTTTGTTTCCCTTGACTGAGGAGACATACCCAAAAAAATATCTTGCTAAGATCCATGTCAAAGAGCATATTGTCTGTGTTTTCTTTTGATAGGTATATGATATCAGGTCTTACATCTAAGTCTTTAGTCCATTTTGAGTTTATTTTTGTATATGGTGTGAGAAAGTTCTAGTTTGATTCTTGTACATGTGGCTGTCCGATTTTCCCAGCACCATTTATTGAGGAGTTGGCTTTTCTGCATTGTATATTCTTGCCCCTTTTGTTGTAGATTAATTGACCATAAGTGTGTGGATTCATTTCTGAGCTCTCTATTCTGTTCCATTGATCTGCGTGTCTGTTTTTGTGCCAGTACCATACTGTTTTGATTACTGTAGCTTTGTAGTATAGTTTAAAATCAGGGCACATGATACCTCTAGCTTCGTTCTTTTTTTTTTTTTTTAAATAAAATTATTTATTTATTTATTTATATTTATTTTTGGCTGTGTTGAGTCTTCATTTCTGTGCAAGAGCTTTCTCCAGTTGCGGCGAGCAGGGGCCACTCTTCATCGCGGTGCGTGGGCCTCTCACTGTCGTGGCCTCTTCCCTTGTGGAGCACAGGCTCCAGACGTGCAGGCTTAGTAGTTGTGGCTCAAGGACTTAGTTGCTCCGCGGCATGTGGGATATTCCCAGACCAGGGCTTGAACCCGTGTCCCCTGCATTGGCAGGCAGATTCTTAACCACTGTGCCACCAGGGAAGCCCTGTTCTTCTTTCTTTAGATTGTTTTGGTTATTTGGGGTCTTCTGTGTTTCCACACAAATTTTGGAATTATTTGTTCTAGTTTTGTGAAAATTGCCATTGGTATTTTGATAGTCATTGTTTTGAATCTGTAGATTGCCTTGGGTAGAATGGTCGTTTTAACAATATTCTTCCAATCCATGAGCATGGTATATTTTGCCTTTAATTTCTTTTGTCAGTGTTTTATAGTTTTCCAAGTAAAGGTCTTTATCTCCTTAGTTAGATTTATTCCTAGATGTTTTACACTTTTTGATGCAACTGTAAATGGTAATGTTTTCTTAATTTCTCTCTCTGATAGTTCATTATTAGTGTATAGAAACGCAACAGATACTTTATTTTAGCTTTGTATCCTACAGCTTTACTGAATTATTTTATTAGCTCTAACAATTTTTTGGTGGAATGAAAACTGTGAGAGTGAGCATTGTTGTCTTGTTCCTGATCTTGAAGGAAATGCTTTCAGCTTATAACCATTGAGTATAATGTTGTCTGTAGGTTTGTCATATACGGCCTATATTATGTTGAAGTATGTTCCCGCTATACCCACTTTGTTGAGAGGGTTTTTTATCATAAATGGATGTTGAGTTCGTCAAAAGCTTTTGTTTTTGCATCTGTTTAGATGATCATATGATTTTTATTCAATTTGTTAATGTGGGGCTTCCCTGGTGGCACAGTGGTTAAGAATCCAGCTGCCAATACAGGAGACGGGTTCAAGCCCTGGTCTGGGAAGATCCCACATGCTGTGGAGCAACTAAGCCCGTGCGCCACAACTACTGAGCCTGCGCTCTAGAGCCTGCATGCCACAACTAATGAAGCCCGCACGCCATGACTACTGAAGTCCACATGCCTAGAGACTGTGCTCTGCAGTAAGAGAAGCCACCACAATGAGAAGCCCATGCACCACAACAAAGAGTAGCCTCCGCTCGCTGCAACTAGAGAAAGCCCACACACGGCAACGAAGACCCAATGCAGCCAAAAATTAAAAAAATAAAATAAATTTTTAAAAAAATAAAATAAAAAATTTGTTAATGTGGTGTATCACATTGACTGATTTGTGGATATTGAGCCATCCTTGCATTCCTGGGATAACTCCCACTTGATCATGGTTTATGATCCTTTTAATGTGTTGTTGAGTTCGTTTTGCTAATATTTTATTGAGGATTTTTGTGCCTATGTTCATCAACGATAGTGGCCTATAATTTTCTTTTTTTGTAGTGTCTTTGTCTGGTTTTGGTATCAGGGTGATCCTGGCTTCATAGAATGAGTTCAAAAGTGTTCCTTCCTCTTCAATTTTTTAGGTTAATTTGAGAAGTATAGGCATTAATTCTTCTTTGTATGTGAAACTGTCTGGCCCTGGACTTTTGTTTGTTGGAAGCTTTTTTCTTTCTTTTTACTGATTTAATTTTATTTCTGGCAATTGGTCTATTTATATTTTCTATTTCTTCCTGGTTCAGTCTTGGGAGATTGTGTGTTTCTAGGAATTTATCTATTTCTTCTTGGTTGTCCATTTTATTGGCATACAATTATTCATAGTAATCTCTTATGATCCTTTGTACTTCTGTGGTATCTGTAACTTCCCCTTTTTCATTTCTGAATTTATTTATTTGAATCCTCTCTCTGTTTCTCTTGATGAGTCTGGTTAAAGGTTTATCCGTTTTGTTTATCTTTTCAATGAACCAGCTCTTAGTTTTATTGATCTTTTCTATTTTGCTTAGTCTCTGTTTTATTTATTTCTGCTCCCCATTGCATTTTAAGTAATTTTTTCCCATTTTTTTAAACTAGAGATACATATGACACCAATGAAAGCTTTTCAAAATTGATGTGAAATAACTAGTGCTAACATACTTAGTTGATATAAATCTAGGCTTTAAAATAATACTCCAGTCTCCCTAATTGAGTTTATTCTTTCCATTAGAGTCTCATTTTTGAAGAATTACCATTTAGAAGAATTTAAATCCTGAGATTTTAGCTAGCCTTTATAGCCCCATCTTAAGTAAATACATGTTTTCTGTTAACATTTTCGAAATGGGGGTGGGGGAAAGCGCTCAAAGCCAGGCAGCCACTCTTGACATACTAAGGACCCACAGACTGGACCATAGCCTTATATCCTCAGTTCCTTTCCCTAGCTCTGCACACTCTTCTGGGAGGTCTCACCTACTCCTATGGCTTCCATTGCCACCTGTATACTTCTGATTCCCTGGTTTTATCTCCTGCCTATACCTCTGCACTGAACTCCACACCTGTGTATTCAGCTACTCACTACACATCCCTACTTGAATGGCTGGCAGGCAACTCACATTCAGTTTGTTCAAAGCTCAGTTCTTTACCCAAACCTGCTCCTCTGTGTCTTATAGACTCTGAAACTACTATCCCCTTAGTTGCCCAAACCAGAAACCTGGTAGTTACCTTAGATTTCTTTTTCTCTCCCTTTTCTCCACACCCAGTGGGTTCCAAACTCTTCTGATTCAACATAGTTATATCTCTCAAATCTCTCCCTTCCTCTCCATCTTCACTGCTACTGTCTTGGCTTAGACTCTCATTATCTCTGGCTCAGAATTTTGAATTAGTGTCTTTACTGAACTCCCTGTCTCCAGTCTTCACTTTCTTCCATCTGCTGTAGTAGTGTCTTTTAATGCCATTTGGATGGTTTCCTGTTCCTGAATAACAAGTCCAGATTCCTCAACCTGACTTTAAGGCTCTCTGTAATCTAGCTCCTGCCACTGGCCAGACTAATAACCTGCTGTTACCCTTCTACAACCCTACACACCAGTTTAACCAAATTGTTTACACTGTTTCCTGAATGCTGTTCATTTTATTTCTTGTGTTTTCACATGCTGCACCTGGCTGGCTCTTTTTACTTGTCTACCTAACAAACTCCAACCTGTCCATTAACCAGAGATATTTAAGACCTACGTCAGAAATCTTTTCTTCTGGGAAGTTTTTATCCCCTCCTCAGCAAGTTCAGTACTACTTGGTGCTTTGTCTCTCTTACATATATTTCTTTTATAGGGTGAAGTCTTTATGTGCCGTATTACCACGGCACACATTCTGAGAGCAGGGATATCTTAACCATGTTTTATCCCCAGCATGGAATGCAGTTACTGAGACACATAGAAACAAAATACATGTTATTGAATGAATGAGTAAATCAATACAGCACTGC
Organism: Mesoplodon densirostris; assembly: GCF_025265405.1. Taxonomy (NCBI): domain Eukaryota; kingdom Metazoa; phylum Chordata; class Mammalia; order Artiodactyla; family Ziphiidae; genus Mesoplodon; species Mesoplodon densirostris. Next base: position 236,037,177 of record NC_082661.1, read on the forward strand.
CTAGTCTCAGTCCTAACTATTGTATACTTGGTCTCGGAGCCTTCCCCCTGGACACATTGATATCAGAGGTCTGGACTGGCTTCTCTGATGGTTTTTGGCTTTCCCTTTTTGGATGCACGTAGCTACTACAGCAGCTACATCTTCCCATGACAGTGTCCAAAGCAGGAATAATGATGGGCTTTCTTCTTATACATCTCTGTCTTTTTATCCAGGAGGAAAATCCCAGAATGCCCCCTTTCCCTAATAGGCTTCCCTTTATTGTCTCATTGGCCAAGTCTGAGATACATGCTCATTCTGGAAGGGTAAGCCGTCATAGTTTAACCTCTGGGACCTGTTAAATGGGAGGGGACCTGTTCTCTCTGAGCACACTGCCATCCCAATCTGAACAAAGTTGGAGTTCTGTTTACAAAGAACAAAAGGCTTTAGACAGGCAACTAAAAAGATCTGCAAAATTATATCTTTAAACACTTAAAAGTCATGTCTTTTAAATTGAATGTTTTTATTCTCTCCACCATCTCAGATAATCAAGAATTAAATATATTTGTTGAGGTTGAGTGACTCAAAAATTGTAGGTAGGTGGGGGAAGTATGTAGACAGGATTTTTATTAGTAAATAATTTTAAATAATAAAAATTATAATAGTTAATATTACAACTTGAAACTTGCAGGAATTTTTACCATAGAACTTAAGATTTCAGTGATTTATTTTTTATATTTGTTTGTTTTGCTTTTGTAGTAGGTAGCTTTGGGCTAGGCTTCTGAACTTTCCCCCAGTAATTATTCTCCTTTGCTGTTGGATTTACTTGCTGGATGAGTTTGAGAAACCTGACTCCAGAGATATAGAATTCCCTATACCATACCCAAAACATTCTTCTGTGCTTCATATGGATTACAGGTTTGTAACAGCTCTTCTCATTCATAACTATTTTCTCCCCAAATCAGCCAACCTGGAAAGACTTATTTCACAAAAAACTGAACCTACAATTTTCGTGTCATGCCACCAGGTGGTGGCAGTGTCAACGTCATATATATCCTTAGCTTCCTGGGATAGCCCTAATTTCATTTGTCTTGTTTTGCCCTCAAAAAGTATATCAGTATTTTGTACATTTTAATATTTCAGTGTCCATAATGTCTCTGGCTGTTTTATATATTTAGAAGTTTCACAAAAATAACCCTATTAGTTGGGTGCTTTTTTTGTTTAAAGGATGGTTCTTACTTGACCAAAGGGCATGGGTCCGAACTTCCAGGCCTGCATTTCATCAGATTCAAATATGGGGCTTTGTTCAGGTTCCCTAGTATTTATATTTGTTTATAACCATAAATTTCCTAGTCTATAACTTTTTTAAAATTTTCGATTGGATACAAAGAAACCTCAATTAAAATTCTTGTTAATTATTATAGTTTTTAAAGTTAAATACATTTTTACCTTTTCAGTAATTTCTAACACTTAAACTTGCCACAAATCTTAGTTTGGTTGGCTGCTCTCAGCTCTTGAGTTGGTTTATACCATCCAAATGTGTTAGGTTGCTCTCTTCATTCTGCTAAAGCTGCTTAGGCTGTGGAAGAAAAGGCCTTCGTTTGCTTTCTTAATCCTTTAAAATCCAAATTCTCTTGAATCTTTTCACTATAAGAGGCAGAAATAGGAAAAAAAAAAAAAGAGAAGAGCATCATTCTCTTAAAAAGAACCCTTTAAGGGCAGCTACTTTATTCAGCCACTATTTCTCAGCACTGTTGTCTCTTTATGACTTTTTCTTTGGCTTTATAAATTTAAGGTGAAGTTTATTATAACGTATATTTGAGCTTAACTTAAGCTCTTTAACTGATGCTTCTTAGCAAATAATTTGTTGTATTTTTGGTGAGTAGATTCTAATGAAACTAAATTACTTAAACTGAATAACTTATTGGATCAAAACATTTTAAGTAGTATTTAAGTTAACATTTGTATTAGAAATTTCAATAGTGGACAGTCTTAATTCTCACAAGAAGTATTCATAAATGTTAGGAGTGAAATGTGAGCATATCATTTCCCAGTGCTCTTGAGAGACAATAGGAAAATAAGCAATTCCTTATGTAAAAGTAATTTTGCTGATTTTAGCATCTATGTAGATCTATTGGTAGATTCTGTCAATTATTACAATACATAAAAGTAAGGAATGGGCCAGCAATCCTGGAGTTTTTTGCATACATGAATGTCCCTGTGGACTACATGTGAGCCAACACTCAAAAGTGAGAGAACAAGAGCCCATCTGGAGGCACGTTACATTCTGTTCCAGAGGGCATTGAAACCTAACACAGAGTGTGGTGTGTGTGTGTGTGTGTGTGTGTGTGGAATGAATCTGAAAAACCAGGCTGGAAGTGGGTAGAAGGCAAGCTAGGGAAGGGGGACGGTGAGCAGGAATGTTGTGTAGCCCTCAGAGCAATAAAATGTGTCTTCTGCATCATGGAGATTACAGATAGTGGAACCCTGGGTTCTTACTACAAAGAACCTAGGAGCACAGCCATGCAAGAATTCAGCAAACATGTCAGGCCCAGAGAGCGCTGAGACATCTTAACAGTAAGATATTTCGGGTCCCTTTTACTTGTTCTGTTCTCTCTCCCCTTCTCCAGGCTTGGTAGAGGTGGGGAACAGGAGGCAGAAACTTCAGTCAGTGGACTAAAGGGAGGACAGAAACTCTAGGCCAGGAAAGAGAAAAGGACGATGCACCCTTTCCAGCAAAACCCACCGGCAGCCAGCAGTTGCTGAAAAGGAGAGAAGTCTTACCTTTAAATCAAGATTTGAAGTATTGGTTATTATGTTAGACATTCTAATTTCTGAATTAAGGCTTTGTTTGGCAACTTAAAATAATTGTAGATCTTGATTTAGAGTGATGAAAAATGTCATGGGACTCCCAACTCTTCATTTAGTGGCAGAGGAAGTACTTCCCTCACTGAGCTGTTTCTAAAATGGCAGATGTTGGGGGAGGAATTAAGTTGCTTCTATGGTTTTACCCTATGAGTACAATGCAAAATATGTATAGGTTATTTCTTAACACAAAGATATTAATAATACAGATCTGTTCATCTTTATAATTAATTTTAAATCTCCCCTTGATTTAAAAAAGTTTACTTGTTAAACAATTCTGTCATTCCAAATAATTTCAGGGTTGCCCTTCCACCAAGTGGATTTTGGGTTTTCTTCTCAGATGGATTTCTTAACAGACTCCCTATCTAGGACATATTCTTGCCCACAGCACTGAAAGATAGTAATTCCTTTTTATTTTCACTATTGTTTGAGGTCCTATTACTAAGAAAAAATGGAAGTTGGCAGACAATTCGTAGCCCCTACTACTTAGCCCTCATTTCTGAGTTTGTCATATTAGAACCCAGTTCTCATGTCTGACGAGTCTATGTTCCTCCATAACTTTGTATCTAACTTCCCTCCCAGTATCATTTGGATTTTGCATGGCTTTGGCTTTCAAAATATCTGAATGACTTCTAATTGGATTCTGCATAAGGCTTTGACTAAAGTCACAACTTCTAACTTCATTCTCACCATACCAGAAGGCTTCTGTTGGAGCTTCTTTTTATATCTTCTGTATCTCTTAACTACTTCTTAATATTTTTTACTGCTTCCTAGAAATTAAAAATAGTTCATCTACAATAGTTCATTTTCAGATAGTTGATTTTCAAATCTTGCTTTTTTCTTCTTGTAATTTCTTTAGCTTTCTGTTTCTCCTTTTATCACTTTAACCTTATTGAACATGTTCCTGATATTTCTAGTTGAAGGAATGCTAATCTCTTGTTTGTTGTGCACTGCTCTAACAGTTTGTTTCTTTACACTGTAATGTTTGATTACCATGATCTCATCTTCAGCAGTTATTATGTGTGGGTGTTTGAATTCTCCTCAAGTGTGCACTTACTGAGTGGCTTCACGTTCCCTTTATGTTGCTTTCCTGATGGGATTCCCATGTTTTTCCTGTGTCCATTATTTAGGATTCCTTATATACTTTTCTTAGGTTCTTAAGTGTGTTCCACAGGGCTGGATTGCTGGAAATTTGATCTCCTGGTTAAATGGAATATTAATATGCTATATTTTTACTAGCTTCATGGAGTGTTATCTTTTAATGAGCATTGTCTTGTAGCATAAGGAAAATATTTCAAAAATACTCAACAGACATTCAGTGCTCATACATGTCTTGAGTTATTTGTTACTATATTTATTTAGTGAAAAGGTTTGAGCCAATAGTATTGTAACTGTGTGTATAGTGAGCACTTCATAAATGTTTATTGAATGAAGAGCCTTCTGGTATATATTACTTGACTCATTCCTATTCTTGGAGACTTAGTTCTATAACCCAATATAGAGGAATAAGAATCTTTTAAATTTGATGTCTTCCAAAATATTTCACAGCTTTCATAGCTGGCCAGCACTGTATGAAATAGACTATTGTTAAAGCTTTATCCATTGTAACAGTTACAGTGTTTACTGTGGTAAAGGTAGAAGAACCGAGTTTACTTGGTATGAATGATAAAGGTGAGATTGATTTAATGGCTCATTTAAATTAAAATATTTCAAAAGTAGAGCATGCTTCAGGCATACTTTAATCAAGATTCTGACTCTGTTTCTCTTGGTTTTGCCTTTTGTGTAATGCCTTTGTCCTCAAGTTGGCTTTCTTCATGGTTCTAAGATGGCTGCCAGCAGTAATTTGGTTTGTTTGCTTCCCTGTAGCTATACAGTTTACAATCCAGAGGGCAGGAGAAAGTTGTTTCCCACAACCATTGAACAAAAGACTTTGATCTTATCCTGATTCAACACTTGAAATCAACCACTGTGAAGAAGAGCATTCATACAATGATAGGCTTAGGCCTGGGGTCATTGCCTATCCCTCATCACCAAAACCAGTATTAAACCCTAACAAGAAATGGGCAAGGCAAACATGAAGAAAATTGCAAAACTCTACTGAGGGACATGAAAGAACTCTTAAGTAAATGGAGCAACATATTCATGAATGAGTAAACTCAACTATAAAAACATCAATTTATGTCATTTATATGTTATGCTAACCAAAATCCCACTAGATTTTTATGGATAATTCTCAAGTTCATGTAGTAGAGAAACTACAAGAAAGACCAAGGAAGTATTTAAAAAGGAAGAACAATGGGGTAGGATTTTCCCTATCAGATATCAAAATATAATGCTACAGTAATTAAAACTTGCTAGTTGTGTAAGAATAGACAGATAAGTGTAGCAGTACAGAGAAGCCAATTGCATTCCTTGAGATTTACCCAGATGGGTGGAAAACATGTGCATACGAATGTTTATAACAGTTTTATTCATGATCGCCAAAACTTGGAAGCAACCAAGATGTCCTTCAGTAGGTAAATGCATAAAAAAAACTGTGGTACGTTCAGACAATGGAATATCATTCAATGATTAAAAGAAATAAGCTATCAAGCCATGAAAAGACATGGAGGAACCTTAAATGCATATTACTAAATGAAAGAAGCCAATCTGAAAAGGTTATGTAATGTATGATTCCAACTACATGACATTCTAGAAAGGCAAAACTATATAGATAGTGGTTGCCAGAGGTTGGGGGGAGACAGGCATTAATAGGCAGGGCACAGAAGATGTTCAGGGCAGTGAAAATATTCTATGATACCATAATGATGAATACATGTCATTATACATTTGTTACAACCCATTGAATGTACAACCCCAAGGGTGAACCCTAATGAAAACTATGGACTTTGGGTGATAGCGATATGTCAGTATAGGTTCATCAGTTGTAACAAATGTACCACTCTGGGGAATTATGATTGGGGGAGCCTGTGTGTATGTGGAGGCAAGGGTTATATGGGAGCTCTCTCTAACTTCCACTCAATTTTGCTGTGAACCTAAAACTGCTCTAAAAAATAAAATCTATTTTTTAGAAAATGAAGTAGACCTTAGAAAATATGTTGACATGAAACATAAAGGATAATTCCATGTGTGTTTTGACATGTTCTCCACATTGATCATATCAGTATATGAAGCAAAGGAATTGGGACAAGAAGGATGCCCCCTAGACTTTATAGGGGTTCCTCCCTAGGAGGGGGGTAGTGGTGATGGTGCAGAGGTGGAGAGCAAAGGGGAATTTGTTTAAATACTTCTGCATTGTTTGAGTCTTTTAAAACAAAAATGTACTCATTTTAATCTCTTGAAAATATATTCATATATTTCTTATAATGGGAAAATAATTTTTTCTTCAAGTTTTTTTGAGATATAATTGACATACAGCACTGTATAAATTTAAGGTGTACAGCATGATTTGATTTACATACATCATGCCGTGATTACCACAGTAAGTTTAGGGAACACCCATCATCTCATATAGATAAAAAATGAAAGAAATAGAAAAAAAATTTTTTTTCTTGTCATAACTAGGATTTACTGTCTTAACTTTCATATATAACATATAGCAGTGTTAATTATATTTATCATGTAGTACATTACATCCCTAGTACTTATTTATCTTATATCTGTAAGTTTGTACCTTGTGACTGCCCTCATCCAATCCCCCCAACCCCTGTCTCTGGTAACCACAAATTTGATCTCTTTTTCCGTAAGTTACTATACTTTGTTAGCTCCTATTACACAGCATAGTGATTCTGTTTTTCTGTACATTTCAAACTGATCACCATGATAACTCTAGTTGTGATACATCACCGTACAAAGATATTACATAATTATTGACTATATTCCCCACGCTGTACATTTCATACCCATGACTCATTTATTCTGCAGTTGGAAATTTTTACCTCTTAATCTCCCTCACCTATTCCTTTCCTCCACCACCCCCTTTTCCCAGGAAAAGGATTTTTTAAATAGTAGTTATCTATGCTCATAATATAGAAAATTTATAAGTATGTTCTACAATACAGAGGTAAGCATTTGTTAAGTTTTGTGCACTTTCTTGCAGTTTTTTGGGGGGTTTGAGTTTTTTTGGTGATAGATAGGCTCTCAAATGTATTGACATTTTTGTTTCCAGCTTTTTAAAAACTCTGTTCTGTATCTGTGTCATTAAAATTTCTTTTAAAACGTTTCCTTTGGCTACATAATTGTGACACATCCATACTATGAAATAATGATTTAACATTTCTCTATTGTTAAGACAATTATATAGCTCCCATCTTTATATATAAATATATCTTTATAGTGTTCATTGTTTCCTTATGATTGATTCCTAAATGGAATATTGCCTTAAAAAATAAATTTTAAAATTGTAGATACACTAATAAGAGTTTTTAAACATATGAAATCTTAAATTATACTGCCTTGCTTTTTTTTTTTTTTTTTTTTAAGGAAAAACAAGACATAGAACCTTTTTTTTCCATAACATACCGTACATGGGTTTTGATAAAGCAGTAGACTGTTTCGGTTTCTCTTGCTATTACCTCTTTTCCCCATCCTCTGTTCCTTGACATTCTTTCCCACCTATGAAAACTCTCTATTTTTTTCATAATGCTTTGAAATTTGTTTTATTTCTGAAAAGGAGCAAATCAGAATTCCAGTGCAGCCAGCTTGAATCAATCTTCCTGTTCCTCTTCTGAATAGGCAGTTCCTCCAGGCAGTGAATTAGCTCTTTAGAAAACATTGGCATTATGTTTCTGAACCCTGAGTATCTGTATAGGTGGTCTGGAACGCATTAAAGAGAAGCATTGTGTCAGATCCTTCCTCAAGTCTAAAGATGAAATCCTGTTCTTACTAATTACAAGACATTTTTATTGTTGTTGCTGCTGCTGTTTTTTCTGAGTTACTTGGTTTTAAAAATTATTATTTGTTTAGTGAAAGTTGGAAATGGATTTGTTACAGTGTTAGTATGTAGTTGGCTCTTGTTTTATGTTATAGAAATGTGTCAAGAGAGTTTGCTCTTTAAAGGAATCCTGTGGTGAATACTTTTCTTAACTATAGAGTATCACTTCTTTTTCTATTTTTGTAAATGTGAACTTTTGTATTTCTTTCAGTGACAGAAATATTGAGATATTTTGTTTCTAGTTCAGACTACAGTATTTAGCAATAATTCATTTTTGCTGATGAACTAGGTAATATTCTCCCATATATTAATATCTTGTGTGTTTTAGTTGGGTTTGTTACTGCAAGAAAACAGGTTTTTGTGTAGTCCAGTAGTTCTCAAAAGTGTGGTGCCCCTAACCAGAAGCATGTTAGAAATGCAAATTATTAGGCTCTATCCCAGACCTCTACTGTTCAAAACCTGGGAGGTGGAGCCCAGCAACCTGTGTTTTAACAAGCTGTTCAGGTGATTCTGATGTGTGCTAAAGTTTAGAACTTGTGGTTTAGATAATACCTATAGAGTGGCTGAAAATCTCAGCTCTTAATCACTTGAGGGCTGGATTTGGTTTAATTCCAAGGTATGTGTTACGAACTATAGCAGTATTGCTTCTAAGCGATATGTAGATGAAAAACTGGTAGCATGGGCTGCCTCAGAAGAGTTGCTTTCATTGTTTCCAGTAGTTGAGGTTTTAAGAACTAAACAGAGCCAAGAAGCCTTCACTATTGAGTTGAAGCAAATTGTTTCAGTACTTAGGATAACTAGCAGAAGCTTCTCATTTGATAATTTCATTTAGATTGTGCCTCCCTCCATTACCAAGATACTTAAAATGAGAGTCATGAAATCACATTTAAAATACATAAGGTTATCTTCAGAGTTAAGGAATTCCTGAATTAGCTCTCTTTCAAATGCTTTTAAGTTGTAAATAATTACAAGCAGACATACAATACCTGGAAGACACTTCATTAATAGAATTAAGATATATGTCCATTAATTATTGGCTAATTTTTACATAGTTCTTCATTTTTTGGGTAACATCTGCCTACTTGTTTATTTTAAAAACATTTGTAATGGAAAAGTGTTATGCTAATGTATGCGTGTATTTTTTCATTGGAAAATTCTCTACTCCTGAATTCAGATGTTACATGCATTTATTAATTACTTCAGGTGGGTCATTCAGGGTAGAATATTAACCTTTTAAACAGAGTGTTATTTTATAAGTGAGAACCCTTGTTTTAAAGAACAAGATCTCTTTGCTAAATTTAGGGCTTTAAAGCTTATTTTGTCTCTTAACTCTACAGCAGATTTTTGTTTTTTTAACTTAGGAAGATAATTACTCTCAAGAAGAGGTATAACTGGTTTGGTGGTGGTGTCTTCTTGGCATCATAGATGGATCTTGTTCATGCTATGGATTAGAATCAGGGACTAGAGAGCCATTAAAGGAAAACTGACAATGTTCCCTTTGTGCATATTGAGAAGTGGAACATTTCCCAAAGTCAGGGTAAAGCTACAAACTTTTTGAAGTTACTGTTTGTGATTTTTAAGAAAAAAAGGGTATCTAAATATAATTCACCCTCTACATATAACAAGGTCATATGGTGAAACGTCAGTTTCTTAGAATCAGCCAAAGGAAATTACTCATCCGTTCGTTAATTATTTCCCAAATGTTAATAACTCAAGAGTGAGTGAGGAGTGGAATATATTTTTAAAAAGCCCTTACCCAATCAAATGAGTCTAAAATTTCTAACTAGTTTATGTAGCAAAAAATGTGATGGAGAATTTAGTATTGAGAATTTCCTGTGATTATTTATTTATTCTTGGGCCCAGGTGAGATTAATAAAATTGAGATGGGGAGGCAATGTTCTGAAGTTAACCAGTCCTTTTTGGTGTGGGCCCAACCACATGCTAATGAATATTCTGTATCTAAGGTCTCTTTAGGCTCGTATTATTTAATCCTTTTACAATATAACTTACTACTTTCTAAGCTTCATAAAATGCTTAAACTGCTCACTTTTAACGTATGTAAAACATGCCTAAAATTGGCAACAATCTAATAGATTTTTTCTTCTCTAAGAACTTAGTATACAGTGATGTGTTCATTTTTGATTCTATGTTAGTGAAACAGGTCACAGTACTACCAGCCTATAAGAAACAGTATAGAGTGTTTCAAACAAGACTTTCATCAGAAGTGAAATGAAATGTGAAGAGAGAATTTATATAAAACAGATTTTTTTTTAACTTTCAAGTTAAGTTTTTAACTAAATAATATACCTCAAGTTATTTGTGTTGGGGGCCAGGGAACCTAATAAATCAAGACTGTAGAAAAGATTGAAAGCATATTGTACATTTTTTTGTATAGTATAAAAAGAAATATTTTAAACTTTTTTTTTTCAGTCTGCCCTAATGATTCATGGTACTTGGTTTTCTTCAAATTAGAGAACTTAGTTCCCAACGTAGTCTTTGACATTTTTGTTATACTGACTTGGGCTGAAGACAAATCTCATTTTGTCTTCTTGATTCATAAACTTTATGTTAAGCAAGTTTATCTTAGCAAACCATTTTATTTGTTTCAATTTTCTAGTTATCTGAGGGAAACCAAAAGCACGCAAACCTGCAGAAAAGCATCGAGAAAGCTAAAATTGGCCGACATGAAACGGTAAGTTTGTATCTGTAGATTCTTTAATAATGTCAATTCTAAATAGAAGAATAAAAGCATCGAGCTTCCTGTGAGGAGGATGCTGTTCCCACTAGAAAAGAAGTGAGTCACAGCAAAGGCTGTGAACATTTGACCTGGTAGGATTCCCTAATTGTGAATCTAGATTTATTATTATTGTATTATATTGTGTATAGCAGTGTAGCATAGAAGCATAAACCCTGGAGCCAGACTGCCTGGGTTTGAAAGTCTCCTAAACTCTTTCTTCTCGGTTTTCTCAGCTGTAAAATGGGGAATAATAAAATCTATGTCCCGGGGTTATTGTGTGATTAAACTAGCTAATATTTGCAAAGCACTTAGAAGAGAGCCTGACACAAAGTAAGCCTTATATAAATGTTTATGTAAATTTTTAAGAGTCAGCTTTTTAAGAGTCTTGGCACTGAATAAATTGAAAACTATCGGACTTCCCTGGTGGTGCAGTGGTTAAGAATCCGCCTGCCAATGCTCTTCCCCATGCCACGGAGCAGCTAAGTCCATGTGCCACAACTACTGAGCCTGAGTTCTAGAGCCCCAGAGCCACAACTACTGAGCCTGCGCACCACGACTACTGAAACCCGCATGCCTAGAGCCCGTGCTCTGCAACAAGAGAAGCCACCGCAATGAGAGCACCGCAATGAAGATTAGCCTCCACTCACGGGAACTAGAGGAAGCCCAGGCACAGCAACGAAGACCCAATGCAGCCATAGATAGATAGATAGATAGATAGATAAATTTAAAGAAAGAAAGAAAACTATCAATACAGTGTCTTCATGGCCTTGTAATATTTCTAAATTATTTACATGAATTTTGACCTACTATTTTATTTTTTAAAATGTTAGGGGTTTTTAAAAATTCACTTTACTTTTTAGTTTTATCATTATCTCAGGTATGGACTTATGACTTGAAAAAATGTTGAAGATCAACATGAACCTCTAAGCATTTCATCTCAACCTCTATTTGTACCACTTGTGAAAGAGACTCAAAAACTTGTCACATTGTATTGGGTTGGCCAAAAAGTTCGTTTGGGTTTTTCCGTAACATCTTACAGAAAAACCCAAACAAACTTTTTGGCCAACCCAATAGAAAAGAATACATCACAGGTTTACATGGCTTTATGCTTTTCAGAGTTATTTTACATACATTCTTTCATGTGAATAGTCAGGACAGTGACAGATAGGAATTGGAGAATGGTAATTGCTGAAGAATATTTAAGGGAAGGTAAGTTCTGGGCGTAACCTGAAACAGTTCTATTTCTTCTTCAGTTGACAGCAATTACCACCTCTTTATCTGATCCTGTTTTTTTCCTTTGACTTGGCAATAACTTGTAGAAGCACCTTCAACTAATGGTGACATGTTCATGCCCCAAAGTAGTCAGCCAGTCTGCTGAAGGTTGCCCAGTCCACTGTAACCACTGAAACTAGGAAAAAAAACCCACTAGCAAACCCAGTTGGTACCTACAGCTATCAGATTATAGTAGTTCAGAAAGACTCCTGAGAAAGATGAACTCTTGTGTTCATCCTGAGTTCACTAGTCACAAGTTTTCAGAAATATCTGAAAGCTTTTTCTATCTACTAGATATTATTCATGGTGATGATGATTGTGCTGATGATGGTAATGAAGAAAAAGAAATAGCTAACATATATATTCTGCTTACTATGAGCCAGGCAGGTACTGTTCCAAACACATTTTCTATATTGAATCCTGCCAACAGTCTAAGGAGGTAGCTACTATTACTATGTGCATTTTTACATTTGAGGAACTGAAAGCAAAAAAAGGTTAAGTAATTTGGCAAAGGTCTTGGTGCTAATAACCAGGCTCCCAACTCAGGGTATCTGGAGAGCTGTCATTGAATTCACACAGATAGTCACCACCCTGCTTCTCCTGTCTTCATTAGCTTTTTCTCCTCTTGTTTTTCACTGTGGAGTATGTATAATTTGGGTGTTAATAGCAAATAATGATCATCTTATATTGCAGTTATTTTTAAATCTCTCCTATGCTATGCTAATGTGGTATACACTAATCATATGTAACAATTTACATTTGAATTAAAATTAAATACGATTAAATTCAGTTTCTCAGTAACAGTCACATTTCATGTACTCAGTATCTCTATGTAGTATCCCTATGTAGTTTCCTGCATTGGAGAACACTAATCTAGAACATTTCTATCATTGCACAGTTCTGTTGGACTCTGCTACTTCGGAGGTCTGTACATGCATTCTGTTATATAACTGCTAGCAAAAGTAGCTTTCTTCACTTGGAACCAAGAAGAATAGCTTAAGGCAAAAGTAGAAAAATACAAGTACAAAAATACAAGCTAGCAAGGAACCTTAAACAAGTCCCATCAGGCAGTTTGAACTCTTTTTTGGTTTTGCCTCAGACTTTTCCTGTAATTCTGTACCGTAACCTTTTCCAGTATTTGGTTTTTATTTGGACTTATTTTTCACACATATGAACTGAATACCGATAGCACTATTACTTCTACCTGTTAGTGAAAACTGTGGCTAGAAATTTCAAATGGTGTTTATTGGATCATTTTGTGTAAAAGCTTTATTCTGGTTTACCTTTAAAGGAAAGTGATGGGAGGTCACAAGCTACAGTTCTGTTATTTGTGATATTTTTAAAGGTTAATCATCCTTGAAGTCTGGAAAATTATCTAGAACACTTTCGAGGAAAATTTTATAATGATTGATGTTGCCATAAAATATTACTTACATATATATAGATACAATCTTGGGAAACTACCCAAGAAGTGGTATAATTTTTTTCCTAATGTGATGACAGTCCTCTTTTGAGTTCAGACATAGTTGGTAACCTCTCATCTATTTATGAGCATTCCATTCTATATATTAATTTCCATTCAGTTAACATATATATAAGATAATTGAGATTGCAGAGAAAAATGAGAATTGAGTTCGTTCTTATACTATAAATATATATGTATATGTATATATAATATCATCAAAACCTAATGCGTATCAGTTATGAGAAAATCAAATGTTTATAAAATGTATAAACTTATGGCATTTTGTTTGTCTTAATTGTACATAATGTTATTTTGAATACAGGAAGAGCGAACCTTGCTAGCAAAAGAGCTTTCTTCACTTCGAGACCAAAGGGAACAGCTAAAGGCCGAAGTAGAAAAATACAAAGAATGTGACCCGCAAGTTGTGGAAGAAATACGTAAGTTTGTATTACACCTTGAGGGTTTTTAACTTTGCTAACAAAGATACTTTATACTTCTGGTTGCCTGGTAACCATTCTCCACGTATATGAGAAAATAAAGCCCTTAATAATATTAATATTGCATTAATATTTGCATTAAGGAGCCTTAATGTTAAAGCACTGAACAGTGACAACTTTGAAATTATGAGCATTTCCAGACTAAGGACGGTCGGTGGGGTAGCAGGATAAAGACATAAAATATCGGCTTAGGAAACCGAGAAGTCAGAGAACAAGTTGGCCTCAAGTACCTTGACTCCGGAAAGAAATCCACCATTATCTTCTAGGAAAAGTAATACCAAAAAATATGAGTTTACAAGTTGCAGAAAAGTAGTCTGTGTGTTGACTTGCTTTTTAAATATTCCAATGATGTTTTTCCTTACTTTTAAAACAGAGTCCCCAAAGCTTCATTTTCAGTATATCTTTTACATTTATGTAAAGATAGAATTTTGAATATTTGAGGAAATGAAAGATACTGCATTTAATTGCTTAGAAAAGTATGCATAACTTTCCTCATATTCTTCTGTTTTAGCCCGTCTTTTCATTTAGGAAATTTTATCAAGTGAAACATCTAGAAAAACTGATATTATAATATGGGATTGAAGACTTTGAGAGAGATTGAAAATATCTGGTATTTTTAAATTAACCTGAGAACAGTTTGGTTACAATTAACTTTGATGGCATTCTTTACAATTACAAAAAAATTTAAGCAGTTCAGTTAGTATAATCTAAAGTTAAACTTAATTTTAGAGACAGGTTCTGCTTTGCACAACTCCAGGAGATGCCATGCAAGTACGTGTAGTCCATGCACGGCCTAGATAATATGTAGTAGCCCTGGTTCAGCTGATTACCCAGGGTGATTTTCAAAGCAAAGTGGAGGCAGAAGAACCCTCTGAGCCAGTCATTGTCTGTGAATTAAGTACCTGGGGAGACATGTGAGCTCTTTCGTGCTGCCCATGGATTCATTTCATTTATCATCTTCCTGCAGAAGAAAGTACTAACTGAATGTGCTACAAAATTAGGCACTTTAATCTGTTTTAAAGTTTTAACTAATATCAAATGACCCTCAGTGAACACAAGCACATCAAAGCAGCAGGAGACAAGTTAGGAGTTCACTATTAGGAAGTGAGGGCTGCTCATGATTCACCTTTAAAAGGAGACACAGACTGCTTGTTAAAGAGGACATCAAATGGTGTGTATCCTATCTAGAGCATTTTCTTGTGAAAGAGCATTTTAAGAACAGTTTTCTTACCCAGATTTTTAATACCTTCAGGTGGTTTATTTTCCGGATCAGCATAGCTATGCCCTCTAGCAGTTGATCATGGAAATTCTGTTTTCACAGTAACCAAATATGATCCTTCATTTATCACTTTTACTTGGTTCTACCTTCCTTCCTGATTTTAGTTTTGTGCAATTCTTGGACTTTTTTCTTGAAGTACCAGCTCTTTGCTTACCCGCCTCATTCCCTTTTCTGTCTAGGGACCCATAGCTCTTAGCCATACCCAGTGAAGGCTTCTGCTTTTTCACTTTGTGGTCCCCATTGTATTGCCACAGCTCTTTCCCTGGGCAGATGACCCTGACTGATACCACCTCCACTTGTGACCTCTCATTGTTAGTCCTTTTCACAATTTGATGATTTCTGTCCACACAGAAATGACTAAAACCTCTTATTTAGACTTACAAAACTATTCTGAAATATACTGATTGTGATCGTAAGCCAGTGGATCATCTTGAGGTACTGAAAATCACTAAGAGTAGAGAATTATGCCAGACTAATTCATGAAGTGGGAAAACTCATTTCAAGCATGTAACTTCAGATGTTGATATTCCTTGTACCTCTGAATCATGCGGCAATTTTGGCAAGTGCATCACCTCTTAGAAAGGTAATAAAACTTGAAGGAAGACGTTTCAAGTATGTTAAGGATGGTGTGTTTTCTGGAGAGTAGAATAGCATAGTTGAGATAGAAGGTGCAAGTATAATTTTATACTGGTTGCCTGAATTCTGGTCTCCATCTTTACCCTTAAATTTCTTGCCTTTTGGGAAGTCTGAGGTCTTCTGCCAGCATTCAGTAGGTGTTCTGTAGGAGTTGTTTCACGTGTAGATGTATTTTTGATGTATTTGTGGGGAGGAAGGTGATCTCCACGTCTTACTCGTTGCCATCTTGAAGGTTCCCCCCAAGATTATTGTTTTTATTAAAATGTGCTTTTTGATAATGATGGGCTTCATAGGATTTGGCCATGTGTTATTGCAGAACAGATTATACTAGATTAAAGGATTATGAGTTTCACAAATTTAATAGGATTCGGTTCTTAATAACATGGCTATAATACCCAAATTATAATAATCAGGCTTATCTCTAAGTCCGTCATCGCTTATTTTGAAACAAGTTTTCTGCTGTTAATAGCTGTAACCCTTATGTTCATGTAGATAGAGCTATGTATTATCTCTTATTTCTCAATAATTCCTGCAGGAAATATTTATATTTCATCATGTCAATTGAATTATTGATATCACTAAACAAGTATTAACAAGATTAGTTGCAAATATCCAAGAAATGAGAAGTAAAAGCAATAATAAATTTTTATTTTAGCTACTCTGAACATTATTTAAGTGAGAACAGATAAAATAAGTTGTAGTAAAAACTGAATTCTCACAATAAAGGGTTTGGAAAGTAAATCTTAGAAGTATTTAAGAGATTTTCTTAGAAATAAGTGCCCAGATGACAATGAAAATGGTGGAGTGAGGACCTTTGAAAATGTATACTTCCATTCCATTGTTACAACTTTTCCAGAATTTTAGAAACTGAATGAAGAATTGTCTGTTCAAGAAAAATGGCCTGATCTCTGCATGAAGAGCAAGCTTTGTGGTGTTTAAATTGCCCTATTCTCCTCTCCTACTCTCCAGCTCAACAATAATCTTGAAAAATAATGGCCCTGCCTTCTTGGTATCAAGGGAATAGAATGGACCTGGAGCTCTTTAAGACCCTCAATCCAAAGAATTGTCATTATCTGGCGTCTCTGGTGCTTCCCTAAAAGCCACCAATAGAAAGGATTGTTTTTTTTTTTTGACCTGACTTGGAGTATGCCATCACTAACAGCGTCTTCCTGGGGAATATTTGTCTAAAACAATTACAGGCAAGAGTTTTAACTTCATAGCTGTCTTGGGTGATGAATAGCAGTTAAGGAAAAGAGTAGACTAACCAAAAAGTTTAAAAGGAGAGGCCAAAAGAGATATTCATAGGTGCCTTGAAATCAGTATATTCCTGGAAATCTAGAATGCCACATGCACACCTTGGGCTGTGCACATTCTCAGAAAAGACCTGAGATGGTCCTAATCTCCCACTGCTCGCTGACCTTGACACTCTGTACAGAAGTGGAGGCTAAAGCAGAGTTGTAAATTGCCTGAGTATTGTTGAAACCTGCCCCAGCACACACACACAGACTCTCAGCAAAGACTTGAAGATTTAGTCCAGGTGTTTAAGGAAACTTCTGTTCAGTCATTGGCTGATCAGTAAGCAAACTGACTAGAGGCTTCAGTAGCCACACATAACAAAGCATATAGACTTTACAGAATTAGTTCAGAGAAATCACTAAATTATCAATAACTACAGGTAGCAGCAACAGCAACCCTGGGAAGATGGGAAGAATCTGATTTCCAGAGTTGCAACATTATATTAGTTTAAATGTCCAGTTTTCAACAAAAAATTGCAAGACATGAAAAGAAACAAGAAAATATGGCTCATGCATGATTTTGGACTTTAAATCAGCTATTTTAAATATGTTAAAAGAGCTAAAGAAAAATATGTCTAAGGAGCTAAAGGAAAGTCTGAGAATGATATCTCACCAAATACAGTAAGTCCCCTACATACGAACAAGTTCTGTTCTGAGAGCATGTTTGTAAGTGCAGTTTGGTCTAAGTCCAACAAAGTTAGCCTGGGTACCCAACTAACACTATCAGCTATAAAGTACTGTACTGTAATAGGTTTATAATACTTTTCACACAAATAATACATAAAAAACAAACAAAAAATAAAACATTTTTAATCTTACAGTACTTGAAAAGTTCAGTAGTACAGTACAACAGCTGGCATACAGGGGCTGGCATCAAGTGAACAGGCAAGAAGAGTTACTGACTGGATGAGGGAGAGAGGAGGAGGGAGCTGGTAGAGCTGAAGGATCGTCAGCAATAGGATACGGAGGGCAAGCTGCAATTTCACTCACGCCTGAAGTTGATGGCACAGTTTCTGGTTCCTTGCTGGATTCAATTCTGTCTTCTCTCTTGAAAAAGCGATCCAGCGATGTCTGGGTCATAGCTCTTTTTTTCTCATCATAGTTGACACAGTAGCACTGGATTGTATTCTGAATGGCTGCTTTAACATTCGGGTCCTGTGCCTCAAAAACTAACAGTGCCTCCTCAAATAAAGAAAATCCCCTTGCCATATCTTGTGTCATGAATCTCTACAGTTCTTCAGTTACTTCTTCTTCTTCTTGTCTCTCTTCATCCTTTCTCTGGGCCTCCAATTCCATCATTTTGCCTCATTCCACTCTCTCAATTATTTTCACTATTGTTTCCATTGTTATCGCTTGGCAGTTCTTAGTTGTACCAGCTACATCACTGCTGCTCTTACGCTTGCTTCTGGGCATCCTTGGCTTGAAATAAAGATACTGTACTATTTTACTCTATATAGTACTGTAAGTAAAGTACACAAAAGCACAACCACTTGTAGAGGATGCATGCACGTGACAGTGTACGCCAGATATGTGAACTAACTTACTTGATTGGACATGCAAACACATATTCACATCTTTGAAAGTTCACAACTTGAAGTTTCATATGTAGGGGGTTTACTGTAGAGAATATCAATAAAGAGGTAGAAATTATTAAGAAGGCACAAAATAAAAATTCTGGAGCTGAAAACTATAGTAATTAAGTAAAACATTCACTGGAAATGTTAACAGCAGATTTGAGCAGGCAGAAGAAAGAATCAGTAACTTGAAGATAGTTCAATAGAGATAATCCAATCTGAGGAACAGAAATCAAAAAGAGTGAAGAAACATTAACAGAGTCTCAGAGACCTGTGGTATGGCATCAGGAATGCCAACATACTCACAATGGTAGTCCCAGAAAGTGATGAGAGAGAAAGGGCCAAAAGAATAAGGCTGAAAATGTCCCACATTTGATGAAAAACATTAATTTACACATCCAAAAAGCTTAATAAACTCCAATTAGGACAACCTCAAAGAGATCCACACATAGGCTCACCATAATCAAATTGTCAGAAGATAAAAAGAAGCTTGAAAGCAATAAGAAAGAAGCAACTCATTATATAGAAGGGATCTCAGTCAGATTAACAGCTTTTTTCTTATTAGAAGCCATAGAAGCCAGAGACATTGAGATGACATATTCAAAGTGCTGCAAGAAAAAACTGTCAACCAAGAATTCTATATACAGAAGTATTTTCCTTCAAAAATGAAGGGCAAAGTAAGATAGTCTGAGGTAAATAAGTGAAAGAGTTTGTCATTAGCAGACCTGCCCTTAAAAAAAAAAAAAAAAGGAAGTCCTTCTCATTGGAGTGAAAGCACACTAGACAGTAACTTGATCAACATGAAGCGATAAAATAGATTTACATAGGTAAATCTGAAGGACAGTATATGTGTAGTTTTGTTTGTATCTGTTATGTTCTATCTGATTTAAGTTACAACTGCATAAAGCAATACTGATAAACATGTTGGGCACACAATGTATAAAATATATTTTGTGACAATAACAGTATAAAAGTGGGGAGGGGAATGGAGCTACATAGGAGCAAAACTTTTGTGTACTATTGGTATTCATTCTAATTAAGATGTTAATAGTAATCCCCAGGCCAATCACTAAGAAAACATCCCCAAAATATTTGGTAAAAGAAATAAGGGAATTAAACTGATACACTAAAATATCTGTTTAACATAAAATGAAGCAACTGTGGAAGAATTGAGGAACAAAAATTCATATGACTTATAGAAAATAAATAGCAAATGGCAGAGGTAAATCCTACTTTGTCAGTAATTGTATTAAATGTAAATGGATTAAACTCTCCAATTAGAAGGCAGGGATTGGCAGAATACTTTAAAAACACATAAACTATATACTATCTACAGAAGAGTCACATTTGACTCAAGGACACAAATACAGTAAAAGTAAAAGCTGGAAAAAGATATTCCATGAAAACAATAACCAAAAGCAAGCTAGAGTGGCTAAACCAATACCAGAGAAAATAGATTTTAAGACAAAACTTGTTACTAGAGACAAAGAAGTACAGTTTATAATTGTAATGATAAAAGGATCAACTCTTCAAGAAGATATGACAATTACAAACATATATACACTTAACAATAGAGAACCAAAATACATAAGCAAAAACCAAAAGAATTGAAGGGATAGACAATTCAACAATAATAGTTTAAAATTTAAATACTCCATTTTCAATAAAGAATGGAATAGCAAGATGGAACATAAGCAAGAAATTAGAAGACTTAATGCTACAAACCAACTAAATCTCTATAGAACATTCAACAACAGCAGGGGACACATTCTTCTCAAGTGCACATGAAATATTTTTCAAGTTAGACCACATGTTAAGCTTAAGTCCCAATAAATTTAAATGGATTGATAATACAAAGTATGTTTTCTGATGACAGTGGAATGTTATGAGATAAATTACAGAAGGAAATTTGGGAAATTCACAAATATGTTGAAATTAATCAACACACTCCCAAAAGGGATGGCTCAAACAAAATCACAAGGGAAATTAGGATATACTATGAGATAGTGAAAATGAAAACATACAGAAACTTTTTGGGTGCAATGAAGGCATTGCTCAGTGGGAAATTTATTAATATTTTAATGCCTATGTTAAAAAATAGAGAAAACTCTCAAAACAAAAACCTAGCCTTCTATCTTAATAAACTAGAAAAAGAAGAGCAAACTAAACCCAAAGCAGATATAAGAAAGGAAATAAAATGACTAGAACAGAAATAAAAGAGCTAGAGAATCGAAAAACAAGAGAAAGTCAATAAAACAAAAAGTTGGTTCTTTAAGCAGATCAACAAAATTGACAAACTTTGGCTAGACTGACCAGGAAAAAAGGAAGATTCAAATTACTAAAATCAGGAATGAAAGAGAAGGATCATTGTTGACCTTACAGATATAAAAAGGACTATAAAGGAATACTATGAGCAGTGGTATGTCAATGAATTTGATAAGTTATATGAAGTGAACAAATTTCTAGAAGGATACAAGTTACCAAAACTATCTCAAGCAGAAATGAACTCTGTAAATAGATGTATAACATGTTAAGAGACTGAGTTAGAAATTAAAAACTTCTTACAATGGAAAGCCAAGTCTACACTGGTGAATTCTGTCAGTTTAAAGAAGTAACTTTTCAATTAAAAAAAAATTAGAAAAGAGAGAACACTTCCTAACTCATTCTTTGAAGTCAGTATTACCTTGATACCCAAACCAAAGACTTCATAAGAAAAAAAAACTATAGTTAAGTATTGCTTACAAATATAGATGTAAGTATTCTCAGCGAAGCTCTAGCAAATCAAATCCAGCACTATATAAAAAGGATTATACACCCTGATTAAGTGACATTTATCTCAGGGATGAAAGGTTGGTTCAAAGTACAAAAATCAATCTAATGCAGCCCATTTATAGAATAAACGTGGAGGTAACCCCACATAATTGTCTCAATAAAAAAGTATTTGATAAAATCCAACACCCTTTCGTAATAAAAAACACTCAACAAACTGGGAAAAGAAGTGAATTTCCTCAGTCTAATAAGAGTGTATCTGTAAAAAATGCACAGCTGGGACTTCCCTGGCGGCCCAGTGGTTAAGACTCTGCGCTTCCAATGCCGGGGGCACAGGTTCCATCCCTGGTTGGGGAACTAAGATCCCACGTGCCATGTGGTGCAGCCAAAAAAAAAATACACATCTAACTTTTTTTTTAAACATCTTTATTGGTGTATAATTGCTTTACAATATTGTGGTAGTTTCTGCTTTATAATAAAGTGAGTCAGCTATACATATACATATATCCCCATATCTCCTCCTTCTTGCGTCTCCCTCCCACCCCTCTAGGTGGTCACAAAGTACAGAGCTGATCTCCCTGCGCTATGCAGCTGCTTCCCACTAGCTATCTATTTTACGTTTGGTAGTGTATATAAGTCCATACCACTCTCTCACTTCGTCCCAGCTTACCCTTCCCCCTCCTCGTGTCCCCAAATCCATGATCTACGTCTGCGTCTTTATTCCTGTCCTGCCCTGTTCTTCAGAACCTTTTTTTAAGATTCCATATGTATGTGTTAGCATACGGTATTTAGTTTTCTCTTTCTGACTTACTTCACTCTGTATGACAGTCTCTAGGTCCATCCACCTCACTGCAAATAACTCAATTTCATTTCTTTTTATGGCTGAGTAATATTCCATTGTATATATGTGCCACATCTTCTTTAAACATTCATCTGTCAATAGACACTTAGGTTGCTTCCATGTCCTGCCTATTGTAAATAGAACAGCTAACATATTGAATGGTGAAATGCTGTATGCTTTCCCCAAAGCACTCTCACCTCTTCTGTTCAACACTGTACTGGAAATGCAAGCCAGGGCAGTTAGGTAAGAAAGAGAAATAAAAAGCATCCATATTGAAAAGAAAAAAGGAAAACTATCTCTATTTGCAGTTGACATGATCTTAGATAGATAGATACCCCTAAACAATCCACAAAACAACAACAACAACAGCAAAATACAACTATTAGAGTTCACAAGTGAGGTCAGCTGATTGCAAGATAGAAAATCAATATATAAAAAACACTTGTATTTTATAAACTATCAATAAACAGCCTGAAAATGAAATTAAGAGAGAATTCCACTTACAGTAGCATCAAAATGAGTAAAATACTTAGTAGTAAAATTAATCAAAGAAGTGCAAGGCTTGTACTGAAAACTGAAAAACATTTAATGAAATTAAAGACCTATATAAATAGAAAGACATCCTGTGTTCATGAATTGAATGACCTAAATGTTGTCATGTTGGAAATATCCCCCAATTGGTCTACAGATTAACTGTAAAACCTCCAAAATTCCAATTTCTTTTCCGCAGAAATTGATATTAGTCCTAAAATTCATATGAAAATGTAGGGGACCCAGAACAGCCAAAGAACCTTGGGGGAAAAAAAAGTTGGAAGACTCAAATTTCCCTATTTCAAAACTTACTACAAAACTTGAGTAATCAAGGCAATTTGGTACTGGTATAAGAATAGACATACAGGTTAATGAAATGGAATTGAGCATCCAGGAGTAAACAAGGTTTTGAACAAGGGTACCAAGACCATTCAATCAGAACAAAATAGTGTTTTCAACCAAGGACGCTGGGCACAACTGGTTATCCACATGCAAATGAATCAACCCGGCCTCCTACCTCACACTGTATACAAAAATTAACTCAAGTAGAGCAAAGACCTAAACGTAAGAACTAAACCTATAAAACTCTTAGAAAAAAACATAGATGTGTGTCTCTGTAGCCTAGTTTTCTTAGATATGACATCAAAAGCTCAAGCAACCAAAGAAAAAGTAGATAAATTTAACTTCATCAAAATTAACAACTTTTGTGTGTCAAAGTACATTGTCAAGAAAGTGGAAAGAAAACCCATAGAATAGGAGAAAATAGTTGCAAATCCTGTATCTGACGAGTGCCCAATATCAAAAATATACATTAAAAAAACTCTTATGACTCAACAATAAAAAAAAAATTTTAACACAGACAAAGGATTTGAATAGACATTTTTCCAAGGAGAATATACAAATGGCCAATGAGCATATGGAAAGATGCTCAACATCATTAGTCATTAGGGAAATGCAAATCACAGCACAATGAGATACCCATTAGGATGGCTGTAATAAAAAGGCAAAATAATTATTGGTGAGGATGTGGAGAAGTTGGAACTCTTAGGTTGCTGGTGGGATTGTGAAAATGATGCAGCCACTTTGTTTTTTGTTTTGTTTTGTTTTGTTTTTTAACATCTTTATTGGAGTATAATTGCTTTACAATGGTGTGTTGATGCAGCCACTTTGGAAAACAAGTTATCTGTTCCCCAAAATGTGGTATGTATAGTTACCATTTGAGCTGGCAATTCCACCCCTAGGTAGGTACCCAAAAGAACTGAAAACATGTTCACACAAAAATTGTTAAGTTATTCATATTAGTAATAACAGCCCAAATGTCCATCAACTGATGAGTGACTAGGCGACATGTGGTGTATCCGTACAATGGAATATTATTTGGCAGTAAAAAGGAATGAAGTGTTTATGCTACAGTTGACAGACCTTGAAAACATTGTGCCAAGTGAAAAGAAGCCAGACATATATGATTTCATTTATATGAAATGTCCAGAATAGGCCAATCCATAGAGACAGAAAGTAGAGAAGCGGTCTCCAGGGGCTGGGGGTAAGGGGAAGTGGAGTGACTCCAAATGGGTATGGGATTTCCTTTTGGGTGATGAGAATGTTCTGGAATTAGGTAGTGATGATGGTTGTACAACCCTGTAAATATACTAAAAACCGCTGAATAATACACTTTAATATGGTGAATTCTTTGGTATATAACTTGTATTTCAATAAATAAATAAATGCTATCATTATGAATACTATTTATGCCCAGGTGATCATGGCATTGTTATGTGCTGTGTAGATTAACTTGAACGACATCATATAGATACAGATAACATTTAATAGCAAGAAGTATAATTAAATATAAAGTAAATATTTCCTCCTTCAGGGCTACTGTATGGCCATTAAAATTGTATTGTCAAGTTTATTGTTGTCTAATATGTATACACTAAAATGCTTATCATTAAACTTAAATTAGTTTATCTTCTTCTGGCATAAATTATTTGAGAAACATATCGGTTAAACATGTTTTTAAACAGGATGTACAATAATAGTGGACATTTAGGAAAGGGAAATTGTTCACATTGACTTTCTATTCATGACTAATATAACTGCAACTATCTAAAATTTCCTTGGGGAGTTGAGCAGGTTTGTGAGATACAGTGTCACTATTTGAGCTTTTTTTCCCAAAAAAGATGAATCTATATATATATGGTTGGGTTTTTTTCAGGTCAAGCAAATGAAGTGGCCAAGGAAGCTGCTAACAGATGGACTGGTATGTATTACAGTGGCCCTGATAAACTAGTCAAACCCTTGTACACTTACTATGATATGAAATGCAGGAGCTATTGTGCCCGGTTAAGTTCAAGAAAAGACATTTCTGACAGTGTATGTATTAATCAAGTTTTTATATCTTAAATCATTTCATTTACTTAAGGAATTTTTTAAGTCTTATTATGAGTCATTTTGTAAAGTGCAAGGCATTTTTGTAAAACCAATGATTACTTTAAGTTTTGTGTAACTTTTCCCAGATAAATCACTTGGGCTAATCACTTAACCTTCTTATATATTAATTCAAGATACAACTTTTAAGAGTTTCACGCAATCCTAAAGATTTGTCTTCTTGCTCATAATAATAATCGCAAACATTTGTCAAGGGCTGATTATGAGCCAGGCATTTTAAAGCCTGTCTGTGGTGCATTCTCATTTTATCTCCACAACAATCTTATGAGGTAGATAGGATTATTATCCCTAATTTTAGAGATGAAGCTGAGGCCACTAGGAACCCACAGTCACACAGGTGCTAGGCAGTGGAACAGGAATTAGATTTCAGAGTCCAAGCTCTCACCCACCACACGGGGTAGTCTTCTCTGTGTACCTGCTTTCATGTAAATGCCTCATTAATCCATTTGCCAATGGATACACCCTCTGGTCTATACCAGGTATATTCTAAGAAATGGGAACTAATGAGGCATTATCTATATGTCTTAAAATTTAGAAGAACGTTAATAAATAATGATTGCTGTGAATTATATACAAGTATGATTATTGTTAAAACCTGTCTGGAGGGCTTCCCTGGTGGCGCAGTGGTTGAGAGTCCGCCTGCCGATGCAGGGGACACGGGTTCGTGCCCCGGTCCGGGAAGATCCCACATGCCGCAGAGCGGCTGGGCCCGTGAGCCATGGCCACTGAGCCTGCGCGTCCGGAGCCTGTGCTCCGCAGCGGGAGAGGCCACAGCAGTGAGAAGCCTGCGTACCAAAAAAAAAAAAAAAAAAAACCTGTCTGGAAGTTACACTGATGTTTTTTCAGTATTTAATTATAAAATAATGGTAATTGAACATTTCCATCCTGGTAAGAGTCTTTAATGCCTTTATATGTGTTACCCTTATTCTGTTTCTGTGGGACAGTATGGATAAGATTGCATTGACACAGAGATGGAGAAAGCTTGAAGTAGCTGCCTTAAGTCAAAGGTGATTTGTCACTGGAAGAACAGGGATTAGAGCCAGAGTTCCCTGATTCCATGTCCAGACCTCTGTATTTCACAGAAAACTTAAGAATCATTTTTCCTTGTCTATTTTAGAATTAAGTACACTGATAAAAATCAATATAACTGGCCTTTGTTTCCTATAAAACTGCAGTCTTATTTATTACAGTTATTTCCTAAATAGTGTAATACTTTAGTGATAAGAACAGAGGAGGGTAAAAACAGCAAACTAACATTAAATAAAAGAGAATAATGAAATGTGTGTCCAATAAAGTGTAAATAAATAATAAATACAGTGATATATAGGTTTGAGAAATATAAAATTTTGAGTAAGAAAAAAGGCAGGTGGATTTTTAGGTTAAAAATAAGACGAGTCAGAAAGTGATTTTCCCTAATTAACAAAGCAGCTTAGCAAACAGTAGGCACAGGCAGCCTGTGTATATAGTGGGAGGAACTTGACTTTCAAAGGAATCCAGGTTGTTCTCCTTATTTGCTATGTGATTTATTGAACCTCTCTGACCCTGCTTCTTCATCTGTTCAATGTGGATAATATCTACCTCACATTTTGGGAGGATTAAATAAAACAGTTTGTAAGCCGTTTATCACACCATTAGACACATTGATAAACAAATACTCCTCTTTTCCCTGTCTGTTAAAAAAATCCTTTCATGTTTTCCAGTTGATCATAAACTTCAAAAATTATAATTAAAAAAATGTGAACAACTTTTTTTTCCCTTGTGTTATTAGCTGAGAAAAAACGTGAAACTTTTGTTTTTTTTTTTTGCGGTACGTGGGCCTCTCACTGTTGTGGCCTCTCCCGTTGCGGAGCACAGGCTCCGGACGCGCAGGCTCAGCAGCCATGGTTCACGGGCCCAGCCGCTCTGCGGCATGTGAGATCCTCCCGGACCGGGGCACGAACCCGTGTCCCCTGCATCGGCAGGCGGACTCTCAACCACTGCGCCACCAGGGAAGCCCTTTTATTTTTTTTTTCTTTTTGGCAGTACGTGGGCCTCTCACTGTTGTGGCCTCTCCCATTGCGGAGCACAGGCTCCGGACACGCAGGCTCAGCGGCCATGGCTCACGAGCCTAGCCGCTCCGCGGCATGTGGGCTCTTCCCGGACCGGGTCATGAACCCATGTCCCCTGCATCGGCAGGCGGACTCTCAACCACTGCGCCACCAGGGAAGCCCCGAACCTGAAACTTTTAAAATCATATAGGAAGGATGATATTTTCAGAACAGTAGAAACAGCTGTTAAGAGCCATATTTCCATTTGAGTTTACAACTTGCTCCTTCCAACATAAAAGTGTTATGAAAAAATCATGGAGTTAAAATGAATTACACTTCAGAAAACCTTCCTGTTTTCAAAACAAACAAAAAGAAAACATCAATAATACTTATAACTAAAGATCGTTATGTAATTATTAGTTAAGATTTGGTTTCTTTATACTGAAAATGTCCCTAAAATGTATTTTAAATTGAGCATAGTTACTGTTCAGTAATTCAGTATTTCAATTTTATAGAATGAGAAGTCACCTCAGGGTATAAATATAACTAGAAATATAACATCTAAATGTTTTGTGACATTAAGTAACTTTAAAAGTGATTTATCAAATTATATAAAACCTTGCCTAATAACTAAGATAGTGGAGTTTTCACGACTTTGTATGAGAGGCATCTTAATGAGTGAGGGGGAAAAGATGTTGTGAGGTCCTAATGTAGACTCATGCATGTGATATTGCCCATCCTATTCCTGTATATATCTTGGGTTTGCCACCATATAAATTAATATGAATTCTACCAGTCTTAAGGTTGTTTCTTTAAAAAAAAAAGTATTTTTTAATCCATTCATAAACATTTCCACATAATAGAAAAATTAATTGACAGGGATGAACTATCAAGATTGCGGGTAACTTTGTCTTGAAGGCAGATATTGAGTGGCCCAAGGACATATTTAATCAAAGTCTTTTTGAATTGGTCCATTAAGCATTGTATAAAGAGGCTTTTTATTTGTTTATTCCTTTTTTTTTTTTTTTTTGCGCTACGTGGCCCTCTCACTGTTGTGGCCTCTCCTGTTGCGGAGTACAAGCTCCGGACGCGCAGGCTCAGCGGCCATGGCTCACGGGCCTTGCCGCTCCGTGGCATGTGGGATCTTCCTGGACCGGGGCACGAACCCGTGTCCCCTGCATCAGCAGGCGGACTCTCAACCACTGCGCCACCAAGGAAGCCCTGTTTATTCTTTTGTTTGTTCTGAATCTTTGAAGGTTTATAATAAAATGATTTCTTGCCCTCACATGAACCAGGAACTCCTTCCTGCAGAGGCTCTAGTCTTACTATGGTGCCTTGTTTTCTTCCCTCCTGATCCCGGGTTGAAGTACATTCCTCCAAGGCTCCTACAGCATTGCATCTGTCCTCTTGTTTTCTGGAAATCTTTCTATATTCTTGGAGCCTATTCTGCAAGCTGTACACATAACACTTGATCTTTTCTCTCTAACATACATATCACTTTGGAATTGTTTAGTGATAAATTGATTTTTCTCTCTCTACTCTTGTGTCAGTTTGAAGGCATAGGCTCTTTATGTTCTGGAATACCTGTAATACACTTAATAGCTGTCTTATGTAGCAATGGGCCCTCTATAAATATTTGGTTGTGGCTGTCAAGATTGCACAGGTTGTGCAGACACTAATCAAATTAAACAGATTATTCTAGAGTACCTCATGCTATTAGTATTCTCTCTTAGGTTCTTATGCAAAGTAGAGATTTGGTTTAGATCATTACATAAATATTTATTTTAATACCGGTTGATATCCTATAACTCTTTATTTAAAGAAATGAGGATATTTTGTTAACATTATTCTATTTGATATAGTAGTATCCACCTCAGCAAGCATAACTAAATGTTCATTCTAAACATTTAGTTATCAATATTTGATACTTGGAATTAAACTTCCTAAAACAATATTTTTAAGAGTGATCGAACTTCACATATTAATTTCCTAATGGTACCATAACAATATACTTCAGACCAGGTGGTGTAAATAAAGGAATTGATTTTCTCACAGTTCTGGAGGATGGAAGTCCAAACTCAAGGTGTAGGCAGGTTTGGTTTTTTCTGAGGCCTCTCTCTCCTTGGCTTCTTCTCCTTGTGTCCTGACAGAGTCTTTCCAATGCCTGGCCCTGGTGTCTCAGTGTATCCACATTTCCTTTTCTTGTAAGGACACCAGTTAGATTGGATTAGGGCCCACCCCAGTGGGCTCATTTTAACTTAATCATCTCTTTAAAGACCCAATTTCCAAATACAATCATATTCTGAGGTAGCGGGGTTTAGGACTACAACATATGAATTAGGGGGAGGTGATAATTCGGCCAATAACACAACAAACGAACCTACTTTAACCCTTCATTTCATTATCACAACTAACACAGTGCTTAATGTTTTATAGAAATCTGAACCAGAAAACTGTATACCATTATTTTTCTGTATTTATAATACATATTCATTATAAAGATGGTATATGTACATTAAAGAGAATGTGTAAAATTAAAAAAAGAAAACTCACCGTCATTCGCATTCCCTCAGTGCAGGCATTGTGAGCACGTTGGTACTGCCTTGCATCCTTCACTGCCTATGCATTGACACCCTTCTACTTGATTAGACATTTAGATTGCTTTTATTTTTTTCTTTTGTTACACTGGGATGAAGATTTGCTCATAAATCTTTGTACACAATTTATTTCCTTGGGATAAATCCCTTTATATAGATGTAACATTTTTTTCAGTGGTAAACTGCATTTAAATTCCCTAGAAGACATTCAGGATATATCTGTTCCTCTTTTAGTCTTAAGAGAATCCCTTCCCTCCTCCTCACCCCTTCTCCCTGGCCTGATTGTCTGGAAGCCATTCTCTCTGTGGGGGAGGGAAAGGGGTTCCATTTGGGAACAGGAGCAACTCTAATTCCTGAGGTAACAGAATCCTGCCTCTGCCTTGGAAATGTGGAAGAGGCACCATTAACCTCTCCCTAGCTTTGGATTATTCTTTAAGTCAGGTATTCTTTAGTGGCAACTAATTTACTGAATTTTTTAATATGAAATCTGTTTATTCAAAATAATCATTAAATCTTTTCTTTCTTCTGAAGTTAATTGCTGCTACTCTTGAAGATACAGAAAACTCCTTATTTTGATACTTCTAAAAGTAATAGAAGTAAAAAAAAAACTGAATGTAATTACATTTGAAATGTTTTGTGATTATGTTTTCAATTCTTAAAAATATTTCTCAATTTTCTTTATAGATAACATATTTGCAATAAAATCTTGGGCCAAAAGAAAATTTGGGTTCGAAGAAAATAAAATTGATAAAAATTTTGGAATTCCAGAAGACTTTGACTACGTAGACTAAAATGTTTGGTGTCAGTGAAGGAGCTATGTGCTTGTGAATATGTAAATTTTTATATTATACAGCTAAATGTACTGAGTTGTCATTTACCTATAACTGTGTTTGTTTTATTAATTTTAAATAAAGTATAAAGTGTAGATGTTTTGCACTCTTTTTGATCAGTCAAAAGCAGAATAATAGCCATGTTCCCTCAGTGCTCATTAGAGTAGGAGAATGCAAGTAAAGTCGTCCACCTGTTAGTTTTACCAATAATTTTTTATAGATTAAAGCCATCATGATAACATTTTTTAGTTTCTCTCAAATATTAAATATTAAGAACTAAGGGTACTTTTGAAGGCTGTATTATACCTATACACCCATACATACATGCTTGGAAATAACCTTAAAAACTCTAATGGCTGCTTTACTATTTCTCAGTATTTAGTGGAAAATGTGAGTGATTGATTTTCAGTGTATAGCATCATATTTGCAAATTTCCCACAGGAAAAAATAAAGAAAGTTGGTGTTCCTCAAACTTAGAGTTAGGTAGTAATTCCTCAGACATGAAAACTACTTTCTTTTGACTGTTTGATGCCTTTCTACTGTAAAGAACAAGCACGTGGCCCTTTGTCCTGATTTATGCACTTTTTATAAGATGATATAGTGGTGTTAGTATAGATCACATAACCAGCAAGAGTTCAGGGATTTTTTTTTCAACTACCTAAAAAAGAGGAGGTTAAAAATAATGTATGCCCTTGGGCTTCCCTGGTGGCGCAGTGGTTGAGAGTCCGCCTGCCAATGCAGGGTTCGTGCCCCGGTCCGGGAGGATCTCACATGCCGCGGAGCGGCTGGGCTCATGAGCCATGGCCGCTGAGCCTGCGCGTCAGGATCCTGTGCTCCGCAGCGGGAGAGGCCACAGCAGTGAGAGGCCCGCGTACCGAAAAAAAACCTGAGCTTTTTCTGGACTTCACCAAAGAGAGATGGCATTCTCATTTCCTTCAGGGAAAATAACTAAAAGACGTAGGTCGGTTGAGCACCGTGAAGAAGAATGAATGAAATGGCCTAGATACTAACGAAAACATTATGTTAAAAAAATAATAATAATGTATCCCCTGTGTATATATCTTTTTCCAGTTCAGCTTAGGCATTTAGAGTATTTGCAGGCACTCCAAGACAAGCTTAAAGAAAAGAAAAATCAAAACTAATGTGTGGGGGCTTCCCTGGTGGTGCAGTGGTTAAGAATCCGCCTGCCAATGCAGGGGACACGGGTTCGATCCCTGGTCTGGGAAGATCCCACATGCCACGGATCAACTAAGCCCACGTGCCACAACTACTGAGCCTGTGAGCCACAACTGCTGAACCCGCCTGCTGCAACTACTGAAGCCTGCATGCCTAGAGCTGTGCTTCGCAGCAAGAGAAGCCACCACAATGAGAAGCCTGTGCACCACAAGGAAGAGTAGCCCCTGCTCGCCACAACTAGAGAAAGCCTGTGACAGCAACGAAGACCCAACACAGCCAAAAATAAATAAATAAAATTAATTAAAAAAAAAAGAAATGCCTTTAAAAAACCAAAAAACTAATGTGTGTAATGCCCGTTACATACATGCCTTAATTTTTTTTCACACTGTCCAATTCTGATATTCTTTTGAGTAACTTGAACGAGGTACTCCGTATGTCTGAAATGACCCAGATGGTATTCATGCCGTTTGTTAGTGAATCTGGTCTTTGTATTGCATGGACTTGCCCCAGACCTACTTAATCACTTCCTGGATGTGGGTGGGAGCTTATTGGTCCAACTTTGTTCTCAAGGCCAGTTTATGTTGCCTTCGGGCAATAGTTCTTCTCACAGGAGAAAGTATTTGAGGTAAGAGACAAAGGACAAAAAATAAAAATAACCCATCATAAGCCTTTCCCTAATACACTAATGGGAATTCCATAATTTCTCAGACCCAGTTTGCTATTTATTAGAAAAGGTGCTTCTGGGAATTCCCTGTCAGTCCAGTGGTTAGGACTCCGCGCTCTCACTGCCAGGGGCCCAGGTTTGATCCCTGGTCTGGGAACTAAGATTCCACAAGCTAGGGCTTCCCTGGTGGCGCAGTGGTTAAGAATCCACGTGCCAATGCAGGGGACACGGATTTGAGCCCTGGTCCGGGAAGATCCCACATGCCGCTGGGCAACTAAGCCCGTGTGTCACAACTGCTGAGCCTGCACTCTAGAGCCCACGAGCCACAGCTACTGAGCTTGCATGCCAGAACTACTGAAGCCTGTGCGCCTAGAGCCTGTGCTCCGCAACAAGAGAAGCCACCGCAGTGAGAAGCCTGCACACTGCAACGAAGAGTAGACCTTGCTCGCCTCAACTAGAGAAAGCCCGCACACAGCAACGAAAACCCAACACAGCCCCCAAAAAATGAATAAATAAAATTAATTAATTTTTAAAAATCCCACAAGCCACTCAGTGTGGCCAAAAAATTTTTTTTATTTTAAAAATTAAAAGATGCTTCCTTGTTCAGAGAGAAGGTATGTATGTTCAAAAAGAAATCCATTTCTAATGATCCCTAAAAGATTCTATTTCATAAATATTTAGACAACTTCAAAAATTTTTTTTGAATATTTTATGGGTCTAGCACAAGAATGATAGAGATGGAGTCTGTTCATGAGCTAACCAGAGGTTGTGGTATCCTCCTAAGCCAGAAATGTGCTGGTGGATGTTTAACTAAACTGACTCTTTGGAAAGTGGACTGGGGCCTGGTTTATAGTATTTGCCTATCTGTGTGCTATAAATACTCTCAGCATAGCCAATTTCAGATTACCAACATGATGACAGCGCAGGGTTGGGGAAAGATGCTCAGTAGCACACTGTTGTATAGTATTTCTACCATGCATATACAATAGATGTACATCTCAAGAGCACAGATAATGGTAAAATGTAAAATAATTAGGGAGTGATGAGTTCTTAGTTTTAGTACCATTGTTTTTAATGTAATGTAGTTCATCATAGTTTATGGGATTTAATCTTAGTGATGTTAACAGCTGGCTCACTACTAAGTTGGCTTTTGCCTATTCCAGCACATCAACTGTTCATCTTGAAGAGATGCTTTTTTTTTTTTTTTTTTTTTGCGGTACGCAGGCCTCTCACTGTTGTGGCCTCTCCCGTTGCGGAGCACAGACTCCGGACGCACAGGCCCAGCTGCCATGGCTCATGGGCCCAGCCGCCCCACGGCATGTGGGATCTTCCCGGACCAGGGCACGAACCCGTGTCCCCTGCATCGGCAGGCGGACTCTCAACCACTGCACCACCAGGGAAACCCGAAGAGCTGCTTTTGAGCTTGCTCTTCCCTGTAATTAGAGATACTGATTAAGAAGCCCAGGGGCATTGGTCCAGCCAAACTCTAGGTAATCCTTAGTCCTGGGTTGGTTTTGTAATTGATCTGAAGACTGAGGACAACTTAGGTAGACCTAGAGTCAAATTACTAGTGATCCAGGATCAAATTTGATTCAGTAAATGTTATAATTGATACTCCCAGTATCATTTCAATGAATTGTGAAGTTTAAAAGGTATTTGAGAGCTGATTTCCATCTTATCAATCTTCTTCACATGTAGTTATTTTAAAAATCTCACTACCTGTCTTATTTTTAAAGGATTCTAGAAAAGATCTTACAGTTTCCTAGTAAGTTTCACAATTAATCAGGGCCAGGTCACATCACTGAAATGTCACTTCTGAGGTTGGGCCAGGACCAAAGCAATCCATAAGGATGAATTGGATGTGACTTTTCCTCTGATGTTTGCCGCATCATTAGTCTAATAGGATTATAAAGTTCTTGGTCTGTCTCAGAAATAGGTGCTATTATCCTAACCTTTATCAAACATGATTCTAAGGGATTAGAAAAGGAAATGTGTACAGCTGACAGCCAAGAAGCAAGAACCACCCTAATAATTCCTGAGCAGAAAGATCTAAATTGTAAACCCGATAATAATGGGGTTTTTTTTTGAGAACATGATTGGAGTAAAATAGAAAGCATTTTCCAGCTAATATGGCATCATTTGTAAGAGCAGTTACGATGTGACAGAAGGGGGGGGAACGTATCTTAAAATTATACATAAACTCCCTTTCAGGATGTGCTTCCTGAATATCGGGAGGGAAATGTACTGCATTATGAGATGGCCACTGCAGTGAATTTATATTATGTTTATCCCAGCTTGACTTTTTAAAAATTATTTGTGAGAGATTTCAGGTAATATGGCTATCTTTGAAAGTATTCATTGAATCTCAAGGCTAATGATTTCTATTGACCAAGAATGGCAAACTACCACCCTGAGCGCCAAATCCAAGGCCTGTTTTTTTACAGCCTTTGAGCTAAGAATGCCTTTTGTACACTTTTTTAATGATGTAAGAATAGGAGTATGCGACAGAGGCTGTATGTAGCCTACAAAGCCTGAAATATTTACCATCTGACGCTTTACAGAAAAGTTTGCCAACTTCTAAAAACATCAAAAACTGACCGCCTGTGGTCTAGATATGACCTGTGTGGTATATTTTATTTTGCCTAACCTGTGTTTTATTTTTAATTTAAATTAGTTGTCAACATATTCACGTGTAAAAGGCCACATGCAAATTGAGATTTCCAGCTTCATTAGAAACTGGCTAATTTAGCAACCCACATGGCAGCAAATCTGCTAGAGGTGAATAGGACTGGCTCAGTGGTGGCGAGTTCATTTCTGAGAGGAATGCCAAATACAGCTTTCTTCCTTAAGTCACAGTTTTGCTCCAAGTTGACAACTGACTTGAGATCACACTTTAGTTTCAACTTTTCAAATTCCAGAAAAAAAATCCAGGTGATTTTTTTTTTATTGAGACTGTATTAAAATTTTTAATTAATATAGACCTGATATCTTTTTTTAACATCTTTATTGGAGTATAATTGCTTTACAGTGGTGTGTTAGTTTCTGCTTTATAACAAAGTGAATCAGTTATACATATGTTCCCATATCTCTTCCTTCTTGCGTCTCCCTCCCTCCCACCCTCCCTATCCCACCCCTCCAGGCGGTCACAAAGCACCGAGCTGATCTCCCTGTGCTATGCGGCTGCTTCCCACTAGCTATCTACCTTACGTTTGGTAGTGTATATATGTCCATGCCTCTCTCTCGCTTTGTCACAACTTATCATTCCCCCTCGCCATATCCTCAAGTCCATTCTCTAGTAGGTCTGTGTCTTTATTCCTGTCTTACCCTTAGACTTTTCATGACATTTTTTTTCTTAATTCCATATATATGTGTTAGCATATGGTATTTGTCTTTCTCTTTCTGACTTACTTCACTCTGTATGACAGACTCTAGGTCTATCCACCTCATTACAAATAGCTCAATTTCGTTTCTTTTTATGGCTAAGTAATATTCCATTGTATATATGTGCCACATCTTCTTTATCCATTCATCCGATGATGGACACTTAGGTTGTTTCCATCTCCTGGCTATTGTAAATGGAGCTACAATGAACATTTTGGTACATGACTCTTTGAATTATGGTTTTCTCAGGGTATATGCCAAGTAGTGGGATTGCTGGGTCATATGGTAGTTTTATTTGTAGTTTTTTACAGAACCTCCATACTGTTCTCCATAGTGGCTGTACCAATTCACATTCCCACCAGCAGTGCAAGAGTGTTCCCTTTTCTCCAGACCCTCTCCAGCATTTATTTTTTCTAGATTTTTTGATGATGGCCATTCTGACTGTTGTGAGATGATATCTCATTGTAGTTTTGATTTGCATTTCTCTAATGATTAATGATGTTGAGCATTCTTTCATGTGTTTGTTGGCAGTCTGTATATCTTCTTTGGAGAAATGTCTATTTAGGTTGTCTGCCCATTTTTGGATTGGGTTGTTTGTTTTTTTGTTATTGAGCTGCATGCGCTGCTTGTAAATTTTGGAGATTAGTCCTTTGTCAGTTGCTTCATTTGCAAATATTTTCTCCCATTCTGAGGGTGGTCTTTTGGTCTTGTTTATGTTTTCCTTTGCTGTGCAAAAGCTTTGAAGTTTCATTAGGTCCCATTCGTTTATTTTTGTTTTTATTTCCATTTCTCTAGGAGGTGGGTCAAAAAGGATCTTGCTGTGATTTATGTCATAGAGTGTTCTGCCTATGTTTTCCTCTAAGAGTTTGATAATTTCTGGCCTTACATTTAGGTCTTTACTACATTTTGAGCTTATTATTGTGTATGATGTTAGGGAGTGATCTAATCTCATACTTTTACATGTACCTGTCCAGTTTTCCCAGAACCACTTATTGAAGAGGCTGTCCTTTCACCACTGCACATTCCTGCCTCCTTTATCAAAAATAAGTTGACCATATGTGTGTGTGGGTTTATCTCTGGGCTTTCTATCCTGTTCCATTGATCTATATTTCTGTTTTTGTGCCAGTACCATACTGTCTTGATTTCTCTAGCTTTGTAGTATAGTCTGAAGTCAGGGAGCCTGATTCCTCCAGCTCCTTTTTTCATTCTCAAGATTACTTTGTCTATTCGGGGTCTTTTGTGTTTCCATACAAATTGTGAAATTTTTTGTTCTAGTTCTGTGAAAAATGCCAGTGGTAGATTGATAGGGATTGCATTGAATCTGCAGATTGCTTTGGGTAGTAGAGTCCTTTTCACAATGTTGATTCTTCCAATCCAAGAACATGGTATACCTCTCCATCTATTTGTATCATCTTTAATTTATTTCATCAGTGCCATAATTTTCTGCATACAGGTCCTTTGTCTCCTTAGGTAGGTTTATTCCTAGATATTTTATTCTTTCTATTGCAGTGGTAAATGGGAGTGTTTTCTTGATTTCACTTTCAGATTTTTCATCATTAGTGTATAGGAATGCCAGAGATTTCTGTGCATTAATTTTGTATCCTGCTACTTTACCAAATTCATTGATTAGCTCTAGTAGTTTTCTGGTAGCATCTTTAGGATTCTCTATGTATAGTATCATGTCATCTGCAAACAGTGACAGCTTTACTTCTTCTTTTCCAATTTGGATTCCTTTTATTTCCTTTTTCTTCTCTGATTACTGTGGCTAAAACTTCCAAAACTATGTTGAATAAGAGTGGTGAGAGTGGTCAACCTTGTCTTGTTCCTGATCTTAGTGGAAATAGTTTCAGTTTTTCACCACTGAGGACGATGTTGGCTGTGGGTTTGTCATATATGGCCTTTATTATGTTGAGGAAAGTTCCCTCTATGCCTACTTTCTGGAGGGTTTTTATCCTAAATGGGTGTTGAATTTTGTTGAAAGCTTTCTCTCCACCTATTGAGATGACCATATGGTTTTTCTCCTTCAATTTGTTAATATGGTGT
This sequence comes from Mesoplodon densirostris, assembly GCF_025265405.1. Classification (NCBI taxonomy): domain Eukaryota; kingdom Metazoa; phylum Chordata; class Mammalia; order Artiodactyla; family Ziphiidae; genus Mesoplodon; species Mesoplodon densirostris. The sequence continues at coordinate 236,075,013 of NC_082661.1, forward strand.
ATCACATTGATTGATTTGCATATATTGAAGAATCCTTGCATTCCTGGAATAAACCCCACTTGATCATGGTGTATAATCCTTTTAATGTGCTGTTGGATTCTGTTTGCTAGTATTTTGTTGAGGATTTTTGCATCTATGTTCATCAGTGATATTGGCCTGTAGTTTTCTTTCTTTGTGGCATCCTTGTCTGGTTTTGGTATGAAGGTGATGGTGGCCTCGTAGAATGAGTTTGGGAGTGTTCCTCTCTCTGCTATATTTTGGAAGAGTTTGAGAAGGAAAGGTGTTAGCTCTTGTCTAAATGTTTGATAGAATTCGCCTGTGAAGCCATCTGGTCCTGGGCTTTTGTTTGTTGGAAGATTTTTAATCACAGTTTCAATTTCAGTGCTTGTGATTGGTCTGTTCATACTTTCTATTTCTTCCTGATTCAGTTTTGGCAGGTTGTGCATTTCTAAGAATTTGTCCATTTCTTCCAGGTTGTCCAATTTATTGGCATAGAGTTGCTTGTAGTAATCTCTCATGATCTTTTGTATTTCTGCAGTGTCAGTTATTACTTCTCCTTTTTCTTTTCTAATTCTACTGATTTGAGTCTTCTCCCTTTTTTCTTGATGAGTCTGGCTAATGGTTTATCAATTTTGTTTATCTTCTCAAAGAACCAGCTTTTAGTTTTATTGATCTTTGCTATTGTTTCTTTCATTTCTTTTTCATTTATTTCTGATCTGATTTTTATGATTTCTTTCCTTCTGCTAACTTTGGGGTTTTTTTGTTCTTCTTTCTCTAATTGCTTTGGGTGCAAGGTTAGGTTGTTTATTCGAGATGTTTCCTGTTTCTTAAGGTGGGATTGTATTGCTGTAAACTTCCCTCTTAGAACTGCTTTTGCTGCATCCCATAGGTTTGGGTCGTCGTGTCTCCATTGTCATTTGTTTCTAGGTATTTTTTTATTTCCTCTTTGATTTCTTCAGTGATCACTTCTTTATTAAGTAGTGTATTGTTTAGCCTCCATGTATTTTTGTATTTTTTACTGATCTTTTCCTGTAATTGATATCTTGTCTCATAGCGTTGTGGTCCGAAAACATACTTGATACAATTTCAATTTTCTTAAATTTACCAAGGCTTGATTTGTGACCCAAGATATGATCTATCCTGGAGAATGTTCCATGAGCACTTGAGAAAAATGTGTATTCTGTTGTTTTTGGATGGACTGTCCTATAAATATAAATTAAGTCCATCTTGTTTAATGTATCATTTAAAGCTTGTGTTTCCTTATTTATTTTCATTTTGGATGATCTGTCCATTGGTGAAAGTGGGGTGTTAAATTCCCCTACTATGAATGTGTTATTGTCGATTTCCCCTTTTATGGCTGTTAGTATTTACCTTATGTATTGAGGTGCTCCTATGTTGGGTGCATAAATATTTACAACTGTTATATCTTCTTCTTCGGTCGATCCCTTGATCATTATGTAGTGTCCTTGTTTGTCTCTTCTAATAGTCTTTATTTTATAGTGTATTTTGTCTGATATGAGAATTGCTACTCCAGCTTTCTTTTGATTTCCATTTGCATGGAATATCTTTTTCCATCCCCTTACTTTCAGTCTGTATGTGTCTCTAGGTCTGACATGGGTCTCTTGTAGACAGCATATATATGGGTCTTGTTTTTGCATCCATTCAGCCAATCTGTGTCTTTTCATGGGAGCATTTAGTCCATTTACATTTAAGGTAATTATCAATATGTATGTTCCTATTCCCATTTTCTTAATTGTTTTGGGTTCGTTATTGTAGGTCTTTTCCTTCTCTTGTGTTTCTTGCCTAGAGAAGTTCCTTTAGCATTTGTTGTAAAGCTGGTTTGGTGGTGCTGAACTCTCTCAGCTTTTGCTTGTCTGTAAACGTTTTAATTTCTCCATCAAATCTGAATGAGATCCTTGGTGGGTAGAGTAATCTTGGTTGCAAGTTTTTCTCCTTCATCACTTTAAATATGTTCTGCCAGTCCCTTCTGGCTTGCAGAGTTTCTGCTGAAAGATCAGCTGTTAACCTTATGGGGATTCCCTTGTGTGTTATTTGTTGTTTTTCCCTTGCTGCTTTTAATATGTTTTCTTTGTATTTAATTTTTGACAGTTTGATTACTATGTGTCTTGGTGTATTTCTCCTTGGATTTATCCTGTATGGGACTCTCTGTGCTTCCTGGACTTGATTAACTATTTCCTTTCCCATATTAGGGAAGTTTTCAACTATAATCTCTTCAAATATTTTCTCAGTCCCTTTCTTTTTGTCTTCTTCTTCTGGAACCCCTATAATTTGAATGTTGGTGCATTTAATGTTGTCCCAGAGGTCTCTGAGACTGTCCTCAGTTCTTTTCATTCTTTTTTCTTTATTCTGCTCTGCAGTAGTTATTTCCAGTATTTTATCTTCCAGGTCACTTATCCGTTCTTCTGCCTCAGTTATTCTGCTATTGATCCCATCTAGAGTATTTTTAATTTCATTTATTGTGTTGTTCATCGTTGCTTGTTTCATCTTTAGTTCTTCTAGGTCCTTGTTAAATGTTTCTTGCAATTTGTCTATTCTATTTCCAAGATTTTGGATCATCTTTACTATCATTATTCTGAATTCTTTTTCAGGTAGACTGCCTATTTCCTCTTCATTTGTTAGGTCTGGTGGGTTTTTAATCTTGCTCCTTCATCTGCTTTGTGGTTTTCTGTCTTCTCATTTTGCTTATCTTACTGTGTTTGGGGTCTCCTTTTTGCAGGCTGCAGGTTCGTAGTTCCCGTTGCTTTTGATGTCTGTCTCCAGTGGCTGAGGTTGGTTCAGTGGGTTGTGTAGGCTTCCTGGTGGAGGGGACTAGTTCCTGTGTTCTGGTGGATGAGGCTGGATCTTGTCTTTCTGGTGGGCAGGTCCACGTCTGGTGGTGTGTTTTGTGGTGTCTGGGGACTTATTATGATTTTACGCAGCCTCTCTGCTAAAGGATGGGGTTGTGTTCCGGTCTTGCTAGTTGTTTGGCATAGGGTGTCCAGCACTGTAGCTTGCTGGTCGTTGAGTGAAGCTGGGTGCTGGTGTTGAGATGTAGATCTCTGGGAGATTTTCGCCGTTTGATATTTTTTGGAGCTGGGAGGTCTCTTGTGGACCAGTGTCCTGAAGTTGGCTCTCCCACCTCAGAGGCACAGCACTGACTCCTGGCTGCAGCACCAAGAGCCTTTCATCCACATGGCTCAGAACAAAAGGGAGAAAAAGTAGAAAGAAAGAAGTAGTAGAAGTAGAAAGAAAGATGGAAAGAAAGAAAGAAAGAAAGTAAGAATGAAAGAAAGAAAAGGAAGGAAGGAAGAAAAGAAAGGAGGGAGGGAGGGAGGAAGGAAGGAGGGAAGAGAGGAAAAAAGAAAGAAAGAAGAAAAAGTAAAATAAAATAAAGTAAGGTAAAATAAAATAAAGTTATTAAAATAAAAAATAATTATTGAGAAAAAATTTTTTAAAAAACAAAACAAAACAAACAAAAAAGGGACGTGTAGAACCCTAGGACAAATGGTGGAAGCAAAGCTATACAGACAGAATCTCACACAGAAGCATACACATACACAGTCACTAAAAGTGGAAAAGGGGAAAAAATCGTAAATCTTGCTCTCAAAGTCCACCTCCTCAATTTGGGATGATTCGTTGTCTATTCATGTATTCCACAGAAGCAGGGTACATCAAGTTGATTGTGGAGCTTTCATCCGCTGCTTCTGAGGCTGCTGGGAGAGATTTCCCTTTCTCTTTGTTCTCACAGCTCTCGGGGCTCAGCTTTGGATTTGGCCCCGCCTCTGCGTGTAGGTTGTCGGAGGGCGTCTTTTCTTCGCTCAGACAGGATGGGGTTAAAGGAGCAGCTGCTTCGGGGACTCTGGCTCACTTAGGCCGGGGTGAGGGAGGGGTACGGAGTGCGGGGCGAGCCTGTGGTGGCAGAGGCCGGCTTGTCGTTGCACCAGCCTGAGGCACACCGTGTGTTTTCCCGGGGAGGTTGTCCCTGGATCACGGGACCCTGGCAGTGGCGGGCTGCACAGGCTCCCTGGAGGGACGGTGTGGATAGTGACCTGTGCTCGCGCACAGGCTCCTTGGTGGCGGCAGCAGCAGCCTTAGCGTCCCATGCCTGTCTCGGGTCCGTGCTTTTAGCTGCGGCTCACGCCCGTCTCTGGAGCTCCTTTAAGCGGTGCTGTTAATCCCCTCTCCTCACGCACCAGGCAACAAAGAGGCAAGATAAAGTCTCTTGCTTCTTCGGCAGGTCCTTACTTTTCCCCGGACTCCCTCCCGGCCAGCCGTGGTGCACTAACCCCCTGCAGGCTGTGTTCATGCCGCCAACCCCAGTCCTCTCCCTGGGATCCGACCGAAGCCCGAGCCTCAGCTCCCAGCCCCGCCCGCCCCGGCGGGTGAGCAGACAAGCCTCTCGGCCTGCTGAGTGCCGGTCGGCACCGATCCTCTGTGCGGGAATCTCTCCACTTTGCCCTCCGCACCCCTGTGGCTGTGCTCTCCTCTGCGGCTCCGAAGCTTTCCCCCTCCGCCACCCGCAGTCTCTGCCCACGAAGGGCCTTCCTAGTGTGTGGAAACCTTTTCTCCTTCACAGCTCCCTCCCACTGGTGCAGGTCCTGTCCCTATCCTTTTTTCTCTGTTTATTCTTTTTTCTTTTCCCTACCCAGGTACGTGGGGAGTTTCTTGCCTTTGGGATGTCTGAGGTCTTCTGCCAGCGTTCAGTAGGTGTTCTGTAGGAGTTGTTCCACGTGTAGATGTATTTCTGGTGTATCTGCTAGTGTTGGAGGGTTTCCTGCAGAGGTGGGGGTGTCTGTGTCGCACCCTGAGGACAAGGACACTGGCAGCAGAAGTTCTGGGAAGTACCCCTTGGTGTGATCCCTACCACACTCCACCATTAGCCTCACCAAAGAGCCCAGGAAGGCTCCAGTGTTAGACCTGATATCTTGATGATGAAACGTTCTATTCAAGGACAAGGGATGTCTTTGCATTTGCTCAAACACACTCTTGTGTTTTTCCAGCAAACTCTAAGTTTTCCAGAAAACTATAAAGTTTTCTTCATATAAAGTTTTTATATTTCTTAAGTGTTTAAGTATTTTATCTTTTTTTGTTGCCATTTTAAATGGAGTTTTCTCTTCCATCTTATTTTCTAACAGGTCATTATTTATGTATCTGAAGGCCATTGGGCTTTGCATATTAACTTTATATCCTGCTATCTTGCTAAATTCTTTTTTGTTTGAGTTTGTTTTATAATTAATTCTTTGAGGTTTTCCAAGATCATATCATCTTCAATAAACATAGTTTTTTTAATCTTTGAAAATTAACCCTTTATTTTCTATTCCAAAATAAAAATATCAAACTTAGCTGTAAATGTAACAGGACTAAAAACTGAAGGGAAAATAAGGGGATTACTGAACTTCAGATCTTCTCTAACCAATAGATAATTCTTGAAAGAGACTTCTGAGATAAGAAACAAAATTAAAAACCATTAAGACACTGAAGTCACTAGGTTTTTTTAAACTGTTTTTTTGCTTTGTGATATTATCAACTGTCTCCATTTTTTAAAATTTAATTTAATTTTTTAGCATCTTTGAGTATAATTGCTTTACAATGGTGTGTTAGTTTCTGCTTTATAACAAAGTGAATCAGCTATACATATATCCCCATATCTCCTCTCTCTTGCTTCTCCCTCCCACCCTCACTATCCCACCCCTCTAGGTGGTCACAAAGCACCAAGCTGATCTCCCTATGCTATGCAGCAGCTTCCCACTAGTTATCTATTTTACGTTTGGTAGTGTATATATGTCCATGCCATTCTCTCACTTCGTCCCAGCTTACCCTTCCCCCTCCCCATGTCCTCAAATCCATTCTCTATGAATAGACATAGTTTTAATTCTTCTTTTCTAATTTTTTTTTTTTTTTTTTTTTTGCTGTACGCGGGCCTCTCACTGCTGTGGCCTCTCCCGTTGCGGAGCACAGGCTCCGGACACACAGGCTCCGCGGCCATGGCTCGCGGGCCCAGCCGCTCCGCGGCATGTGGGATCTTCCGGGATTGGGGCACGAACCCGTGTCCCCTGCATCGGCAGGCGGACTCTCAACCACTGCGCCACCAGGGAAGCCCTTCTTTTCTAATTTTTATGTTTCTAATTATTTTCTCTTATCTAATTGCATTGGCTAATACCACTAATAAAACTGTAGTGGAGATACAGAACATCTGTCTTGTTTCTGACCTTAGTAGGAATGCCTTTGTAATTCTGCATTAAGTAAAATACTGGCCTTTTATAATATATAATTGGTAATGTTAAGGAAGTATTAATCTAGTCCTGTTTTCTCAAGGATTTGTATAAGGAATGCTTGTTGAATTTGTCAGAGTTTTCTCCATCTATGGAGATAAGCATATGATCTTTCTTTTATAATCTATTAATAAGTTGAATAACATTAATATATTTCCTAACACTCAACTATCCATATATTCCTGGCATAAAACCTACTTGGTCATGATGAATTATTTCCTTAATGTGATATTAGAGATTTTTAATAGTTTATTTAGAATTTTTGCATGAATATTCATAAGTGATACTGGTCTCTAATTTTTTCTTTATGTGCTATCTCTTCAGATTTAGGTATCAATATTATAACTGCTTTTTTTTTAAACATCTTTATTGGAGTATAATTGCTTTACAATGGTATGTTAGTTTCTGCTTTATAACTTCTTAAAAAAGATTTGCAAGTTTTCTTTCATTTGCTCTGAAACAATTTATGTATTGATAACACTGGGACTACCTGGCCTCTAAAGAACATTTCCAAGTATCTGTTTGCACATTTATGGGAGTTTCGAAGATGAATTCCTTGACAAAAGAAAAAAGAAAAGAGTCCCTATTCGTGAAGAACTGATCCTCTAAAAAGAATATAAGGAATATGAGATAGAGCTGGATTTTATAGAAAAGAAGTGGAATCGTAATAGCTTTGAGGACTTTTTAAATTGCTTTTTCCATGGGTTTTCAGAAATGGATTCCATGGGTTTTCAGAAATGAATTATAAAAAGATTTGTAAAAACTTATCTGGGAACTTTTTATCAAAAACAGATTTGTAAAAATTACTGCCTTTTAGCTGAAATTTATTAATGAAAAAGAAAAGTTGTAATTAATGCTCAGGTGTCTTCAGGTTAGCTTTTAGAAGTGAAATCCCAAATGCTTTCTGAAAAACCTCTCTAAAATGTACCTTACCAGTTTGGAGACTGGATTTGATGCAGAAAGGGCAAGTTATTTTGCAAGCCGGAGCTTGGAAGGCATCATGTTTCTCATAACATTTTGAAAAGTAACTATGGGAACTTTTTACACATTTAAATTGAACAGATGTGTAATTTTTTTCTTTCCAGTTGTGGTTGTTACCATGTTAAAGTAAACGTACTTCTTGCTTACATGTATTTCCTGTGTTATGTGAGCTCTAGGGACCCACACCTGACTGAATTTAACTTGCTTATTAGCAAGTTTCCATCCGAGCAGATTTGGTTTGATTCTGAGGTCAACTGGAACAAATATTTTGCCTTTAAGGACCCTAATAAAATCAGTTTGTATTTACAGGGACTGAAATGGCCTGTTTGTCTGTTTTTAACAGATAAAAATATACTTTTAATGACAACGATTTCCTTAATGCACCTAGAAAGATAACTTCTTTTTAGCACGGTGTCAACATTTGACATAGCACAGCTTGAGGGATTAAAGTACCTGGATATGAAAATTATTTTGTATAACCATAACTGAAAGTATCTAAGAGGTTGCTTAACTTTTTTCATATATAGACAATATTTAGGAGCAGTGACAGCCATATTATATGGCAATATTAACTATGTTATAATAAAACTATTTAAAGAGTAAGGTGGTAGTGTTGGAACTAAATATATTTTGAAGATACTCTTCTCCCTACTAGATAAAAGCTACTTGAGGGCATGTTGATTTTTCATCTCTGTAGGGCCAGGGCACCTCACATTTTATTTGGCACAAAAGAATTGCAACTTCATAATCTCCTCCCTCAAATAGACTTTCAGCATTGCTTATCAACGCTTTTACTTAAAGCTATAACTGGCCTTATTCCAGAAAGGCTATAAAGCAGCTGTTACTTTCAATCAGCTTTTCCTCTCAGTCCCTAAAACTATTTCAAACATTTGCCACCCAGGCCTCTCTATTCAACTCTACTTTCCTCAATTTTCTCTATTTATTAAAAAAAAAAATTTTTTTTTTAATATGAGGTCTTCAAGCATAATCTCAACTCCCTAACCCCCTACCTCCAATTATTTTCACACCCATACTTCTGCTTAGACTAACATCTCCACTGTTGCCGAGACCCAGCTCCCTCCTGGTTGCTCCAAGAACTTGCTTTGCTTCATTTTTTCTCCTCTTTCCCTCCCCCAGTATCTTCACTCTTCCTCTCTACTGTCTGATCTTTCTTAACACACCTCCACAGTGTTGCATCAGGCCACATTACCAGATAGGATAAAATACCATTTCTTCTCCTAATATTCTAATATCCTAGGGTTCAGATAAATTAAGTCATTTTTGAAGGTTACTCACAGTCTCTTTTTCTCCATTTATGAAATCATTTGAACATTCATTTAATAATCTCATATTTGCCAGGCATTATATTAGATGTTGATGATACGAAGATAAATGAGTTCTATAGTCCTTGCCTCAAAGGATTCCAGTTAAGTGAATGAGGCAGACACACAAGCAGGGAATTATAAAACTAAAGAAAGCCAAGGTGAGGAGTGTACAGGTGTTAGGGTGATGTGGAAGAGGAGCACTGCCACACCAGCCTACACCCACACTTCCTAGCATGTAGTTCCATAGATATAAAATTGACCCTGGGTGGGTCCACCTCTGGAAATGACTGTTCCTATTCTGGCTCCCAGTTATTGATATCTGTTTAATAAATCCACAGTGGGAAACACTATTATATTTTAATAATTAAACATAATCATTTTAAATAGTAAGAAAAATATATACAAAAGTAAATTATTGCTATCCAAAATTTCTACAGACCATATTGCTACTTTTTTTTTTTAAATAAATTTATTTATTTATTTTTGGCTGTGTTGGGTCTTCACTTCTGTGCGAGGGCTTTCTCTAGTTGCAGCGAGCGGGGGCCACTCTTCATCGCAGTGCGTGGGCCTCTCGTTGCAGAGCACAGGCTCCAGATGCGCAGGCTCAGTAGTTGTGGCTCACGGGCCTAGTTGCTCCGCGGTATGTGGGATCTTCCCAGACCAGGGCTCGAACTCGTGTCCCCTGCATTGGCAGGCAGACTCTCAACCACTGCGCCACCAGGGAAGCCCCCATATTGCTACCTTTTAATAAAGGGGGAAAATAACACATATAATTGCTTGTGTCTACACACACACACGAAAACCTGAAAGGCTGCACCGGAAACTTAATAATGATTATCTATGTGAAAGGGAGGGATTTTTCCTCTGTTCCTTTTTATAAATTTTATTTTTAACTCTATATTGCTTGTTCAAAAAGTTGAATTACAACAAAGAAATCCTAGAGGTCTCTGCCCATCTGGGCCCAACTTTTCAATTTTATTTTACACTTCTCTGCAACATGATACAAATTAAGCTAGTCTCATCTCTTAATCGAAGGATCATTAGCATGCAAGTTTTGCTCATCTGAGCCCTTCATCAGGCATGTCCTCTATCTAAACCCTGTTTCTTCAAGAAGCAGCTCAAGTCCAGCGTCCTTCATGAGGCCTTCTCTTTTAACACCAGCTCACAGTAACCTCCCATAAGCCATTGCTCTATATAACAAGTTAAGGTATGTCTACTCATGTGGCACTGGTCATTTGTAATGTTACCTAAATAATGTTCATGTGTGGATGTTTTGTATCCACTAGATTCCCAGCTTATACCTCCTTGCATCATCCACATATAAATAAAGCACTTAATATTTCTTGAATCAATTAATCCAATCCATTCGCTGAGCGGGATAATTTTGTCTTAATGAAAACCATTGAGTGAAAGTAAACAATAGACTGTTGGAAGTGTTTCCTAAGTCCCTGGAGAACAGTATGGATCTGGATCAAACAAGCTTGAGTTCAAGTGCTGGCTCTCACTGTGAATTTAGGCAAGTTACTTAATATCCCTACGCCTTCCTGCCCTGTTTCTTTTTTTTTTTAATTTTTATACAATTTTTATACATGCCATTTACAGTTATTACAGAGTATCGGCTCTATTCCCTGTGTTGTACAATAGGCTTCAGCCTGTCTCACCCCCAGTAGTTTGTACCTCCCACTCCCAGACCCCTATATTGCCCCTCCTCCCCCCTGCCCTGTTTCTTGAATCTAGATAAAACAACTGGCCTCAAAGATCTGGAGTTTGTTTGAATTAAGTGAAATGATGTAGATACAGCAATTAACACTGTGCTCTAGCACAGAGTGTAGGCTTAGCAGAAGATAGTCATGTCATTCTGAACATTTAGGAAGTTCTTGTCAGGAGAAAATAGAATACTGCAAATACAGTGATGGTGGTTACTTGCGCAGGTGCACTGCCTTCCAGGGCCTGGGTGCCACCAGACCTCACTCTCACCTTGGAGCCCTTGGTCTTGCCGTGGAGTGGCCTACACTTCCCTGCATCACCCTCACCCCCAGCCAGCCTCTGCACTCAGGCCTCCTCCACTCCTGCCAGGACAGGGGAAGATGAGTTACTGGAAAGCCAGCTCAGAGGTTAGGAAACATTTTCTTATAGAAAAGCATTGTCATCCATGGTGGTCAGGGTCTTTAGTAAAATTAGGTTAATGGACTTCTTTGGCCATATCTGGCCATCTGAACCACCACATCTAAAATTGTTTCCATGGGAAACTATGTTCCAGCCTAACGACTGACTTAGAAAGGACCTATTGGAATGCAACTTGTTTGGGGGACTGTTGGTAGATCAACATGCATAACTCATTGTCAATGAAAAAGGAATTGACATTTCTCCTGCTGAAACCATACTGTACATACATTTTTACAACTGTTTCTTGGGGACACCAAGTATCTGAAGTTATTGAAAATAGCAGCCATGTAAGCCCATCAGATTGAATTGATTTTCTGGGTCTAATTATATTTGAGCTTCTAACTCCAGCAACTCAAATGTGCTTGTTAGGTGTCTCTGAGACATTTTTAGAATTCAATACTTTGAAGCAAGGCAGAGGGAGCTTTTCCCTTTGCAGCACCCCCCTTGTGGTTACATAACACTGTGCTGAAGTGGCGCCCCTCCCCCACCCCTCCTAGAAGCCTTCCTGCCCTTGTATGGAAGCTGTTCCACTGCATTTCTTGGTACTGAAGCAAGCAAGGCGAACCCTTATTAGGATCCAAGCTTAAAAGTTAAACAGCTCAGGGGCTAAGATTAAGGCTGCCCTGTGTGTAGAATCTGGAAGATACTACATGAATCAACTATACTGTCTTTCGGATGAAGCTGTTAGATATGAATATAGGTGATCTGTATGAGATTGGTGTCCTAACACAAAAACAATGACTTGTTCTGTTTTAAATCCATCCTAAGTCCCAAGAAAGCATTTTTCTAACTCTCTGATGTTTCCATGTTGTGTAATTACCAGAAAGAGCATCAAGATTGTGTTTTTCTTTCCTTTTTCTTCTCTTTCTTACGTCCTTGTGGATATGGGCAAAAGCAGCATCCACGTACTCTCTGCTGTTTATTCCAGGTTTATGCTCAGTTCCTGACTCACCCTCTCTTTTAAGTTAGTTTCTCTAAGAGGGAGAAGAAAAAAGCAGAACCAGGCAGACAGTTAATTCTCTTGTTCCACCCCCTCGACAAAACAAGTTCTCAAGAAGGGTAGGATATAAACATTTAATATACCAAAATAAGCCTTATAAAGATACCCCACACAGAATGGAAACTGGTGCCATTATGGAAAACAGTACGAAGCCTCCTCAAAAAATTAAAAGTAGACTTGCCATATGATCCAGCAATCCCACTCCTGAGCATACACCCAGATAAAACTATAATTCGAAAAGAGAGACTGGTTCAAGATGGCGGAGTAGAAGGATGTGCGCTCACTCCCTCTTGCAAGAGCATCGGAATGACAACTAACTGCTGAACAAGCATTGACAGGAAGACATTTGAACGCACCAAAAAAGATACCCCACATCCAAAGACAAAGGAGAAGCCACAGTGAGATGGTAGGAGGGGCACAGTCACAATATAATCAAATCCCATAATGGCTGGCTGGGTGACTCACAAACTGGAGAACACATACCACAGAAGTCCACCCACTGGAGTGAAGGTTCTGAGCCCCACGTCAGGCTTCCCAACCTGGGGGTCCGGCAATGGGAGGAGGAATTCCTAGAGAGTCAGACTTTGAAGGCTAGCGGGATTTGATTGCAGGACTTCGACAGGACTGGGGGAAACAGACTCCACTCTTGGATGGCACACGCAAAGTACTGTGCACATCGGGACCCAAGGAAAGGAGCAGTGACCCCATAGGAGACAGAAGCAGACCTACCTGCTAGTGTTGGAGGGTCTCCTGCAGAGGCGGGGGGTGGCTGTGGCTTACCATGAGGACAATGACCCTGGCAGCAGAAATTCTGGGAGGTACTCCTTGGCGTGAGCCCTCCCAGAGTCCGCCATTAGCCCCACCAAAGAGCCAGGCAGGCACCAGTGTTGGGTCACCTCAAGCCAAACTACCAACAAGGAGGAAAGCTAGCCCCACCCATAAGCAGACAAACGGATTAGTTTTACTGAGCTCTGCCCACCAGAGCAACACCCAGCTCTATCCACCACCAGTCCCTCCCATAAAAAAACTTGCACAAGCCTCTTATGTAGCCTCATCCACCAGAGGGCAGACAGCAGAAGCAAGAAGAACTACAATTCTGCAGCCTGTGGAAGGAAAACCACATTCACAGAAAGACAGACAAAATGAAAAGGCAGAGGACTTTGTACCAGATGAAGGAATAAGATAAAACCCCAGAAAAACAACTAAATGAAGTGGAGATAGGCATCCTTCCAGAAAACGAATTCAGAATAATGATAGCGAAGATGATCCAGGACCTCAGAAAAACAACGGAGGCAAAGATCGAGAAGATGCAAGAAATGTTTAACAAAGACCAAGAAGAATTAAAGAACAAACACCTATAAGAATTAAAGAACAAACAAACAGAGATGAACAATACAATAACTGAAATGAAAACTACACCAGAAGGAATCAATAGCAGAATAACTGAGGCAGAAAAACAGATAAGTGACCTGGAAAACAGAATGGTGGAATTCACTGCTGCAGAACAGAATAAAGAAAAAAGAATGAAAGAAATGAAGACAGCCTAAGAGACCTCTGGGGCAACATTAAATGCAACAACATTCACATTATAGGGGTCCCAGAAGGAGAAGGGAGAGAGAAAGGACCTGAGAAAATCTTTGAAGAGATTATAGTTGAAAACTTCCCTAACATGGGAAAGGAAATAGCCACCCAAGTCCAGGAAGCACAGAGAGTCCCCTACAGGACACACCAAAGGAGAAACATGCCAAGACATATAGTCATCAGATTGACAAAAACTAAAGACAGAAAAATTGTTGAAAGCATCAAGGGAAAAGTGACAAATAACATACAAGGGAACAAGCACAAGGTTAACAGGTGGTTTCTCAGCAGAAACTCTACAAGCGAGAAGGGAGTGGCATGATATATTTAAAGTTATGAAAGGGGAGAACCTCCAACCAAGATTACTCTACCCAGCAAGGATCTCATTCAGATTCGACAGAGAAATCAAAAGCTTTACAGAGAAGCAGAAGCTAAGGGAATTCAGCACCACTAAACCACCTCTACAACAAATGCTAAAGGAACTTCTCTAAGTGGGAAACACGAGAAGAAAAGGACCTACAAAAACAAACCCATAGCAATTAAGAAAATGGTAATAGGAACATGCATGTTGATAATTACCTTAAACGTGAATGGATTAAATGCTCCAACCAAAAGACACAGCCTTGCTGAATGGATACACAAACAAGACTCATATATCTTCTGTCTACAAGAGACCCACTTCAGACCTAGGGAAACATACAGACTGCAAATGAGGGGATGGAAAAAGATATTCCATGCAAATGGAAATCAAAAGAAAGCTGGAGTAGCAATACTCATAACAGATAAAATGACCTTAAAATAAAGAATGTTACAAGAGGCAAGGAAGGACACTACATAATGATCAAGGGATCAGTCCAAGAAGAAGATATAACAACTATAAATATATATGCACCCAACATAGGAGCACCTCAATACATAAGGCAAGTGCTAACAGCTATAAAAGAGGAAATCGATGGTAACACAATAATAGTAGGGGACTTTAACACCTCACTTACACCAAGGGACAGATCATCCAAACAGAAAGTTAATAAGGAAACACAAGCTTTAAATGACACAGTAGACCAGATAGATTTAATTGACATTTATAGGACATTCCATCCAAAAACAGCAGATTACACTTTCTTCTCAAGTGCACACAGAACATTCTCCAGGATAGATCACATCTTGGGTGACAAATCAAGCCTCAGTAAATTTAAGAAAATTGAAACCATTTCAAGCACCTTTTCTGACCACAACACTATGAGATTAGAAATCAATTACAGGGGAAAACATGTAAAAAACACAAACACACAGAGGCTAAACAATGTTACTAAATAACCAAGAGATCACTGAAGAAATCAAAGAGGAAATCAGAAAATACCTAGAGACAACTTACAATGAAAACACAAGGATCCAAAACCTATGCGATGCAGCAAAAGCAGTTCTAAGAGGGAAGTTTATAGCAATACAAGCCTACCTCAAGAAACAAGAAAAATCTCAAATAAACAATCTAACCTTGCACCTAAAGGAACTAGAGAAAGAGGAACAAACAAAACCCAAAGTTAGCAGAAGGGAAGAAATCATAAAGATCAGAGCAGAAATAAATGAAATAGAAACAAAGAAGACAACAGCAAAGATGAATAAAACTAAAAGCTGATTCTTTGAGAAGATAGACAAAATTGATAAACCATTAACCAGACTCATCAAGAAAAAGAGGGAGAGGACTCAAATCAATAAAATTAGAAATGAAAAAGGAGAAGTTACAACAGACACCACAGAAATACAAAGCATCCTAAGAGACTACTACAAGCAACTCTATGCCAATAAAATGGAAAACCTAGAAGAAATGGACAAATTCTTAGAAAGGTATAACCTTCCAAGACTGAACGAGGAAGAAAAGAAAATATGAACAGACCAATCACAAGTAATGAAATTGAAACTGTGATTAAAAATCTTCCAACAGGGCTTCCCTGGTGGTGCAGTGGTTGAGAATCTGCCTGCCAATGCAGGGGACACAGGTTCGAGCCCTGGTCTGGGAAAATCCCACATGCTGCGGAGCAACTAGGCCCATGAGCCACAACTGCTGAGCCTGCGCATCTGGAGCCTGTGCTACTCAAGAAGAGAGACCGCGATAGTGAGAGGCCCGCGCACCGCAATGAAGAGTGGCCCCCGCTTGCCTCAACTAGAGAAAGCCCTCCCATAGAAACGAAGACCCAATACAGCAAAAATAAATAAATTAATAAAATCTTCCAACAAACAAAAGTCCAGGACCAGATGGCTTCACAGGTGAATTCTATCAAACATTTAAAGGAGAGCTAACACCCAACCTTTTCAAAGTCTTCCAAATAATTGCAGAGGAAGGAACACTCCCAAACTCATTTTATAAGGCCACCATCACCCTGATACCAAAAGCAGACAAAGATACTACAAAAAAAGAAAATTACAGACCAATATCACTGATGAATATAGATGCAAAAATCCTCAACAAAATACTAGCAAACAGAATCCAACAACACATTAAAAGGGTCATACACCATGATCAAGGGATTTATCCCAGGGATGCAAGAATTCTTCAATATATGCAAATCAATCAATGTGGCACACCATATTAACATATTGAAGAATAAAAACCAGATGATCATCTCAATAGATGCAGAAAAAGCTTTTGACAAAATTCAACACCCATTTATGATACAAACTCTCCAGAAAGTGGGCATAGAGGGAACCTATCTCAACATAGTAAAGGCCATATACGACACACCCACAGCAAACATCATTCTCAGTGGTGAAAAACTGAAAGCATTTCCTCTAAGATCAGGAACAAGACAAGGATGTCCACTCTCGCCACTCTTATTCAACATATTTTTGGAAGTCCTAGCCATGGCAATCAGAGAAGAAAAAGAAATAAAAGGAATACAAATTGGAAAAGAAGTAAAACTATCACTTTTTGCAGATGACATGATACTATGCATAGAGAATCCTAAAGATGCCATGAGAAAACTACTAGAACTAATCACTGAATTTGGTAAAGTTGCAGGATACAAAATTAATGCATAGAAATCTCTTACATTCCTATACTCTAATGATGAAAAATCTGAAAGAGAAATTAAGGAAACACTCCATTTACCATTACAACAAAAAGAATAAAATACCTAGGAATAAACCTGCCTAGGCAGACAAAAGACCTGTATGCAGAAAACTATCAGACACTGATGAAAGAAATTAAAGATGATACCAACAGATGGAGAGATATACCATGTTTTTGGATTGGAAGAATCAATATTGTGAAAACTACCCAAAGCAATCTACAGATTCAATGCAATCCCTATCAAATTACCAATGGCATTTTTCACAGAACTAGAACAAAAAATCTTAAAATTTGTATGGAGAAACAAAAGACCCCGAATAGCCAAAGCAGTCTTGAGGAAAAAAAAACAGAGCTGGACAAAAACGGAGCTGACTTCAGATTATACTACAAAGCTACAGTAACTAAGAAAATATGGTACTGGCACAGAAATATAGATCAATGGAAAAAGAAAGCCCAGAGATAAACCCACTCACCTATGGTCAACTAATGTATGACAAAAGAGGGAAGGATATGCAATGGAGAAAAGACAGTGTCTTCAATAAGTGGTGCTGGGAAAGCTGGACAGCCGCATATAAAATAATGAAATTAGAACACTCCCTAACACCATACACAAAGATAAACCAAAAATGGATTAGAGACCTAAATATAAGACCGGACACCTTAAAACTCTTTGAGGAAAACATAGGAAGAACACTCTTTGACATAAATCACAGCAAGATCTTTTTTGATCCACCTCCTAAAGTAATGGAAATAAAAACAAAAATAAACAAATGGGACCCAATAAAACTTAAAAGCTTTTGCAAACCAAAGGAAACTTCAAACAAGACGAAAAGACAACCTTTGGAATGGGAGAAAATATTTACAAATGAATCAACAGACAAAGCATTAATCTCCAAAATATATAAACAGCTCATACAGCTCAATATTAAAAAAACAAATAACCCAATCCAAAAATGGGCAGAAGACCTAAATAGACATTTCTCCAAAGAAGACATACAGATGGCCAAGAAGCACATGAAAAGCTGCTCAACATCACTAATTATTAGAGAAATGCAAATCAAAACTACAATGAGGTATCACTTCACACCAGTTAGAATGGGCATTATCAGAAAATCTACAAACAGCAAATGCTGGAGTGGGTGTGGAGAAAAGGGGACCCTCTTGCACCGTTGGTGGGAATGTAAATTGATACAGCCACTATGGAGAACAGTATGGAGGTTCCTTAAAAAACTAAAAATAGAATTACCATATGATCCAGCAATCCCATTCCTGGGCATATACCCAGAAAAAAACATAATTCAAAAAGAGTCATGTACCCCAATGTTCATTGCAGCACTATTTACAATAGCCAGATCATGGAAGCAACCTAAATGCCCATCGACATATGATGGATAAAGAAGATATGGTACCTATATATGATGGAATATTACTCAGCCATAAAAAGAATGAAATTGGGTCATTTGTAGAGATGTGGATGGATCTAGAGACTGTCATACAGAGTGAAGTAAGTCAGAAAGAAAAACAAATATCGTATATTAATGCATATATGTTTAACATAGAAAAATAGTACAGATGAAGCGGTTTGCAGGGCAGAATTTGAGACACAGATGTAGAGAACAAATGTATGAACACCAAGGGAGGAAAGTGGTGGTGGGGGGTGGGGGTGGTGTGAATTGGGAGATTGGGATTGACCTATACAGTAATATGTATAAAATGGATAACTAATAAGAACATGTTGTATACAAAAATAAAATTCTAAAAAATAAAATAATAAAATTAATATACACCTCTATAGAAGCTGGGAAACATAGACAAACATAACATGAAATAAAGATCACCTGTAATCCTCCTATAGAGAAAAAAATATAGTTACTGTTTTGGTAAGTCTTGCTCATATGTATAAATATATAAATTTTAAAAGTAAAAAAAAAAAAAAGAAAAAAGAAAAGATATATGCACCCCTGTGTTCATAGCAGCACTATTTACAATAGCCAAGTCATGAAAACAGCTTAAATGTCCATCAACAGATGAATGGATAAAGACAAGGTGGTATATTTACGGTGGAATATTACTCATTCATAATAAAGAATGAAATAATGCCATTTGCAGCAACATGGATGGCCCTAGAGATTATCATACTAAGCAAAGTAAATCAGAGAAAGACAAATACCATATGATATCACTTAACATGTGGAATCTAAAATACGACACAAATGAACATATCTGCAAAACAGAAACAGACTCATGGACGTAGAGAACAGAGGGAGGTGGGGAAGGGATGGATTGGGAGTGTGGGATTAGCAGATGCAAACTATTATATACAGGATAAATAAACAACAAGGTCCTACTGTATAGCACAGGGAACTATATTCAATATCCTGTGATAAACCATCGTGGAAAAGAATATGAAAAAGAATATATATATGTATAACTGAGTCACTTTGTTGTACAGCAGAAATCAATACGACGTTGTACATCAACTATACTTCAATAAAAATTAAAGAAAAATAAAGATACCCACCCAGTACATTTGCCTTGTTCTAAGGGATAGTCTCAACTTTTTGCGAATTCTGGAAATTAAACAAGCTGAAACTTTTTTTTTTTTTTTACAAAAGAACTTGGGACACCAGAAATCTCTAGTCACTTGTGAAATGCCTCCTTTTTACTCCCAAAGATGAATGAGAAGCACCAAGTCCTGAAGACAGTTAGTCTTGGTGCAGAAGCAGAAGAGGAAAGAGGTGGTTACACATCACTAAGTGCTGTGATAAATCTTTTCAGACGGTGCTGGGGAGGGATTGTTCAGGGGCCTCTCAAAAGTCCTCGTAGACAAAGAGATGGCTCATCAGGGCCCAGTCTTCAGGTGTTCTGTAGTGGGGCAGGTGAACCCCGGAAAGGCCAGAGATTCCCTGAGACGATGCTCTGACAGTCCTCTGAGGCTCCCTAACTTTTGGAAGTAAGTGTGTGGGTGGGAATTGGTACTTGAATTCATTCTTTGTTCAACAAACATTTATTGTGCCCTTATTAGGTACTGGGAGTTACAGTGGCAAACAGGTTCTGCTGAAGATTATGGCCTAGTGTGGAAGGCATTGAACAGAAAACTATACATGTATAATAGCAGCTCTGCCAAGTCCCGTGGTGGAAAATGCAGAGCACTAGGAGGTCTGAACCCAGGGACCTTTGGATTAGAGAGAGATGGTGTGTGCGGCAGGGGGTGTCAGGGAAGAAAACAACATTAAACCTGAGACCTAAAGCTACATGGGGGCCGAGGGAAGCGCGTGTGTGGTTTCCTGCAGGGAAAAACGTGGCTTCAGAGGAGGAGCAGAGAGTCAGGGGGACCTAGCCCCACGCCCGGGAAAGGGAGGAGGTTACAGGGCAACCAGAGACGTAGACACGTCCTTTAGGGTTTGCAGGAACTGTCACAGAGTTTGGGCTCTGTGGATGATGGGAAGCCACTGAATGGTTTAAGCTAAAGAATTAACATGACCAGATCTGTATTTTTAAAAATCACTCTGGGGCTTCCCTGGTGGCGCAGTGGTTCAGAGTCCGGCTGCCGATGCAGGGGTCACGGGTTCGTGCCCTGGTCTGGGAAGATCCCACATGCCGCGGAGCGGCTGGGCCCGTGAGCCATGCCCGCTGAGCCTGCGCGTCCGGAGCCTGTGCTCCGCAACCGGAGAGGCCACAACAGTGAGAGGCCCGCGTACCGCAAAAAAAAAAAAAAAAAAAAAAAAAAAAAAATCCCTCTGACTGCTGTATAGAGTAGTGCCCACCAAACTTTTTAAGTAGTATACCTCTATCAATAAAACATTTAAATTCCGCATGCCAAGACAAGCACGTTTGTATACACATCATGTTATGTGTATTATAAAATACCGAGTAGTTGGGCTTCCCTGGTGGCGCAGTGGTTGAGAGTCCGCCTGCCGATGCAGGGGACACGGGTTCGTGCCCCGGTCCGGGAAGATCCCACATGCCACGGAGCGGCTGAGCCCGTGAGCCATGGCCGCTGAGCTTGCGTGTCCAGAGCCTGTGCTCCGCAATGGGAGAGGCCACAACAGTGAGAGGCCCGCGTACCGAAGAAAACAGAATAGTCCTTTTAAAGGATGAGATAAATTGAAGTCCTGTGCTTTTCCTCCTGCCGTTCACTCTGCAATGGCAGGTCTGTCTGGGGGCTCCTGGTGTGCAGTGTGGGCGGAGGGACTGGCAGCGGGGAGACGGGTTCGGTGAGAATCCGGGTCAGAAGTGGTGGAGGCTTGGATTAGGACGAGGAGGGAGAGAAGTCGACAGACCTTAGACGTATTTCACAACTCGAGTAGAAAAGACTGATTGGCTGGTTGGCTGGGATGGGTGGGGGTGGGATGGAGGCGATGTTAAAGGTGACTCCCAGTTTCTGGCTGGAGTAACTTCTCAGATGATGGTGTCAACTTACCCTCTTTTAATTTATTTATTTATTTATTTTTGGCTGCATTGGGTCTTCATTGCTGCGCACGGGCTTTTCTCTAGTTGCAGCGAGCAGGGGCTACTCTTTGTTGCGGTGCATGGGCTTCTCATTGCAGTGGCTTCTCGTTGTGGAACACAGGCTCTAGGCATGTGGGCTCAGTAGTTGTGGCTCGCGGGCTTAGTTGCTCCAAGGCATGTGGGATCTTCCCCAACCAGGAATGGAACCCGTGTCCCCTGCATTGGCAGGCGTATTCTTAACCACTGCTCCACCAGGGGCGTCCAGTGTCAACTTACCCTTGAAATACAGTTGAATAAAAAAGTCTTCCATTTACATTTTGGAGGAAAAAAAGAAATGAAGAATCTTTCTAGCTGTTTTTAGCAGTGTGTGTGTGTGTGTGTGTGTGTGTGTGTGTGAATATTTATTTTTGTGAGAAGGATTACCTCTAGCCCTCACGTTTTCTGTTCTCACCTTTTATGTCTCTAAGGGAAGGAAGTCCCAAGATTTAGAAATCTTAGACAGCCAAGATTTCTAAGGTCCCACCTTTCGCTTTCTTGCTCTTCTCTCTCTCATTCTCTCTCTGGTACTGAATACCTTCTGTGTTGTAAATTTTACAGGAATACTTTTATTATTTGTAATTTTGATTGTGATATATAAATTACATGTAAAAATTATATATATATATATAAATTAAACCTCTTCCTTTTTCCCACTGATCCATTTTAAAACCTTTTTCTTAGTACATTTTCAGAACCACTTGAGTATTTCAGGATGTAGTACACTCAAGGTAATGCTATTCACAGGTTTCCACAAAAATAACAAAAATGGGAGGAGTTATGGCTATTCTAATATGGCATCTTCTGCACATCCCCAGAGAACTGCCTGGGAATCCCCTCATTAAGTAAGCCCTTGCCTCAGTACTTATTTGTAGGCAAATGTCAGCTGCAGATACTATTTTAAAAGTCCTTTAAAAAACCACAACTACTTATAGTGATTAGGAGGGAGTCAAAAGGTAATGGGCGTAGAGCATTCTGTAAACTGTAGGTTCATATACGAATGTCCATTAATATCTTGAAAACAAAATTATTTCAAAGTGCTGCTGAAGTAGCTACTTGTATGGAAACTGAATAAATCAATAAATGAAATGGGAAACGCTGTCATGGCCACAGCCCTGGGCCGTAATTAAAAGTCTGCTGAATGATGCCGAGTTTGGAATGATATTTACGATGGAAGCAGGATGATTCTCCAGGATGCACACTGAGTGAAAATAGATTTCCTATACCCTGTTGGATGTTTGTAATTACTTTTTACTTTCTTAGTTATAAAAATAAGTGGGCAAGCCAGAGGTGTGGGCCTGTTTGGTGGTCCTAAAATATAGGAGGAATATTACACATAAACTTAGAAATGCCTTCCTAATTTTCTCCAAGAAAGAGAGTTTGAATAACTCGTGAACTAGTTTTCAAGAAATGCAACTTTTTACACTACAAACACATGTTTATATAAAGATTAGACAACTACCTTAGAGAAAAGGGTGTTCTTCAATCAGAGACCTAAAAATCCTTGGCTGGGGTTAGCAGATGTAAGCTTTTTTTTTTTTTTTTTTTTTAATTTATTTGTTTATTTATTTATTTTTGGCTGCGTTGGGTCTTCATTGTGGTGCACGGGCTTCTCATTGCGGTGGCTTCTCTTGTTGCGGAGCATGGGCTCTAGACTTGCAGACTCAGTAGCTGTGGCTCACGGGCTCTAGAGCACAGGCTCAGTAGTTGTGGCGCATGGACTTAGTTGCTCCCTGGCATGTGGGATCTTCCCGGACCTGGGCTCGAACCCGTGTCCCATGCATTGGCAGGAGGATTCTTAACCACTGTGCCACCAGGGAAATTCCTGTAAGCTTTCATATATATAGAATGGATAAACAACAAGGTCCTACTGTATAGCACAGAGAACTATATTCAATATCCTATGATAAGCCATAATGGGAAGGAACATTTTAAAAAAGAATGTGTGTGTGTATATATATATATATATATATATATATATATATATATATATATATCTGAATCACTTTGCTGTACAGCAGAAATTAACACAACATTGTAAATCAACTATACTTCAGTAAAACATATTGATATAAAAAAAGAATAAATTCCTAGCAAATGGAGGTGATTATACTTTTTTGTATGCCTATAAGTTTGTGCTCTTAGTAGGCCCTCAATAAATATTTTTAATCATCCCAAAATAAATAAATAAAATTAAAATCCTTTGTAACTATCACATTCAGTGCTTGTGTTCAAAAACTCCTGCTGACAGTGTGACCTGAAGTGAGAGTTGGGGTCCCCTTTCTCTTACTGTTCAGCTGTGGCCTCATGCTTGCTGTTTTGGGGGCCACCCTGGAAAGCAGAAATCCTGGCTTTGTTTTTTTTTTCAAAGTCCTGAGCCCTAGTGAGGGTAGTGGACTCCTGGTTAGAGGTAAACTGTTGGTTTAAAGGCAGTGGGAAGAGGATTAGGGGGCGTAGTCAAAGCATCTTGGCCAGAAACATGAAGGGAAGACTTTCCTGCTATTAGAAATTCCTCCCGGCTGGGAGGAAGAGGAAAGAAAGGGAAAGTTGGGGGTCCTGAGAGCTGAGGGGAACTGGGCGCTGCTTCTTAGCGGCACTGCTAAGGAGAAGAAGGGTGTCGATGGGCAAGGAACCCCATGTCCCAGACTTGGCACTGCAGAAGTCAAGAGCTGCCAGGCCTGAGGGGACATCTTTGTGGCAGGGAGCTTCTATGAGCAGAGGACCAGCTGCACAAGCCCCTGATACTAGGTGAGACCCCAGACCTGTGGCACAGGCAGGGGAGAGCCTCAGAAAGGGCTGAGGTTAAATCTCCCATCCTGCAGGATGGGGCTTGAAATGGAAAAGAAATTGAGGTAGAAAATAAAATTATATTTCTTGCAAAAATGATTTTGTGGACTGATATTTATAACCACTACGAACGGCAAACTCTTTTTTTTGGTATAAAGTGCAGAAATAAACCAGTTTAGCATGTCTGGGCACTTGTACACGTCCTAGAATGTAGTAGGATATGAATGAGCAAGGCTTAACCACACCAGCACACTAAAATGAAAAGATGCAGAAAGCATTCTTGGGACCAAGTCAGAATCATTTAAACAGAGTCAGCTGAGATGGAACTTAGATGCTTCTACAGGACTGGAATTTTTTTTTTTTTTTTTTTTTTTTTTGCGGTACGCGGGCCTCTCACTGTTGTGGCCTCTCCCGTTGCGGAGCACAGGCTCCGGATGCGCAGGCTCAGCGGCCATGGCTCACGGGCCCAGCCGCTCCGCGGCATGTGAGATCTTCCCGGACCGGGGCACGAACCCGTGTCCCCTGCATCGGCAGGCGGACTCTCAACCACTGCGCCACTAGGGAAGCCCAGGACTGGAATTTTTGACAGGCAGCAAAGGCCCTGATGAGATTTTAGGCTTCAGAGGCAGCTTAATCAATACAACATTATTTCATTTCTATTTTTCCAAAAGACACCATTGCAGTGAAGTGGGGACCTGTAGCTCCAAGAAAGAGTGCGAGGTAAAGGCTTCCCCAAAATCTCTCTCTGACTCACCAGGGAGCATCAGGGAACTGCACACAAGTTCTCTCCCTTTCACCCCAGATAGCTGGTGGTAGCTGGCAAGTGACAGCGGTCAGACGGCAGCCGCTGCTCCTTCACCCAATGTCTGCGGTGTGAAAAGGCGCCAGGAATGGCCAACTGGGATTGCAAGTGTGAACGGTACTCTTGAAAGTATTGAAACCGTCTGCCAATACCTTGGGGGAAATGGAAGCCAAGATGTGAAGACAGAGAAAGTAGCAGTAGCGGGGTGATGGGGACCAGCCCGGAAGAGGTGTCAGGGAAGACACGCAAAAGAAATGACCGGGGAAGGAGAGGAGAAAGCGTAGCCGCCGCAGAGTGGTTTCTGGTAGGAGGGGAAGTGAGAACTGCAGAAGCAGAAAGAGGAACCGGGGGACAAGAGGGCTTTATTTCTCAGCGCGCTACCCCGCCCACCCCCACCCCACCTAAGAAGCAACCACATAGGGGGAAAGACACACAGGAAGTGTCCTTTGCACCTTAGACCCTGATTTGGTGATGGATGAGACGCCAGCTCTTTAAAAGGTCACTGCCTAGGTTGGAGAGAGATCAGAGATATTTCCGGACTGGAACGTGGGCAGTTTGCATTCAGAAAGGAATGAAGTCCTCATCCAACTTTGATGCTAATACTTTAAAAAGAAGGGGGAAAAAATTACAAACTTTTGTGTGGTGTTCATGAGGGAAGGAAGGAGGGAAAGAGGGTGGGAAAGTAGGAGGAAAGCAACGGCCTCCGAGAAGTTATTTTATCAAACATTTAATCAACGCCTGCTCAAGGCTAATTGTAAAAGTAAAAGCTGCGCACCTCCATGGGGGCAGGCAGCTGGCAGACGGCGGGTGTGATTTGAGTCATTGTTATGTTCCCAGTTGCGATTCAGAAGACTTTTCCCAAGAGCTAAACCAAATTTATGAGCGTGAATCATTCAGATCTTATGAGTTTTTAATACAATATTAATGTAATATTTCTTTATGCATATACTATGTTTAAACTTAACAGACTCCTTAAATACATCACAAGAATTTAACAAGCAAAGCTTTTTTCCAGTTTTATTGAGATATAATTGATATATAACATTGTATAAGTTTAAAGTGTACAACACAATGATTTGATATTTGTATATATTGTGAATTGATCGCCACAATAAGACTAGTTAACTTTGGTCACCTCACATCGTTACAAATTGTTTTTCTTGTGGTGAGAAAGTGTAAGATGTACTCTCTTGGCAACTTTCAAATATACAAACTTTTAAAAAAGATATTTACTAAGAGACAAACCAAATTTATGAGTCTTGCAGTATATTTTGGGAACCAGACATGGATTACACCAGGTTAAAATATCTAGAAAAGAGAACTGTCACCAGATGAGGGCCTACACTTAAAAAAAAATGTTTTACATTGTGGTAAATTATACATAACATCAAATTTACCATTTTAACCATTTTTAAGTGTACAGTTCTCTACTATTAAGTACATTCACATTGTTGTGCAACCATCACCACCATTTCCAGAATTTTTTCATCTTCCCAAACTGAGACTCTGTACCTATTAGACAATAACTCCCATTCCCCCTCCCCCAGCCCCTGGCAACCCCACGATTCTACTCCCTGTGTCTAGGAATTGACTATTCTAGGTCCTTCACGTAAGTGGAATCGGTGTTCTTTTGTGACTGGCTTATTTAATTTAGCATACTGTACATCCAGGTTGCAGCATGTGTCAGAATTGCCTTCCATTTTAAAGATAAATGGGCCTATACTTTTTAAGTGGGAGGCATGATGCAGAGTCTGCTTTTTCTTAAAAAAAAAAAAAGTGTATATATCCGTATCACTTTTTAAAAACTGCTACAGCAGCAAATACATTTTTTTAGCATTTATTTGGTTGCAGAAGAGGCTGGGGCTGGACTTCAAGGGCCTTGTGCAAAGACCTCTTAGTTCCTGGGATGGGTTCTTTTTAATCTCACAAACAAGAGACCATCCATTAGTGGATGAGACTGAGGACAGAGTTAACCCTCAGTCCTCTTGATTCCCGCCCCCTCCTTCTCTCCCTGACCCCTGATCCCCCATAAGAATTTTCTGCGTAGAATATATGGGAGCAAAAAAAAAAAGGAAGAGACGTTCCTCTGCTCTTTCAAGTAGAATTCCTGACAAAGGAATACCTTTCCTGGATCCAAATTTTGGATACTGAGTTCTCAGCTGGGTTCTGGTTTTTAGATCAAGTGAATTAAAGAAATTCATAACTTTCCTCCTCTCAGCTCTAACCTTAATTTCAAAACTCTGTGCCTTTTACTGAAATAAGACTCCCCTTATCAGCTCAAAAATGGCTTTGGAGCTGGCTTTTGACCTTATTCCCCCCAAATCAAAAAGTCCTTTTTCTTTAAGTCACTGCAGGGCACCTGTGGTAATGGCAGATGGGAAGGCACGCTGAATCTCACCTTGTGCTTTGAAATGACAGCTGGCCCTGAAAAGAGTCTCCCAAGCTCAGTAGGCTCTGAAGTCTGTGTTGTTAAGCACGGGACCAGGGCCTGTCAGTAACCCCTGGCCCATCTCTTCAGGCCCAGAGCAGGAGCCTAGGAAAACAGGAGCGTTTACAACAGCTGATGCACAGACATGGTCCCCATGGAAATAACTCAAAGGCACTACAAAAGGGGGATGGGAGACACTAGAGTTTTTAGACCTTTTGAAGATTTTTAGATATAGATATATCTAAAATATATTAATATATATTTAGATAGATTTTAAAAGATTTTCTTTTGCGGGAACACATTCGTGTTTCTTACAAGTCATCCTGAGCTGTTTTACTGTAAAATTATTTTCTGGAAGATTGAAACTAGAAAAGGCCTGTATTTTCAAGCTGGACACGAAAGTCAGTGTTCTTCCTGTCAAGACAGTTGGGAGAGGAAACTGTGCGGCCCCTGTAGTCTCAGTTTACAAGTTAGACCACTGATTGTTCCATGAACAAAATGGAAGGAAGTTCTAATTTCAGGACTGGAGGAAGGAGGATCTGGAAGGAGAAAATTCAAGAATGAACAAGGCCCAAGAACTCATACTTCTCCACGCCGTTCTTAGACATTTTGGCCTGATGTAAAAAATATTGTCCCACCCAGCCAGCCTCCCAGGTATACTGTTGCCCAGCCTTGACTGAAATTCTGCACAGAGGTGGTCTAGGAGACAATGCTTTGACCATCCACTACATCCAATCCCTCTGTGTCTGGATTCAAGTCAGAAGGCTATGTGCTAACAGTTTTCATTTCTCCTTTTAAGAGTCCTTTGCTTTTGCAGGAAAACTGAGGCTATTATAAGAGTCGTAGAAAAATATGGGAGTTGGTGTATTTTGGGTGCTGTGAAATAATTTTCCTAAAAGTGACATTATTTAGCAATTGGGAACATGTTAGCTCTAGCTTTATTTCATGGATATTTGTGTGTGTGTTTAAAATATATGTAATGTAAAATTTACCATTTTGACCATTTTTAGGTGTACAGTTCAGTGGCATTAAGTACATTTGATGGCTATTTTAAAAATCCTTTACCGCTCTGAATGCAGAGCCTCCTTCCTACTTCTTGTATAAACCACACCCTGCACATAGTGTTCAGCGACCCTTCATTTTTCAACCTCACTGTAACAAAATTATGTCCACTTCTATCACCCGTTTTTACAAACAGAGATTCTAAAATGGAGTAGCTGGAAGACTGTGTCTTTTTTCTACAGGTCCATTGCTCTTCTGTGGTCTTTTATCCACTAAAGATCATGATTAAGTTTATCGTAAACCTGCTGTCCCCCAAGCTAAGCGATTTCCGTTTCTTTATCTATTAATAGACACCTTTGCCCATGCTTTAGTCCTGGTGGTTCTCACCGGGGGTCTTCTCTGAACCATGTCCAAAGTTATTTATACCACTAGACTTTTGAAATCTGGTAGTAGTGTCTATGAACTCTATTTAAAACAAAACCGAACAAAACAAAACCTAAGAAGAGTTTCCCAGAGTAGCTTTCTTGACTAGCATCACGAGAGTGAGAAGCAGCTAGTGTTCCAGGGGGGCTGTTGTCTTTCTCACTCTCATCCCCACTGTCCATTTGCCACCAGGCTCTAGTCTCATCCAAAACTCCAGTCCAGACTAAGAAAACCATTTCTTTCCTCAGGTCCTTACATCACAGACAGTACAGCACTGTGGACAGAAAGGAGGATGTTAAGTACACTTTCCAGAGCAGACTGGATTTCAAATATCCTGAGCTGTCGTCATACCTCATGGCAGGTGTGTGACTTGCTTTTTTGTTCAGATAATATTGGCTAAACTATTAATGAAGCCTTAATGGAGGAAAAAGCACCCAAATAAGAACAAGTTTGGTGTGGAGACCAGCTTGGTGCTCACCGGTGCTCGTGGCCCCTCCCAGCATCGTCCCATAAACGTGGAGCCTCGGTGAATATTTGTTGACTGAATAAATGAATGAGGGATGGGTAGGTCTTAGGTAACATTCGAGCCCCTGGTAAGCAGAATAATCCAAAAGTGGAAGCAGGGGCAGGTACGGCAAGTTAGAGTGAGAGTAACTTGTGACTTAAGGTGAGGATGTGGTTCAAGTGGGGAATATGAAGGTCTGAATGGGTTTGAATTTGGCCATATCGTCCAGGCTGTGACCGCCCCAAACGATTTACAAGTGGTTTGCAAAGAAGGTATATCGTCAAAATCCTCAACAAAAATGAATGAACGAATGAATGAATTCTCTTTTCCCTGAATTTTCCCTGCGTGTCACGCTTCATGGGCATAATCCTAGTTGTTCAGTGTCCTCTGAGTGCCCTGGCCCTACTCACCAACACAGCCACCCCCAGAACACGTCTATCTTCTTCAAACTACACTTTGTCTTAAAACTATCCCTTTTAAAAGTGCCCTTCAAGTAAAGGTTCCAATTCCTCAGAACTGGAAAACCATCTGACCGCCTTGTCATAGGCATATGTAAGCCATGGTCACTAAGCGCTTAGCAGTCAATACATGTTTGAAATTACTTGGTTGAAGTAGTGTGTCTAAGTCTAAACAACAGCTAGCTACACTTGTGTCTCAGAACAGGGTCTCATTAACCTCAGTGAATATAATGGATGCGATGAATCAGGGCCCCTCTGTGCCAATTCTGGGCAACATTCTCCTCTCCCGGCCATCGGGGTGGAAACAGAGGAATCAGTGACTTGGTATCCCAGTTACAGTCCCGTTGTCAGCCGTGGGAAGCCGCTGTAGATTCCGTGGGGGAAAGGCATGATAAAAATGCGTTGGAGGTTAAAAAAAAAAAGACGTTTTAGAAAGTTTGCTAGAGAAATGATGTTTATTTAGATCTAGATGAGGACTTTAGGAGGTGACGTCCGTCTACTGCTGCTGTCCCTGGTGCTTGCTGCCATTTGGATTGAGTCCAGTGGAAGACACAGGTGGTTCTGGTCAGTATTCCTGACGACACTGCCACCTGGTTCTGGAACACGTGCAGAAGATGTTCCCGGTTCCCGGGGTACAAAGACTCGTAAGATCAAAAAAGGATGATCAAGTTTACTCGAGGGAAACGCAGAAGAGAGGGTGAGCAGCTCTGCCTTTATAGGTAAGAGGGTCGCCCGCCCTCCTGCGAGAGTGGAGAAGGTACCCCCAGGCGACAAGGCCCGGGCCCACAGCACTGATCATCTCGTGTAGTTACAAAATCCACTGTCCATCCATCTGGCTCAAACACTCTGCTGCTCCTTGAGGGCGGGGGTGACTGTTACCGATTTTAAGGTAGCTTCCTGCCCTACTTGGCATAGGGTGGTGACTGCTGTAATTATATTTGAAAGAATACATCAACATCTTTTTGTCTTGAAAGATGAGTAGAAGTGCAAAGGGAAGAAAGGGGTCAGCTGCTCTGTGTGGAGAGAGCATAGCAATAGCAATAGCACAGAGGTGGGAAATTCAGTGAGCCTCTGAGGAAATGCAATCAGTTCACTCCTGGAGTGGGGGGTGACTGGGGGAGGGGTGGGAGTAAAGAAGTGCTGGCGGGGGAGCCAGAAGTCGGAGAGGACGGCCTCTCAGGCTCTGCTAAGAACGTGGACTGTATTCTGTAGGCAGGAGGAACCCATCCAAAGTTTTAAGGCAGGGAGACCATCAAATCTGTGTTTTAAAGGGGTCCCTGGCAGCAACCTCAAGGCGAACTGCCGTAAAGGGACGTTCGAGCTAACACCCATCGGTTCCTTTGTGAGTGGAGTCGAGGGCCAGACAGTTAGGAGCAAATTCAGAGTAGCACTTACGAGTATTCAGAGAATAGAAAGGGTTGACGGTGACATCATTAGTTTGACCTTGAGCAAGACACCAAGAGAGGTAATGGAAAAAGAGAAGCAGGCACGGGAAGAAGAGATTATTCATTCGATTCTGAATTCTTGGAGTTTGAGAAGGCTGTACATTTCCAGGGGGAGCCGTGGGTTTGTGGTCAGTAACATGACGCCCAGAAGAGAAGCTGGGGACAGAGACACAGTTCAGAGTGTGGGAGCTGGAATCATGGGGCTGGATGAGAAGCCCAGAAGCTTCACTCGGAGGGAGAAGAGAAGCAGTGAGCCTGGGAAATGGAGGATTCCCTGCCCCCTTTTAAAGTCCACTGCCCTCCTGCCTGTTATACAAATAACTGCACAAGAAGACAAGTGGAAATGACAGCAACGTTTTTTCCCAGAAGTTCTTTAACTCCTGGCCCTGTGACAGGTGAGCTGGCCCTTTCAGAGTCTGGGTGCTTCTCCGGGAGCTGAGTACCGTGTGGGATTAGGAAGGCAAGCTCCTCTGCGGAGTCAGCTCATCCTCACGTTTACAAACAGCCCTGGAGACGTCTGCGGTCCAAACCCTGGGCCGGGAGCCAGAGCAACAGCTCGGCAGGGCTTTCATCGTTAACTGTCTTGAAACATCTGAAGATGTTGTGATGGTGAGACCAAAGGAGGGGACCCCCAGGCCAGACGAACGCCGTCGGGCTTGAAGGCACAGCCCAGGCCTGGAACATGACCACTGATAAAGTGCATGGTATTCAGATTGGGGCAGTCATTGTTGAGTGAGTTCTCAGTGAGAAAGATGAGTAAGAGAATTAGAAGCTGAAGAATGGACAAAGGAAAATCGGTGGCTGCCAGAGGCGGCGGGTGGGGCCGTGGGAGAAATGGATGAAGAGGGTCAGAAGGCAGCAACTTCCAGGCATAAAATGAATACGTCTTGGGGGTGTCACGTACAGCATGGTGACTAGAGTTAACAATACTGCATTGAACATGTGAAAGTTGCTACGAGAACAGATCTTAAAGGTTCTCATCACAAGAAAAGAAAAATTGTAACTATGAGAGGTGATGGATGTTAGCTAAACTTATTGTGGCGATCATTCCACAATGTGCACACATATGAAATCATTATGCAGTGCGTCTAAAACTAATACTATAGTTCATGTCAGTATCTCAATAAAACCGGAAAAAGAGAAGTGGAAGACTGTAAAAACTTAAGGGAAAGTAGCTAGTGAGGGAAAAAACTCAACAGTGATCCCATAAATTGTATTATTTGATCAAAATAAATCATTACAGAGAGGACATGGAAGACAACAGCAGAAGTATTGTGCTGGGGATGTGGTCAGGGTAGGCTTACTCCAGGACGTGGGACTTGAACTAGCCCTTTAGTGACGGGCAGAGGCGGGATTATCCCAGGCAGGAAGAATGGTGTGAGCAAAGAACAAGCTTGGGTATAAACTGGAGTGATAATTGGGATGACACAGTGGTTATTTTAGCAAAGTGACGGCTTTTTAAAGCAAGGAAAAATACAGATTTGTGGGGGAGTTGGAAGTTTCGTTTTACCACCAGCTCAGCTGACGGCGGCTCCGCTCTGGGGGTCGCTGGGAGTCATTCTTGGCTCCGATTTTAAAATTCACAAACAACCTGAGTCAGGAAATCTTCTTGACGCTTAAAACAGATCTGGGGCTTCCCTGGTGGTGCAGTGGTTGAGAGTCCGCCTGCCGATGCAGGGGGACACGGGTTCGTGCCCCGGTCCGGGAGGATCCCACATGCCTCGGAGCGGCTGGGCCCGTGAGCCATGGCCGCTGAGCCTGCGCGTCCGGAGCCTGTGCTCCGCAACGGGAGAGGCCACAGCAGTGAGAAGCCCGCGTACGGCAAAAACAAACAAACAAACAAAACAAACAGATCTGGAATCTCACTACCTCCAAGTCCCTCCCCTGCTCTCACCTGCTCCAAGTCACTGATAATCCCTAGACTAGGTGACCCGTTTAGCCCCCAATCACTGTTGCATCACTGTCCTCGGACAGTCTACTCTCAACACTGCCGCCAGAGGGATCCCCCCGAAAGGTCCATCAGATCAGGTCATTCTGCCGAAAGCCCTGCCTGACTCCCCATCTTTCTGCAAAGTAAAAGTACATTTCAAAGTCTTGACAATGGCCCAGGAGGCACTGCTCACTCTGCCTGACGGTCTGCCCTCTGATCGCATCTTCCAAATGTTCCCTCTCTCATTGCCCCGGCCACACTGGCTTTCCGCAGGCACACTCCTGCCCCAGGGTAGACTCTGCCTGGATGCTCTTCCTCCAGCTAGTTGCAAAGTTAACTCCTGCTCACAGGTCATCTTTTTATGGGGGCCCACCTTGACCTCCCTACTGAAAATTCTCTGTTCCCGTCTGCCACTGCACCACCACCAACGGGCTCCTGCTCCAGGTTACACAGGAGAAAGTTCTCCAGCCCTTTTTCAAATGGTTCTTAAATATTCTCATCTCACAATCCACTAAAGCAGATCTCCTTCCTTCCAGAGGGTTCCAACATTCTGGGTTGGGACCCAGGTCAATGAATTCAAATACTTATAGTCAGTGGCTTTTATAGCAAAGTGCTGATCATGATATCTGTTGTAACAGGATACAAAGAAATAAACATAGGAGAACATTCCTCTAGAGGGACTTTAATATGTAGACTTGGACTTCCCTGGTGGCGCAGTGGTCAAGGGTCTGCCTGCCAATGCGGGGGACACGGGTTCGAGCCCTGGTCCGGGAAGACCCCACATGCCGCGGAGCAACTAAGCCTGTGTGCCACAACTGCTGAGCCTGCGCTCTGGAGCCCGCGAGCCACAACTCTTGAGCCCATACGCCGCTCGTTGCAACTAGAGAAAGTCCACGTGCAGCAATGAAGACCCAATGCAGCCAAAAATAAATAAACAAATAAATTTAAAAATATGTAGACTTATGTCTTGATACTTAAGAAGAATCCACTTTTGTTGCCATAGACTTTAAACCTAGTTTTATAAAATGGTTCATAATTTGACTTTTCAGGAAATGAAAACACCTATTATACTTAAACAGACGTGAATCATTCTTTCCTATTATAATCTTATGTATTGCCTCTCCCAAACAGACATAATTATACCTTTAAAAAATTGTATAGGGCTTCTCTGGTCATGCAGTGGTTAAGACTCCACCTGCCAATGCAGGGGACATGGGTTTGAGCCCTGGTCTGGGAAGATCCCACAAGCCATGGAACAACTAAACCTGTGAGCCACAACTGCTGAGCCTGTGCTCTAGAGCTCGTGCACCACAACTACTGAGCCTGTGTGCCACAACTGCTGGGGCCCACGCGTCTAGGGCCCGTGCTCCAGAACAACAGAAGCCACCTCAATGAGAAGCCTGCGCAATGCAACGAAGAGTAGCCCCTGCTCACCGCAACTAGAGAAAACCCACATGCAGCAACAAAGACCCAATGCAGCCAAAAATAAATAAAATAAATTTTTAAAAAGTCAGTTTTATAAAAAAAAATTTTATAATAAGGTTTGAATTCCTTTATTTTGAGAATATACACTCCTCCTTCAACATTATTGTTTTCATTTCTTAAAGGTTTGAAATTAGCAATATCAAACAAATCAACCTAGAAATGTACAGTTAAATCTTTAATCCCAGAGAAGAAAGGACCAGTAAGGAAAAGGATCATTGGACTTCAGACCCAGGAAAGAGCTTCAGGGTGCAACACCAGCCCAACTCCTCCGTCTTGCTGTTAAAGAACCAGAGCACTCAACAAGACCTGGAAGCAACCTAAGTGTCCATGGACAGAGGAATGGATAAAGAAGATGTGGTACATGTATACAGTGGAATACTATGCAGCCATGAAAAAGAATGAAATAATACTATTTGCAGCAACATGGATGGACCTAGAGATGATCATCCTAAGTGAAGTAAGTCAGACAGAGGAATACAAGAATCATGTGATATCACTTATATGTGAAATCTAAAAAAAAAATGATACAAATCAATTTATTTACAAAATAGAAACAGACCCATGGACTTTGAAAATACACTTACGGTTACCAAAGGGGAAAGGTGGGGGGAGGGATAAATTAGGAGTTTGAGATTAACATATACATACTACTATATAGATAAACAGCAAGGACCTACCGTATAGTACAGGGAACTCTACTCAATATTCTGTAATAACCTAGATGGGAAAAGAATCTGAAAGAATGGATATACGTATATGTATAATTGAATCACTTTGCTGTACACCTGAAACTAACACAACATTGTAAATCAACTATACTCCAATATAAAATAAAAATTAAAAAAAAAAGAACTCGGGGCTTCCCTGGTGGCACAGTGGTTGAGAGTCCGCCTGCTGATGCAGGGGACGCAGGTTCGTGCCCCGGTCCGGGAGGATCCCACGTGCCGCGGAGCGGCTGGGCCCATGGGCCATGGCCGTTGGGCCTGCGCGTCCGCTCGAGCCTGTGCTCCACAGTGGGAGAGGCCACAACAGTGAGAGGCCCACTTACCACAAAAAAAAAAAAAAAAAAAAAAGAACTCGAAGGTGTGAGTGGAAATCACTCAGCTGGTGGGCCATAAGCTGGTCCTGGAAACCAGGCCTCCTGAAGGCTAGCAGAGCAATGTCTTCATTATGCCAGAGCAACCTGAAAATCAGGGGTAATTGTGCAGCTAGTCAGATTTTATTTATTAGTTAGCACTAGCTGATACATTTGGGGAAAACCAAGCCATGCCAACATGATACTACCACTCTTCCATATACAATGAAATTTAAATCAAACATATGCAGAACCCACTTCTATAAAGTTTGAGTACTTTTCTGGCAATTCACCCTCTGGCATTAACCCATTTGTCACAAAGTATTAACTCCCTGTACTTATGTCTGCTTGTGTGGCTACCTCTTAGGACCTAGTGAGGAAGAGTCGGATCAAAGAAGAGTGGGATGGGGTAGTGTTCAGCAGTGATGACTCAATGGAGACCTTGCCAGGTGACATTATGGGGTGGAATGGTATCACCATGGTAACCAAGTTGGGACTCCGAACTTCTGAGATCAACCAGCTGCCCTGCTTATCCCCAGGATGTTCCCAATGCCAGGTTCCCAGTGACACTTACTCTCTCTTTTCCCAACTCCCACTCTTCAGTCCTCAAGACTCACAAAAATAAAATGAAGTTTCAGCGATATTTGTTCGATAATCTACACAATTATTCCGAACAAGAAATAAATAGACAGTAGCTCAGGTCATACATACGGGATAGCACAGGACTGAAAATAGGCGATTATTCCTTACATTGCCATCTGGACTAGGAGTTCATTTCCAGAGTAATTGCAGAGGTTCTGCAACTGTTTATATACCATTTGAAATCCTAGACCTCTACTCCCAGGAGACCATCATAGTCAGACTGTTTACGTCTCTCACCAGTTGAATGAGAGTCACTTTATTATCTTAAATGTGAGCTCCCCTCAGCCTTGCCCTATTTCCTGTCAACCACCCTTCACCAAGAGATTGGAAGTGACATTAACAATTGGGGGTCTGGGGACTTTCAGGATAAAGTCTATTGTCACTAAGGTATAGAGATTTTGTGGGCTGCTCTATGTTTTCAGAAAAAAGAACATATTCTAAGAATCAAATATGTTTAGCAAACTTACTCATGCTTACATCAAATTAAAGAAGGAAGCATGGCCTATTTCTGTTTTACAACTCACTGTCCCAGGGCCTCAGGTATTTGGAATGCAGGCTGTGCCCTGTTGGCAGGGATTCGGAATCAATTTAGAGTGTGTGATATGATAACACATGTTCTGGATCAGTGGCAGGGGAATGTTTGGAGCAGTAATTCTGTCTGTCTCCCCATTAGCAGGAAGGCTTGCTAAACTCACAGCTGGAGAGGTGCCTAAAAAGAACTAGGCTGTGTGTGTGTGTGTGTGTGTGTGCACGTAAAGGCAACACAAAACCCAACCCCCAGGATAAATGCTAACCTCAGGCCGTCAACCGTGAAATGGTGCTTTCATCACAGGGGTAAACCGGCATCGAACCCAGACGCCGGACTTTCCAGCGACAAGGGCTGCTGTGTCTCTTCAGACACTGGGCTTAAAGACGCAGGTGATGTTTAACAACAGTAGGAAAACCCCTAGACCCAGTGGTCCCAAGAAGAAAATCAAAAGAAAGTGTTCATTTTAATAAGGCACAGAAGGTGGGTGGGTTGCGGGGGACGTATAGAAGATTCAAGCAACAGGAGTGAAACTTGATATCTCTCAGGCAGAAATAGAAGCTGAGTCTTGGCCCTGGTGAGCCAAACATCAAGGAAACACATAAGTGCGTGTAAGTGCAAGCACGCAGCGAGCATACTTCAGCAGGCTTTGTGAGAAGCTTAGCAAGAAAGATCAAATGTTGTCCTTCGCAAAGATGTAAGTTATTTACTCATTTTGATCAGCAGAAAGGACAATTGGTACAACGTATCCCTGCTTTCGTATTTCTCGTTCCCTAAAGTCTATAGTGTTCTGTAACTTCCTATTGCCTTATAGTTTACCCTGCTTACACAGACACAGCACTCCTCTCCAGATTGACCTGCATGAATGAATGAATGAAGGAAGGAAGGAATGAGTGGTCGTGGGATTTAAAATATTCAGAATATAGGGACTTCCTTGGTAGTCTGGTGGTTAGGACTTCACCTTCCAGTGTAGGGGGTGTGGGTTTGATCCCTGGTTGGGGAGCTAAGATCCCAAGCACCTTGTGGCCCAAAAGCCAAAACATAAAGCAGAAACAATATTGTAACAAATTCAATAAAGACTTAAAAAAATTGGTCCACATAAAACGTGCAGAATATGAACATCATGGAGCCAATCATAGTTGATTTGGCGTTTTAGATTATTTCTCTAATTCACTCAATCAGTTTAATTATGGTTAGCTTAGAGATCACCAGGAATCTCTTGAAAAGAGTCAACATGGTTAAATGGTGAAGATACAAGCATATGATTTTACCACTACTTGTTCAAAACTAAAACTGTAAGATTTATAAAGTCATCTATGGATTTACAATTAGCGTTAAGAACATACTGGCTAACTTTGCAGGCTTCTTCCTTAGAATGAAGCCCTAGCCTTCAGAGCAAGTACTTACAAAGCATTTCTCAGTTGGCACCGTGCTTTTACACATACTTTTCCATCTAATCCTCTTGACCTCTCACCTGTTTGTTTTAAGATACCACCCCAGCTTTTTTTTTCAGAGGTGATTTGAAGTGTTAGGTCTTAATAATTGAGCAACATTTTCCCAGAGTCCTGTCTTCATTACATCAACTTCCTTTGACAACTAGGACAGTCTTAGCCATTTCCTGTCCAGATCCCTTCTCCCTCTAAGCCACTGACCTGCATACCGGCTTCCTCCTTCAGAGTTGCCTTTGATTATCTGCTCACTGGAGGGGCAGAGAGAGGACCGACCACTGATCCCCTCGCCCACTGAGGTTACCAACTTCACCCCTCTCCCACCACCTCTCCTACAGTTTCAGGTCTTGGTTTGTGTTTCAGTCCACACGCCTGGTCCTTGTGGATCCTGCCACTTACACCTTTCCGAGTGGAGCGGCATCTCCCTTCCCACTTCACAGTTCCCACGTTCTGCTCAAAAGAATCACTGTCCTCGGGCTTCCCTGGTGGCGCAGTGGTTGGGAGTCCGCCTGCCGGTGCAGGGGACGCGGGTTCGTGCCCCGGTCTGGGAGGATCCCACATGCTGCGGAGCGGCTGGGCCCGTGAGCCATGGCCGTTGAGCCTGCACGTCCGGAGCCTGTGCTCCGCGATGGGAGAGGCCACGGCAGTGAGAGGCCCGCATACTGAAAAAAAAAAAAAAAAAAAA
The DNA here is from genome assembly GCF_025265405.1 of Mesoplodon densirostris. Classification (NCBI taxonomy): domain Eukaryota; kingdom Metazoa; phylum Chordata; class Mammalia; order Artiodactyla; family Ziphiidae; genus Mesoplodon; species Mesoplodon densirostris. The sequence continues at coordinate 236,113,531 of NC_082661.1, forward strand.
AAAGAATCACTGTCCTCCACCCTTTCCCGGCTTTATTGCCTAGAAGTCCCTTTGCTCCAGCCTCACGTGTGTGTACTTTTTTCTCTGTACAGTATTTTGAAAACCTTTTATATATTTCTCATTGTACTGAGTAGGTTTTCACCAAATCTATTATAGTTATCATTGCCATTTCCACGTTAGTGGATTTATTTCGGGTGTTTCCAATTTGGAGCTATCACAAATAACATTGCCATAAATATCTTGTAAAATATTTTTCATTTAAAATGATTTTCTCAAAATAAATTTCCAAGAATATTACTGTGTCAAAAGGTACGATCATTTTTATGGCTTTTATTCTGTATTCCGTTGCCTTCAAGAAAAAGTACCAACTTGTCCTGTCCTTGGCGCTGTGAAGAGTGGGCTTCTTGGAATCTTTCCCAACACTGGGTTTCATAATAATTTGCGTTTTTGTTGTCATTAATTTAATCATTATGAAATAATACTGCAGAGTTATCTTAATTTGCACTTTTAATTGAGGCTGATCTAGCAATAAAAAAATTTCAGGACTGGAATGATCTTTAACACAGAGCAAAAATAATGTCCAAGGGGAGCGGAAGGGGGTCATTTCTTCACCTCTGTTGGGCTGGCTCGGAAGAATCTGCCTACACACTGGCGGGAGAAACTCGATTGCCGTTTAGCAAAACGGCCCGTACCGCTCTAGTCTAGACCCGTCTTTCCTCACACACAGGTGATGCCAAAGTCTCTTAACCAATTCGCCAACCTTCCACCCCCCCGAGTCATTTATCCGCAGCTCCCGGTTTAAAGCGCTCACAGAGGAAACAGGGCCGCGGGAGGGACCAAGGGCACAGCCCCCTGAGACTGAACCTGTCTCCCGAGTCCTAGACGGTGTGCTTTCTCCGTCGTGCGCCTCTCACTACTTTCTGGGAATCCAGATGTCTCCGAAGAGCCGCCGGCTGATGTTGGAGGCTTTCTCTGCAGCCCTCTGGCTGCAGGAGCTGCAGCCGCGGCGCGAGGCTCACCCCCGGCTGTGTGTGATTCTGCCCTTGGCCTCAGAGCTGCGCCCCACTTAGGGATGCACCGGCCGGCTTGCTCAGGTTGCTTGCCCTGCCTTTTGTTTGCCTGCTGCTTGGTTTCTAGGGCTGCTCCCCTGCGCTGCCAGGCGGTCAGGGTACCGCGAGGGTGGCGAGGTGCGGCGAACTGAGTTTGCGCGCCGTGGAGACCCCTGATCGCTCGTGTGCCGCTTCTTTCCCGAGGGAGGTGTGTGGGAGGTCTGAGTTTAGCAGGATGTGGAATCGTTGTGCCCTGTGAGCGTGTATTGTTTGATCACGCAGATCAGATCTTAATCGAGATGTTCCTTTCCCAATGGCTGGGCAGTTTTATTTTGCAGTTGGAGGGAAAATAAGGAAGCCCTATAGTGACTTGCCCGCCTGGGAATTGAAACACATGTCTAAATAAAAGAACTGAAGTGGGGCCTTTTCACAACATGAGGGCATTCTGTTCATGTGGACCTGGCATTAACGTTGACTCGGTAGAAGCATCGTCTGGGCCATCACCTGAGCTTCTCTCCTGCTGTGATCTTACAAACTCTTCGGGCTGACCTCCTTCAAGTTCTCATTTTGTTTTTCTTAATACAGGAAACGGCAACAACAAAACACCATGTGCCGGGCACTTTTCTACAGGCTTATACACATGAGCTCATTTTCTGCCACAACTTATGAGGTAGATGATGATTCTCTCCATTTTACAGGTGAGAAACTAAGGCACAGAGAGGTTAGCTAACTTGCCCAGGCCCCCCAGACAGGACCCTAGATTCTGCTGACTGTATCCTTAGCCAGTGGCTGGAGCCTGACAGCACAGGTCTGAAGAAACGGTAAGAACAATCCCCGTTATCACGTCAGAGCCATAACATCTGGCTCCCTGCTGCTGACCTGGCAGCTTTTTATTTGAACTTTAAGTGCCAAACTTAACATGACTGTAATCTGAAAGCACGCAGATTCAGGAAGCTGTGAAGTTGCTTTACTCAGTGGATTTTGGAATAGTAAGAAAGGATGAATAAAAAAAACGCAGGCTTCCTGCTCTCAAGCCATCAGGTCTGGGCAGAAAATCATTCAACGTAGGACATGGAAAGGACCTGAGAGGTCATATCATTTTATGGCTTCATTTTATAGTCAAGAGAAAAGGCCCAGGGAGGTGAAGTGCCTTGTTCAAGGTCGTGAAACACATTTTCCGAAATTGCAGTTAGATTGTTTAGATGGGTAAGTCAGATAAGTGCTGTTGAAATGCTACTATTAGAATCCAATCTAGTTATGGAACTTGATAGATGGTATTAGTTTGGGGAGCTTCTACAGCAATATGTAGAAGTTCATATGACTTAATTCAGGGTTACCTCACCTAGACAGACCCATTTCCAATACTAAGCATGCCATTTTTTCTGGAACCATGACACATTCAGTGACCAGAAGTTGGTTGTTCGGTATTGACATCCTCTTGAAGAGAATTTCTTAGTTTTCTTGGTGCCATAATGGCCTTTATTCAGTGTTTCCAATTTCCATGTGCTTTATATACATTTCTAATGATCACCATTACATCACTGTCCATTCACATGAGAGTAAAGGCGGTATGGTTCTGGTGGTGAAGAATGTGGATTCCAGAGACAGACAGCCTGGGTTTGAATTTCAGCTCCGCTCTGTATTGCTTTATGATCTGTGCCTCAATTTCTCCATCTGTAAATTAGGGATAATAATAGTACCTACACCCCATATGGTTGCTGGAAGGATTAAATGACTTAATATAAGCAGAGCTCTTAGGCTAGGGCTTGACATGACATAAGCCATATATGAAGGTTATCATTATTTCCAGAAGAGGAAGCTGAATTACAATGGAATCACTTTAGACTGTTAAATGGAGCTGAAAAAGTGCTTATTATTTCTGCTTCCCAGACGAAGGCTGGGCCTTGTTTTATAGCTTAAGTGGGACCTTCAAAAAAGCAGTTTTTCCAAGATCATCTACCAAGAAATTGACTCCATTTACAGAATTGCAATTCTTGCCAACCTTCTGAATGAAATCTACTTCTATATCTTTTCCAATAACAAATAAGAAAGAAATGAAGGAAGAGAAAAATAAGTTCTCCTCCTTGGTCTACATTTTGAACTCCCAAGTAGAACATTTTAATAGCAAGTATAAACAAATCAGTTAATGCAGTCACTATTTTAGAAGTTTACACAAATAACTTTTTCTCAAATAGACTGTAAGCTAGTATGTACAAAAATCAGTAAAGGGACAAGATCTGTATGTCTGAAAGTGTGGAGACTCAAAAGAAAAATGACAGATTTTACTGAATTTCATATTGACCTTAATTTATCACCTGGACATTGTACAGACGGGGTATGATTTGTAGCTATATGTGCAATCGTAACTTAATCACTGTAGCTGGGCCTTCATAGACTTTTCTAACCTTCCTACAAGCATCCTAAAATAAATAGAATTGAAACATGGGGAAAAAAATGGATGTTTCCAAGTGAATTCTTGCTTTTTTATCTTTGGAGACAGTATGGTGCAGTAGAATTAGAGTCCAATTATAACTCCAGATTAACAATCTACCCTGTCAGTTTCCGTTTCTAACATGTAAAATAAGGACAATAAGGCTAATCCCATTGCGTTTTTGCCAGGTTTACATAAGACACGAATGTAAAGTGAGAGCCCAGTGACAGTTCTCCCTTCTCGTTAGACATAAGAAATAATACTTTGTTCTGGAGAGGGTGTGGAGAAACACCTACACGGTTGGCGCAGCCACTGTGGAAAACGGTATGGAGGCTCCTCAGAAAACTAAAAATAGAGTTACCGTATGATCCAGCAATCCCATTCCTGGGTATATATCCAGAAAAAACTGTAACTCAAAAAAATACATGCACCCCCATGTTCATAGCAGCACTATTCACAATAGCCAAGACATGGAAACAACCTAAATGTCCATCAACAGATGAATGGATAAAGAAGATGTGGCACGTGTATACAATGGAATACTACACAACAGTAAAAAAGAATGAAGTATTGCCATTTGCAGCAACATGGATGAACCTAGAGATGAACATACTAAGTGAAGTCAGACAAAGACAAATATCATATATCACTTCTATGTGAAATCTAAAATATGACACAAATGAACTTAACGACGGAACAGAAATAGACTCACAAGACATAGAGAACAGACTTGTGGTCGCCAAGGGGAGGTGGGGGAGGGAGTTTGGGATTAGAAGATGCAAACTATTATGTTTAGAATGGATAAACTTCAAGGTCCTACTGCACAGCACAGGGAACTATATTCAATATCCTGTGGTAAACCATAATGGAAAAGAATATGAAAAAATGTGTATATATGTATAACTGAGTCACTTCGCTGTACAGCAGGAATTAACACAACATGTAAATCAACTATACTTCAATTTAAAAAAAAGAAAGAATATTTTGATTAGAAAATGCTGCCCCCTCTGGGAGGATGCAGCGTCATGGGCATGTGGTGTGGCCTGTCGGTGCCCCTGTGGAATCAGAAGGCAGTTCCTCTCACTGTAGGCAGCCTGGAGCCAGGGCCAGCTTGGTGCATCAGGGCTGGATTTCAGGCCCCGCTTCTCGGGTGCTCCAGGCATGAGCATACATGGCAGCCCAGTGTACGTGATGAGAGGGAGCCAGATGTGTGCTCATCAGGACAGAGAGCTTTCCAGGAAGGGAAAACAGCAAGTGCAAAGGTCCTGAGGTGGGGCGGGGGGGGGGGGCGGTCAAGCCTGGTGATCTCGGTGGACACAAAGGCCCCCGGGCTGAAGAGCAGTTATCAAGGGGAAAGCTGTGGAAGATGAGGTCAGAAAGGTGAGCAGGGCTAGATCGCGCAGTTCCCTGCAGGATGAGGATAGGAGTTTGGATTGTATTCTAATTGTATGGGAAACCACCGGAGGGTTTCATATTAATACATAATATGAATTCTATGTTAAAAAGGTCATTTTGGCCACTGCACAGCTGACATATATATAAGTGATGAGGGTGGAAGCAGAGAGACCAGTAGAGGGCAATTGGAGGAGTCTATGTGAGCGATGGGGTGCTAGCGGGGTAGTGGTAGAGAAAGAAAGGCGAGGTAAGGGAAATACTCTGGAGCTGAGTGCCTCAGGACTTGCTGAGAGATTTAAAGGCTGTAAAGGAAAGAGGAATTAAATATGACTCCTTGGCTTTTGGCTCGAGCAACTGGGTAGATGGTGCTGCCATGGACTGGAGGTTAGGGAGAGTGGGGATTTAACAGGTTTGGATGGGTACGATAAAGAGTTTGGACATGTTACGTCTGAGATGCTTATTAGCCATTCAAGTAGGGATGGCAAGCAGGCAGTTGGATGGATATATGAGTGTGGAACTTTAGGTTCGGGCCAAAAGTCTAAACTTGAGACTCGTCGGCTTATAGATAATATTTAAATATACAGGGCTGGATGAATTCAGAGAGAGAGAGAGAGAGAGAGAGAGAATATCCAGGACCAAGCCCCGGGGTCCTCTTACTTTCAAAGGTTGGGCATAGGAGGCAGAAGCTGCAAAGCAGATGATTGAGGATGGTAGAAAGATTGTCTGCTGCCCTTGACGGGAGTGCCACTGACACAGACTTACAGTGATGGCCCTGGGGAGAGTAGACTGTCCTCTGGAGAAGAAACTAGTTTATTAAGTGCTAAACGCTTTCTCTGCAGCCCTCTAATCAGTATCTACTTTTGTTGCTTTTATTCAGTTTGCTAATTTAGTTGATATAAAATGGTACATGATAGTTCTTTTAATCTGCACTTGTAAAACAAACCAAGTATTACTTGCTATTTCCTCTTGTCCTATGAGCATTCTGTTAATATCTTTGAGACTGGTTATTGTTAATGATTATGGCTCACTTTCAGTTTTGTATTGGTTAAGTTTTTTCTTTCTCTCACTTGCGATTGTTTTTGACAGGAAGTAACAGAAAACTTGACCACAATAAGAAGGGGTTACTTCTGCTTACAAAACAAGATGTTAAAAGGTAGACAATCTAGCAATTCTATAATTCCTCTAGGATCAAGACTTCTGCCTTTCCAGTGCACCACCATCCTCAGCGGGTAGTTTGTGTCCTCAGGCTTGTCTGAAGGCTGCCAAACCTCTGGGCATTACATCTATATTCCATCAGGAAGAGGAACACGGAGCAAAACTCTTGTACTAGCTGAGTCTATTCGTCTTCGTCAGGAAAACAGTAGCTTTCCTTGAAGCCATGCCAGTAGAAGTCTGCTTACATCACAATGACCAGAAGTCGGCCAAATAGCCATGCCAAGTTGCAAAGGAGCCTGGGAAGGTGACTATTTTTTTTTCACTCATGTATCATTTATTTAATCATAATTAAACATGTAGCAGGACCACACTCAAGGCATCCTGTGTAAATCACATTCTAGCCTCTCTTTAAAAATTTTGTCTTTAATTTTTTAAAAAGCTAATAAAAAATTTAATGAATTTACTTTTATTCAGTAAAATTTACCCTTTTTATTGTACAGTTTTATGAGTTTAAAAACACATGGAGAAAGATGACTATTTTTAACTGTGAATACTGTTGCTCCCCCAAACTGCTTGATGTTCCCATAACAGAAAAGGACAATGTATTAACACAACAGAACAGGACTCCCCAGGCAGTCCGGTGGTTACGACTCCTGCCTCCACTGCAGGGGGGAAGCGTTCTATCCCTAGTCAGGGAACTAAGATCTAAGATCTCCCATGCCACATGGCTTGGCCAAAAACAAAAACAAAAACCCAACCAAACAAAAAAACACAACAGAGTAGTTTAAGAAAGGTGTGAATACTTAATTGATGCTTCCTGAGATGAGATGAAATGGAAGAAAGAGTAAGAAGGGTCCTCTTGAGTCAAGGGGGAGGTTTGCATCTCAAGAGTACCTGACCATAATCCCTAGGTTTCTGCCAAGCTCAAAAACCATCCCTTCTGGGCATTTCCTCCCAGGCGAGGATGAGGCTTGCATCCCAACAATGACGGTGGTGATGATTTGATAAAAGACTTAGAAATGTATGAATAGATGAGCTAGAAAACAGCTGCTACCTGTACATTTTCATTAATCATTCCCATTTCCAGCATGTCTGAGTGATGAGATGACAGTGAATGGCAATGAAGAGGTAATTCGAGTAACTGAACATCAGTATCAAATTTACCGTATTCATGATAGTCTGGCACGTCCCCACAACGTGAACACAGGGTAATACCATTACTAGCATTTATTGAGCCCCTATCCTGGATGCTTACCCTACAGTATCTCATTTAATCTTTACAACCACCTTGTGACCTGGTGTGTTGAATCTTCTCTGGATTAGATATAGGTGATTTGGGCTTGACCCTTCCCCGTCAACTTTACGTGGGATGTGTCGAGCTATAACTCACATTTATAAACTTGCTTGGTTTTCATCTGTACCCATTAAGAAAAAAAGAACAAGGGTAAAGTAAGTCAAAAGCATGGTCAATATCTTGCATGTTTAAAATAAGTATAGATTTAGTTGATTTTAGGAGTGGTTTAAAAAAAATTACACGGATCTAATTTAAAATTGATATACTCTAGTAAAATATCTCCTGTGTCTCTTCTACCCTTTAATCTTCTGTATATAATTTGCATATTGAGTTAATTCATGTTTACATTAATTTTCTTCCAGTTAACATTATTTCATACAACTTCTCCATAACTCTGCCACTATAACTTGGATATTTCTCATCCTTTCTGGGTTTCAGTTTCTTCTGTAAAATGAGGCAGTTAGACTATTATGTAATAGCCAAAGTTTTTCCAGCTCTAACAGAATACCTATTATCCACAGGGGAATAATGGAAATATAGCACAAATGACACAGACTCTTCTTTGGAGAACAAATTTACTTCAAAACATGGATGCTACTTAATGGGCCATAACTTTCCTGTTGTTCATGAGTCAGCATGAAAAATACCTCCCGAGAAGGCTAATTAGGTGAGATTTATCTAAGAAGACAGCTGTGTAACCCTGTATCCCTCTCCAACCTCATGGCACTGCAGATACATGCTTCTGGCTTTTTGAACAACAGTCAAATAGCATTACCAACTTTGTAAAGTCCACAAGACTACAACTTGAAAAATTAAGCTGGCCTTTCAAAAGCTTCAGTAGAAGAAAAAATAGAGCTGTGTTTATATATGGTCCATAGCAATTTTCTTCTATCTTTTAAGCCATTTCCATTGATTCTGAGATACTGGTTGGTGTGAGAAAGACTTTTACTAAAAAGTAAAATAATTTAAAAATTAGTAAAGTTCTGGGTTGTGTCTGTTTATTAAACCTGTTGAATAAAACCTGTTAGGCTGTTGATGTTTGCTTGCTTTCCTTTCTAAGTAGTATGGTCATAAGTGGACTTAAAAATACGTATTGTAAATAAATAGGCCAATGAGAGAACTTTCATGTAGAAACAAACTTTGAAAGTGCAGTTACTGCCGAAGTGGGCTGGGCAAGTGTTCTTGTCATAGAAGGCCCCCTTAACACAGTAGAAGAAAGACCTTCAGAGCCCAAGGGGCAAATGCAAAACTAGAGAAGTGAAACTAAGAGAAAAAAGAAGGGACGTGTTGGGATGGGACTGGAGATCCTTGCTAATGAAAGGTAGATGCTGGCAGGCAACATAGAAAAAAAGGCAAGGGACAGAGGGAATACTGGAGAGTGGATAATGCAAAGTGCCCTTCTTTTTTTTCACATCGAGGTTTTATATTTGTGCTAATCTTCTTAAATGTTTAGTTCTGGCCAAGCAATTAGGCTATTTAACCTTGTTTAAAGACAGTGTGAGATTGGGTTCACAGTACTGTGTTATGTCCTTGGGACAGAGAGGATCCATAATTGATTTAGTCCTTCCCCGCATCTGTCCTGCTATTCGACCACTGCTTTGCCATTGTCTAGACTCTAAGGCACCAGAAGCAATTAAATAGAGGATCAACGTAAGCAGACAGGTGTGCCACGGTCCCTTCTACATGGCTCGTATTCTCTGAATTTCATACAAGCTACTCTGGAAGCAGCAAATTAAAAACATCTTAAGATTGCCAGTACTTCCAGGTCGCGCAAATAGATCCCCGAAAAAAAACCTTGCTCCTGATACCGCTGGCAAGGGCATGATATTAACTTAAAAGAGATCTCAGATCTTAGACGTGCTTTTTAGTTATAGGCATCAAAAGATATATTTCCAAGAATCACTTATATTACCCCGTGAATGTCAGAGACAGCAACTCACCACGTCCTTGACCCCAACCAGGTTTCAGAAGAGGCTGACTAAATTTTGCAATAGGAACCCGAAAGGAGTGTGTGCAGGGTCTTTAAAGCTCTAAACCCCCTAGGAAGAGGCTTCCCCACCTGTCACAAACTGGACCGTCTCCACAGAGGGTGCCGGGGCCACCACCGCCACGCGGCGCTGAGGTCAGCCTCTCGGGTCTTGGGAGAGCTCTTTTAAATTCTAAATTACAGACTTTGCAGCCACCGGATATCCTCGCTGCAGAACTGGCAGTAGCCATGTGGCTGCACTCGCCTTTCCTGACAACCACTGCATTATTTCCACTAATACCCTGTCTGGGGCCTCTCGCTGGGCAACTCCTCATTGCCACCTCCCACCGCCGCCCCTGCCCCTGTGGGTAATAACCCGATCGTGGCCCGCGTGCCCAGACAAAGCCGAAACCGCCCCAAAGTTCTTGGCGATAGTGGCCCGGGAGCCCCTCCCGCCAGCTCTCGGCGCCCCTGTCACGCCCGCGGAACGTGCCCGGGCCCCGCAGCCTCGAGGGGGGGCAGCCGCAGGGCGCCGCGGGGCGGACCCGCAGCCATGTGCTCCGAGACGGGCGGGGCGGCGGCCGCGGCCTTCTCATTGTCCACGTTCCCCGCGCCCCGCCGCGCTCCGTCCCTCCCTATCTGTGGCGCACACGCGCGGAGCGAGCGGCGCGCCCGAGGCTGGCCTGCAGCAGCAGCTGCGGCGGCGGCGGCGGCGGCGGCGGGGGCGGAGGCGACGCGGCGCGGGGAGGGGCGGGGCAGGCGGCGCGGGGGCGGGCCCGGGGCGAGGAGGCCGGGGCGCCAGCTAGCGAGAGGCGAGCGCGGCGAGCAGCGCAGAGGAGCGCGAGCAGCAGCATGGCGGGGCTCCGACACCCGCAGCCGGGCTGCTACTGCCTCACCGCCGCGGCCGTGAACCTCCTGCTGGGCGTCTTCCAGGTCCTCCTGCCCTGCTGTCGCCCGGGAGGGGCTCAGGGACAAGGTCAGCCAGGCGCCGCTCCGCTGGCTTCCCTCTCCACCCTGCCCCCCCTTTCTTTTGGGGGAACTGCTGAAAGCTATAAGAGGGCGAGGGGAGGAACGGGAAAGGAGGAAGGAAAGCAGTTGCAATTCCGGGCTGGTCCCCTCTGCTCACCGCGACGTCCCCTCCGGCACCCTCCGCCCCCCGCCAACAGAAAGCTGGGAAGTCGCGGGGCTCGGGGACCGCGGCGCGGACCGCTAGCCGCGCGCGCCTCGGAGCCTTTGTGCGCGGGCCCCGGGCGCCCTGGGCGCAGCCCCCGCTTTGTGTGGCGCGCGCTGGGGCCCCGCCGCGGCTTCCTGCAGCTTTGTTCCCCTAGCCTGGCCGCCCGGGCCGTGTCCCGCACACGCCCGTCCCAGCTGCTGCGGGATGCGGAGCGCAGGGTCCCGCGGGGTGGCCTCTCCTCTCCGTCCCCCCAGCGCTAGAGCCCCCGAGCCCGCACGTCCGAGGGGCCACCGGCTCGCACCCCGTCCATTGTGTTCCGATCTTCGGCTCACTCCTCGGGTGGCCTCCGCTTCTAGAAGGGAAGGGAGGCTTGTTTTGGTGAGGCGGGTGCACGGGGGGACAATCGGGAAACAGGAAGCGTTTCTTTTCCGTGCATTAAAAACGCGGTGTGTTTTTTGGTGTTGGTGCAGCGATCGAGCCCTTGCCGAACGTGGTGGAGCTGTGGCAGGCGGAGGAAGGGGAACTCCTGCTGCCCACTCAGGTGAGGACGGCCAGGTGACAGGGCGGCTGCGCGGGTGCAAGGGAGGAGAGGCCCGGAGGCCGCCGGCTCTCAAGGCGGCACCGGCGCTCGGGCCACTTTGCAATGCAAATAAACGGTCGGGCTGAGCCTGAACACCTGGCCACGGTGGCCTGCCCGGCCTCCTCCCGTGCCATGTGACAGGGCGTGAGTCACGCCGGCCCCAAGTTCAGGAGGTGGGAGCCGAGGCCGCCTCAGCAGGGCCGCGGCCGGCGGCGGCGGTGCAGAGGGGAAGGGCGGGCCCCTCGGCCGCCAGTGGTCCGGGGTGGGCGAGGGCCCCGTGCCTGATCTCTGCGTGAGCCGTGCTGTGTGCCTGAGGACCACGGGAGGATGGAATATTGATTTCAGAAATGTTAGTGAGTGGTCCTTGCCGTTAGCGTTAAGTAGCTTTGGGATGAAGATGTGCCTTTAAAGGATTGTAATCTTGGGTCTTGTCCAAGTGCCTTTAATTTGTGTTGGAATACACCCTCTTGTTAAGAACTTGAATTTCAGGTTTCGGATTCCCCCCCACCCCCGCCCCGTGTGATATAATGGTTGCATGTGGAAAAATCATTACTAATGATTTGTTGGGAATCTGGTATCATCAGATTTACCGCTTCAATAGATAGAGTACTGCAAAGCCTCTGTGTTTAAGATTTCACTTTTAGGAGAATTTCTCATTGACTGCAGATGTACACATTTAAATATAATGTTGTTGACTGTTTTTCATCAGCGACAGGAGTGACCCCAAATGCATGTTGTGGATGGGTGGGGGAGTGGTTTGAATTGTAAGGGAATAGTGAGCTTGTGTGCCAGTAATTTTTAAGATGTTCATTACGTCTCACATTGGTGGCGGCACTTAATTCTATGTTGTCTCTTGTGGCTGTTTAGAAAACAGGATGTGTAGCTATAACTTAACTGGCGAGGCTGTGCAGTTTTACATTGCAGTGTTCTTCTTCCTACGTGGAGCATTTAGAGGGCTGGTTTTGAGGTACTTGGAATATTCATTTTAACCAGGGCTAATGAATAACAGCTTCAAGGTGGAGAGTGAGTTTTTTAGAGGAAAATGTACTGGACCTTCCCTGGAGGCCGGCAGGCTGAATGAGACCAGTCCTTGGAGAAAAGGCCGCATCAGGCTGCGGAGCAGATAGTCTGTCCTCCTCTTAAAAGTTTATTCCTAAATAGATTTCCACCCCCCCTGATTGTAAAGGGCAGATGTGTAGTGTTACAAAAATGCAGAAAGATGAAAAGAACGAAATAGAAATCACTCAACTCCTGCTGAGAGAACCACGCTGAACATTGGGCATATTGACTTTTCACAAATGCAATATAGTCATATTTGTGTCTATCGGAGTTTTCAGCAGAGGCGTTAGTGACATTTTGGGCTGGAGAATTCTTTATTGTGGGGGGCTGTCCTGGGAGCATCTCTGCCTCTACCCGCTAGATGCCAGTGGCAGTCACTCCTCCCTCCCCGCAAGTTGTGACAGCTAAAAATGTCTCCAGACCTTGCCAGCTGTCCCTGGGGAGCAGAACTGCCCCGGTTGAGAAGCACTGGTGTATATCTGTACATTTTTGCATTTTTATTCAGTCATACTCTACCTCTCCCTGGTTAGTGTGGGAAGCCAACCCAGACTGAAAGGAAAGGAAATGATAGACTTTCATTTGTTACAGCATTAGTCAAAGGCTCAGTCTCTGTGCTCAGAGATGGAAATGTCAAAGCCCCTGATATGATGAATGATTTTATTTATAGGCTCAAAAGTGATTTTATGTAAATCTTAATTTCTGGTTTTGTTTGTATGTATAATACAGTTTGTTTTGGTAAAAAATGTTAGAATTTTAGAAGCTGTTCTCTGGAATACTCACTATAGAAGCATTTATACCTAAGCTCTTTTAATCGAAGCTATAATGAAAGTGAAACTGATATTCAAAATCATTTTCTAAATACTCCATCTATATGTGTATTTTTTAGAGACTGTTTTACCCTACATGTACCTCGGTGGGGGTGAGGATAGATATGGGTCTGTCTGTCTATATTTATCTAAGCTGCATATCTATCTAAACTGCACGTGTGTGTGTGTGTGTGTGTGTGTGTGTGTGTGTGTATAAACTGCACAGAGTTCTGAAGAGAGTTATTTTTAGGGAATTCTTTTCAAAGTAGTTTGAATTTTTTCAGAAAAAGTTCCCTCATGTGTGTCAGGGAGTCTGTTGAAAAGAGAATATTTATAGGTGTTATGTAAATTTGAGGGTTTTCTGCCTACTTTGTAAGTTGGGTTCCCTTCAGAAGACTTAAAAGATGACTTCAGAAGCTAAGATTTGTCAATGATCAGTGAAACAGGAGCATCCGAAGATGTGGCATTAAAAAACTGAATACTAACATTTGCCAACACTCATTGTTTATACAGTTATCTATTTTGGACATGTTTTCTATAGATTGGGCCTTTTTCTTTTCTTTTTCTTTTTTTAGTGGGTCTCTTAAGTGACCAAGAACTTGAATAATGCATCATTAGTAAAACCAGATATAATAATTGCATTGTTATAAACTGCCAGCCTTATAAATCACTCTGGCCTGGCTTCCAGGATTTGACTTAGGGCTCCATTGCTTTCCACCTCTCTGTCCTTGGTTTCTTCATCTGCAAAATGGGGTTAATAGTGGTGCCAATCTCAGAGGATTTTGTGAGGATTGAGTGCCTTGAATTTAGTAAGCGCTTAATATAGCTTACCTGTTCTTTTGGCAGTATCTCATCTGACCCCTAGATTTGGTCACTGGAGAGCATGGAACAGCTTTCCTGCTTGGAAGGGGCTGAATCGGTACAGATAACACAGTACTATCATGTGCCCAGCAGTTGCATAGATAAGTTACATTATTCATATCTTTTTGTTATACACTCTTTTATGTTGTAAAATGTTTTGGTGTAAGAACATTAAAACTTGATCCATGGTGATAATGAGAAGGAAGAAAAAACCATGTAATTTTATTCTTAGATTTACAGGATTTTTCTTCTCTGACTCTCTGCTTCATTCATGCTTCCCCGCACTGACTCCAGAGTAGTGATGTTATAGAAGCCAAACAAATGTTTTCGTCAAATGTTTTATTGTCAAGAAGTGATTGCCTGTGTGCAGGGTACTGCTTTGTGCGCCTTCTTACTCCGCCTTCAAGGTCAGAAGCTTCCCTGACCCCCTGTGAGCCACTGTGGCCCTCGGGGCCCTTTGCAGTGTGACCTTGTCTGCAGCTCCGCTCAGTCCTCTGGGACACTCGCCTGCCCCTTGACCGCGCAGGCCCAACGTGCATCTGTTGAATGAGAGCACAAACGCTATTGCCCTGCCGTTTGTCCAAGATCAGTCCTTCCTGACCCTTAGCTTGGCCGTGACACTGTCTCCATTTCTCCTCCCCTTTGAGTTTCTCGAGTGTCTGGATTTTTTCCTTTGTCTTGTGTGTGCCTTATTGCCCTAACTGGGCTCCCCTTAAGAGGGTTTGGGCATCTACGCTTGGGTGCCCCGTTGTGGCCACGATGTTGTGCGTGCAGTAGGCCTTCAGGGTTCTTCCCGGTGGAGGAAAGGCAGTGCCCAGTGTCTTGTCCAGTTTCCCTGTTCATGAGGTTAGCCACTTCTGAAGAGGGCAGGTGGAATGCCTTAGGCGTTGAGTTCCAATTACTGTTTAATAGTCACATTTCTGTATCAGTTCTAGGAGCAAGAAGGGCAGTCTACAGCTTGTTCATTTAGTCCGTTCAGACTTTACTGGGGTGAGAAGCCTCACTCCTGAGGGCCGTGGCTGGGTTTGGGGCGTGGACATCGGTGCCGAGTAGGAGCTGTTTCCTGATGCAGAAGCATGTTGGTCTGGGATGGGATGGGGAGGCTGTGCGATCCTGGCCTTGTTAGTCCATCGAGCAAACAGCTGGCCCGGGCCTGGCCCAGATAGGCCCCTGCGGTACAGTGATGAATAAGAATGTTTCTGCCTTGAAAAATCCCACGTCTTGTTTATTTTGCCCACTTAAGGCCTGAGCGTGTAGATAAGAGAAATTGGTAGAAAGTGAAACAGGAAGTGGCACAATGAGTATCTCAGGTACCCTGTGAGGTAATAGTCTCTGGCCCCAGGCTGGGAAGCATTGACTAGCATTTGGAAATCTTTTTGTCATAGAAATTTCTTTTTGGTTGAATCAAATTCCACTATTAACATAGAAAAAGAACAACCAACATGGGTTGAATACTACTGGCATTGTTTAGCCCTTTACGAGTCTTAATTCATATTAAGATCCTAAAAGCTATGAAGTATTGTGAGCTGATTTCAGATGAGGAAATTGAGGCACACAGAGGGTAAGTGACTTGCCCAAGGCGATAAGAACACGCACAGCGGTGGTGGGATTTGAATCCAGGAGGAGTTTAGCTCCAGAGCCCAAGCTTTTGGCCACTTTGCTACTGTATGAGTTTTAGCACAGTCTGACCAGGAAAGTGGTATGGTGGTGATAAGGTGCCTGTGTCTGAGAGAAGTAATTTTATGTTATGTTTTGAATTAGGAAGGTTTGCCTAATGAAATTTTTGCTTTTAATTAATTAATTTATCTTTGGCTGCACTGGGTCTTTGTTGCTGCGTGCGGGCTTTCTCTAGTTGCGGCGAGAGGGGGCTACTGTTCATTGCAGTGCACGGGCTTCTCATTGTGGTGGCTTCTCTTGTTGCAGAGCATGGGCTCTAGGCGCGCGGGCTTCAGTAGTTGTGGAACATGAGTTTAGTTGCTCCGCGGCATGAGGGATTTCCCAGACCAGGGCTCGAACCCGTGTCCCCTGCGTTGGCAGGCGGATTCTTAACCACTGTGCCGCCAGAGAAGTCCAAATGAAGTTTTAAAAATAGTTATATCTACTGGTATTTAAAATTTTTTTATTGGAAAAATTTTTATTCAGCTATTATTCACATATAGTGTTATATTAATTTCAGGTGTACAGCATAATAATTCTATATTTGAAGCTTTGCAGAATAATCACCACAATAAGTCTAGTTAAGATCCATTACCATACATAGTTACAAAAATTTTTTTTTCTTGTGATGAGAACTTTTAAGATTTACTCTCAAAAAAAAAAAAGATCTACTCTCTTAGCAAATTTCAAATAATGCAGTACAGTGTTATTAACTGTAGTCACTATGCTGTGTATTACATCCCCCATTTCTTTTTTATTTTATAAATGGAAGTTGGTACATTCTGACACCCTTCATCCATTTTGCCCACTCCCCACCTCTGCCTCTGGGAACTACCAATCTGTTCTCTGTATCTGTGGACTTGGTGTTCTGTTCTGTTTTGTTTTGTTTAAGATTCCACAAGTAAGTGAGGTCATATGGTATTTGTCTTTCTCTGTGTGACTTATTTCACTTAGCATAATGCCCTCCAAGTCTATTCATGTTGTCACAGATGGCAAGATTTCATTCCTTTTTATAGCTGAGTAATATTCCAGTGTATATACCTACCACATCTTCTTTATCCATTCATCTATCAGTGGACACTTAGGTTGCTTCTGTGTGTTGGCTATTATAAATAATGCTGCAGTGAACATAGGTGTATATATATCTTTTCAAGTTAGTGTTTCAGGTTTCTTTGGATAAATACCCAGAGGTGGAATTGCTGGGTCATATGGCAGTTCTATTTTTAATTCTTTGAGGAACCTCTGTACTGTTTGCTATAGTGGCTGCACCAGATTACAATCCCACCAGCAGTGCACGAGGGCTGCCTTTTCTCCACATCCTAACCGACCTTTGTTATCTTTTGTCTTTTTGATGATGGCCATCTCACAGGTGTGGGGCGATACCCACTAGTATTTAAGAAACACCTAGACTGTGCTTAGCCCTGCAGACATTTATGGAGCATGTACTGTGGGCGGAGCACTGTTTTAAGTACTGGGGATGTCATGGGGAACAAAAAAAGAAAATCACTGCCCTTGTGGAGCTGGCAGTTTAATGGAGGCATATAGAGAATAAGTAAGAAATAGAATAAATTATAAGTTATGCAGTTTGTTAGAAGGGCATCAGTGCTATATGGTGGCAGATTGGAGGAAGATTTGGGTGATGGGAGTTGCAGTTTTACTTCAAGAGGTCAAGGTAGGTCTCTTTGAGGAGGCCTGTACTTGGTATTTGAGCCAGCCCCTGAAAGCTGTGAGAGAATTAGAATAGCTAGCAAGGTCCCGAGGCACCGCCAAGAGGGAGTGGGGAGAAATTACGGGGTTTGGTCCCCGCCCTTTGAGAGCTCCGTGTTGTTGGGGAGATAAAGCTGGATCCAAGTGCTGAAATGGAGGAACGGAGAGGAGGGAGAGAGGAGCAGTGTGTATTGGAGGGTCTGTTAAGGCTTTGGGGAGGGAGTGGCCACTTGGAGACCTGCATTAGCCCAGAGCCTCACAGGGGAGGTGTGTTTTATGCTTTGAATGGGAGCCAGAGCCCTGCTGAAGTGTGGCTGTAGAGATTGGGATGGGTGTGTCAAGGTCAAGTGACCGTTGCTCAATTCCAGGTTCAGGAGCTTGGAGGTTGGTTCTTGAGCAGAGATTAACACGGTGACCTTGACTGCTGGGTCCGTAAGTAACGACTGATGTTGAAAAAGATTGGTCTCACAGTGGCACATGGGCTGGGTTGAAGGCAGCAATCTTTAAAAAAATTTTTTTTTAATTGGGGTGTAATTGAAGTACAATATTAGATAAATTTTGGGTGTACAACATAGTGATTCACAATTTTTAAAGGTTATCCTCCATTTATAGTCATTATAAAACATTGGCTATATTCCCTGTACTGTGCAATATATCCTTGTAGCTTATTTATTTTATACACAGTAGTTTGTGTCTCTTAGTCCCCTACCCCTATCTTGCCTCTCCCCCTGGTGACTGCTAGTTTGTTCTCTAGATTGGTAAGTCTGTTTCTGTTTTGTTTCATTCACTAGTTTGGTGTATTTTTTTAGATTCCACATGTAAGTGATATAATGTAGTATTTGTCTTTCTCTGTCTGATTTATTTCATTAAGTATAATACCCTCCAGGTCTATCCATGTTGCTGCAAATGGCAAAATTTCATTCTTTTTATGGCTGAGTAGTAGTCCAGTGTGTGTGTGTGTGTGTGTGTGTGTGTGTGTGTGTGTGTGTGTGTGTGTGTATCACATCTTCTTTATCCGTTCATCTGTTGATGGGCACTTGGGCTGCGTCCGTATCTTGGCTACTGGGAATAGTGCTGCTGTGCCCGTTGGGGTGCATGTATCTTTTCGATTTAGTGTTCTTGTTTTTTTTCGGATATATACCCAGGAGTGGAATTGCTAGGTCATATGGTAGCTCTGTTTTTAGTTTTTTGAGGAACCTCTGTACTGTTTTCCACCGTGGCTGCAGCAGTTTGCATTCCTGCCAGCAGTGGATGAGGGTTCCCTTTTCTCCACATCCTGGAAAGACAGCAGTCTTAGACAGAGTGGAAGCCCGTCAGCAGTGGTGGTGCAGGCCTGGGGTGCGGACGGCTTGGGCCGATTTGCCGGCAGGAGGGGTGGAGGAGGACAGGTCTGAGCTGTATTTCTGATGAGCGGGTAGAGACCTTGACGCTTGGAGGTGACGGCAGGAGAGCCGTGTAGGACGACCCTCAGGTTTGCCCAGGGGCAGGGGGTGTGACGGCCTCTTGGACACACGGGGGCCCTTCCCTTGGCAGGGACCCCTGGCGTTGAGAAGTCTGGTGTCGTTGTTTCTGGGGAGACAGTGCGTAGAGCCTGGAGGTGTTTGGCGGTGGGGCCGCAGCTGTGGGTTAAGTGGTCCTGCACGTACTGTGGGGTCTGACCTAACCTGCCCGAGCCTTGGCTCCTGTGGGAAGGTTGGTGTTTATCTCCATGTGTGGTGGAGTGAGAAGCTGGGGCTGCAGATAGGGATTGGGGCCCTGTGGCTCCAAGAGTGGGTTAACAGTCAGAGGGCGTTAGTGAAGCGGGGTCTGGGTCCAGGAGGATGGGGGGCAGGGCGACCAGGAGAGCCTTGGGCTGGGGGAGCTGGAGGCACAGGAAGGGTGGGTGTTTCCGCAGCCAGCGGTGCAGCTTCGGGAGAGGATAGAGCCGTGCCAAGAGCACGGGTGCCGGGCAAGTGCCGAGGCGGCGTTTAATTGGATCTGCCCTTTTGCTTCTGTTGCAAGCACCTTCTCTTTTTACCCACCTGGTCTGTGACTTCTGGTCACAGTGTGGCATGGTAGGTCTCAGAGAAGATTTTGGAAGCACATTTGAGTGAGATATTTATGCCACTTGTAAGTCAAAATCTATCAGGTGCTCATTTAGGGGATTCTTTATGTTTGGGGATTTTAATTATCATTAAATTTTATCTTGTGCGATTAAACTTAAACACCAAAAAAAGGCTCTTGGAGAGACGAGTGATGTCAAACCAATTTTGAGACTGTGTTTTGGTGGCGATTTTAGACAGGTAGAATGTTTACTTACAGTGAACATGTAAGGGATCACTTGGGAATTTCTGGCTTTCAGTGGTGCCATTCTAGTGTCATTCTTTTTTTCAATAAGTATTTATTGAGTGCCTGCTGTGTGCCAGGCACTGTTATAGACAAGTTCACCACCCCTGTGGGATTTGAAGAACTGTTTTTGTGTTTTGGGAAATTTTGTGTTTCTTTGAAACAACTGTTAAAGCATGTTCTTTCTCAATAGGGTGATTCTGAAGAAGATATGGAGGATCAGTCTCAAGAGCAGAGGTAAGGAAAAAAATGGGGGCAAATCCATGCTAAGTTTCTCTGGCCACTTTGGATGCTGTCTGAAGTCTTGGGATATGTCTGTGTTTATGTATTTAACATTATCTGTGATATATCTTTCTCTTTGGCATTTGGGGTATCTATACTCTAATAATGAATATGGCTTTGTTTTAAAATAAGGTTTGCACTGACAGCTGTTAGGACACGCCCCCCCAACCTCACTTTCCCATGGCGTGCATACACCATCCTGTCTACAGACATCTGTTGAGCATCAGGCAGTGTGCTGGGTGCTGGACGTAAAACACTGAACAAGACCTGTTTGCGTGTAGTAGGGAAGTCAGACATTATTGTAAACAAAACAAAATAGTTATGCTTACAGTAGGAACTATCAAGAATTCAGTTGCTGTGGTAGGGAATAAGGAGATGGATAGCATGCTTAGGTGGTTGGAGGTGACATATGAGCTGGAGTCTGGAGGCTGTGTGGGAGCAGCCAGGTGGCAAGCAGAGGGAATGGCAGGGGCAAGGGGCCTGTGGTGAGGAGCACTGGTGGCCATCCAGGGACGTGGAGAAGGTCAGTGTGGTTTTGTAGGATAGTGAGATGAGGTAGGACCTTAGAGGCCATAGTGAGGAGGTTCGGTTTTAACTTCTTTAAGTGTGGGATGAGTTGTTAGAAGATTTTAAGCAGGGGCCAGCAAATCAAAAGATATTACATTTTTTAAGGGAATGCTTTGGTCATGGGGCACCCTTGGTTAGTTGTCGTCAGACTGGGATATCTGGTCCCTTGGAGGCACCTGAAGACCCTAAGTGGTACCTGGGCGTGGGGATAACTTTCAGAGAATCAGCTTCTAGATCCCCAACATCCACATATTCTCCTAAAACTGATCTGAGGTCGCAAGTTCTCCTTTTCCACCTCTTCTTTCGCAGTCTCACGTCTCCACTTTGCCAAACGAAGGCAGACCTCTTTTCGGGCCCCCATCCTGCTTTGTGCTTCATCTTGGGCAAAGGGACAATTTGAAGTATTGGTATTGGTTAGGGGAAAGGGATTTAATTCTGGATGACGAATTCATTAGTAACTTTGGTGGTTTTCAAATCTTTACTCTCTATAATATTGAAGGAGAATCCAATCAAATTGTCAGTTGTTAGACCATCAAAAAGTGATTTGTGGATAAAATGCTGAGGGAGTGTAGAGCGTATAGGGTCAGTGCTTTAACAAAGCTCCTTCCATTCACATCTATTTATGTGAACAAGCTTTTTCAGGGTTTACATTAAAAAAAAAAAAAGGGACAAGGAAAATAAGATTAAATTGATGCTAATTAACCCTGTCTTATTCTAGCAGTAATAGCCATATAAACCAATTAGGGGGGGAAAAGTCCCATAAATCTCATTAAAGGGTGCATTTTCAATAAAATTTGAACTTTATGTTTAATTAACTATCAAAATTTGTAAAATTTGTTAGATCAGTTGTGTGCTAATAAAAATTATGATAATTCAGAAGAAAAAAATTTGACACTTAGACCCTGTGGTCACAGGATATTTAAAAAACCCCAGGATCTCAGTTTATACCCATAGTTTTGTTGAGAAAGGCTTTGAACATGAAGCTATATTAGGTTAAAATTCTTTGAGGGAATATCCAGCAATACAGGAAAGCCTATCTGTACATTTTAAAAAATGAATAATGATGGATATCATTATATGGTATTTAGATTCCTTTGAATATATTTTAAAAAGTGAGTTTTATTAAAAAAGCCAATATTTATAATAGGCCAGAAATTGCATTCTTTGCAGACATTCATATTCATAGTATAACATAAAAAATTTTTTTCTCCTTGACTTATATGTATGTTTTTTTAATTTATTTTTTTAATTGAAGCATAGTTGACTTACAGTGTGTTAATTTCTGCTGTACAGCAAAGTGATTCAGTAGTACAGCATTTTTTTTTTCTTACGTGGGCCTCTCACTGCTGTGGCCTTTCCCGTTGTGGAGCACAGACTTCGGACGCGCAGGCTCAGCGGCCATGGCTCACGGACCCAGCCGCTCCGCGGCACGTGGGATCTTCCCGGACCAGGGCGCGAACCCGCGTCCCCTGCATCGGCAAGCGGACTCTCAACCGCTGTGCCACCAGGGAAGCCCAGTAGTACAGCATTTTAAGTGTTGGGATTACTTAAATATACGGGGCAGAGTTCAAAGTTTGTCACAATCGTATCTGAGTGTCTGGGATCAAAAAGAGCTGAGGAATGCTGACGCTGGTTCCTGCTGAAGGTGGTGCGGACAGCGGCACATGGAAAGTTCTGAGATGAATTTGGGTTGACTCAGCTGTGGAGAGTGAGAGAAAGAGGAACCACGGAGGGCTGCTCGGATTTGGCTGGAGCATCTGGGGTGACGAGGACGGTGATGGGAAAGGTCTAGCGCAAGGGCAGTCAGGAGCTCTCCTTGGTTGTTCTAGGAATCTCAGACTTGATGGGACACATCCTGTCCCGGGAAGATGCAGGTAGGCAGTTGAGGTGAGTGTGGAGCTAGGAAGGCCGGGCTGCATCTCCAGGGGCATTGTCCTGTGTGCCTTTGCATTGGTCTTCCTCTTTCAGAGGTGTATTTCTCTTCTTTCTTATTAATTAGAACTAGTTTCTTTTCACCCACTTCCTGTCACACTTAAAGGTGTGACGTAGATTTTATCCTTCGTGCTCTTTTTTTAAAAAATATTATTTATTTGGTTGCACCGGGTCTTAGTTGTGGCTCGTGGGCTCCTTAGTTGCGACGTACATGTGGGATCTAGTTCCCTGACCAGGAATCGAACCCGGGCCCCCTGCATTGGGAGCGCGGAGTCTTACCCACTGCACCACCAGGGACGTCCCCTTTGTGCTCTTTTGACACAGGCGACCAGAGTGAGGGTGTGGAGGTGAGGGGGAGTGGAGTCAGTGGCTTTCAAACGTTTGGACAGTGACTCAGATGAAAGACATTTTATATCATGATTACTCAATACCCACAGGCAATATATGTGGATGTACGAATATGTACACCTGTGTTTATTTATGTATAAAATAGCACTTACCTTTGCTGCCTGTGGTGTACTGTATTTTCTATTTTCATTTTTTAAAAAATTGTGGCAAAATTTACATAACATTTACCATTTTAGCCACTTTTAAGTGTGCAGTTCTGTGGCATTAAGTACATTCACATTGTTGTGTAGCCGTCACAACCACGGAACTTTTCTATTTCATTTTCTTTTGTTAAAAAAATGCTGGTTGCCACTACTGAATTGATTTCAAAACTCACAGTGTGGTCTACCCTGATTTATATGTTTTAATCTTCTCAATATCAAATATTCCAGTGTTTTGCTGTTATTTTATCCCTAGTCCCTTTCCTCACAGCTGGACTTCCAAGCCTCTTGGGGTTTTTTTGGTTGTCGTTGTTGAGGTTTTTTGCCTTTTGTGTAAGGGCAAGATGATGATGAAGGTTGGATGCTGCAACCAGAAAACCTTCTTTGTGTCCATTTTCTGAAAATGTAGCTTCTGGTGTTCTCTCTGAGTCTAATGAATGAATTCTCTCTGAGTCTAATGTCCTGTGATGGGTCAGTCAGTCACCTAAGTACTTACTGTTCGTTTACCTTCTACTGTGCAGTTGGGATTTTAAAAAAATGAAGATTTTAATACCTTCAAAGCTCATAGAATCTCTTGCTACTTTTAAATTAGCCCTTTTGCTTTAGCATAGATTTAGATTTACGGAAAAGCTGTAAAGGTGGTACAGAGCATTCCCATTTACCCTTCACACAGTTTACCCCAGTGTTAATGCCTTATGTTACTGTGGTACATTGGTCACAACTAAGAAACCAACATGTGTACATTACGGTGAACTAAACTCCACACTTTATTCGGATCTCCCTGGTTTTTCCCTAATGGTCTCTGTCCCATGATCCTATCCAGGATTGTCATGTAGTCATGTCTCAGGACCCTCTTGGTTGTGACAGTTTGTCAGACTTCCCTTGTTTTCGAAACCGTGGCAGTTTTGAGGAGTTCATCCTTCAATTTTGGGTTGTCTGAGGTTTTTTCTCATGGTTAGATTGAGGTTATGGGTTTGGAGGAGGAAGCCCGCAGTTATAAGTTGCCATTCTCCTCATATATCAAGGGTATCGACTGTCAGCATGACTTAACACTTTGATGCTGACCTTGACCACCTGGCTGAGGTACTGTTTGTTAGCTCTCTCCACTGAAGTTCTTCTTTTCTTACCTTTTTCCATACTACACTCTTTGGAGGGAAGTCATTAAGTGGAATAAGCTCCACCTCTATAAATTATTTAGAATTCCTCTGTATGGAAGATTTGTCTGTTCTCTCTCATTTATTGGTTTATTCAGTTATTTATTTACGTCATGGGTATTTATTTTATACTTTGGGTTATAGGCCAATACTAGGTTTGCCCTAAATGCCATTTATTCTTAACCTTATTTATGAAGTCATTAGTATCTCCTTACACATTTTTCAAACATTTTTGTGATTTTCATTTTAATTACTACCCTGCTACCCTAACCTTAATGATATTAAGGTGAACTTGAAGTCAGCACAGGCAGCACATATGAATTCCACAAAATGAATGCTTTGTCTCTGAGAGAACCCATGTAGAGGAACAGCTACTAACTTGGGAAATAGATTTGACCGTAAAACGGAGTCTCAGTACCTCCTAGGAAAAGTGTAGTCCTAGGACAGGTGGCGGTGGCACTGACCTCTGTCATTGGAGAGAGTCTGGGCAGTGAAGGGGGCTCTGTGTTTCCCCCCAGACTGGCCAAGGCGGGGTCCTGGCTGGACCACTGTAGATTCTGGGGCGCAGGGTTCTAGAGCAGCTTGCCTGTGATCTCAGACAGAGTTTGGGAAAGCTTTTAGGGTAATTGGCCTCATTGAAGATTTTGTTTATATTATCTTGACTTCATCTTCTGTGAATGCTATGCAACTGTACTTGGTTGAAAGCCAGAAAAGCAGTATTTGAAAAACGTTCTCCCCTCTCTCCTCTCCATCCCCATTTTTCTCTTGGGTGTTCTCAAATATCAGCAGTAATCTGTTCCTCTGCTGAGAAAGAAAGATTGCTGTTGGGGATTCAGTGACGGGAGCAAAGGACAGCGAGCTGACTTCAGCTCTTCCTAGAGCTGACACTGTCTGGGAAGCTGGTCTGGCTCTCTGGACGCATCTCCAAAAGGCCTTTTTGGGGTATATTTGTTAGAATGTGAAAAGTTTAAGCGTCGGCAAAGTATGCATAGTATATTAATTCTGCTTTTAAAATGGTTAGGTAAAAATCATAAATACTGACCGGCCAGGGGGTGTCTGTGGAAGGGTTTTTTTTGTTTTGTTTTTCTTTTAATGTACTTTTATCTGATTGGTAGCAGCAGCAACATGTGTTCTCCTGAAACCGTTTTCGTCAGAACATGAAGAAAATCTCGTTAACCTTTCAGCAACACACTGAAAGATGTAATTGCAGATAGAAGCGACTTAATCTTCAGGGAGCTTCCTTCTGGCACTGAGTTATCTCAGAGCCCCCATGGGGAAGGGAACTACTTTCCACTTTTCTTTGTTTCTCTTCAGAAACCAAAAGCTGTGTTTTTAGCACAACGTTGACGTTCCTTCTGTGTTGGTAGGCTCGTAGGGCGTTTTTAACCTGAACTTGCCTCCCCAGGGCTGCATCCTGGACGCTCCTCTCTTCCCATCTGTCGTTTCCCTGGGTGGTGGCGCCTGCTCTCTTGGGTTTTTAAAGAGAGAGAAGGAACTTGAACTCGGTGGTACCTTCTGCCCAGGGGTCGCACCTGTGCAGTTGCCCAGCGAGCTCTCCTGTGCTTTCCGGTGCCGCCCAGTCAGCGTGTCCTGAACTGAGCTCCTGGGCTCAGTCCCCTCAGGTTCCCGGCCTCCCCCACGGCCCTCCCCGACCCCCGCTTCGGTTGCTCCCCTGGCATAGCCCCGCCCCCTCTGCTGGCCGGTGCCCCCGTACATTCATTTGCATAAGTCAGAAATCAGGACGCCCCTTGCCTCCTCTCATAGGCCTCGTCCCCAGCGGGTCACCAGGTCTGGCTGCATCTTCTTCACATGGTCTCCTGCCTTGGTTTTACAGCTACCTGTCTGAGTCTCAGTCAGCTGACCCCCCGGCACCTAATCCACTACCTAACACCTAGGAGAGGAGGTGCTAAATGAAGGGATGCACCCTCCTGTTTTTAAGTCTTTTAAATTGATTGCTTGTCATGCTTCACGTGCTCTTCATATCCAAGCACACAAACCACATTTGCCATTGAAACCACAGTACTGGGACTAGGATTAGGGGTTGTAGTTTTTAAATTGGGTTACTGCGGTTGGCGTGTTTTTAACGAGAATGGGTTATTAGCTCTATCTCTGTGTGCCCCGTGGAACCTTCTACAGGGTCATGTGGCCCCGAGAGGGGAGTCAAGGTTTTCGTGGTCCTGACAGTGTGAAGTGAATTTCCTTTGACTGTAATAGGGCTCATAATTTAGGTGTTGGCCTTAGAATACAAGCTTTAAACAGGGTTCTTGGTATATATTAAAGTTGTTAAGCCACAAAACCCTTTTCAGATTTTTTTGGGGTTGTGAAATTTCTAGCAAAGCTTTTGACACTTATATAATTCGTTAACCCTCAATTGAAATCAATTAGAAAAATAGGATAATAGGATCAGAA
Source organism: Mesoplodon densirostris (assembly GCF_025265405.1). Lineage (NCBI taxonomy): Eukaryota > Metazoa > Chordata > Mammalia > Artiodactyla > Ziphiidae > Mesoplodon > Mesoplodon densirostris. The sequence goes on from NC_082661.1 coordinate 236,139,881, forward strand.
TCTTAATTCAGATTTTCACTGAAATTTTTACTTTTCCTGGATATATTATTTTACATACTCTGGAGTGATTAGGCTTGTGCTAATTTGTATCTTTATAGGGAAAAGATATATTTGAACCAACTTTCATAATTCCAGGTGTATTTTGAAGGTTAATTTAGAACAAAAACAGGCAAACCACTTCATTAATGTTGCTATTCCAGAAACAAAAATGGGGAATTGAAGTCTGGAGAGCTTGGGTGTGTTCTGTAAATGTGGTCGTCCGGTGCCAGGACCTCAGTGTCGATTATGTTGGACTTGGGGATGCCTTGAGGGGAAGCGGCTAAAGGAAGCACGGGAAGTCCTGCCCTCAGCTGGCGTCCTTCCACAGGGCACTCAGGGGCCTGGCTGGTTGCTTACACACTTGTCGCAGTATTTAACAGGGCAGTAACTATGGAGTCCCTGCCGTCAGGTGGGTGCTCTGAAGAAAGAGTGAGGCAGATTCAACAGCTCAGGAAGACTTGCCCACGGAAATTACCACATGGTTAAAAAGTGTCTAAGAAACTCGGAGAAGCTGATTTTAGACCAGAGAGAAGGTAGTGCTGTGAGCAAGAGAGAGACTTGGGTGTTTTGTCGCTGGAAACCCAACTTAGGTCTTAAGAGACAAGCTGACGTTTTGTCTGTTTGGCCCTACTTTATTGTGCTTCGGGTCGATGAGAAATAAAGGTACCCTAGGTGGAGCCCAGGGTATTGGCAGCAGTGTTGATTAGCTCTGTAAAGGCGTTCGAGACGTGTCGTGACACCAAGCTTCTTATTGCTTACGAAGGGGGCAGAACCTGGGATTTCAGGGTTCCAAGGAGAAATATGGTTTCCCAAGGCAGTGTTCTCTGTCTAGGAACACCGATACTGCGATGATGGGGTCTCCTGGGAGCTTGTTACTCTCATTTTAAATGAATTGTCATCAAATTATGAGTTTGTTGTTAGAGTCTTCCACAGAGGAAATAGGACTCCAGAGTAACAGTGATCCCCGCCCCCAATAAATGTAACAAAAGAGCATTGGCACTAAACAAGTGATTACTGTGGCAGCCTGGACAGTATTTCTCAGATGTGCTCAATAAAGCTGTTTTTGGAACCGTTACTTTAGGGTTTGCCATTGCATCTACTTTGTAAATGATGCAAGAAAAAGTTTCATTTGCTAAGTGTAGTCCTTCCCAATGCTTTCCCCCAAAGTAGTGGGAATGGACTTTTGAAAGGTCTGCTGTGAGCATGAAAAATCTTTGAATTAAAAAAAATTTAAAAATTTATTGAGAATTTTTAGTCATTTAACAATTACTCACTGGTTATTCCTTTTTTTTTTTTTTTCCTCCAGAAATCTTTTAATAAAATTCATGTTTCAGGAAGATGGCCGTGTTTACCTCCTGGCATTCTCTCTCTGCTCCACAGATACTTATCCCAGTCTGAGAAGCATGGGTTTAGGGCCGTACCTGCTTTTTCCCTCACTCCAAGTCCTGTGGTTTCTACCCAGTTTGTCCAAGTAAACACGGCTCTGAAGGACATGAGGCTGTTGGGTTAAAACTAAACTTCTCCGGTAGAAAAGAGGATTTGCCACCTGTGGGATGTCCGGAGGAGCCCACGGCCGCTGTCGAAGGTAGTTCCCAGGGAACAGCTTCTGTAAAAGCAGAGGCACAACCTCCCGAGTGACCTCTGTGAAAATGTGCACAGTAACTAATCCACGTTGATGTCATGCTTTGTACAGTGGTGACTTTCAGGGTTATGGTGCCCTGTGGATGTTGGTTCCTTTAGCTGCCACTAAGTTATTAATAATAGGTGAAGTCCAGTTTGAATAACATGCAACAGTGTTCCAGTTGATAGTCACGGCAGGTGTGTGTATGTACTGTGCATTTTTTGTGAAGTAATTCTTCTGGGAACATGATTCATCTTTACCTCTCAAAATCAGGCCATGTTAATCCAATTAATCCATTCAAAACTGGATTTAAGTCATTGCCCTTGTACTTTATGGTTTACAGAGTACTTTCACATGCCTTGTCCTTAGAAAACCAGGTGGGTATGTGCTGGTATTCTCATTTTATAGATGAGGAATGAGTCCATAAAGGCAAAACAGTTTAAGATCACAGAGCTGTGTGGTGGCAAGACAGGCACATAAGTTGAGGTGTCCCCTTTCTAGATATGCTTGTCTACCTTGTCTCTAAAGTGGAATAGGTTAGAAGACCATTTTCACAACTAGATATACGGGTACCTGCTTTCTGCAGAAGGAGACTAAGTCGAAGACTGATAGGTGAAAACAATTGAATTCTCTGGTGAGCTTTAGTAATAGTGGGGGGTTCCTGGGAAACTCCTGAAAAAAATGAGCATGGCTCTTGTAAGACAGACCCGAGCTGGGTCTTCAATAATCCTTTACCGGGTGCTAGATGCCTTCTTCAGTTTACACTATTTCTGGGTGTTGCTCACCCACTGACTGTCAGCTGCATAGCTTTTGGAATAGTCTGCAAAGTTCAAATCTGGAATTTTGGGATTATTTGTGGAACATACGCCACTGTCACGTGTGCTGAGAGGTTGCCCTCTGTCCTGGACGGACGTGCTATCCTGGTAGCTTGCTTTGCTTTGTGATTAGATATTTTCAGCTTCAAGTAACAGAAAACCCTGACCCAACCAGCTCAAACAATAAAGACTGTATTATGTCACCTAACAAGAAGCCGGGAGCAGGGTGGTGCTGGCTTGGTTTGCTGAGCAGGTGGGCGTCAGCACCGGGCAGCCGGGTCCTTCCCACCTGTCTGTGCTGCTGGCTGCCGGTCCTGCCCAGCTCCCCCCGGGCCTCACGGCCTCTGGCCGCCCGCTTGAACATCCGTGGGCAGCCTAGGACAGCCTTCCTCCTGCGCCTCTTTCTCAGGAGCGCCCCTCGGCGGCTTCCGCTTACGCCTCACACGTCAACATGGGTCCACGGTCACCCTGAACCCCTCCCCGGCTGAGGGCTTGGTGGGGCCACTGGATTGGCAGGGTTTACCCCAGCCCTGGGGAGTGGTGCTCCCCGCACACTGCAGGCTGTGCCCGGGGAGAGCGGGGAGGAGGGCCAGGCCGGCTGCAGTAGTGACACCGGCTATCACTTGTGCCCAGTGCGGAGCGGAGGCGCTGGGGCGGCATTTCTCAGAGCGCAGTCCTGGAACCAGCAGAATCAGCACCGCCGGGGAACCTGTTAGGCCGGCTTCCAGACCCCACCCCAGGCCCAGCTTAACCAGGAGCTCCAGGGGAGGGGCCGGCGAGCTGCTTTCACAGGCCCTCCAGGGGATTCTGATGTGGCTCAAGTCCAGACTTGGATGCCCTTGGTCCAGGATGAGGCATCTGAAGGAGCGCATTTCAAAATCCACCTTTGGCTGAAGGTGATGAGATGCAGAAATGGTCTTGGAGGTGAAGCAGCGGGTGGCAGTTGGGAGACAGGCTGTGCTCAGTGCGGCTCCTGGTCGCTGGCCCGGGGTGTGAGCCAACCTAGGACTGCTGCATTCCTTTCATGGGACCAGCCTTCCGCCAGCCGATCCGATTTTCCTAAATGAGTTCTGTCCTGGTTATGGGGTGGGGGTGGGGAGTGGGGATCCCCCCCATCGGGGTCCGTCGGAGTCCACTGTGCCCCAGCAGGCCATCAAGGTCGGCTTCCAGGCAGAACTGAGGAACTTTCTCAGGGATAATTCATTCATTATAAGGGAAGTGAGTCTGGCAGGAAACCTTGGCCCAGGAACAGAAAGTCTCAGTTATGGGATGGGAGTGGCCACTGGCAGTACAGGGTGTGTGTGTACTTGGATCTGCCTCCTGGCCCAGCTCCCTCTGGGCACATGGCTGTGTGTGTGTGTGAGTGTGAGTCTGTAGGGGGCTTGTTGGGGGCAGGACGAAGGATACTACTTCAGTAAAAACTGAAAGAAATGGGGCTTCCCTGTTGGCGTAGTGGTTGAGAGTCCGCCTGCTGATGCAGGGGACACGGGTTCGTGCCCCGGTCCGGGAAGATCCCACATGCCGCAGAGCAGCTGGGCCCGTGAGCCGTGGCCGCTGAGCCTGCGCATCCGGAGCCTGTGCTCCGCAACGGGAGAGGCCACAACAGTGAGAGGCCCACGTACTGCAAAAAAAAAAAAAAAACCTGAAAGAAATGTTCTAAAAGTTCTGTCAGGAACTGGGGTGGGCCGGAGCAGCATAGGCACCAGCCACACTGAAGGGCACTTGCACATCCTGCCTGACCTTCCCCCCTCCAGCCTGGGTCCGGGGTGCTGGCCTGGCCGCGGGAGCGGGGCTGGTGCCCAGGGGTGGGTGGGAGCTGGAGAGAAGGGAGACAGTTGGGACCAGGGCCTGGGCTGGCTGAGCCTGCCCTGTGCTCCCCAAGCGGTCCACAGACGGGGATTCCCTGGGGCTCTTTCGTGGTGCAGTGGGAGAATCTGCCAGCGACGGGGGCAGGACGGAGGAGGGCAGGAGGAAGAAGCCCAGGTTCAAGTGTGCTGTGTTCGTTTCCCAGGGCTGCCATAACACAGTACCACAGACGGGGCGGCGTAAAACAACAGAAATGTGTTCTCTCCGTTCTCAAGGCCAAGGTGTTGGCCGCTCGCCCTTTGAGACCCGCGGGGAGTCCCTCCTTGCCTCCTCTGAGCATCTGCTGCTTCTCCGGGGACCTTCGTGTCCCTTGGCTTGCAGCCACATGCCACCACCTCTGCCTTTGCCACACATGCCGCTCTCCCTGTGTGTCTCCGTGTCTTCACACGGCTGTCTTCTTAAAAGGACGCCAGTCGTAGTGTGTCAGGGGCCCGCCCTACCCCAGTATGGCCTGATCTTAACTACTTATGTCTGCAGCAACCCTGTTTCTAAGTCAGGTCACATTCTGAGGTCTGAGGTAGGACTTGAGCACGTCATCTTAGGTGGACATGGTTCAACCTGTTACATACAGAGACTCACTTGTGAGCCCTTTGAGGGTCCCCTCACCTGCTTCCCCTGCCCTCCCTGAACCCTGGGGCTCCTAGGAAGTAACTTTGGGTTTGGACTGGCTGGGCGTTTTCATTCTGAGAGCTGCACTTACGGGTCACACAGCTTTCGGTTGCCAGGGCTCCAGGGTCAGTGTTAGGGCCCATGGATTTTCTTACAGACTCATTGAACCTAGCCTTTTGGTCGAATGAGTTTTATTTCTAAATTATTTCTTTGTGTATCTGTAAGAGCATATCCATGGGAATTCTTTATTTACACAAAACTGTGGGCACCGGGGACAAGTATTTTTTATGATTTTTTTTTTTAATTTGTGGGAAATAAGTGGGAAGGTTGAAGAATATTTTGGAATACACTGAAGTTTAGCAAACAGGCAAAGCCTTGAAATCAAACCACAGTCCTTTGATTAGAATTCAGAAAGATACAACTACTGAAAATGCTGCCAGGCCATGTGTGCTGTGTTGGGGCTTCATGTGGAAGTATCAGTATCTTAAACTTGTTTCATTTTTACTTTAAACCCAGCAAGTGAATCCTTGTGGGTTGATGCACATGCTGAAGCACATCCCTGTGAGCCATTCATGGAGGGAGAATCCTTTGGTCTTCCCTGGAAATGCTTGAATCAAGATGAGTCTCTTTCTGCCTCCGTATGTTTGGACTGCAATGATCCGGGTGTCTGATGGTGCCAACAGTGAGGCATAGCTGCTGTTACTGTGGGTTTTTTTTTTTTTTCATAAGTTCATTTATTTATTTTTGGCTGAGTTGGGTCTTCGTTGCTGCGCGCGGGCTTTCTCTAGTTGTGGCGAGCTGCGGCTACTCTTCGTTGTGGTGCGCGGGCTTCTCATTGTGGTGGCTTCTCTTGTTGCGGAGCATGGGCTCTAGGCACGCGGGCTCAGTAGTTGTGGCTCCCGGGCTCTAGAGCACAGGCTCAGTAGCTGTGGCGCACAGGCTTAGTTGCTCCGCGGCATGTGGGATCTTCCCGGACCAGGGCTTGAACCCGTGTCCCCTGCATTGGCACGTGGATTCTTAACCACTGCGCCACCAGGGAAGCCCTACTGTGGGTTTTAATACTTCATCCATCAGTCTACTTTCAGGTGGATGGATGTCCTATCCAAATTGCCTGTTGGTTTGACTTTCATGTAACTTTAATTAGCAGATTTATGTTTGGGGAACATCTGATCTGTGATCTTGAAATTGGTTATGGTTGGCGTAATTCTTGGGTAATTAGGCACTTTCACAGTGACTCCTCCAGTCATTAGAGGGCTGGGGTAATTTGAGGTTGAAATGTGAGAGCGAGGTGGAGAAAGCCCTTGCACTCTAGCCCTTAATCTTTTAATCCATTTAACCTGGGTTGTAAATTCAGGCTTCGTTTTAATTTGAAATGTGTTTAGGTAGTTGGGAATGGGTTTCATTAATTCACCACATTTAGACCATAATTAAGGGAGGTTATTCCTAATTGCCTAAACTCCTTAAAGTTACCGTGGGTACAGTAAGGGTCCATTAAAAGCGTGTTGCTCCCCGTTGGAAACCGAAATTCCAGGTTGAAAAAGTGAGCCGACAGCTAAAGGGAACAAGCACGACAAAAACAAAACCCAGTTCAGAGGTGCCTCCTGGGCCTTGTTTTTGTGAGTTCAGAAGTGTGTTTGTGGCATATGGAGTAGGTTCATGGACGCACAGGTATCAGGTAACCTGGTCTCTTGCTGAGTTTAAGGACCGTCTCTCACTTCAACGCACAACACTGTCTACATGTTCTTTTCTTTTTATTTCTGCTTTTGAATTGGGGCTAAAGGGGAAACTGGAGAAGGAGAGAGATGCTTCAGGAGACCTGCACACCTGTAATCTTGATTAATAAAAGGAGAGAGGGGGAGAAATAAGTAGAATAGGAAACTGGAACAAGAAAGGGAACAGCTAGATGGCCTGGATTGCATGGTTTTTTTTTGTTTGTTTGTTTGTTTGTTTTTTGTCTATGCCCTCCCCTCAACTTTGCGATTTTGACCAGGTGAATGTGGTTATAGGTTTTAATGGTATGACGTTAGATCTCCAGTCTTTTGTATTGTTTTCTCAGTGATCCCTGTCAGTTTTCTGTCCCTCTGTAAAAAGTAAAATCCTTTAGGAGGTTGGTAAAAATCACTTTTATTCCTATAAGTCTGTTTAGGGACAACTTTAAATATTTTGTTGCGTTGGTCATTTTATTCCAATTTGTATGGTCCGTGCATTTATTTTTTTTTAAACATAGTAAAAGCCCTCCATACACATTTAATATAGTTAATCTCTCTATTACTTTTTAGTAGGACAGATGGTCTCTGACTTACAGTGGTTCAGTTTACAGTTTTTCAGCTTTACAATATTGCCAAAGTGATACGCATTCAGGACTTCACTGGTGGCGCAGTGGTTGAGAATCCGCCTGCCAATGCAGGGGACATGGGTTCAAGCCCTGAAGATCCCACATGCCGTGGAGCAGCTAAGCCCGTGTGCGACAACTACTGAGCCTGCGCTCTAGAGCCTGCGAGCCACAACACCTGAGCCCACGTGCCACAACTACTGAAGCCCATGGGCCTAGAGCCCGTGCTCTGCAACAAGAGAAGCCACCGCAATGAGAAGCCCATGCGCTGCAACAAAGAGTAGCCCCTGCTCGCCACAACTAGAGAAAGCCTGCGTACAACAATGAAGACCCAACGCAGCCAAAAATTAAAAAAAAAAAAAAGTGATACGCATTCAGTAGGAATTGTACTTGGAGTTTTGAATTTGCATCTTTTCTCGGGCTAGTGATAAGAGGTACGATTCACTCTCGTGATGCTGGACAGGGCAGCCGGAGCTCCAACCAGCCCCGCCTTCACGAGGGGAAACAGCCGATACAGGCAGCCATTCTGCGCCCAGACACCCATTCTGCTCCCCACTTTCAGCACAGTATTCCATCAATTACATGAGATACTCAGTATTTTATTATAAAATAGACTTTGTGTTAGATGATTTTGCTCAACTGTAGGCTACTGTAAGTGTTCTGATCACATTTAAGGTAGGCTGGGCTAAGCTGACGGTCGGTGGGTTAGGTGTATTGCCTTTTCGACTTATGGTATTTTCAACTTAGGATGGGTTTGTCTGGATGTAACCCCACGGGAGGAACATCTGTATTTTGTAGAGTACTGCTTTTTTGTAGAGTATTTTTTTTTTTTTTTTTTTTTGTGGTATGCGGGCCTCTCACTGTTGTGGCCTCTCCCGTTGTGGAGCACAGGCTCCGGACGCGCAGGCTCAGCGGCCATGGCTCACGGGCCCAGCCGCTCCGTGGCATGTGGGATCCTCCCGGACCGGGGCACGAACCCGTGTCCCCTGCATCGGCAGGCGGACTCTCAACCACTGCACCACCAGGGAAGCCCTGTAGGGAACTTTTTTTTTTTAAGGTTTCTTTTAGTTTCCCAAATAAGGATTTTTAGTATCTAAGAATTATTTACGCTATTATAGTATGTGAGTTTTCTAAACTTACATAGCTTTTGGAGGCTGTCCCAGCGAGAGCTGTGAAGTCAGATGTGAGGCTCAGGTGGAGACGGGAAGGATGGCCAGAGGGAGGCAGGGTGTTTTTCCCGTCCTCAAGGTAGTTAGTAGCCCAGGGGCTGGAAGATGTGCTTGCAGCCAGACCCTCTGGGTTTGGAGCTCACTTCCTGCTTATTAACAAGTTGCCAAAACACTGTGCCTCCGTTTCCCCTTCCCTCAAATGTGGGTATGATGAATAGTACCTCATGCAGTTTGTTGTAAGAATTAAGTACATGCACGTAAGGTGTTTAGAACAGCGCCGCGCATGTAAGCACTCCAGTGCTACCTGCTGCGAGATCGAGAAGGTTGTCCTCGTTGTAGTTGCACGTGCCGTGTCACATCAGGGGACCTGCTGTGGCCTGCACCTGTCCCTTCTCCAGGGAGAGTCCTGTTTTTAGGAATTGTTGCATTTGAGAAGCCGGTACTAGTGTGGCTAAGGCCGCAGGCTCAGAGTCTTAACCCTGTCTCCGGCTTTACCAGCTATGTGATCTTGAGACTCAGTTTTCTCATCGGTAAAATTGGGACAGTAATACTACATACTTCACAGTCACAGGATGGCGTGAGGATGAAAAAGGTTACGTGTAAAGGAAGCTCTTCAGAGTGGAATATGCAGCACATATCAAAGTGTGTGTATGCTTTAAAGAAATTATACTCTGTGTCTTAAGGAAACAGTAGGCTAAGTTTACCAAGACATACTTAAAATGATGTTCATCTTTCTATGGTGGGAAGAAATTAGAAACAACCTAATTTATTTTGGGAAAGAAGTAGAAACGGCCTATGTGTCCAACAGTACATCCGTACAGATAATGTCGTAGTGAAATGTTTGGGAGAGAAAGAGGTTCATGATACTGAATTTTTAATAGAAAAGAATTACGGACAGATGATAACTAGACTTATTGTGGTGCTCATTTTTGCAGTATACAAATATCAAATCAGTATGTTGGGGCTTCCCTGGTGGCGCAGTGGTTGAGAGTTCGCCTGCAGATGCAGGGGACACAGGTTCGTGCCCTGGTCCGGGAAGATCCCACATGCCACGGAGCGGCTGGGCCCGTGAGCCATGGCCGCCGAGCCTGCGCGTCCGGAGCCTGTGCTCCGCAATGGAGAGGCCACAACAGTGAGAGTCCCACGTACCGCAAAAAAAAGAAAAAAAAAAAAAGAAATCAGTACGTTGTACACTTGAAACTTATATAATGTTATATGTCAATTGTACTTCAGTAATGGAACCATTTGTCTTAAAGAGTGATGTCGACTCAGTGGGTCTGTGCCACATTCTGTGATAGGCTTCCCCTTTATATTACTTTGTTTTGTCCTTATGACACCTCCCGGGGATGCTATCCCAAACATGGAACTACCTGTGTGATGCTGCACAGAATCACTTGTGCAGTCTGGAAGAATACACTTGAAGTAGTTCAGTGTTTTCAGATGCTATCCCAAACATGGAACTACCTGTGTGATGCTGCACAGAATCACTTGTGCAGTCTGGAAGAATACACTTGAAGTAGTTCAGTGTTTTCATTTGGTAGTTCAGTGTTATTTTTATTTTTGCCTATTATGCCGTAAGGTACATTAAAAAATAAGACATCTTGGCTTAGGGAAACTCACAATAAGGAGGGGAAACAGACTGAGAATAGCTAACCAGGGTCCCTGATGGCATCTGAGCACGGCAGCCAGGGAGAGCCCCTTCGCTGAGGGAGTTCGCCTCCCATGGTAGACCTTGCCTGAGTCTGTCTCACCTGGGCAGTGGGAACTTGTCTTCTTGCAAAGGAGGATTATGAGGCCTTGGGAGAGGGAGAATCGTGCAGAGCTATTTATTTACCAGGAGCTGTGGGTTAGAGGGGCTGGGAGAGAGTTGACGCCCTCGTGCGGGTGAGGTGATGCTCTGAAGGCGGCGGCGGTGGCCTTGGGGGCCCTGCTTTGCCAGGTGTCTGCCCTTTACTTGCTCCATCCTGGGGAGGTGTGAGGGGGTCCTGGGGGGCGGGTAGCAGCTCTTTATCAAACAAGTGTGACCTGCTTCAGCCTGTTCAGAGGATGTGGCTGTGCCTTGGCTTAGGGCGTGGAGGCCAGCCCTGGCCAAGGAGAAGTCTGAAGACAATTCCTCGAGGGCCAGCAAGGCTCGTGATGCCAGGCCAGCCGCACTGTGGGTTGGGGTAACCGAAGACGGAAAGTGGTTGGTTGAAGAGAATCCCGTTTGGAGTGAGGGTGTCAACATAGATCGGGCGGTGGATTTAATGGTTAGGAATTCTCTAGAAAGGTATCAAATAGTACTTGCCTAGAAGCTGGGTCTAAACTATAGTTTCAAAAAAAGAAAAACCATTTAAAATCACTGAATGCTGTATTTAAGCAGAATTTGCTGTAGAAGCTTGGAATACAAATGATAAACGCAGGCTGCTCTGCTGCACTGGGGGTGGAGAGGCCCACCGAGGCAAAAGGATATTTGCCTTTCAAGAAGCCCCCACTGTGGGGAAGGCCACCCCCTCCCTCAGCCCCAGGGGCTGCTGGCAGTTAGCCTGAGTCGGCGCCCTCTGCATAGACGTATGTGTAGAGTGACCATGACAGCTTCATGGTGGTTCCCTCGCCTTTGCCCTTGACCGATCTAGGATTGGACGTTACGAGGACAGTTTTGAACGGATTGTTGTTTGAGGACTTTGGGAAGGTTTTCCTCACGTCTCCAGAACAGCGGTGGGGCTGTGATGCTGAAGGGATGGCAAGGCGGGAATCCGATGACGTCACTGAGTCGCGGAATCAGCCTGCCCAGGACAACCTGCTCCGGGTCGTCGGGTCCTATGAGTCATGTGAGAGAGATACTCCTGTTTAGCTTGTTCTGAGTCAGGCCTCGTGCTGCTTGAAGCTGAATACATCCTGTTACACCTGTGTTTTAGGCGCCTGTCCTCCGGCCCCCAAGACAAACTGGTCACAAACCCGTGACTCCGTCACCCAGTTTGAAACTTTTTGCTCCATAGGGTCATCTACCTAGAGAGTTAATTTGTTTAAATCAGGTCTCATATTTTATGTTATTCATAATTTCAAAGACCTATTTTTGAAGCCTGCATCTCAGATAAAGCATTTTCCACGCCACAGTTGAGTCACGTCTGCTGGTGCTGCTGTAGAAAAGAAAGTTAATTTGGGCGGTGAACTCACAGCCTTGAAATTAGAAGGTGATGACAAACACTAGCGCCTGGCCCTTCTTTATCAAAGACTGTGCTCTTTTCCACTTTTTACCATTTCATCTGTGTTCACAAAGATGCCTCTCAAAATGCAGAAATACTTAAATATTTTTTTCTTTTTCTCGTGAAACATTTCAAACATGAAGAAATCTTGAAAGAATTGTAGAATGAACGTCCAGAGCCACATCTCATAGATTCAGCTTCTGTTGGCATCCTTAAAGCTTTTGGTAGCAGAGGCCAGTGTTCAAGCATTTTGAAGTTTCTGGCTAAATTAAGAAAAAGGCTGTGTTGCCTTCCCTGCCTTTTTATGTTTCCACATTGAAGGCACGGCTCCTTTTCCGTCCGCCTGCCATTCTCCGAGTCTGTGTAAGCTTGAGGAGGCGGGTGGGAGAAGAGGGCAGAGGCTGGAGAGAGGGCATCTCACTCTATCCACACACACTGCTCCGTGGGTCCTGGACAGAGGTGGGGGTCCCCAGGAGGCCTGTGCAGGGAACCCTTTCCCTCCAGCCCTTTATGTGCTTTTGCCCCCCAAGAGGATGAGGAGACCGTGAGGGGCCTTCCCCGGCTAGGAGCTGTTCCTCAAAGTCCACTCTGGGCAGAGAAGCAGGGTTGCAGCCGCAGAGCCAAGGGGGCCGAGGCCAGCTCTCCCGGCTCTCCCACTCGTTTCCGGCTCGCTGCTTAATTTGAAATCCTGGAACATGTGTTTTAGTGAATTGGTTCATAAAAATGTTTTTTGCAGGATTCTGGAATAGAGGCTGCACCTTCTTTAGTACAACAGACATGGGTAATTGCACTATGTGAGAGAGAGAGAGTGGGTGTAGTGTGTCTTTTTGGAGGTGGGTAGGGAGGTGGAGGGTGAATACAGGTCTTTTAAACTCTGTCTTCACAGGATGCAAATCATTTCCTGCCTTAGTATTTATGCAGAGTGCAAACAAGGAAGAGCTGAGATCCCATGATCCTCTGGGACCCCAGGATCTTCTCACTCGGCCCTTCTGGACAAGGCTGGGCCTCCCGCTTGCCTTCATCTTTTCCCCTTTCAATCCCTTTGGAAACTAGTGGTTAGAAGCTGGAAATTGAGAAGTTGCCATTTAGAAGTTTATACAACATATGCAGGAGAGTCTTTTCCAGACTTTACAGTTGTGTCAGCTTGGAGCTTTTGCCAAAAAAACCCCCAAAACCCTCTGGAGTTAAGAGAAACCTCCCAGTCGTGCACAGCAGGGCCAGTTCTGCCTTGTAGTGTGGAAGCCTCACTGTTTTTTGTTGTCTTTCTCTTGGAATGCAGTCTTACGTAGAGAATTGGGCTGCCTCTGATTTTCCTAAACCTTTACCTGGCTTATCGTAGACATTTTTTTCTTTCTTCTATTAGCATAGAGGGCCGGGTCAGGCCTGAACTCACTGTTTCATGGTGCTGAGACTGCACCTTATGCTTGTGACCGCTGGTCCTGGGCCGTCCCTTTCCCACGGTCAGGGATGCTGAGATCTCAGGCGCTGGAGCCCCCATAGGCCCCTGGGGGTGTGTGGAAGCTGCCCAGCACCCACCCGCCCAGCAGCTTGCTATGGCCAGGCCACGGCGTGTCTTCTGGAGTCTCAGGCCCGGTGGGAGTCGTCTAACCCTCTGCGGATGAAGAAATCAGTGCCTCTATGGCGTCCTCTACACTTGATTGGTGATTCAGCCTCGGCCTGGACGTGTCGGGTGATGGGGAGCTCACCGCCTCTGGCGCTGGCTTCCCGTCGTTGAGCGTCTGGCTGCTGAGCTGTCCTGCGATGGGGTTTCCCGTCTGCCTTCTTGGCCTCCACCAGCTGCTTGCAGTGCGCCTTGTGGCGCAGTGCAGAGCACGGCCGTCCTCTCTGCCGGAGGACAGATAGTTCTTCACAGATTTGGAGACGGTTGTCACATCTCATCTCTTGGTTCATTTTACCTAATTATTTTTTAAACATCTCCAGGCTAACTTATTCCTCGTTTTTTTCAGCTCTAATGTTAACTTGGTCAGAACTTCTTTTTAGTTTAACTCTGACCAGTACTGGCTAAAGGGGTTCAGTTGAGATCCCAGTGGTGCCATATGGAGTGAATTCATTTCTTTTTTTTGGTCTGGACTCTTCTGATCTAATGAAGCCTAAGATTTCATTAGCGCGGCTGCGCTGTCTCTTCCCACTTAGAACATGATGGCTGAATGAAAACTGGAGCAAATGCAAAACAAAACAAAGCAAAAAACCCTTAAGCCTTTCTTTTTCTCTTATCCTTTTTCTTCTTTTTACCAGTTCTCTTTCTCAGTGTATACTTAGGTAGTTAATTACCTTCTTTAAGAAAAACAAAACTTTAAGTGTAAGTATTTACATTTGGTCTTGTTAAGGTTTCATCCTGTTGATTTGGACCTGTGTTAGCCTGTTGAGCCCAAAGTAACACACACACACACACACTTTTTTTTCCTAGTTGTGAAAATTGGGCCCCAAGTGACTTCATCTCCTCTCTCTCCCAAGACCTCAGTTAATATGACAGGATAGAAATTTAAAAGGTAGAAAGAGCCCATAGTAAACAAGTGTTTGGGAGAGGAGATACCAGTTGATAAGAAATTTCCAAAAAATCCTGGAAGCTTGAAAATGGATGAAGATGGTAACTGATGAGACAGAGAAAGGCTTGAAACATGACGATGAAGGGGGTCCACCAGGCCTGCTGTGGACTTTCAGAACAGCAAGGAGAAGGGGGTGGTTCTTGAAGGTTCTTCTTGGGAGGCGGGTGGGGATTGGTGGAGAACAGGTCAGGTCGCTAATGAAGACACCACAGGGGTCTTCTGTTTGACCGTGCAGGGTGCCTAATGAGGACGTGGGACGTAACATGCCCACCTCACGAGGTTGTCGCCAGTGTTAGATGACGTGTGCCAAGCACCCACTGTATTTTCTGGCACGTGGTAAGAGCTGTCCGGGTGCGTGTGCAGGTGTTACTATCACTGCATCTACTGTGCGGGGGAAGCGGTGTATCAGGACCAGCATCAGCTTCATGAGACAGACAACTCAGTGGCATCAACAAGATAGAAGTGGGTTAAACAAGATAGACGTTTACCTTCAGACTGCTTATCTGAGAGTGCAGTGGGCAGGCCAGGGCTGATGTGATGGTTCCACGCTCACCAAGGTTGTGGCTCCTCTGTCTCTTGGTCTAAAATGACTGCTTATCCTGCAGGGTCACGTTCGTATCCTCTCCAGGGAGGAAGAAGGAGCGGCGGTAGCATTTGGCTACCCGCCCCCCAACTTTAGGTCACTTCCTGGAGGTAGTCCCCAAACTTCAATATACATTTTATTTCCAGAACTTAGTCACACGATTGCATCTCAGTCAAAAGGTAGGCTGGGGAAAGGAGTCTGTTCTGTAGCCATGTGCCTACTTAAGCATTTCTTTTAAGGAGGAGGGAAAAAACAGCTGTTGTGGTCGGTAGCTAGCATCCTCTTTGTCGCAGTAGGCTTTAATTATCAGTACCCCAGATCCCAGACTTCGGGAGTATAAGATTTGTTTCAGCTCTTTGGGACTTAGCACAAAGGTCCATTGATACATTAAGTTATACGTTGGTCCACTTCAGAATTATGTGTTAAACTAGGCGTTAAACCACAGAAGCTTTTAATATGGCCGAAATTCATTTAAATGAGGTCCACTGAAAAAGTTCAGTTTAACCTTACTTTTGAAAAGATCTGCCGATACGGAGAAAATTGGAAATTACTGAGACTGTCTTGTGAGGGTGGTATTAGTCATACGGTACCCTTTTGGTATGGAGACAATTTGTGCAGATTCCTTTGGCTGTTAGAGGATACTTGCAGCATTCACTGTTGATAACTTCTTGTTATTCGATCTCTCTACTGTCACTCCTGGGAAATCTGCATCTTAGATTTTTCACATTATTCCCCTCCGTTAGGAGGATAACTACGGGGTCCATGACCCTGTTCCTAGAGATGAACTTTCTAGAAAGCCAGTTACTGCAAAGTCTCATCTTGCAGGACGATCTTTTTTTTAAGTCTTCCTGACTATGTTTATTTCTCTTGACCCAAATACTTGAGATTTATTTTTAGTTGGCAAAACTCAGAGATGCCTAAAGGTTAATCTTAAACTGTATAAACTGTATATTAAAGCAAAGACATAATTTCAGTTTCTCACACTTAACTCAGAGTACTTTCTCACTTAGGAAATTTCTCAAGAACCCTAACACTTAACAGATGTTCGTGTGATGTTCTCCATTGCTGTATAACTTTCTTGTTCAATTCATTTTTTCCCTTATCCCTTTTTAGAATGCAAAGGAATTTTCACATTTCAGGGATTTAGTTTTTATTCCTTCTTGCCCTTGGAGCATAACATAGCTTTTAAACATAAACCAGCACAGGGTTAACCATATTAGGTGGGATAGAATGGAGTAGGCTAAGTGGCACAAATGGACAGCTATTTAAAATATAGCAAAATGAGGAGATTCTGTCTCAGTGACTGTCGTTTTCAAATTCAGTCATTATTTATACTAAATTCTATTTAAAGCAAGTACTAGGATATAAACCAAAATATTAAATAGTTAAGAAAAAAATGTTAGGTGTATATTAAATTCATGCCTTAATTCAGTTTTGTGGCCAGAGCTAGGACAAGGATTCAGGGAACCTGGGTCCTACGGCTTGCTAGTGATGCGATTTGGGGCAAGTCATTTGACTGCCTAGTTTATTTCACTACAGACAAAATAAGGCTAATGTCTGCCTTGCCAGCCTCATTGCAAGAATTTAATACTATGCTGGTTATGGAAGTGCTTTGAAAATGATTGAGGGTCATGAGTGTAAGGTTATGTTATGGAAGAATCATAGCTGAGACTAGAAGCAAATCTTTAATAAGGAAAGAAAAAACAGAAAACTCACCGCTTTTCAATAAATATTGTTTTCAAATATATTGAAGTCTTTTATTTTATTTTATTTTAATTTAAATTTTTTTTTTTTTTTTTTGCGGTACGCGGGCCTCTCACTGCTGTGGCCTCTCCCGTTGCGGAGCACAGGCTCCGGACGCGCAGGCTCAGCGGCCATGGCTCACGGGCCCAGCCGCTCCACGGCACGTGGGATCTTCCCGAACCGGGGCACGAACCCGTGTCCCCTGCATCGGCAGGCGGACTCTCAACCACTGCGCCACCAGGGAAGCCCAAGTCTTTGCTTTTAAATGAGTAGTGAAAGCTAAATGTGTTGGTTCTTTGTGTTTTATCTTAAGCAAGAGAAAAAATGGCTTGTTAGAATGATAATTATTTTGTGGCTTGGTTAGTCTGAGTTGTAATATAGATTTTCTTATAAGTGATTTTTTTTTCAATTATTCCATAGAACTAGCAAAATGTTATGATTCTTTTAATGAGGTTACCAGATTTTCTTCTACCAAAGGCTTTTTCTGCAAACTAGTGACATTTATGGTATATGAAAAGCAGAACCCTTGACTCTGTGCCTCTTCCTCACGTTACCCCGACCTTACGCCTTTGTCAAGGATGGATGGGCTCAGTTGAATCTCAGCTTGTTTTCCAGAGTGAGCAGCCTTGCTGAGCCGTGAGAGTGCCTGCAGTTCTAGGGGGCCTGTGGGAGGGGAGGTTAGGGCTGGCTAGGCGCGTACTATAGGGTGGAGAGCAAGTGTCAGGGGACCTTGGAGGGAGGATGAGGACAGCTTAATGTATTTTTGTCCATAAGTAGTTGCAGTGTAATACTTGTCTGTAATGAATTCCAAAACCGTAAACTCATTCTTTAATTATAATGTGAGTGTACACATGTTTGTGTATCACTTGAATTAGAAGTTGAAAGCACATTATGTACTGAAGAGGAAAAGAAAATGTTAAGTTGTCAGCATTCAGGCTCTCATTCTGTTTGGAAAACGAGTTGTAAAGCCCATGACACATCAATGGTATGAGAGAGTACTATAATTTTATTGCCCGGCTAATATGTCTCATGCCACTAAAATGAGGTGGGCAGTAAAATAATAAGGATTCAGAAAAATGGAGGTAACTGGGAGTCAGAATGGTAAGAGAGAGACTCTTGAAATAAGCAGGAGAGGACCTGAGAGGAATGAGGGGCCTCACATTGGAAGTGGGACCCAGGGTTCTTCCAGGGCACTGCTGGCCAGAGCAGAGGGTTTTTTTTTTTTTGGTGTGACAACATAAATCTCATGGATGTGTTATACCAGGTTTTGATAGCTTGAATTCTTGTGTGAGAAATGAAAACTTTTCCATGAAGCAAGAAAAATCAGAGAGAAAGTGAAGTAGAAGATGATAGCAAAGAAATAACTTATGTATAATTAGACTGTGAAGAAGAAAAACAAAGTGTGTGGTGGTACTAATATTTAAAATCCAGGAAACCTTTCCAAAAATAAAAGAAGACTTGCATCTATAAATTGGAAGAGGCTGTCAAGTACTTGGGGGTAATTAACCCAAAAAGATCAACGTGGAGATATATTCTAGAAAAAGCACCCGACTTCAAAGAAAAGAAAAAAAATTCTCAAGGATTCCTCGCAAAAAGATTGAATCATGTACAAGGGCAACAAGGAGTTGCTCATTATCACGTTACTCAAAATGACATATAAATCAAGGCCACAGTGGAGCAGCATTTGCAAAAGACCTTTACGTGCCAACCGTGGATTTATATCCAGCCAGACAAGCTGTCCTTCAAGTATCAAAGCTAGAAAAACAGTTTTAAGCATACACAACCTCAGGGAGTTCTGCACCTTTGAGCCCTTATGGAGGAGTTTGTGAGAGAATGTGCTTTATTTAACCAAGAAGTGACTGGGGAAGCTTCAGGAAGCTGACTAAGGGTGAGCATTTCGTCTTTTGTTTGCAGGTCTAAGACTGAAATGGAGGAAGAGACAAGGGTGGGAGGGTAAAAACCATCCCCGTAACCGTCATTGGAAGCTCGTGAAGGTGGTTTTCTGTCTCCGTGTGGGTGCCTTCGGAGCCGCTGCTGAGATGGAGCTTGGTGTGCAGGCTGTTGATGAAGGATGAACGCCTGTGGAAGGGACGGGCAGAAGCCGGGTGGGGCCGAGGGAGGAGGCGCAGCCGCCCGTGGGTCTGCAGGGCCTGGCCGCACTACACGGAGCTTCGGAGGGCTCGCGCCCATCAGAGCTGTCCAGGCTTGGGCTCTTGCACCCCGTCTCCATCAGTCACTGGGGGTGGGCTGCCCTTTGAAGGGCCTGTTTTTGGGTGGGTGGCCGAGGCAGACCCCGAAGGAGCTGGAGGCTGTCTACCCATAGCACATCTCCATGCCCACGTATACTTTTTCTTTCGTAGAAGACTGTGGTCAGAGTGATAATTTAGAAAGACGAATTTCTTCTCATTGCCATAGACCTCTGTTCTTTTGTGGTTTCCCAGAATCTTTTGAACATCCTCTCCATATTTGGGTAGCTCTCTCTATTGTGAATCCTGACTTTCCACAGAGAATACACAGCAAAACCCCCAAACATAAGAAGCCCTCACACTGTATAACCAACCTCTCTTGCTGTTAGGGCGCAGACGTTTGACTTAAGTGCCGCCAGTTTGAGTGTGAGCCCCTAGCAAGACT
Organism: Mesoplodon densirostris; assembly: GCF_025265405.1. Taxonomy (NCBI): domain Eukaryota; kingdom Metazoa; phylum Chordata; class Mammalia; order Artiodactyla; family Ziphiidae; genus Mesoplodon; species Mesoplodon densirostris. Next base: position 236,159,041 of record NC_082661.1, read on the forward strand.
TGGATTTGCCACTGAAATGTGAAAAAAAGAGGCAAGGCTGGAAATACCCATTTGGACGCTGGTGTGGCTTCAGAGACAGCTTTCCGATCACGGCGGGGCTGGTTGCTTCTGGTGCTGGTAGCTACTCCCTTACAAGACCAGTCCTGTCATGTGATTCAGCCTAGACGCTAGGCCTAGGAGACAGCCTAGTCCCCTGCTGCAGTAACTGCCTGTAAAACATGTAGAAAGGGTTCTGTGACTGGTAGCTAAGAACCTGACACATGCATAGAATGGATTGTGGGGAAACCAGCTTGGGGGCAGGGAAATCAGCTAAAAGACACTGAGCACAGTCCAGGGGGGCACTGGTAAAGGCCTGACCTAGGATGGACTTAGTAGAACCTGAGTGGATTTAAGGAGAGTATGAAAGAAGCAATGAATCACGTTTAATGATGGTTAGAATAAGGAATTGATGGGCAAAGTCAGACAGCATTCAGCACTACCTCTGGGGAATGGATCTGGGTGTGACAGGGATGTTTGGGTGTATGGGAATGACAGTGAGGCTGACATAGGTTTCAGTTTTTACCCTGCTGTGTGTTGTGTTGACTCTATGCTTATAGTATTTTCATGAGTTTAACAAAGATAGCTCTGAGGTTTGAGCCAGGAGGATTAGAAAAATTGGAGGCTCCAAGTATCAAATTTTGGTATGTGTATTATACCTGTGTTTGTACATGTTGTTTTTTTTTAAATCTGAGAAGTCACAATAAGTCAAATGAAAGAAGGCAATGAAGACTGGAACTGTAGAAAATTATATAGATGTTCCATTTGAATCCGAAGTTCAGAACTCATAAAGCACAGTTACTGAGTTTCCTCTATGTACCAAATGGTGTCGTAGGTTCTGTAACTGTTTTCTCATTTAATATTTTCTTCTCACCTCTGTATTGTAGGTAATGTCATCCACTAAATATATTCCCAGCACACATTGATTGAAGATGTATCTCATAGGTGTCCTTCAATTGAGGGATTTGACTTAATGTTTGCTTTAAATGTCCTCTTTTAAGTGACTGAAAGAGTTGGTACATTTTTATCTGTATAGAACTCTTATCACTATAATGCTTTTTAAATTATTAATAATACATCATGAAAATTAAAATAGTTTAACCTTGGGTTAATCTACAAATCAGGAATGTACATCACCCCTCCACAATTAACAACAGATTTTAATATTTAGTTATTAATTAGTTCAGCGGTTCTCAATCCTGGCTACACTTTATTTATTTATTTTTTTTTAAAGAAGATGTTGGGGGTAGGAGTTTTTATTTATTTATTTATTTATTTTTGCTGTGTTGCATCTTCGTTTCTGTGCGAGGGCTTTCTCTAGTTGCCTTATTAGGCCCGTGAGCCACAACTGCTGAGCCTGCGTGTCCGGAGCTTGTGCTCCACAAGAAGAGAGGCCGCGATAGTGAGAGGCCCGTGCACCGCGATGACGAGTGGCCCCTGCTTGCCGCAACTAGAGAAAGCCCTCGCACAGAAACGAAGACCCAATACAGCCAAAAATGAATGAATGAATGAATGAATGAATAAAAAACAAAAAACAAACAACAAAAACTGGTGTGGCTGCTGCCAGAGGGAATGACTCTAAGCACCGGGTAAACGATCCTCTGCAAATAAATTTCCCATTCTTCCAGTAAAATTGAAAGAAGACTTAATTGAGTGGCCAGCTGAGAGTTTATTAAATATCACAGCCATGGATGCATATTATTTTTCTTTGCTAGAAAAATCTTTTTCCATTTCCATCTACCTGTTTATGTAAGCTCATTTGCTCAGTGCCTGCATCTATAAGAACTAAACGCAATCCTACCTAGAGTGGCATCTTGAGATGCCTTATAGTGGCATCTTGCCTTATTCCAGTAATAAGTAATAATCTCCTACAAAGAATAAACTAATGGGAGGGAGAGTACCATCTGTATCATTAAGATGTACATTTCCAGTAAAATTTTACTTAGAATAATTTGTAATATTTCTTTGGTTAATTTTGTCCTTACAATGCTAATTGTATTTACCTCAATTTAGGAGAAACTTTTAACACTGATTTGTATGGTTAAATACATAAATCTCAATTTGTTTACAGATACTTGAGGTGTGATGGACTTTCAAGCATAAAAGTATATTAGAATGGAATACTCTGGGGAGAGTGGAAAGGACAGATGAGATCGAGGAGAAAGGGAAATGATGTGCAATTTCCAACTCTTTTTAAAAAAAATATATCTTTATTTATTTATTTGGTTGCACCCGGTCTTAGTTACTGCATGTGGGCTCCTTAGTTGTGGCATGTGAACTCTTAGTTGCAGCATGCGTGTGGGATCTAGTTCCCTGACCAGGGATTGAACCTGGACCCCCTGCATTGGGAGTGCTGAGTCTTATCCCCTGTGCCACCAGGGAAGTCCCTCCAACTCTTAAAGAGTCAATTCATTTATTTTTTTAAACGTATGTTGGTATGTGGGAGATGGTGATGGAATTTAGACCAGAAGAGATACATTTAAAAGTGATGTAATAGTTTTATTTAAAACTCAATATTTACAGTATGCCAGAAATCATCTTCTTTGCAACCATTTGTGAGATTTTGAATGTTAAGTTCAAAATGTGTGGAGTACATAGTTTTTCCAAATCCTTTTTGGGATTATGCAAACAAAAATGTGAAGGAAGGCCTGTTATGGGCGCAAGCATGAGAAGGAAGACAGGTGTCCTTTTTTTGTTTATTTTTCCTTAGTTAAAATACCTGGAAAGATGACATAATTCAATATTTTTAAGCCTCTTAGCAATATTTTAACAAAAAAAGGATAGTTGCCAAATTTTAATATGGTGTCCAAAAATGTACGCTCTTTTTTTCCTAAGATCACTTAACTTTTCCAGGCCCATTCTTCTCTGAGCCTTTGTCGATAATATTCCTGACGTCTCCTTGTCTTCTGCCTTCCTCCTGCTCAAAGAATGTTTTCCAGTTTAGATATGCAGGCCCTTTGCATTTATCAGTAGATGTTGGTGGGGTTTTAACTCACCAGTTTGTCACACTCAGGTATGCCTTTATTTTTAGGTAATTTTCATTTTTTCTGCTGGTTTTAGTTATCAAGGAGTCTAGAGAGATTGGGAATGCCTGAAGAAGTAGATGGAGCCATGGAGAAAGTCAGGATACTCTGTGGTCCCCTACTTCAAGCTGTTTGCATTTACAGATACTTTGTGTCCTGGTAGCCTGAGGGGGGAATTGGTATATGCCTTTCCTGATGCCTTTACCTGTGTATTCACTAGAGAAAATTGTGAGATTTGACCGTTAAAAGCTTATTTCTGTTCTCAGTCTCAAGTAGGTAGGATAGGACCTCTACTCTGTCATTTTTGATAGTTTTGAAAAGATATAATAACCAAAATATACTTATCAAATGAGTAAATTGAAAATTGAAAAAGGGCAGAATGCATTCAGTTTGGTTACATTTCGTGAGCAGATTAAGTATTGGGAAAACAGGATAGGTATTCTTGTTTTTTGCTTATTCTCTGACTTTCACTACTGAGGTTTCATACTATTGCAGACACTGTCATAATATAAAAATATTTAACAATAAATCAAACACTTGTAAACATGGTCTCCATTCAAACATGCCTTCCTGCTTAATACTAGCTTCTGTTCCACCCATTTCCCATCTGGTTGGTAGCCAGTGTCTTTGTGTTGGCAATGGAAGAAGAGAAAATGGACACAGATGATGTATTTGATGCTTCAAAAGAGGGTGGTTTAAATGTCAAAACATTAAGGCATGCGCTTGTGAAAATTAATATAGCCCTTAAATATTTTAGCAAAAATTACTTGTCATATCATGCTAGTATTTGTCAAGAATTATGCTAAAAATTCTCAACTTTTGACCCTTTTTGTTTCTACTGAGATTTAGGGCATGGTTGGGATTATAACAAAATTTATTAACTATAAAACACTTATTTTCATAACTTAGTTTTATGTTTTTAAGGTGTAAAGTCCCAGATAATTCTCTCTGCCTCTCTCTCTCTCTCTCTCTCTCTCTTTCTTTCTTTTTCCTTCTCTCACTATTGTGGACGTTAAGTGTATTCCTTCGAACAGCTTTTTTTCAGGTACCAGTTCTCCCTTGGATATGGCAAAGCATAGGCTTTGAAAGCATAAACCTGAGTTTGAATCCTGGTTCAGCCCCTTTTTCCCTGGATAGCCTTGATCAGATAAATCCCTGCAAGCTTTGATTTCCTCCTCCGTAAAAAGGGACTAATGGTACCTTTCCCAGAGCGTGCTGAGAAAGTATAATGCATATAGTGCACACACAAAGCTCGTAGTGTGGGGTCTGCTCAATAGCAGATGCTCACTGATAGGGCCAGAGGCTGTCGTTAAGTAAGTGCTGTGTTACTCTCGCACCTCAGTTACTTTGTACTTGGCGTTTGTGTCAGCTAACGAGGGAACTGCTTCTTAAACGATGAGAAACGAGTCAAGAATGTGTAGTGACATCAGTAGGAGGACATGTTTCCATTTTCAAAATGGAAATAGTTTTTTAATTTTAAAGGTTATAATCATAATAGCTAATTTTTAAGTGTTTGCTTTATGTTAGATACTCTTTAAAGCCTTTTACAATTGGAATCTCATTTATTCCATCTCATGAGCTAGATGCTGTTAAAATGGGTATCACTACTATCCCCATTTAATAATAGGAAACCAAAGTTGTAGTACTCACTCAAGCTTGCCCAGCTGGTAAGTGTAATGCCTGTTAATGTTTTCTTAGAAAATACTATAAAATATAAAGAAAATTAAAACCACCATAAAATATGGAAATAACTACTGTATTTTAAAAAGCAGCTTTAAACATTGTGTATTTGTATGTATATGAATCATTTTGCTATACACCAGAATCTAGCACAACATTGTAAATCAAGTGGGAGAGGGTTGGATTGGGAGTTTGGGATTAGCAGATGCAAACTGGTAGGTATAGAATGGATAAGCAACAAGGTCCTACTGTACAGCACAGGGAACTATATTCAATATCCTGTGATAAACCATAATGGAAAAGAATATGAAAAAGAACGTATATGTATGTATAACTGAGTCACTTTGCTGTACAGCAGGAATTAACACAACATTGTAAATCAACTATACTTCAATTAAAAATAAATTAAAAAAACATAGAAAACATTAAAAAATAGCAGCCTTATTGAGATATAATTCACACAGTCCCACATAAATGCACCCTGTTAAGGTGTTCAGTTCAGTGGTTTTTAGAATATTAGCAGTTGTGCAGTCATCACCACTGTCTAATTTTAGAACATTTTCATCACCCCAAAAAGAAACCTCATACCCATTTGCCGTCGCTTCCCACCCCTCCACTCCAGTCCCTGACGACCACTAATCTACTTTCTGTCTCTATAGACTTGTCTGTTCTGAGTATTTCATATAAATGGAATCATGTCATACGTGGTCAGCCTTTTGTGGCTGACTTCTTTTATTTAGCTTTACCACACTGTAGCATATGTCAGTATTTCTTTCCTGTGTATTACCAAATAATATGCTGTTGTGTGGCTGTACCACCTTTTGTCTATTCATTCATCAATTGATGTACATTTGGGATACTTCCAGCTTTTGGCTGTTATGAATAATGCTGCTGTGAACTTTGCTGAACAGGTTTTTGTGTGGACATATGTTTTTGATTTTGTTAAGTATTTATCTAAGAGTGGATTTGCTGGTTCCTATGGTAACTCTATGTGTAACATTTTGTGGAACTGCTAAGCTGTTTTCCAAAGTGTCTGTACCATTTTACATTCCTTCCAGCAGTGAACAAGGGTTCTGATTTCTCTACATCCTCACCAGCACTTCTAAGGTAACTTGTTGATTGTAGCTGTGCTAGTGGCTATGAAGTGGCATCTCATTGTGGTTTGGATTTGCGTTTCTTTAATGACTAGTCATGTTGAGCATCTTTTCACGTGCTTATTGGCCATTTGTTTCTATTCTTTGGAGAAATGCCAGTTCAAATCCTCTGCCCATTTTTTAATTGGATTCATTGTATCTCTGTTGTTGAGTTGTGTACTGTAAGGTTTTAATGTATCCTGCCAGGACGTTTTTTCTATTAATAAAGTATATTATTTTTACTATATATTTTTAAGTGGGATTATTTGACACATATAATTTTGTAACTTGATTTTCCCCCCTTTTTCTAGTTTTATTGAGATATCATTGATAGACATCACTGTGTAAGTGTAAGGTGTGCAGCATAGTGATTTGACTTACATGTATTGTGAAATGATTACTGCAGCACATTTAGTTAACATCCATCATTTCATATGGCTACAGTAAAGAGAAAAAGCAAAAAAATGAAAAAACTTGTTTTTCTTGTGATGAGAACTGCCAGGATTTACTTTCTTAACAGCTTTCCTAGATACCATACGGTTGTGTTAACTGTAGTCATCATGTTGTACATGACGCTCCTAGTACTTCGTTATCTCAAAAGTGGAAGCTTGGATCTTTTCACCACCTTCCTCCAGTTCCCCCTTCCCTCATCCCCCACCTCTGGTAACCATATACCTGATCTTTTTTTCTGTGAGTTTGGTTTTTTTTTTTTTTTAATTTAAGATTCCACATATAAGCGAGATAATACAGTATTGTCTTTCTCTGCCTGACTTATTTCACTTAGCATGATGCCCTCAAGGTCCATCCATGCTGTTGCAAATGGCAGGGTTTTCTCGTTGTTTATGGCTGAGTAATATTCCAGTGTGTGTGTGTGTGCGTGTGTGTGTGTGTATACACACACATCACAACTTCTTTATCCATTCATCCATCGGTGGACACTTAGGTTGTTTCCATTTCTTGGCTATTACAATAATGCTGCTGTGAACATGGGGGTGCAGATATCTTTTCGAGTTAGTTCCGCTTGATTTTTTTCTTTTTTTTTTTTTTTGCGGTACGCGAGCCTCTCACTGTTGTGGCCTCTCCCGTTGCGGAGCACAGGCTCCGGACGCGCAGGCTCAGCAGCCATGGCTCACGGGCCCAGCCGCTCCGCGGCATATGGGATCTTCCCGGACCGGGGCATGAACCTGTGTCCCTTGCATCGGCAGGCGGACTCAACCACTGCGCCACCAGGGAAACCCTCGCTTGATTTGTAAACTTAATATATTCTGACCATCACTTCTAATGACTGCTTTGTAGTACATTATATGAATTTTCTGTAATTTCAAATCTAATACTTTATATATGGGATTTATTTAAAAGGAAAAAAAACCCAACCGCACTGCATCTGCATCTTTGAACAATCATTTCTTTAGGATGCATTACTAGACCTGGAATTGCTGGGTCAAAAAGTGGGCATGTTTTGAAGCCTTTTCCCCCAAATTGCCCTCCTGAAAGGTGGTTCTGGTTTATCTTCTCACGTCAGTGTTTTAGGATTGCTGGTTTGCCCACAAACTTCCGAGCCCTGAGTACCACTATTTTGTTAATTTTTTTTTAGCCTTACCACGTGGCATGTGGGATCTTCCCCGACCAGGGAACGAACCCGTGCCCCCTGCATTGGGAGCGTGGAGTCTTTAACCACTGGACCAGCAGGGAAGTCCAGTCAGTATTTTCTTAATCTTTGTAATTTTAATCTAAGAGGCCCCAGTTGGTATTATATACTTTTCATTTCTCACCATTGGACTTGTTTCCTGAGCCTGGAGGTTTCCTCCTGTACCTCCTCCAGGTTGATTTCTGTTGGACATACCTCCTCTAGGAAGCGTTTCCTGCCCCTCCTCCCACCTGCACAAACACACTCATTCTCAATGGGAGGGAGCCTAGGAATGTGCTCACACGGTTAGGCTTTTCATTAAATTTTCAAAAGTAAAGTATATTGTGTATTTTTTCCCTTAAAGAATCCCCTTCCCCACCCCGCAAACAATAAGTGTCAAACCCCACAAAAGTGGGTCTGTCCCTGCCTGGCACACGTTAGGTATTCAGTTCAAAGCTAAATTGAATGGAATCTATTCACTAGCTTTTCTGGCATTTAGGTGAGGCACCTTTTGTTCATCTGAGGCTTGGTTCCTAGTAGACTCGTGAAAAATATGGTAGCATTGAAAGAAACACTCTACGAAGGTTTTTAACAGTTAAGATAATTCTTTGTGCAGTTTGTGTGTTTATGCCATCGTGTGTTCCCAGACTTTGCTAGCCAGAAGTTGAAAATCTATTTTGGTACATTGCTGATTTCCTGTGATAACCCAGTCAAATTACTCAGTGCCCTTATAGCCTCTTTTTTAACTCACTCTGTGATCCACCACTTTAAACGTCACTTTGTAAAGCCTTTGCCTGGAGTAGGAGTCTCTTGGAACCCTATTTATATGGCTTGAGAATTTGCCCAACTTGAGTGTTGGGGTTTCAGGGTGATTTGTTTATCACTGATTTTCCATATTTCCTAAACTTAATATGAGTGTGTTTCTTAACAGGGCAAAAAGAACCCAGTAAGCTTTTTGTTGAGCAGAACTTTTTTTTTTTTTTTACATTTTTATTGGAGTATAATTGCTTCACAATGTTGTGTTAGTTTCTGCTTTATAACAAAGTGAATCAGTTATACATATGTTCCCATATCTCTTCCCTCTTGCATCTCCCTCCCTCCCATCCTCCCTATCCCACCCCTCTAGGTGGTCACAAAGCACCGAGCTGATCTCCCTGTGCTATGCGGCTGCTTCCCACTAGCTATCTATTTTACGTTTGGTAGTGTATATATGTCCATGCCATTCTCTCACTTTGTCCCAGCTTCTGACTGGCTTTCAGTGAGCGCTGAGACCTGCCTGGAGAACGGGGTGCACATGCAGGGCGGTAATTTGACCCCACCCCTGTCCGGGTTTAGAACTGAGATGGGTCAGCAGGTGTTTGGCTTCTCCCCAGTTCCCCTGGACGTGCTCTGTGCTTTGATCGCCAGATTGAGAACTTAACATAAAAGGGTCTCCTCATCTCCTGAGCACCTTTGGAGAGCACTGCTGGATGCTGCTGAGCATTTCGAAAGGCGGTGTTTTGGTAGAAGAGAAAAGCCAAGGCAGGACAGGGCCGAGGCAGGACATCCCAGAGCAGATCCAAAGAGAAAACAGACTCAGGAGGGGCTGAGCCCAGTGTCGAGGTCTCTGAAAATAAGAAGCAGGTGTAACTAGCAGGGAAACTGTTAATGGAATAGAAAAGCTTGAAAACGTAGTGAATCACTTCGTTTTTGTCTCAGCATTAGCTCACCCTGGAGAGAAGGTCTATGTACGTGTGTATGACGTTGCAGGGGAAAGGGATAGACTGGTGAGACTCTAGCGTGATGTGTGCAAAGGGAGAATTGGGCAAGGTGAGAAATTTCCTGTTGATTAAAATCATGCGTGACAGTTTGAAAAAGTAATGACAGGCTTTGGTATATGTTAGTATATGTTTACTATAAAACCCAGTAGGCTAACTCGGTGCCCAGACTCTATCTGCAGTATGCCCGGGATGTATCAGGACACTTTTTCAGCTTTTTGATGCTATCTGTGACTGCGGGGGACACACGTGCCGATCATTTAGCTGTTTGCCGATGGCACCTCCTCTCTTCTCTTTGTCCCATGTCAGGGCAGGCACCTGGGTATCCTAGCTGTTGGGGCCATATGGACATTGGGAGACTCGAGCCCGTGGTTTATTTGCTGTATTTTAAACTTTGGACCACCTTTCTTACCTACGCTGTGATCAGTTTTTAGTCTGTATGCGCAATACTTTTCTCCTTGCCATCCTGTGGGGGGAGAAATTCTGTGTGTGAGCGCCTTGTTACATGGGTGGTGTGACCCAGCACCCTTAGAGAGGTGAGAAGTAGCTGGGGGCACCCTGAGCGTGCTGGTCAGCTGGAGAGATGGGGCAATAGTGTGCAATACTTTTTGTTCTTTGCTTAGAGATTTAGTAGAGAAAATTCTCTGGGATTTTGACAGCGCTTGTTGTGATGTCATGTGTAAATACTGTCTTTTTTGAATTGCTTGCTTGCGGCCACACTTTCAGTGAAAGTTGCTGAAGCGACAAAAGCTGTGATAGAAAATTATGTGGTGGCCCAGCATACTTATTTTTGAACTTGGAGACTTTGTACCCAAATCCAATCACTTTTTGCTCCTGCCACAGAGATTGTGAAGTTTTACTTAAACTTCAGGTGACATTAACACCATAGAAGGAGAAAGGCTGGGATGAAAGCAGGGAGACACTTTAAATTGCTATGGAAGGAGTTTGGCCATCTTTACCTGTATATTGGCCAACACATTTAGAATATGGAGAATGAGCGATTTGAAACTTTAATTTTCTTTGGTTTGCATAGGTGGGAAACAACAGGCAAATGTAATTTTAAAGCAGATACGTGAATTGAGTGCCTCTATGGTTTGGCTAGTTTTAGCATCAGGGACAGAGGGAAACGGCCCCCGGCCGTCGGATGCGCTGACGCCATCCTCGTTGGTCCCCGTCGGAGGCGAGCGGCTGATAAGGCTTTGAGACAGAAATTCAGAGTCTTTAGGAAGGTGGCCTGTTGGCTCCGATCACACTCTCCTTTTACACAAGGCTTCTTTGAAGAACCTGCTCTACCAAGTGTCTGTTATGAGTAGGAAACAGGATTAGGTGCCGAGAATGCATAGGGAAGTTTGACAGCCCTTGACCACAGGGAGTTTACATTGATGCATGTGAAAACGGAACGGAACCGCCAGGGTGAAGCCCGGTGCGTAAAGGCCACGTGAATGATGAAGGCAGCAGCACCGGCCCAGGGATTCCTGTTGGGGCCGGGACGGGGGCCCTCCCTGTGCCGGACAGCCGGACCCGCTTCCTCCTCTGAGCGGACTGTGGTGGGCGGGTGTGTGTGTGTGTGTGTGTGTCTCTAGACTGTGGTGGGCGGGGTCTCTGGACTGTGGTGGGCAGGGTCTCTGGACTGTGGGGGGGGGGGCTCTAGACTGTGGTGGGCGGGGTCTCTGGACTGTGGTGGGCGGGGTCTCTGGACTGTGGTGGGGGGGCCTCTGGACTGTGGTGGGGGCGGCTCTCTGGAGGCTTCAGGCACATCCATGGTCCATCTTTCTTGGTGCCAGTGTTACTTAAGATTTAGAAGGGAGAGTTGTTTTTATCTTAAAATGAACCCCAAAGATAGACAGTTAGCCTTGATGTGAGCTCAGGAAAGGCCAGCCCCACACAGACCTCTCCTTTCCCTTCTCTTTGGAGTTAGTTAACGGGAAGCCCTGTGGAACCTTCCAGGGTGTGGTTGTAGCTTCTGCTTTTTCTGTTGAAGTCTTTGGATCCAGTATTTCCATGGTGCCGTGAAGTTGTAGAGCAGGGGTCCAGGGTGTATGTAATGAGTGGGTGGAGAGACTTGCAGTCCACCCTGGGAAGCCAGTTTGTGTGTGTGTGTGTGTGTGTGTGTGTGTGTGTGACTCAGGGACAGTGGGTTTATGGTGGGTTCACTCTGGGAAGCAGCCTAGCCCCAGGTGGATGATGCCCAGGCTTCAGCCGCTTTCGGCTATGTCCTCTTGGGCCTCGTTTCTTTCTGTGTAGACTGGAGACCATACCTACTGTCCTAGGGTGGTTGTCGGCATGGAGAGAACATGTATCAGGTGAATATGTGTTGGGGATTCAGCCACTGGTGGCGGCAGCTGTGTCGTGGGTAATGGTGCTGGTATCCTTGGGAGGGAAGGGGCTGGCTGCTTCTCCGGGGAAAATTCTGGTCCCTGGCCTTCTAGGCAGGATTCTCTCAGTACACGTGTCCACCCTCACTGTTCTGGTTAGGAATTAGATAGTCTCTGTTCTAATTGCTGGGACCATTGTGCATTACTCGAGAAAAGTATGTGTTAAATACAGATGGACCCTAGTTTAGATACAGTAAATTCTTGAGGATTGTTCCTTTTAAAAATTTATTTATTGGGACTTCCATGGTGGTCCAGTGGTTAAGACTTCGCCTTCCAGTGCAGGGGTGCAGGTTCGATTCCTGGTCGGGGAACTAAGATCCCACATGCCTCGTGGCCAAAAACCCAAAACATAAAACAGAAGCAGTGACAAAGTGAGAGAGTGGCATGGACATATATACACTACCGAACGTAAAATAGCTAGCTGGTGGGAAGCAGCCACATAGCACCGGGAGATCAGCTCGGTGCTTTGTGTCCACCTAGAGGGGTGAGATAGGGAGGGTGGGAGGGAGGGAGATGCAAGAGGGAAGAGATATGGGAACAGATGTATATGTATAACTGATTCACTTTGTTATAAAGCAGAAACTAACACACGATTGTAAAGCAATTAGACTCCAATAAAAAAGAAAACAAAACAGAAAACAAACGGAAGCAGTAGTGTACACACATCAAAAAACTCTTTAAACCAATTTTATTTATTTATTTATTTATTTATTTATTTATGTATTTTTGCGGTATGCGGGCCTCTCACTGTTGTGGCCTCTCCCGCTGCGGAGCACAGGCTCCGGACGCGCAGGCTCAGCGGCCATGGCTCACGGGCCCAGCCGCTCCGCGGCATGTGGGATCTTCCCGGACCGGGGCACGAACCCCTGTACACTGCATCGGCAGGCGGACTCTCAACCACTGCGCCACCAGGGAAGCCCCGATTTTATTTATTTTACTTGTGATACAATATATATAATATAAAGTTTACCGTTTGAATCATTAAGTGGCATTGGGTCCTTTCACACTGTTGAGCAGCCGCCACCCCCGTGCATCCACAGGACTCTTTTCTTGCAGAACTGCGACTCTGTGCTTTTGACACACTAGCTCCCCATTCCCCGTCCCCCATCCCCTGACCGCCACCCTGCTACTGTCTGTCACTATGAGCGTGACCACGCCGAGCACCTCATGTAGGTGGAATCATCAGTCTTTGTCCTTCTGGGACTGGCTGATTTCACTGAGCGTCATGTCTGTGTTGTAGCCTGTGCGCTGTGTTTTGCTGTTGGTCTTTTGTTCTTTATTTCTTACTCTTATTACAGAAGAAATGCACGTTTATTTCACAGTCTTTCAGCAATACAGAGAAGAAGAAAAACATTCTGTAACTCTCCTACCCAGCATGGCTCTTGCTGTTTTTGGTGTCTGTGCTTCTACTGAGGCTGTGTCTCAGGGCACAGTGGCTTAGAGTTGAGTCGTACACGTACCAGGGCCTCTGGCCTCCTCTTTGGATGTGAGGGAACGTGGAATGTGAGTCGTGAAGACGGTGAGGAATCAAGTGCGACTGTGTGTGGCTGCGGGGAAGGCGCTGGGGGAGGACGTGGCGCGGAGGAGTGGGAAGCCTTACCCGCCTTGTGTGCAATGGGACGTTCTCACCTTTGAAGCTTCAGCGTGTGGGTTTTGAGTTCCTGTGTTGTGCCCTTTAATTTCAGCTTTCTAAGTTCATAACTTGGTAGCAAATAGGTGTGCTGGCTTTCACTATGTGCAAGTGTGAGGAGGCCTCAGAAAGGTAGTCTCTTTCCTTCCGGGGTGGGGTTGAGGCGGGCTGGGAGGGAGGCCGTGTGCTGGACACCAGGGCAAGGAAGGGACGGGATGAAGGAAGCAGAGGTGGATTCAGTGCCAAGAGCGTTCCCATCTGGGTCCCCAGGGTGTCGCTTTCAGGAAGCCTGACCCCTCCCCCAGCCACCGCTCCCTCTGCTAGAACATTCTGCCTTCCACCTGCATCCCTCTAGTCTCTGGCTTGTCTGCACTAGATGAAGTGAGATCAAGTTCTGAAGAGCAAGATCCTTCTGCTGTTGTTAAACTTCTGTGTCCCCAGTGTGTTTCCTCGAATGACTGGAGAGCCTGCCCAGAAGGTGGTCCCTCCCGGGTCTCCTTGTTACGGCCACACCTGCTGCAGTCCCTTCATCCTTTACTCTCACTCTGGTCCTTACCCGCCCCAGGGCCTCCCCATCCTCCCACTCCCACCTCCCACGGACCACTTTCTGCTCTGGGTTTGCCTGAGGCCCTACCTTCAGTTGCCTTTGGTGATTTAGAAAAGTCAGAGGAAATCCCCACGGCCTCTGCGGGCTGCTGGGTTTTCCCTTAGCCCACTTTGAGTGTTGATGGTTAGACTTTATAGGACTTAAGGATTGAGCAGGTTTTTGTGGCTTTGTCTATTCACTTCACTATTGTGTAATATTTCTATGGTACTGTTTTCTCTTTGGTCTAAAAAAAAGAAAATTGAAGACCATGTGACGGTACAATTACCTATATTTTTTTGCGGTGGACATTTGTCGTGCCTTTGGTATTTCCTGTCAAAAATAAGACCTGATGGGACTTCCCTGGTGGTCCAGTGACTAAGACTCTGCTCTCCCAGTGCAGGGGGCCCGGGTTCGATCCCTGGTCAGGGAACTGGATCCCACATGCTGCAACTAAGAGTTTGCGTGCCGCAATGAAGATCCCGCGTGCCGCAACCAAGACACGGCGCAGTCAAATAAATAAATATTTTTTTTAAAAAGACCTGAAATAGAGTTTCCTGTGAATATAATTGCCAAATATTATGTCAGGCATTGGCAAACCACGTTAATTAAAACTGCCAGAATTATGTTGCTGTTTAAGTAGGGGTATTTGTGAAATTTAGGGATTTCCTAGTTTGTCTCCGTTGCTGTCTGTCGAATGGGATTCCTTCTATACGACGTGAGTTTAGGCAGTTTGCCTAAGGCTGGAGAAGGGCACAGTTGTCTCAAGAATGAGATGGAGAGGGGAGAGAGACATAATAGTAAGCTAAAAATTTGAAGGAAAACATCACTGCATTGTGTAGGAGGAAACTAGATCTGATGCAATTCCAAAGGTAAGACTTGGGGTAAAAAGAAGGGGAAGTCTTTGAGGAAGAGGAACTGAGGTTTAGAAATGCAAAGGCTGACCTTTGCACAGTTTGTTGACTAGCTATTTTGAAGGATGCTCTGAGGAGAGCAGTCAGCAAGGAGGTTGCATGCTTCTAATTACCCTCAAGTTTTAGAGTTGAATTTTCATGTGATCATTAGTTAACATATTATTATCAATAGGATTGTGGGAAAAGGTCTGCAGTTAGCTAGTGTTAAAATTAAAATTTATGTGTGGGACTCCCCTGGTGGCGCAGTGGTTAAGAATCCGCCTGCCTATGCAGGAGACACGGGTTCCATCCCTGGTCCGGGAAGATCCCACCTGCCACGGAGCAACTAAGCCCATACACCACAACTACTGAGCCCGCGCTCTAGAGCCTGGGAGCCACAACTACTGAGCCTGCAAGCCACAACTGCTGAGCCCATGTGCCGCAACTACTGAAGCGTGCATGCCTAGAGCCCGTGCTCTGCAACAAGAGAAGCCTCCACAATGAGAAACCCGTGCACCGCAACCAAGAGTAGCCCCTGCTCGCCTCAACTAGGGAAAGCCCGTGTGCAGCAACAAAGACCCAACGCAGCCAAAAATTAAAATAAATAAATAAATAAATTAGGGATGATAAATCATATAAAAAATACAATAAAATTTATGTCCGAATGGGGGCCACGCCCAGAAAAGAAGCTATCACCCTCACCCTGCAGTCAGCCTCATAGATTATGCAGAAAGTTTTATTTGTTTTTTACCATATGTTCTGGGGGATACCCAGGGTTTCAGCCAATCAGAAGAGGCTTAGGCAGTCAGGAAAGGGAGTCCATCGTAGTCCAGCCCTACCCTTCATGACAGAGTTTTCTTATTACATTTCTCATTACAAAAGCCATGTTTGTTGTAGCAAGATTAGGGAATTCAGAAAAGAACCACGAGGATAGAAATCGTCCTTTTCCCAGTCTCCTCACTAAGACTGTTTGACCAGCACAACTCACTTTAGGTGTGGGGAGGCTGTCTTTCTCTCCTGTGTTTCACTTCTGTTTGACTTTTTCGGCCTCTCAAAGTCTAGTGGGTAGTTTGGCCACTGGCTATGCTAGGTGGCCCTTCTCAAAGCTTCCCACCCCAAGAATTCGCTTCTGGTGCATGTGGTCCGGGGAAGGGCTCCGATGGACCTGCCTTGGGTCACGTGCAGGTCCTGGTGGCCAGAGAGGCCAAGCCTCTAACTGGAAGGAGAGGATGGCCAAAAGCCAGGGCTACTCAGGATGGGCAGTCCAGGCCTTCTCCCAGTACTTTGTAACGTTAAAAAACACCAAAAAGAAAAATGGTAGCTAATAACAAGCACACAGATATATACTTTTTAATGACTGATATTGTTGGCAGGTGAAATGTGTTATATGGAAGTTATGTTTTGTACGTATGTCTTGTTTTGGAGACAGCATATATATAACGGTGTGTGTTTTTTGCCCGTTTCCAGGGACTTTTGTAAAGAAAGTAAGCTTGTCTAGAAGCACATGATTGGCTGGTAGGAGGTCTGGGTTTGTTTCTCAGTTGTCTTCTAACTAGATCTCTGGCGGTGGGCAAGTGGTCCTCTGGATTTCCATTTCCTGACCTGGCAAAGGAGAGATTCAGACCCTGTGGTCTGTAAGGTCACTTCTAACACAACTTTCAGTGTTTGGGCTTGATTTTTATCACTTTATCTTAAATATTTGGAGGGTTTGTAGCTGTGTCATAGATTTTGTGCAACATTGTCATTGGTGTTTATTTGGTGCCTTTGACTGGGATGTAACCCGTTGATTGTACAATTGTAATGTTGTAGTTCCTGTGGGAACATGTGATCGGCTTTACGTTCCTTCCGGTTTCTAGGGATGTGCTGTGGCGGGGAGGTGGGGACTGTCTCTGTGTGAGGATGGCCCCTTTTAAGACCAGCTGTCTTGGGGCTTCCCTGGTGGCGCAGTGGTTGAGAGTCCGCCTGCCGATGCAGGGGACACGGGGTCGTGCCCCGGTCCGGGAGGATCCCACGTGCCGCGGAGCGGCTGGGCCCGTGAGCCATGGCCCCTGAGCCTGTGCGTCCGGAGCCTGTGCTCCGCAACGGGAGACGCCACAACAGTGAGAGGCCCATGTACCACAAAAAAAAAAAAAAAAAAAAAAGCCCAGCTGTCTGGAAGGTGCCTCGCCCTCCACAGTGCTGCGTGTGTGACCAGCACGCAGTCCAGGCATTGATGGGCCACTGTCCATGTGTTAGCCTTTCCTGCCTTAGTGAACCGTCTTGCATTTGTTTCTCTTTAGCTTCATCTCTTTGGTTCCATATTTTTGCAATGTGAGAGGATTCTTTGATTTCTGGTCCTGTGTGTTTCGAGCGTCGGCTGTACCAGTCGTGTGAGCAGCTGCTCTGTCCTGTGGTCTGTTCTGAGTTTCCTTGGCCTGCTGCGGCCCAGACAGGCCCTCACCACGGGTTCTGTCTCTGTGATGTGGACAGCAGTGTGGATACGTTGGGACTTTTAGAACTGGGGGTGAAATAGTGTAGCCTCTGCTTACTTTCAGATTTTGGCACTAGATAATATAAAACAGGTTACAGCTCGCCTCTTCAAAGAGCGGGTTATTTAGTTGTAAAAATGGAAATTTATTGATAGGGAGAACCTAGGCTATGAAAACAGAACGGAGAGTAAGGCCATACTTGAGCTCCTGGCCCTTGGCATCGGTAGTTTTGTGGCTTGAAAAACCTGAGTTTTATGTTTAGTGTATCCTTTTCCAGTGACTGGAGAAAACCATGTGGCATGTTTTAAAATACTGAAAAAAGAGGATTGGTTTTAAAAATAGAGTGTACAGACTGGTGGCAGTAATGCAGATAAAACATCCACCTGCGAAAAAATGTAGGGGGAAACCTCTAGGTTTAAAAACAATAAACCAATTAAAAACAGTGAGAACAAGTGTCAGTTTAAAAGCAGGTAGAGGAGGGAAAGGCTGACCTGAACGTGAGGAAATACCTTCCTCGTGTCCATTTTCTCCTATGTTTCTCCTCTTACTTCCTTGAAAATACTGGTCTTGTTGTCTCTTGGAGGCTCCCTTCCTCAGCCTGTCTCGTAAAGTGTTTGTATTAAAGTTGCTGTACAATCAGCAAGGCGGTTACAACATATGCCTCAGTTTTAGAGTTTCTGAGACTAATAGAAAGAGCACAGGGAGAAAAGGGCTTGCTGCGGGTGGGTTGGGGGAGGGTGAGGGAGCCGTTCCCTCCTTGGGAGAGTGTGGGCTTGAGACAGGCTAGACTCTGGAAAAGCAGCAGCATGACTTCTTTCTTTCTTTTTTTTTAATTAATGTGTTTTTTTTTCAGTATCTTTTTTTTAACATCATTATTGGAGTATAATTGCTTTACAGTGGTGTGTTAGTCTCTGTTTTATAACAAAGTGAATCTGCTCTACATATACACATATCCCCGTATCTCCTCCCTCTTGCGTCTCCCTCCCACCCTCCCTATCCCACCCCCTCTAGGTGGTCACAAAGCACCGAGCTGATCTCCCTGTGCTATGCGGCTGTGCAGCATGGTTTCTTCTCTGACATGTATGTTGTGGGTCACATGAGGCGCTGCAGTTTTGCTCCCTTTCTGTGGGGAAAGTTTGTGTTTAGTGGTCTGGGAGGCTGGCATCCTCTGGATTAAGGAGGAAGGGTCCTGGGAGGTGAGGAAGAACCTTCCATTGCTTTTACCCCCACTGTCCAGAGGGCTTCGGGACGCCACTGTTGTCTGTTCCGAGATCATTGGTGATTTCCGGGATATTTTGTGATTAATTTTATCTTGGTGCTTATGAGAAATTACACTGAATTTAGTGTCCATGAACTTTGACTTTCATCTGTACAAAATGGAAATGTTCCGTCCCACATAGAGTTGGTTGTACTTGGAGTAGTAGAAGAATGATGGATTACTTTGAAGTTTCTATTTAAGGAAATTGCATACAGCATGCTTCTAAAGTGTGATAGATGGGCTGGAATCCTTTTACAAAAGAAATGAAAGTGAAATTTCCACTTAAATCAGCAAACATTTGTGGGTGTGCATCTTCCACCTCTTCAACCATACCTTGAAGAGCGCTCACTCTGTGTGTATGTTTCCACTTACCGGAAGTAAGCCTGTAAAGTAAGAGACCGGTGTGGACTCCTTATTTAGAAACAGATGCTGCTGCTTTGGAAGGGAGTGGGTTGAAAGAGATGAAAAACCAATGAGCAGAGAAGAATGACTCCTCGGGGGGATATCTTAATGTGGGTACAAATGCGATACCAAGTTAATTTTACTCATAAGAGAACACACATGTTCTCTGGCCTGCTCCCTGGGTCAGGAATGATTTCATTTGCTCGAAAGACCTGCCTTCCCTCCCCACCCCATCCGGGTTACTGTGGGAGAGTTTTCAGATTTGACATATGCCCATGTTTTGAAGTCACACAGTGTATTGAATTAACTAAGATCTGATTGCAAAAGTGGACTCTGTGGGCTGTTACACAAGATGTTTCCATATGTTCATTTCATGAGACCATGTTTTAAGAACCACCATCCCTATGTCAGGTCTGAGCAGTTCATGGTTCATATTGGTGTCAGATGTTCTATTTGCAACACGTAAAGTTCTCGCTGTTTCTGCTGTTCTTTTTTCTTAAGTCTCTGCTACTCCTCTGAGAATAGCGACTCCTTGTTTGTGCTCAGGGGCATTTGTAGCATCTCATGCTGTGTTGGACATGTAGCCCAGAAAATACCATGTAAAAAATGTTGGTTGAATTTGGTCAGATCTTGATAATGCGCTCTTAGGATTTTCCAGTGAAGATGGTATTAGTATATTTTAAAAATTAATCCTATCTGTTCAGTTCAAGAATCATTAATTTGGTGAATGACAGGATTTGGGGGCAAAGAGTCAGCTTATTGGATGATAAAAATCAGGACCTTAAAAGATCTAGATTGGCTGCATGATGAGCTGAATCAAAGAAGAAGAAATTCAAAAGATATCATTAGGTACGGTCGTGGGATCTGAATGAGCATCGTCCCCACAGGAAGGCGAAACGGAGAGGAGAGAGGCCTGAGGAGGTGAGGAGGTCACGTAGGGGAGGAGGATTTGAGGGATCAGAGGCTGCTTGGAGGCAAGTGCTGCGCTGCTGTGTGTTCGAGGTGAGGGCCTCTGCTCAGAGTAGGCTGGCCCGCCGGACTGTGTTCTGGTGACCACCGTTCAGTGCAGTAGCATCAGGGCACTTGGAGCTCATGTAAGTTCGACCTCTGCAGCATTAGGGTGAGTGGTTCTTCCCACCTTCCGTCTCAGTGGCTATCTGCCATAGGACATGTGCTGGTGGCGGAGGCAGTGTTTTCAGGTCCTGGGACACTCCTGGCTCACTGGTTCCGGGGCAGCCTCCCAAGGGGCTCCACCTTCCCCATGTGACAGAGGCCAGCGCCCGTGGTGGGGCAGTTCCCTGTTGCTCCGGAGCTCCTTCCTGGAGGCCCAGCCTAGAGCCGGCTCCCTAGAGCCTTCCAATGATCTCATAAGCACTTAATTCCCTAAATTAAAATCCCTTTCTGCTTAAAACAGCTAGCGTGTTTCCTGCCACCTGACTCTTGCGGAGACGGAAACGTTTTATAATGGGAATGAGCTGCATTGGAAACAGAAGTATCACTGGACGAATCTCAGAATGAGCTGCAGATAGATGGATGAATGGATCTGTGGTGCCCAAACACACCTACTCCTGTTCTTCTAGTGGGTGCAAAGGCGGTGGGATTGCTTGGGGACGTTATTCCCAAAACATTGCCAGGCTCTATCCCCAGAGATTCTGATTCGGGAGGAACTGGTGGATTCCTGGAATCCATATGTTAAAAAAGCTGCTTCTGGTTATCCTGAGAGGTGGCCAAATTGAATTCCAGCAGACTAAATGATTTCTTGACTCTACAAGCTGGTGCTTATGATGATTCTTTTTAAAAAGAAGGAAAGATTTAGGAGCTACATATTTTAAAATTCCGCTGCAGGGGATTTACCTTTTCTTGGATTTAAAGGGATTAATTCTGTAACTACTGCCAGAATGTGGCCGTATTTCTAGTGTGGAGTATACAGGATTTCCTTCTTTTGTTATTAAGAAAGGAAAGAAGTATATTTTGGAAAGTGTTACTGAATGCAGAATAAAAGTTGAGTTGTTTGTAATGAGAGTTAAAAATTTAACTGAATGCTTTATATGCAGCATAGTTATTGTACTAACTATGGAATGTCACAGTATAATTCCCTGATTCATTGTATGAAGTACTGTTAGTGTATTTTCTTATCTCTGTTTATAGTTAAAGGAAAACCACAATGGAGGCTATTTGAAATACGGAAATGCCTCCTCAGAAGAGAGGTCAAAGGATTATTTGGAGAACTGGCAAATTCAGAGTTATTGAGTAGCACTGGAGTTCATTGAGCTCTAGAGGCCAGGTGGTTTAAGGATCAGGGCTCACATGTCCATGAAGATGAGTATGGGGATGGACACAGCAAGGGGAGAACATTTCTTGGTGTAAGCACCTGTTCTGCTTTTATTTGATTTCTTCACCGCCTCCCCTCCCCCTGCCAAAAAACAAACAAACAAACAAAACCTACCAAAAACAAAAAAACCCAAAACCCCAAAGCACGAGTCCTGATTTCTGCCCTTTTCTTCATCTTCTCATGCTGGCATTTGGAAGGTACATGCTAACAGATGTGCCTGCTTGATTGAAATTGATTAGATCTAGATGATTGGGGTCCTTGTAGCAACAGGGGTTATATGTCAAATGGGCCCCCACTGGAGGGCAAGGCTGATCTTCCCCTGCAGCTGCCAGGCTGCTTGAAATTAGGCGGAATGATTTTGCACTTGGATAATAGGCAGGCATTAACGGCAGCTTGTTACAAAGTGCTGCATAATAATGGGAAACGTGGACGTGCTAATCAAACGTATCTGCATATGGCATTTTCATTATGCATAAGAGGCGTCTGTGTGCACAGAAAGGAAATGAGCTGTGGGGCTTCCATTACGTGTTTGAGAAGATGCATCTGTAGAAATGACCTCCTCGTTCCTTTCCTACGTTGAATCCTGACAGGATGATTGAGTTAGGAGGCTGGCATGTGTACTTGCTTTTTTGAAACAGCTTTATTGAAATCTAATACACATGCCATACAATTCACCCATCTAAAGTGTGCAGGCCAGTGTTTTTTTAGTGTATCTGCAGGGTTGGATTGCTGTTACCACAATCTAATTTTAGAATGTTTCTGTCCCTCAATAGAAGCTGTAATTCTTTTATAAAGAAAATATAGTTTGTACTTTTTAAGGGACACTTTTTTGATGGGGATGCAGATTATTAGGGCTTTTGCAGAATCACCCTATTTCTCAGAAAGCATTTTTTTTCCCGTAAATAGTCATAAAATGTATTTTAATGTTCCAGGGGTTACCTGTGTTCCTGACTTTTGGACCCAATCTCACGAATTAGGTTTTAGTTACCAGGTTCATCTACCTGTTAGTTGGGACCTTTTCAGCCTCAAGTGACAGATTCCAATTAAAAGGAATTTATTATTTAGTTCTCACAACCTGGAAGAAGGAGGGCCGTTGGCTTTGGGAGTAAGCAGAGTCGGGGACCTTCTCTCCATTCCTCAGATCTTTTATCCCCACATTGGCCACATTCGCCACCACGGTAGCTGGGGGACTGGATGTGGGTGTGGGGGACACATCTCCCCACTGGGGCTTGAACGCGGGGTGCAGCTGAGGTAGCAGAAGTGAGGTTTAGGATCAGGTGCCGGGCGTCACCTCAGCTTGCCTCTATTTTTGTGTACCTGCTGTTTATTTATATAGGCTTAGATTTATTTCTTCCTTCTGGGGTTATGAATCCACTCATTCAAGCAATGGAACCAGAATGGGCATCTCAGGCATGTTGCTGCTTCGATGTTAGTTAGAAGGTTCGAATAGGCCCAGGCCTGGGATGCTGCTTCCCGAAGATCCTCCCCAAGCCAGGGGTTAACAGACAGGGTCTCTTCTTACAGTCCTAGGTCCTAGGTCCTAGCCTAATCTCTGCATGGTTCAGTGCCCGATTCAAGGCCTTATTTTTCTCAGTAGACTCAATATCTTCCCTGTTTCTTAGTTTCTTAGTTGTCTCGGCATTTTATTAAAAATTGTGGCATTTGTAATTTAGTTAAGTCACTCTAATTTGTATACCCTTGGCATGACTAGACCTGACGTTTTTTCTTTTTAAGGTGGATAAAAAATATAACTTGCCTGACATTGGTTTTTGTTTTGTTTTGTTTTTTTAAAAGGTAACTTTTTAAAAAAGTTAATTTATTTAAATTTTCGGCTGCGTTGGGTGTTCGTTGCTGCGCGCGGGCTTTCTCTAGTTGCGATGAGCAGGGGCTACTCTTCTTTGCGGTGTGCAGGCTTCTTATTGCGGCTTCTCTTGTTGCAGAGCATGGGCTCTAGGCATGCAGGCTTCAGTAGTTGTGGCACGAGGGCTTCAGTAGTTGTGGCACACGGGCTTAGTTGCTCCGTGGCATCTGACATTGGTTTTAAAAATTTTTCTATACATAGTTTGTTTCTCCTTTTTAAACAGTTAGATTTGGTCAAGGTTTATATTGAAATTTAGGAAACCTTTTTTCATGATATTTCCTGTGGTCTCTGATATATTTTGGTGAGGCTAACTTTATACTGGATAATTAAAAAGATAGTCTGAGGCCTGGATTGTGATTTTAAAAATCTGTGACACCAGTTGAAGAGTTTTTCTCCTATGCAACAAATGCTGTTGAGCAACTGTTGTCTAAATGATTGGGACACATTCTGCACAAAACAGACCAAAATCCCTGTCCTGGTGGCGCTTGCAGTCTAATAGCGTGTGGGAAAGAGACAGCAAATCTGAGTATAATAAACAACTGAATTGTATGGATGTTTGAAGGTGATATGTAGTGTGGAGAAAGTTGAAAAATAGGGCAAGAAAAAAGAGGATGAGGATCGTGGGGTGGGGCTGTCATTATAAGCAGGGTGTTTGGGTGAGATTTTAGAAAGATTTGGAGGAGGTAAGGGAGCTTGCCATGAGGCTACGTGGGAAAAGAATGTTCCAGACAGAATGGCCAGTGCAGAGGCCTATAAGGTGGGAATTTGTGCCTGGAGTGTTCACAGAGCAGCCAGAAGACCTTGGGCTACAGCAGAGTATCCCCAGGTGGGAGGGAATTGAAGGTGAGTCATGGGGTGAGTGTGCTGTGGAGTTAGTTCCTGTGAGACCCATGAGTTGGGGAGTCTTTGGGGGCTTTGAGCAGAGCAGTGAGACCAGCTGAATTCGGTTCAAAAAGGCTGTCCTGGCTGGTGTTGAAGGCCACTCGAGCCCAGTTAATTGCAGTCAGTGGTCAAAAGATCAAGAGAGGGTGGTGCCCAGGCCTGGGTGGAGGTGGGGAAGGCGGTGTGGTTCTGGATCTGTTTTGCAAGCAGAGCTCACAGGATTTCCGATAGATGGATATGGGCGTAAGGCAGAGAGCAGTCAATGATGATTCCAAGATTATTGGCTGGAACAGCTGAGCCAAGATGGCTGTTGATGCAGGGGTGACGAGTTTTTTTAATGTCTTTTGGACATCCCAGTAGACCTGTGGGTGGGCAGGTGGAGTACTGGGATTGCTGAGAGGGCTGGGCCCGAGATGTAAATTTCAGATGATGGAGCCTGGAGACTGGGTCACCTCAGCCAGTGAGTGGTTGTAGGTGGGGAGGAAGGCCCGGGGCTGGAGCCTGGGGGTCTCTGTTGAAAGAGGTGGAGGAGGCGTAGCCCCGAGAGAGTCAGGGAGGTGGAGCAAAGTAACAAGAAGTGTTGGAGAGTCCAAGCTTTTGTTAGCTTTCAGATAACTTGTAAATGTGCAAATGAGTGCAAATGAGTTGCTTGCATGATAAAAAGAAATAATTACAGGTTGTCTTTAAGAAGAATGTACCTTCCTATCGCTCTTGAGTTTTCTAAAAGCACATAACTGAAAACTGTTAGTATTCTCCAAGACATTGAACCCTGTCAGGAATTTGGAAAATCGGGGGAAAGGGAAATGTTGCTAGTATTCCCCCATCCTAACATGGCCTGTTAATATTTTGGTTATTGCCTTTTCATTTTCCTCTGTATGTTTTTAGTTGTAATCATGTTGCACAGGACAGTTTTGTTTCCGTTTATTTACTTGTTGGCAGCTTTTTTTTTTTCCCCGAGTTGCTATTATTATCTTAGAAACACAGTTTTCACTGGAGCGCTGGACTTGTTTTGCAGTTAGTGTTCATTGACAGGAGAATTGAAGGGCTGAGGCTACACTGCTGCTGGCGGATCCTTGTTCCTCCTGCTCTGCTGGGCTCTGGAACCCGTGCGGGATTCACACTGTGCTTGTCTGGGCTGGAGAATGCTGCAAGGAGAGGGGAGGGTGTTAGAGATCTGAGAGCAAGACCCGGGCAGGCGCAGGGCTGTACAAAGGGAGGGCAGGTTGTGCCCAGGGGCCTCTCTCCTGGGCCCCGTGACCTCAGGGCCATTCTTTCTTCAGCAGTAACACTTCAGTGCTTCAAGGGTTTGAAAGAAAAATTACAATTTAAAAGGAAAACCCTTCATGCACTATTTGCATATGAGTGGCATCTGTATAATTAAGAACAATTAAGTTCCCTGGGCTGAACTGAAAGGGAGGCTCCTGCTACTTTGCTGCTGTTCCAGCAGAGAACAGCCCGGTGCTGACAGCTCGGGGGAATTGTCGGAGGCGTTTCAGCCCCCCCGCCCCAACTCAAGCCGCCCCCTCCTCGGTACGTGAAATTCTGAAACATTTTTGGTCTTGTCCTGATTTGCTTCTGGAGAGTCCATGGAAATCGGAACATGCATCTTTACCATTTTGCTTTTCTGCTGCTCTTAGAACAGACACCCCCCGTCCACCACACCGCAGGCACTTTGCAAAGCTCTCTACACACAGATTTCATTTAATCTTCACAGTGGATCTAGGGGTGATATCTTGACTTTATAGTACTGGAAACTGAAATTCTGGTCACACAAATGATCTCTTGTACTCATCTAGCTCATTGATTCCACCTTTGTGAGTTGGTCTCTGCTGGGGGCCCAGTGACTCTAGGCCCTGGGAATTCAGCACATTTCTTTCTTTCACTGCCGTAACCCTTTTTGGACTCCTTTCTCCCAGGCCTGAGTAGGAAACAGGACACAGTCTGGCCCCGATTTTCCTCTTCTGGTTTTGAAAGAGCTCTGCACTTTGTCATGGTGTTGAAGGACTTTGGATAGGGCAGGAAGATAGCCTTTCCCCATTGTAGGGTTCCTGCAGTCACCCTGGGGAAGAAAGTCACGTGTATCAATGACTGAGGAAGTTCTAAGCAGTCTTTCAAGAGTAGAATAATTTTTACTCCTTGCCCTCCCCGCAGTGTATTTGGTGTTGGGCTCTGATGGGTGAGGCCCCTTCCCGGACTTTATTCCTAGAAGGCCAGGTGGGGACATCACCTGTGTGTTCCTTCCAGCACCTCTTTTATTTCTGCTGTGGTCACATGGGTCTGGGTTCCCTGAAGTGTCTGGCAGAGGTCCTGACAGGTCCCTGTGTGAGACTTGTCCCTACGTGTGCAGTTACGAGGCAGAGCGAGAGGTTCTAAACTAGAGGGTGGTTTCTGTATTCCCGGTCCTGAGGGCAGTTCCTATACAGGCGTTTCTCAGTTGGCACCGGTGTGTGACCAGAGCCACCATAGGCCACCACCATAGTCATTGGCTTTTCCCAGTGTGGGACAGCAGGAGCCGTCTTTTCTTTGCTTAGGATTTTTGTTTTGCTGTCAGGTTTGGGTTACTTTTATTGCTGTAGCCATTGAGTCTGCTGATTTATTGGGAAGCTCTGGTTCTGGACCACACGAAAGGCTGGCGCGGCTGGACCCACCTCCCCAGGGCAAGCAGAGGCTGGGAGGACGGGGCTCTTGGGTAGTGGTAGTTCTGCTGAGCAGTGGCCCCTGGCGGTTCTGATGTTTGAAAAGGGTGAGAGCTGTTTCAATTAGACTTAACTTTTGAGGTAACAGAGCTACAAAGTACCAGAGGTTTAAAACATGCTCTACACTGCCTCTGGCTCCAGGCAGTCTTCAGGGATCCCCGCTCCCCCAGGATCCCCGCATTCCTTCTCCTAGGGCAGCAGCCTGGTCCTCAGGGTGCGAGGTGGCGGCATTGTGTTCACGGCAGCGGATGGGAGGAAGGGTGGAGGGAGGCCCAGAGGGTTCCTGGCACCCTCCACAGGACCCTGCATCCCATCTGCTGGAGCCTGGTCCCGTGGCCGTACCTCGCTGCAAGGGAGCTTGGGAAATGTGCCCAGCCAAAAGCAAAGTGGAAGAAGGAGACAAGGGATGTTGAGGGCCAGTCTCTGCCGCAGAACCCTGTGGGAGAAACCGTGACACCGTGACCATTATTTCTCAAGGGCAGATTGGTTTTGACATAACCCATTTTTGAGTTACCAGCCCCTCCATCCCTAGGAGAAAACCCCAGTCTCTCTGGCTTGTGTTAAGGAGTCCTTGCTTTTCGGGGCACACTCGGGATAGTTTCTCCAGTGTCAGTAAGCCTTGGGCTTCACATGAGAAAAATCAGGGTTTAAGCCATGCTGACGGTGGGATTCTATCGTGTAAGCTGTGAGCTTGGCAGTAGTGAATTATGCTCTGTGGGCAAGTGTGGGCTCTGTGTTAGTATGTTCAGTGGAAAGCCTGATAGGCCAATCAAAAGAGCTTCTTCTACATTCCTGTTTTCAAAAAAAAATTTGCATTCAGAGGGTAGATGTTGTTTTTCTCTTTTAAAGGGAGAGGACTTGAGCTTGTTGAATAGGGGCACGTTCAGAGCACGCGAATCCTTGCTCTTTGCAGCGTGCTGATGCCATGGCCAGGAGGGCTGGCCCTTCAAGGGACAGTTAAAACGCTTAGGCATTTTTCATTAGATTTTTTTCGGACAATATTGCTAATATTCTTCGTAATTACCTGAAATTGTTTTGATATATTTGCTCACATTGGGATTAAAAAAAGTCAGTCAGTGCATTGTGTTTGAATTAAAATGTTGTTCTGGACCTTGAAGTTATATAGGAGTACTCTTTCACCCTCCCGAGAAACTATAAGAAACCCCCTTAGGTTCTTCCGTTTTTGTGTTACCAGCCTTCCCGAAGTCCGCGCGCCGTCACTTGTGTTTCCCCTGTCGGGAACCCCTTCCTCTGTGTTCACCTGAACACGGCGTATCCAGCCTTCTGGCCCTGCTCAGCGCCGTCTCGTCCAGAAAGCTTTTCTGAATCTGCTTCACAGCATCTTTCCCTCTTATGGACTGTGCTCCACCTTGAGTGGTAGGTGAGACTGTAGGCCCATGGCAGTTAGGCAGCCTCTTATTCTTCTTTGGATTCTTAGGTCAAACTGCCTTGGCTGCGGTAATGTCTAATGCAGGTAGAGTGAAGGAATTAGTGTTGGTGGGATTTGACATTGCCGCTTTTTTTTTGGTGATGGTGGTTCCATCACCAGAAAAACGAAAGGAATTTCTCTGGAATACAAGCCAATATTGCTGCATCCCTATTCGTCTGAAAGCGTCAGATGCAAAAGTAGTGGCTTTCCCAAGCTTTAAATTTATAGAACTAATCTAATTAATCAAATTCTGCTATGACTAATCCAGTATATTCATACTGTTATCCATCTAAAAGCATTTTTTATATCAGCTAAGGTAACGTTTAGTTCCTGCTTAAATATCAAGGCGGTTGTAGTTTAGAAGTCATCTGTGAATAAATGTGCAAGATCAGTACACATTGGATATATATGTTTGCCATGTGTTAGGAAAGAAAATTTTTTTGTTGAAGAAAAAGTGATGTTTATATACCAAGATGCTTTAAAAAATAGTTTGTTTTCTATGTCATTGAGTATCTTTCTGTTACCAAAGGGGATAGGGCAGGGGATAAATTAGGAGTATGGGATGAACAGATACACATTACTATATATAAAATAAACAACAAGGATTTACTGTATAGCACAGGGAACTATATTCAGTATCTTGTAATAACCTATAATGAAAAAGAATTTGAAAAAGAATGTGTATATATGAGAATCACTTTGCTGTACACCTAAAGCTAACAATAGTGTAAGTCAACAGTTGTTCAGTTAAAAAACAAAAAACCAGCTTGTTCATGTTCAGAGAACTAATATCTAAATTTATACGGGCACGTTGGTTGGTTTTCTAAATATAGCTACAGTATTGCACAAACTGGCATTGTCCACTAATGATTGAGGAGGAAAAGGCCTTCATTCCCAGTCTCCCCATTCACTTATCGTTTGTGTGAATTTCTGTTTGGCTTCCTCTTCACCACGTGTAGCATCTGGCCAAGACTGTTACTGCTGGAGACGTCTAGTACTGATTTACAGTTTCATGCGAACTTGTCTTAGAGCTGAAAGGTAGTGCAAAATGTATTTTGTATTTTGCAGGTTTAAAAATCATTTTAAACTATTCTAACATACAGTAGAGTCTGGGAAAAGATGTTAAGTCTTTAAACCGTAGATGAGAAGCCATGTTTTACAGTAAAGAGAAAGTTGGGCTGGGAGTAGGAAACATACGCTTAATTACTGGCCTTTTCTTTTATAGGTTTTTGCATGGTTACTTAACCACTTAACTAAAGGCGTTCTTTATAGCATGTGGACTGTGGTATGATTAAATGTGTAAATGCAATAATATATTTAAACTTCTTTAACATGCAAATGTAACATCTTTTGAATGTAAGGTCCTGTTAGTGAGACTAGAAGGAAGGGATGGCTTTGTGTGGTATCCGCATGTCAGATGCCAGGACAGCCCTCAGTGTCCGCCGCGTGTGGAGTTAGGAAAGGTAGAGTGTCAGCAGGGCTCCCAGCTGGGCAGGTTGGCTGTCGCTCACCAGGAGGGGCAGACAGTGCTGTGAACCACTGGGGAGACCAAGGAAGATGCTGAGCTCCATCTTGGATTGTGTTTGGGGGTTCCGGGGGGCCGTCTGCGGGATGGTGTCCCCTTCAGATGGAAGCACAAGTCAGAAGCTCAGCAGAGGAGTCCAGGCCACAGATACACAGGCTTGGGAAATGAATCAGTCAGACCACAGAAACCGACCCTGGCTGATTTAAGCAGAAAAGGAATTCATTGAAAAGATGCTGGGCAGCGTACAGAATCTCGAGGAAGACTTAAGAACCAGGCTCAGAAAGCAAACAAGCAAGAGGGGACTTTGCAGCGAGAACCACAGCCAGAGCGTGTCCTGGAAGGAGACTGCTGAGGATGCCCCGGCCCCTGCCGCTCCCCGTCTGTGGTGGTTACGACCCCAGAACAGCCCCACCTCCTTCCTCCCTTGTGGCATCATTAGCCGCTGCCCTGCCCCGGGCCGGTGAGCCCGGCCAAGTCTAGGTCGTGTGCTGGCGCCCGGCAGCAAGCTGGGCCACTAAAACTAGAGCGGTTGACCCTCGAACATCTCGGGTTTGAGCTGTGCAGGTGAACTTAAACGTGCTCTCTTTCTATCAATACGGACTACACGATCCGCAGTTGATTGAACCTGTGGACGCAGAACCGCAACTAGGGGGCGGATCCTGAGGGCCGACTGTAAAGTTAATACAGACTTTTGACTGTGTGGGGGCGGAGCCCCTGAGCCCCAGTGTTGTTCAAGGTCACCTGTCACTGGCCCTTTCACAGCTCAGCAGGGGTGACAGTGGCAAACCTGTGAATGTGATAAGGAAGCTCAGATGCTGGACAGCCAGAAAAATCCAGCTGTCTGTATGGGAAGCATCACCCTGTTGGTGATGGGTGAGCCTAAGGGGTGAGTGTGGATGGTCCAGAAAGAGTGAGAATTGAGGAAGGGGTGCCCTGGGAGGGGTGAGCAGGGGGAGCCCCAGGGGTGGGAGGAAGACTGGGCGGGACGGCCTAGAAACCAAGGGAGGGCACTCGGGCGAGAGTAGCCCCGAGAGTGAGTCAGCGCGGCCCTCGAGGTCACAGCTTGTTATCCCTGGAGCCCTCAGCAAGAGCAGTCTCGGTGAGGGAGGGGGCGATGCGGGAGAGAAGGGGGCCGCAGGCAGCGTGGGGAGGGGCTCTGAGCCTGGCTCACCGTCCCCTTCAGCCACCGGCCGCTCAGTGGGCTGCATGGGCTTCGGCCAGTCACTCAAGCGCCCAGCGCGTCTGTGTCCCTGTGTGTGGAAGTGGGGCCCTAACGGCACCCACAGGGTGTGTGGGGTTACACGGGGTAATCAAGCGCCTGGCACAGCATCCGTGCACTGTAAGCGCTCAGTAGACGGGCTTGCGGTCGCTGGTACTCTCACCGGCAGCTTGCTGCGGAGGGCAGAGAGGGCTGGGCGGGGGTGAGGAACATCAGGGCCTCGGAAGTGGACGAGAAAGACGGCGCGGGTAAGGAGATGGTGAAAACCCTGGGGAGGGCAGGACGGGGCTGGGAGGCCCTGGAATCAGCCCAGGACCCGCGCAGAAAGGCGAGGTGGGGGTCGTCTTTGAGAGAAGGAACACCTCCTCTGTGGATGGAGAAAGGGCATCAGCAACTCGGGGGACGGACTGCTGTGGAGGACTCTCGTCCTGGCCCTGGAGGGGTTGGCCATCACCGCGCCAGGCGGCTTAAAATCCCAGATCTCTTGTCAGTGAGACCGCCTCCAGCAGACCACTGTTGGTACTGCTCCAAGGACTCTCCTCGACTTTGACTTTGAAGCCCAGGGCTTCTATAGTAGAAGAAACTAGGAAAATCGTCTACTACCAAATGACTTTTTCCCCCTCTGGGAATTTAATGGGGAAGAATACGGGTTTCTGCCTCCATTCCCCCCCAACCCTGGCCTCTTGGCTTGTGGCTTGTGGGGTCTTAGCTCCCCAACCAGGGATTGAACCTGCGCCCTCGTCGGGGAGAGCGCGGAGTCCTAACCACTGGACCGCTGGGGAGCCCCTCTGCCTCCATTTTTAAGCGATTCTTTGCGAATAGTTAATTTACCAGGAAGAATGACATTTCTAACTGAAGTAGACATGCCTGTGTATTTCATAGTTTTTTCCTTTTAGTAAACTTCTGGGGAGAAGTATTTTTTAAATTAAAAGTAAAGCAGAACACAACTTGTACTACCAAAATTATGATGTAGAGTTTTATAACTCGTGTAGTTACAGAACTCATTTCATACATCATGCAGACTGGGCCGTTTGTTCTTCAACTGAAGGCCCTAGCGCTGGTACCGATGGATCCGAGGGGTACTCAGGGCAGCGTCAGTGCCGTTGGTGGGGCTGTGCAGGCCTTGCCCTGCGGAGGCCAGTCTGACTGTGGGCAAGATTCCTAAGGGCTGCTGCAGGCTGGGGCTTCTTATATCTGTACAGGGGTGGGTTCCAGTTCCACTGCATAAGGGAGAAGTACTGAATTCCTCCAAGGTCCTTGGGAATAGCAGCTGAGTCCTAGAAGTCCGTCTTTCCTGCTCAGGGTCCAAGGGGATTACCAATGCAGTGGCCTTGTCAGTGGCAAGGCCTTCTCAGTCTCAGGGCCGCCCTCCGGTCTGCGCTCTCCTTCCTCCCTGCTCACGCTGCCCCGCCTGGCTTTGTGCTCCCCACTCTGCATCTGGCTGGAGCCACCAGATGCTCAGAGGGTGTTCTCCGAAGTGACCTGTGCTTCCTCAAGCTGCTAGCTTGGCTGGAGGTGCCTTGGTTCAGTTTCCATTGAGGGTTGCTGTTGGTGGAGCCCCAGCCCTCGAAGCCTTTCCTGACTCTTTCAGTAAGTTTCTCCTCCCCTGCTCTTTGAGCTCTCTTGAGCTTTGAGTTTTGCCTGTTGGCACACAAGCCCGGCCCGGCCTCCTGGATCACTGTCTTCAGGGGAGACTCTTCTGAGCTGGCCGCCTGCCCCCCCGTGCAGCTGGGCCACACCGACTTCAGCCGAGGGCTGTGAGGCAGGGGCCCGAGCCCCTGGGCCCTGATGCTCATTCCCAAGAGGAGGAGCATCGCGTCTGAAATGATGTGTTTTGGTTGGATAACATTGGTGAATGGCCAGAACAGTTGGTTATAGTTAATTCATTTTTATATCTAAGTTACTGGATTGAATTTTTTTAAAGGGTGTGTCTGATATTCGCAGATCGATTTAATTTTCCCAGGAAGGAGGACTGGGCATCCGAGTGCTTTTCTAAGGATCTTGGCATCATCCAGCCCAGCCCCCTCGATTTGCTGAAGAGGAGACCAAGCCTTGTGACACACGGGAGCTCCTGGCTGGGACCTGACCCAATGTCTTCTCATTTCCAGTGAAATTTCTTTCCTCTTACTAGCCACTTTTTCAAACTGTGTTTCTTTGTTTTATATACAGAGAAAAAAAGATGGCCAAAGTTAAAAAAAGAGAGAGAGAAAGAAGATAAAAAAGTCAGGTAATCTTAGGCAAAGATAGTCTTTCAAAAAAGCATGTGTGGAAGTCCTTGTCCACATGTTCTGAAGCTGAGGGAAGGCGGGACTCTTTGCAGGAGGAGGGCATCTTCAGAATAAGTGGGCGTGGGACGGGGTCCACATAACAGGAGCACCTCGTCTCAGTTTGCTGTCACTTTTATGTCTTATTTCTGTGCCTCGCTCCTGCTATAGAAGCAGAACAGGCTCGCTCTTATTTTTCTCTTTTAATAAAGGGCTTTTCCTTGTAATCATCTTGCAGATGGGGAAAGGGTGAAAGTTAGAAATACGTGGCATGAATTTATAATTTAGTTTTACAAGATGCATGCCTTTATTTTATGGCAGATGTGGGGACTCCTAAGAGTACAAGAGGCCAGGTGGACTTCCACATAAAAGAATCATCCGTATTGTTAAGGGTACAGATGTGAAGAGGGTAATGCTGACTTTTGAGAGAAAAAGGCAAGGGAAGACAGTGTATCTTTTATTTCTGAAGCTCTTGAGGCTTAAGTTATTTCTTTGATGTTGTCGATTTAGAAATGAAAACTTTGGCATCTTTAAACACAGTATAATTTCCTAGCTAGCGCTGATATTTGAGGATAATTGTTGATGTCCGTCGTTGACTAAATTTTGGCAATTTGCTGCTTTTTTCCCCCTGCAGTCTTTAATACTCGAGGTCATATGTATGTGCGTGAGATCTTTCCAGGTCAGTACCTGTGTCTAAAATGGTTTTATCTACGGGAACTCACTTTTAACTCATATAGTGATGTTAAATCTCCTCGTACAACTTGATCTAGTTTCCAGATTTTAAAGTCAAGTGAGCTGAAACTGACCAAATGAGAAAGATAAATCTGTTCTGTGACTTTTAGGAAAAAATACGGACATGGTTTTATTTCTCCATTGTGAGGCCAAAAAATAGTTCCTTTGAAGTTTCTACCATACTGCTTTAGGTTGAACCTTAAATGTCTGATTTTCACTGAGTATGAAAAACTTCCTGATTGTGGGATTTAGAAAACTCTGTTATGGTGCGAGAGAGCCCAGGTTTATATTTCGCTTGTTCTATTCAGAGATAATCACTACTACCCCATTTGGGACTTCTAAATCCTGAGCTCAGCTCTGACTCCACGCTCAGTTGGCCTCTCCATCTGTTCTCATGCTTTTCCTGTTAGATGACAGTCATCCTCTTAGTAACACGATCTAATATTTATTGCACTTAACTATGTGCCAGGCGTGTAGCAAAGGCATTATTATTTCATTTTAACCTCATGATAACTATAAGGTGGATACCGTTGTTATTTTCATGTTACAGATACTAAGGCTGGGACTTTTGGAAAGTTAAGTGACGGCTTTGGGTCTCAGCTCTGAAGCCCTGCCCCTCTCCTGGCAGGTGACACTGCCTTGGTTCCTTGGGTAGGTCATGTGAACTTGGATGGACTTGAACTCCATGCAGGGTTCAGGTTTCTGACCTGGATAGACAGATCTGCAATGGAATTTTGGCTGTGCCTCTTAGTAACTATGTGATCTTGGGTGAATTACTTAAATCCTCCAAAACCTTGTCTTCATTCAGAGGTTGTGTGTGAAATCTGATGATAAACCCAATTTCAGTACCCAAGGCAGGAAGAAGACTCTCATTAGTTACTTTACTTTTTACTAATACAGTAGCCTGACTTTTCTAAGATCATTCTGGGCATATGAAGTTGCCTGTTTTCTTCTCCTTCTGGAATGCTGAGCCCTGACCATCTCTGTCTGGAGTGGGGGTGACTGCGGTGCGTCTGATGTTGGCAGCTCTTTATGTCGCCTCCTGTGGCTTTTTAAAACATTTCTGGAGGCAACTGGGTGTGTGTTTGTGGCCTTTTTTGCAAGCAATTCATGGAATTAGTACTGGCCTTTTGGGGCTTGAGAGAGCCCAGTAAATAGCATACCTCTCACCTGCCCGAGCTGGACATGAGGGAGGAGGTTGGCAGATGGACACTGAGGTCACCTTTATTATTAATACAGTTGATGCTGAGGTAGAATAAAGGAGATACAGATAAGAGATAACAGAGAAAGGATTCTTAGGAGAGGGGGTGGAGGAAGGGAAGCTTACACAGAGGCAGAAAAGTGGAGAGAGGAAGAAGAGATTGCAACCAGGATTCTTCCTGTGAGATGAGGATTTTGGAAGGGGTTCTCTGTATTGTTTGCACCTTCAAGAAAAATGGGAGAGGGGCTTGCTGAAGCTCACAGCGTTTCTATGGGCCGGCAAGTTTCAAACTCAAATGTCTATTCCTGGACCAACCTCTGGACTGTGCTTGGTGGAGGGCTACTTTGCGGGAGGAGAACATGGAAAGATTGTATTTTGGAAAACTTACTTGAGTCTCTGAAAACAGTTATGCATGCTACATTTAGGAGCTTCTCCAGTTAAGTATTTTTGGAGTACATGGCTTTTAAAATGTCCTGTGACACTAAGTGAAGTAAGACAGAGAAAGACAAATATAGCGCTTATATGGGGAATCTAAAAAAAAAAAAAAAAAAAGATACAGATGAACTGATTTACAAAACCAAAACAGACTCACAGACTTAGAGAATGAAATTATGGTTACCAGGGGAGAGGGATGGGGGAGGAGGGATAGATTGGGAGTTTGGGAATGACAAGTATACACTACTATATTTAAAATAGGTAACCAACAAGGACCTACTGTTTTGTTTTGTTTTTTTAAAAAAAGAATTTCATAAAAGAAATGTCGTATGACAGTTAATACTTTCTTGATACACACACGTGTATATATTTTATATTTATATATATTTTTACATATATTTTGTATTTTATGTCTTTAAGTATGTATATATATTGTTATAGCTTATTTTTTAATGTCTTTATATGTTTTTTAGTATTTTAATTTCTGGCTTTTGGTTCCGAAGGAAAATGAAATCATAGTAATGATTAACAACTGCTGAAAATATGACCTGCCGAATGAGATTTTATTTGATTGTTAATCTTAAAAATACAGACCTGGTGATGGTTTCAACCTTGGGGAGCAACCCTGGCTATGCTCCCGATCCTTTCCCTGTTACAACTTGTCTAATGAATGTAGAGGCCGAAGCTCCCTCCCTCTGCAAGCCCTTACCCTCAGCCCCCGTCCTTGTGTGTCTTTTCTTGATTTGGGGTTTGTGAAAATAGATATGTTTCCTGAATTCACCCAGAAATGAAGCCTATTAAAAATTAAATTTATCTCCATTTTTTATCTGAATGCTTATAGAATCTATATATTTAGTATGAAGTTATACTAACCATAATCTAAGAGTATCTTAAATTTTTGCAGCTGTAGAATTATATTAGACTTTGAATAATTCAACTTTAACATTTAAAATCTAGTTCAGACTCCTTTATAAGGAAGTAAAATTATATCTCATGAGAGCTATCGGCCTAAGTATATCCTCTTAACTCAGCATTCAAATTTTAAAAGTACAACAAAAATTAATCTGTCTTGTCTTTTCTTTTTTAGCTTCTCAGACAAGCTATTTAGTGGAAAAGCTTTACATTTTCAGCCATCAGTTCTAGATTTTGGAGTTCAGTAAGTATCTTCTCTTTATAATTTTAAATAATTTATTATTTACACTGTTTGCTTTCGGGATATCTCTTATGTATATGTATGATGTTAAATATATTTTAAATATATAGATAATATCAAGAGAGATTGATCCTAGAACTTGTTAAAAGGAACATTTTTGTGAAAAGGAGAGTGTAAGAGTTGTTTTAGCCCTTTCTTTAGTTTTTAATGAATGTACCTTATAATTTAAGTCGATAGTAAGTCCTTGTTTTTTCTGAAACAAAGCAGGTTATTTTATAATGAAAAACTCTACATATTGATGGTTTCTGAATTTTTAAAATTAGATTCACTTATTCACTCAGTTTTTACTGCGCCTTATGCTTTGGGATTCAAAAGTGTACATACATTACTATGATTGAGGCTTTGGAAACAAGTTAAGTGGGGAAGACAGCGTGGAAGCTGTAATTCCTTGTAGTACATCTTGTTGAGAACCATGAGATGAAGGGGATGTGATCTGAGTGTCTGTTGAGGGACTGATCTGGGAACTCAGAGAAATTAAGGAAGAGAAGGGTGAAGCTGTGCTCAGGAGGGAACGTCAGGACTCAAGTTGGTTTTAATGAAGTGTTAAGACTCCCTGGATGCAGAATTTTGCTGCACTGAGTAGATGTAATTTCACGTTAGTAGAGTTTCTAGGTGGAAGTAAAAGAGTGTTTCAGGATTAAAAACTCTGCTTGTTTTAGCAGCCTGGAACATCACTTCAGTTTTATGAAGAACTTTTTTGAGTTTCAAGAAAAGTTATGTGAGTGACATAACCCCGGTGCTAGCAGAGCATCTGGGGTGAGTTAGTGGTGGTCTCCTGTGTGCGCGCCTTTAGTCCCCTGGTTTCCTTCCTTCCATTTCCTTCTGATCATCAAAATATCAGAGCTGCCATGAAGAATAGTGAATTTTAAATTTAAAAGCACATTGTTGAGCCTTTTAAGGAGAGTCTGTAAAAGGAAGAAGTGATAAAAGTGCGAAGGGAGCTTGCTGATTTTACAAGATTCTAGGCGTCTACTTTTTTGTTTTTGAATTTTTATATTTTTATTCTTAGGTAAAGAATGAGGTTTTAAAATCAAACCTCACTGATTTCAAATTCTGAGTTCACTTTGCTTTTGTCAAAAGTATTGTAAAAAGAAATTTCAGTGCAGGACCTACTTTAAAGTGTATGTTACAGATCGGTAGATATAACAAGATGGATAGTAGTAAATACACTTAGATTAGGATAACAATTCCAGTTCATGGGACACTGGCTGTCCATAGTATATTTACTCTTCAGTAATATAAAAAAATCCTACAGTCGTCAGTGCACATGATTGGATGTATGTATGTATTATCTGTGTATGTTAATTAGCTCTGCACATCAATTTCTGGTTCTAATAGCTGGAAGCATGTTGAAAAGAAATGTTTCAAGTTCTTGATTTGAAAAGGTTACTGAGTTTTAGACTTGCATCACCTTTGGATGATTCAGTTTTGTTTATGTAGTAGTTTATAGTTCTTAAAGTACAATCTTGTCTCCTGTGAGTTGAGTCTTAACAGCAATCCTGGAAGGATATTGGAGGTAGATGTTGTCTAAGAGAGAGAATCATTTCCAAATATCTCTGTATTGGAGCATGTACTACAAATGCTCCTATATTTATTGCTGAGAAGTAATGCAGTTTTCCCAAGGTCATTTTACTGGAAGTGACAGAGAGAGTAAATCTTTTGATTTCTAAGCCAGCATGTACCATGCTATTTTTCTCATAATTGAGATCCAGGATATGGTTATGGGAATAAATTATTTTTGCTGAAGTTAAAAAAACTCTCAATAATAACAAAATATAGCCTAAATCAGAACGCTTTTTAAAAATTAGTCAGGTTTTACCTTGCATCTAACAAATGGTCTAATCCATAGGCATTAGATACACATTTTAACCAGAGAGTTCTCATTTCTTCACTGCCCTAGGTCAGGTTTTGCTATTGTTTATTTTGGCGTTGACCTTGAGCAAACCTCATTCCTTCTCATAGTTCTGGTTTCCCTCTAGGATGCAGAATCAGGATCATGTTATTCAGTTGCCCTCTGCCTACTTCTTAGGGTTTATGTTAAGGGTTAATATTCTGCTGGTCCTGAGATTAAAAGTGCTAATCATTCATAAGAAATTTTAATCATTCTTTTGTAGTATTAAATTAATAGAGTATCTTCCAGTTGTCACTAGTGAAGGAAATTCTTATCCTCATAACACTTTTAAAAATAGAATTAAAAAAAAATAGGATAAAAATAATACTGTGGTGACTAGGTTTCAGCCAGCATTCTCTGTTAGGTCTGGTGAGGTTTCTGGTGGACACAGCCACTGGGCTCTGTTACATTGCAGTTTTGTGGTCTTATTTTTTAAGGTGCTTCTCGGGGAGACATTTGTATCCTTTGAAACTAAAAATCTTGTATTCCAATTATGTGAAGGAAACAAAAGCTTTGAGGATAAGTATTAATAACTTTGCTGATTGATTCATATTATTCACGTAAAACCTAAAGTCATGGAAGTTCTTATTTATTTAATTTAATTGAGGGAAAAGGCAGATGTGAGCCTAGTATTCCTGACACAGGGCTTTCTGAGGTGCTATGATGGTATAAAAATTTTTTAGTTGTTTTATTTAAGAACACTCTAAAAAAAATCAAAGTTTTAATCACACTTATTGTATTTTATTTGTAACTGGCTGTTAAGGACTTTTAAAATACATATTGGACATACTAAGCCTTCAACTAAGACTTGTGATTAAAAGTAGAAGGAAAAGCTGAAAGTAAAATTCCAAGGATTTGATGGCACTAATACAGTATTTTGGAAATCCTATTGTATATAAGAGAAACAGCATGCACTTAATTTTTCCTAAAGCACACGTTTTTTTAAAATATTCAACTGTGAACCCCTAGTTTTTTTTTTTTTTTTTTTTTTTTTTTTGCGGTACGCGGGCCTCTCACTGCTGTGGCCTCTCCCATTGT
Source organism: Mesoplodon densirostris (assembly GCF_025265405.1). Lineage (NCBI taxonomy): Eukaryota > Metazoa > Chordata > Mammalia > Artiodactyla > Ziphiidae > Mesoplodon > Mesoplodon densirostris. The sequence continues at coordinate 236,198,624 of NC_082661.1, forward strand.
GGAGCACAGGCTCCGGATGCGCAGGCTCAGCGGCCATGGCTCACGGGCCCAGCCGCTCCGCGGCATGTGGGATCTTCCCGGACCGGGGCACGAACCCGTGTCCCCTGCATCGGCAGGCGGACTCGCAACCACTGTGCCTCCAGGGAAGCCCCCTAGTTTTTAATATAAGAAAAATTGGAACAAAATGAGAGAAACACAAACATAATGTAGATGATCTTTTTCCCTGTATTTAGAATATAGTTTCATTTCTAGGCCATACTAAAGAGAGCCGTTTATTTGGGTCTCTGCCACTGAGGGTGTTAAAACTGGAGAGATGACGTCAGTGAAATTTTTACTGGCTCTCTATTTATCACAACACGGTTTAACTGGAGTGAATTTGGTATTGGGTAGTAGCAATCAGAGTAAACGATTCGAGGGAACATTGCAGGTAGCTCCAGGCAGCTGGGCTAGAAACTGGCCCCTTTCCTCTTGCAGTTCTTTTGTCAGAGCCCACCTTGTAGGTGGAGAGCCCTGTGGAAAAGATTCAACATCAAGGTTTCCATTAGTTAGGGTATTTGCTGAAGAGCAGAGATTCTTAACTCTGAGGGTCATGGAAAGTTTTGAAAGTATGTATAACACTTTTGTGTGCATATTTGTGGATAGGGGAGCCAAAGCTTTCATTAGAGTTTTCTGAAAGACTCATGATTTAAATGAATAACAGCCAAAGCCAGAAAGTGCTGCGGAGCTTTCATTTTTCTCGGAAGAATGGTGTTTAACAATTAAGTTTTCTTTTATAAGACTTAATGCAGTCTCTTTGCCAGTTGAAATCCATTCCCCCCAAAAGTATCTTTAAATTTATTACTCAGAAAATGAACCCTAAGAAGATTGACTTTTTCTATAAGTACAGTTTCTTATCTAAACATATTTCCATTTGCATTAGAGACCCATGTCAGAGAGATACCTAGTTCCCCCTAGGTGTTTTTTGGGAAGCATTCAATGGCCTAGATGGGTTGAATTCTTCTAATACAAAAATCAGTGGGGTGATACTGTGGGTTGGCGTGAGTGTCTTGTAGAAGAAAGGATTAAAAATTTTTTTTGACTGTTGTGGATAGAATGCTTCATTAACAACAGGATTGTTGCTTTTAACTTTGTAATGAAGTTCAACAGCTTTCTGGGTTTAGAGTGTATATATGGATGGATGGATGATTTTGTTTATAACCATACAATCCCTTGCGTTTTTTCCTTGTTCGCCTCCTAGGTTCCTGGGACACCCTGCAGCAAAGATTCTCTATGCGTATAACCCTAGCAGGGAGAGCGAGGTCGTGGTGAATTCCGTGTTTACAGCTGCGGGACATTTCCATGTGCCTCCCGTTCACTGCAGGGTGAGTGTGGACGCGTCTTGGAAGCTGTGCTGTGGCGGGCCGCCAGCTCTTTTTGCTTTCTTTGCCTGTAGTTTTTTCACTTTCTGTTGCCTGTCTCCCCTTTTTCTGCTCCCCAGACGCATTCCTTCTATGTGTTTGCTTTAGCATTTATTTTTTCAGTTGTTCAGATTCATAATTTTGGTGGCTCTTGATTACCTATGTGGAAAAAAAAAGTTTAACGCATTTAAACTAGGTAGTAATGCATGTGTATTCAATACGACTTTTTCATACTTAAAGAACCTTAATATTACTTGTCTCGTAGTGACTACCAGTGCTGAAGCATTTAGTAACTAGTAAAGTTTACAGTGGTGATATCTTCACCTGGCGAGCGTGCTAGGATGGTTAGGACTCTTTTCTAAATACAGGCCTAAGGGGGGTGAGTGGTTCCTTGTGAAGCTAATATGCACCATAACACAGAGCTCAAAACCCTGATCTTCTAATAGTTTTAATTTAATTTAATTAAAAAAATTTTTATTTATTTTTTTGGCTGAATCGGGTCTTCATCGTGGCAAGCGGGCTCTTTGTTGGGGAGCGCGGGCTTCCCTCTGGTTGCGGTGCGTGGGCTCAGTAGTTGTGGTGCGTGGGTTTAGTTGCCCCGTGGCATGTGGGATCTTAGTTCCCCGACCGGGGATTGAACCCGCATCCCCTGCATTGGAAGGCGGATTCTTTACCCCCGGACCATCAGGGAAGTCCTTAATAGTCTTAATTTTAGTAATTCAATTTAACTTTAAAACTTTTAAAAGGTCTTTAACTTTAATGAAGATCCAGCTTCCTACTAGAGTTTATTTTCTTCACTATCCCCATTTTTTTTTTTTTTAATACTGGGACTCAGGAAGTGGAGTAAGGGGAGCCCACTATTTTGATCATGACAGTCTGTCCAGATAAACGCTGTCCCTGACTTTTACTAAGTAGCAACATGTCGGTACACCGGTGGTTCTCTTTACTTAAGTGGAGGTGGAAGTGTGTTAGACACAGGCCCTTGAACACATGGGGGAGGAAGAGGAGGGTAAAGGAAAGGTATGAGGCACATGGCTCCACTCGGGGTGAAAGCTGTCTTGCCCTAAGTCCACAGTGTGTTCTTTGATATTTTCTCTTAGACTGTTGGATGTTGATCTGTTTGGACATTCTCGGGGATTCATGATATGCATAAATCAAGGGTGCAAGAATACGCAAATATCTGTTAACAGGAATTGTCAAGAAGAAAGTCTGTGAAAGACAGTTTGTCAAAGAGGGGCCATTCCAAGTGGCTAATGAGGTAGCTTTCTTTCAGGTAATTCCAGCAATGGGGAAAACGTCCTTCAGAATTATTTTCTTACCTACTGAAGAAGGAAGCATTGAAAGTTCTTTATTTATTAATACCTCCTCACATGGAGTTCTTTCTTATCATGTAAGTAGCTTTTTCTGTTGGTCATATAATTTGGCTGTTGACGTAATGAAGGAGTTTGGATGTTAAAGAAAAGCCTTTTGGAAATGGTGCCGCCTAGTTTATGTCAGTCAAGTATAAGGCTGCTTAGTTGACGTCCAGCTAACCAGCCCTCCTCCTTCCTCTGCCTCACGGGCCAGGTGGCCATCTTTCGTGCAAAGTGCACGGCTGGAATGCACCTTAGATCTCGAAAGGGTATCAGAACAAAACAGAGAAATCTATCGGACGGTTTTCTAGTATAAAATATAATGGGGTTTCAAAACTCACGACGCTCACCTCCAGCAGTACAGGGATAGGAAGCTTGTGAGGGCAGCCCCTGGGGGTTTTGCTTCCTCCTCTCCTGGGCTCAGGACTGTTTCTGCTCTGGGGACACGGACTGCATGCTTGGGGGCCCGTCCCCAAGGAGCTCCCTATTCTAGCAAAGCACTGGGGAGGGAGTGAGAGGAGTCTTTTTGTTGTTGGTCACAGGAATAGTCAGGAATCTTTACCTTAAGCGGTATCTGTGACATCTTTCATCTAAGTGCCAAGATCTATCACTTTGGTGGCTAATTCTTACAGGATTTCATGTAACTCGTGGTCCCACATCAGAAAAGTTGTCTATTTCTGAAGAGATATGCTGCATTGAGGAACATTCAGCTTAAGTACAGCAACTTTTGTTGCATTTTTGTTTTGGGAGGACAAAGATAAATATAATAATTGGATTAATAGTCTTGACGGCCAAGTTGACGAACACAGATTTCCTTTGGAAAGGTATTTCAGCACTATGTCAAATGTGTTTCAAAAGTAATAGATTTTCTTTTCTTTCCTGCAGGTATCTGGCATTGGCACTCGCAGAATCTCTGCAGAAGGGTCTGTAAAACAGCTACCAAATGCTTACTTTCTGCTTCCACAGGTCCAGAGCGTTCAGCTTTCACAAACACAGGTGATTTTAGTAGGACATTTATTTTGAATGCTGATAAATACCAAACTTTGTAGCCTCTACATTTACGTGTCTTACACAGAGTACAGACAGACCTTTTTACCTAGTCAGAAGTGGGATTTTAACATGTTCCGCTTTTGGAAAAAATCCTGGTACATATGGAAATAACGTATGTAGGTAAAGTGTCAGTGGAATCCGTATACTTCTTTTTAACGGCTGTATAGTCCACGGTGTTGATATTCCATAGTTTGCTTAGTCCTGTTGTTGGTCATTTGCAGTGTGTCCAGTTTTTCATTATTTTTACCATTAGGCCGTGTACATATTTTACAGGTTTCTTTATTTCTCTTTTGGACTACCTGTTTCTTTGGGGTGTATTTTGTAAAGAGGATTCTGTAGTTAAAGACTACGAACCGGTTTATGGGGCTTGTTAATCTTGCCAGGGTGCTTTTCAGGGAGCCAGACCCTCCCTGGTCACTGGTAATGACATTCCTGCAAGCGGATAATGACATTCCTGCAAGCGTCTTTCCCTCTCTCCGGCCCCCTGCCATGAGTCCTGCCTGGGTGTGGCTCAGGGGAGAGAAATGTTTTCATTGTCTTAGTAGGTATATAATGGAACCTTACAATTCTTTTAATGCGTATTTCATTAATCGCTTATAGGGTTGGCCGTTTTTTCCCTTCGATTATTTATATTTCCTTGCAACTGTGGATAACTGTTGAAATTTCAAAAGCACTTGACCCAACATATTATGAAGCTTACCACCTTACCTACCCTTTCTTTCTAATGCATAGCTAAAGCCCGCCGCTCGGACTTCTTGTAGGTCTTGGTACCCAGGCTTTCCTTCACCATCAGCTTCACTGCGCCTCTGCTGCGGGCCAGGCAGGAGTCTGGCACCTCTGTCTCCATGGAGCTCTCATTCCAGTGGGGAGAGAAGCAAAATTAATTTACCTGTAATGTAATGTCTGGGTGCTTTGCCACCCAATAGGTCGTTCTTAGGGATTTAACATACTATTTCCATTTTTTTATAAAATGGAGTATAGCCCTTCCTCAGGATTTTAAGGGAGGTTTCTTTTTATTTGCAGATTTGGATTTGGTTTAAGTTGTAAAACCAGTGGGACTGTATTGAAAGGTTTTAGGCTGGAGACTGCTGTGATCTGACCTGCATTTTGTAAGGGCTTGGAAGGCCTAGAGAAAGTTTAATTTGCATGTGCTGACAGCGAGGGCTTTTCCTGTGAGCACTTTCAGCCTTATCTTGGGGCTCTCCTTCAGCGGGGGGGAGGGGGGGCAGCTGGGAATGGCCAGGTTTCTCTGGTGACTGAGAGCTTTGAGTGCCTGGTGCCACGTTAGTGGTGATAAAAGCATTGAAACCGAGGCGGGTGTTCCGATTACCTTAGTTAATGCTGTTAATTGAAGGATACGTGGAATTAAGCGCCTCGGAGGCCTTGGTGTGATGAGAGCGTGCCTGCCACCCACTCTGCCCGGCAGGTCCCGTCCTTGCCGCGGTGCCCTCTGCCCCGCCCCGCATCCAGGCCACCCTCGTCTGGGCCACTGTAGCAGCCCCTTAACTGGTCTGCCAGCGTCTGCTTTGGCCCTTTCAAGCCCTCTTCCCCAAAATGCAAGTTGGATGTCGTCAGTCACCTGCTTTCCGTGCATTCCCGTAGGATTTAGGACTTGCTGTGGCCGGGAGGCCTTGTGCGGTCTGGCGCCGTCTCTCCCCGGCCTCCCTCCCTCTGCTGCTCACACCGCCTCTCCCCCGCCTGCCCCTGGACCTCTGCGCCTGCCGTTTCCCCAGACGCCCCTCCCCCAGCTTTTCTCACAGTTAACCCTCACTTCATCCTTCCTTTCTCATCTTGAGTTCTCCAGGGATCTTGCTGTCTCTCCCATTCAGCTCCAGACCTCGGTTGGCCTGCAGTACAACTGACTTCCTTCCCCCTTAGGACTCGTATCCGGTGAAATAATCCCACGCCCACATAGTGTGGTTACTTAGCCACTCTCTCTTTCACTCGTGGAATTTAAGCCCCACGAAAGCGAGGGCCACCTGACTTGGCTTTCCATATCTTCCAGGCCCAGCCCGGGGCCTGCCGTTGGAGGGGCCCATGAACTTGGGCTGAGGGGAGTTTTGGCCAGCTCCCCCTACCACGGCGGTGACTTGGCTTTTCTTGTTTCTGCTTTAGCTGGTACGAAACCCTGTTTTGTTTCTTTTTTCCTTTTTTGCATTTTTATCTATATTTAACAGCTTTGTCAAGATATGATTCACATACAACAAAATTCACCCACTTAAAGTGTACCCCCACTGGCTGTTAGGATACTCACAGAGTTGTGCAGCTTTCACCACTCTCTCACAGTCTAATTTTAGAACATTTTCTTTGCCTTAGTCCCTGGCAACTGCTACTCTATTTTCTGTCTCTATAGATTTGTCTGTTTTGGACATTTCATGTAAATGAATCGTGTGGTCTTTTGTGATTGGCTCCTTTCACTTAGCATAGTGTTTTCAAGTTTCATCCATGTTATCAGGCTTTCCTGCCTTTTTATTGCCAAATGATATATTGTCTAGGCATATACCACATTTTGTTTAAACATTTATCAATTGGTTTCATTTGTTTTAGTTTTTTTGGCTATTATGAATAATGTCGCTGTGAACATGGACAAGTTTGTGAGGACGTATGTCTTCTGTTCTCTTGGGTGTATATGTAAGGGTGGAATTTTGCTGGGTCATATGGTAATTCTATGTCTCACATTTTGAGGAATTGTCAAACTGTTTTCTAAAGTGGTTGTATCATTTTACAATCTCACCAGCAATATATGAGGATTCCAGTTCTCTGCAACTTTGCCAAGGCTTGTTATTTTCTGTTTTTTTGTTGTTGTTTTGTTTTTTATAGCCATCCTAGTGGGTGTGAAGTGATACCTCATGTGGTTTTTATTTGCGTTTCCTTAATCACTAATGATGTTGAGCATCTTTTCATGTGCTTTTTGATGATTTTTATATCTTCTTTGGAGAAATGTCTATTCAGATCCTTTGCCCATTTTTTAATTGGGTTATTTGTCTTTTTATTGTTGAGATGTAAGTGTTCTTTATATATTCTAGATAGTAGACTTTCATCAGGTACATGATTTGTATGTATTTTTCTCCCATTCTTTAGGTTGTCTTTTTATTTTTAATTTTGATGAAGTCCAGTTCACCTATTTTTTATTTGGTCACTTATGCTTTTAGTATCAAATCTAACAAGGTCCAAGGTTGTAAAGATTTACTCCTGTGTTTTCTTCTGAGTTTTATAGTTCATCTCTTGTAGTGAGGTCTTGTGACCCATTTTTACTTCATTTTAGTGTATAGTGTGAGCTCGGAATCCAAGTTCATTCTTTTCGTATGCATTTCCAGTAATCCCAGTACCATTTGTTGAAAAGACAGTTCTTCCCCCATTGGAGTGTCTCGGCGTTCTCCTTGACTGTCTCAGCTTCAGCTCTGTTCCCAATGGTAGATTCTCTCCATTTTCATTTATACTGGGATCTATGAGTTTAGTCAAGTCACTGTCTAAGGCTGCTCCTGTTGAGCATAGCTCCCCCCGTCAGTCAGTCAACAGTTTGTTATTAGATATCATTTCTTGAATGTTCCAGGAAGTGATAGGGCAGTGAACACAGCACAGTGTCCCTGCTCTTATGACGTGACAATGTAGAATACGTTTCAGAGTTTGAAGGTAAAACTCAATTTTTTTGACTGATCTTTTGTTGGAACCCAGTATTGAGAGGTCTAAATATCAAAAAATATTTCTTAAAAGGCAATTATTTAAATTTCTTTCATTTTTACAGCGATTCAGAAAAAGAAACTTTAGTCTTTTTTTCAAGGCTTACTACACCTAGAAACCAAAACAAAAACCTACAAAATTTAGACTTAAGAAATAATTATGGCATTCCTCAGAAAAAATCCTGACTATAATATTTTTGCATTTAAACTGCACACGTAAAATGCGTTCAAGTTGTGTTTTAAGTGGCTGTAAGGTGGCCGGCTGTCCTTTTCCAGAAAGGAGTATCTTTATTTTGATATTCTTTCTGTCCCATGTTTTTGTCTACCTTTTGCCCGTGGTCCAGAACCCATAATCTGGGGTGGGTGCTGAGTTCAAGAGGTCTCTTCTCTCAACGGGGAAGGAGGGTGGGGGAAGGAGTGCTCATGACTGAATCTTCTCCAGGACAGAGCTGGAAAGTGCATCTGGTAGAAAGCTAAAGAGCGAGAAGGTTTAGGCAGAAATGAATATGTCCTGAGTCTTTCAGATACAGGGATTGTCACTGGCCTTTGCTCACACATACTTAAAATTGCTTCCTAAGGTAGCAACTAGAAAGTTCTGTAATCAGAACACTTTGGCTCACTTACCCTTGCAGCTTACCACATGATACCTCACACAGAGGGACTCTGGCAGCACTTGGTCTTGTCTCCTGAGCTGCTAAAAGATTCAGTTAGCTATGACAAAATCAAATTTAAATAAGGCTAGTAAAAAAAACCATGCGTTTATTTTAGGGATACAAACTGGAGGGAAAATTAAGTACTTCCATGAGGGTCAAAAGCCAATTTCTTCCCGCTGTCTGTCTTTTTCCAAGCCTGTGCTCCTTCCACTGAGCTCACTGTCTCTCGTTGGATCGTTACATGAACACCCGTAAAGCCCCAGGACGGAGCCCACCCCCAGGTCACAGAGTGTAACTTTACTGAGGCCCCTGCACAGGGCGTTGTTTGCTATTTCATCCTCCTTTTCTGAAAGAGCGACATTTAGGGAACATGGTCAGATGACATATGTCCATTTTATTTGATCTTATTTCTATGAATGGGGGGAAAACAGTGGGAATATTTATAATGTCATATAGATTGTACTTGGTTCAAGATCTCAGTTTGTTTTTTGGAATAACAAAAGAAAAAAAGTGTCCCTCTTGTGAAATAAACTAGGGTGCCCGTGAAAACATTGTTAGGTTATCTCAGTTGTTTTGTAGTGTGAGCTCAGTCCAGCCCTTTCGTGTGTGTCCATTCATACCTGACTTTTGCATTTTTTCTGCTCCGTTGAACTGGATTAAGTGGCTCACTCTCTTCTGCTGAAGCCAAGAGTGTTTGTGTGATTCATCTCCTGTCTAAATTCGTGCTGGCCGGGAGTTCTGTAGCAGGGGCTGAGTTCAGTGAGAGGAGGGTGTGCATTGCAGCCTCTCTGCTGCACATGTGTGTCTGCTCCGGGGAAGACGGGGGCAGACGTGAGGAATTAATTTGCCTTTTCATTTAGTCCTTCTTTTTCATTTGTTTTGGCGTTTATGGAGTGAGCGTCCCTAGCAGACAAGACGTCACTATGACAGTGGGTTTAAGTGAGAATCTGAGGTCCCTCTGCTTTTGGTGCAGTCCTGTCATCGTGTGGCACCTGGATTATCCCCCAGTCAGGCTTTCTCCCCTCCGGTGCACCTGCTGCGCATGCTGGTGATGTCTTCTTAAACAAAACTCTTCGTTATTTCCCTGGTCACTGCACTGCTGGGTCCCTGTTGTTTGCAGGATCCAGCCCAAGCACCCTAGCTTGGCCTACAAGGTCCTTCGTCACCTGGGTCCAGCTTCTTCTCCAGCCTCGGGGGTACCACCCTGCTCTTCCCATCTCTGGCGTCACAAGCCTCCCATCACTGCTAGACCATATGCCATCCTCCTGTACAGACTGTCTCTCCTTCATAAGCTTTTCCCCCGTTCTGACTCCAACTGTACCTCTCATTCTGTCCCTTGAGACCCAGTTCAGCTATCACCTCCTCTCCAGGTTCCCGGGCCAGTCTCTGCTCTGGTCCCACGACGCTTGGTTCAAAGCTGCTTTAACATTTAGTGTCCCGGGCTGTCTCCCTCCGCTGCTCTTCCAAGAGGCTCTCTAGGCCCGGGCCTGTTTCTTTTTCATTTTCATATTCTCAGCATCACCTTAGTGTTTGGTACATTGAGGGCAGCCCCCAGAGTTTTTCATAGGTAGATGAGTCAGTGGGCACCCAAGTTAAGAGCCCCAAACAGCATATCTCCAGTCGTAATATCTAAGATTTGTCTAACTTCACCTTTTCACCACATCAACCAGATGACCTTCAACAGATTTACTACTAGGGCAGGTGGTAATTATTCTTATTTTAGAAATTGTAGAATGGTCTTAGAGTTTAGGTTACTTGGTGGAGGTTGAGGACAGAGCTGGGATTGGCAGTCCCGGCTCGGTATGCTTTAAATTTTTCCCCAGGTAATGATTTTCATATTGTTGACTTTGTAATTCATGTTCCAGGAAAGGTATATGCAAAAAAGATTTTTTGGCAGCATTTTTATAACGGCAAAAACAGTAGAAACAGCCTAAAGGCTCAACAGTGGAAAAAGGATTTGATAAATTTAAGTATATCAACATAGTAGAATATTAAGTAGTTCTTCCAAGTTACAATTATGATGCTTATGTAGAAGTGTCTGACAAGCGAATAGAATATAAGCTAGACTGTACTCGGTGATTGTAACTGTAAAGTATATGGTGGGAGGTAATATGTAAATAGAGTTGTGTTAGGCTCATGAAAAAGTAAGAAGTTTTATTTTTTAACGTTTTCTTGAGTGTTGTTTTGGATCCAAGCCACTGAGATTTGAGGAATGTTTCAGTGGTTTATTTGGGCAAAACAGAATATTTGAAATTGTCATTCTTTCAGAATCTGGCATATAGGGTCACTATAGCAATAACCTTGTCTCAGAGAGTTAAAAGAACTTAAATTATTATTATTGGAATCACTGTAAAATAATATTTATTGTTAAAGGTGGAATTATAAGGCAATATGGGAACACAGAGAGGTTTTAAATTAGAGGAAAGCCGACGACACAGTTCCCACGAAGTAACGGTGGATCTGTGTGTCCTAACATAGTATCATAGTATTGAATTCTCTCAAAAGGAGATTGTGACGATTAAAAAATTACAGTGTAATTATAAGAAAACACAGGAAACCAGAGAAGTGAAAAATTAGAAATAAGCCCCAAGACCCCAGTCACACTCAACACAGGTGACCAGGAAGAATATTTTGTCATCTCCTTTCTGAACTTTTCAGAGTGTCTACAGTGTCCTGTTACCGGATTGTGTAAAGGAGAGATTATTTCGGGGGATTGTGTGTGATGTCTGATACCCTTCAGACCAGGAGTTGCTACCCTTTTAAGACTGGCACAGCCTGGCTTTGGCGTGCTGCCGTCAGGCCCTGTGCCTGCCTGCCCGCCCGGGACAGGTGTTGGAGAGGCCTGCGGTGCCAGCCTGTGTGGAGCCTGGTGCCGGCCAGGCTCGGGGAGGGTGCCCTATGTTGCTCTCTGGGGACTCGCCTCCTAGGTGTTGATCCCTGCTGAGTAAGTGCGGTGGTCTGGAAGGGAAGCTATAAAGTCAGTGTGCGGAGGAGGACAGGGAACGTTTCCAATCACAGTTCGACAGAGGAGAAATGGAAAGGGGCAGGTTTCTCAGTAACAAATAAGTTGCAGAAGTCTGAACGAGGATCTGGAGATGGAAAATAAAAACAGGGAAAGGTTAAAGGCCGCTGTGGCTGCCCTGTCTTCCTGATGTCTTACAGGATAAGTTAAATGAAATACACAGATTTTCTGGGTGCGATAGCTAACAATTCCTACAAATCTGGATGGGAACATAACGTATTTAACCACATTTATTTGCCTGATAAAAGTTACCTTTTTTAACACAAAAATGTTAGTCTGTCACACTCTGGAGAGTTATTACTGTATGTTCGGAAAATATATGCCGTTAACCTACCTGCCTCTGAATGCGGCTTTTAAAGCAAGGAAATTGCTTAAATTTAAATTTTTTTCTTTTTTTCATTGGAGCCTCCAGTGAGAATGATTCAGTGGAGTGGGAGTTTGGGAAGAGTTAGAGGGCTGGTGAGTGGGAGACAGGAAGGAAGCTTGGTGAAGCTGCAGGAGGTACCCAGGGGTGGGGGTGTTCCCCTTTCCTCGGCTTCCCCATGCCCCCCAAACCCCCCAGCCCATGGAGTCTCCTCCCCCCATCAGCCCCGTTTGCTTCTCTCAAATTTCTGCTCTCTGGGCAAGACAGAACAGTGTTCCAGGAGAGAACAGTTTCTTGGCCCCTCCTCCTTTTTTTAAAAAAATTTTTATTTATTTATTTATTTATTTTTGGCTGTGTTGGGTCTTCATTGCTACATGCAGTCTTTCTCTATTTGCTGCGAGCGGGGGCTACTCTTTGTTGGGGTGCTTAGGGTTCTCATCGCTGTGGCTTCTCTTGTTGCAGAGCATGGGCTCTAGGTGCGTAGGCTCAGTAGTTGTGGCATGTGGGCTCAGTAGTTGTGGCTCGCGGGCTCTAGAGTTCAGGCTCAGTAGTTGTGGTGCACGGGCTTAGTTGCTCGCTCCGCAGCATGTGGGATCTCCCTGGACCAGGGCTCGAACCCATGTCCCCTGCATTGGCAGGCAGATTCTTAACCACTGTGCCACCAGGGGAACCCTCGGCCCCTCTTTTTAACTCAGCACTTGCTTAGTCCCTTTTTTGCCTCCTGGAGAATTGACTAGTTCCTTAGTGAAAGCCCCGAGAGACCCGTGTCTTAGCAAGGATAGTATGCAAAAAAGCTTTTGTTTCTGTGTATGTGTTTTCCTTTGCTAAGATTATAAGCTCCTTAAAGAGCAGGAATCACGTCCTAACCAGTATTTGTTTTCTTATCACCTAGCACAGAGCCTCGCCACAGAACACATAGTAAATAAGTGATTGAGAATTGAATAAATGACCTTAAAGAGCAAGAAATTAGAATTCTGCCAACATTCACTATATTAGAATATTCCAGAAACTTTTGTTAGAAGACTTGAAGATGCACAATAAATAGATAGCACCTCTCTTCCTCAGGTTCTGAACTGGTGGATATATAAGAATCAGAAGCTAGAAAACTAAATGTATCTTACTGATAAGCCACATTCTCCTGACTCCCGCCCTCAGGTAGACCGTGGTGTGGCCCATTGGAAGGGACTTTTTTTTTAGTTGAAGCATAGTTGATGTACAATATTACATAAGTTATAGGTGTACAATATAGTGATTCACAATTTTTAAAGGTTATACTCCATTTATACTTATTATAAAATATTGGCTATATTCCCTGTGTTGCACAGTGTACCCTTGTAGCTTATTTGACACATGATAGTTTATGCCTCTTAATCCCCTACCTCTGTCTTGCCCCTCCCCTCTTTCCTCTCCCCACTGGTAACCACTAGTTTGTTCTCTATATCTGTGAGTCTGCTTCTTTTTTGTTTTATTCACTAGTTTGTTTTGTGTTTCAGATAAGTGAAATCATACAGTATTTGTCTTTCTCTGTCTGACTTACTTCACTTAGCGTGATACCCCCCAAGTCCATCCATATTGTTGCAAATGGCAAAATTTCATTCTTCTTCATGGCTAGTAGTATTGCATTGTATGTATATACCACATCTTCTTTATCCACTCATCTGTTGTTGGACAGTTAGGTTGCTTCCATATTTTGACAATTGTAAATAAAACTGCTATGAACATTGGGGTGCATGTATCTTTTCAAATTAGTGTTTCTGTATTTTTCGAATATATACCCAAGAGTGGAATTGCTGGGTCATGTGGTAGTTCTATTTTTAGTTTTTTGAGAAACCTCCAGACTATGTTCCACAGTGGCTGCACCAACTTACCTTCCCTCCACCAGTGTAACAGGGTTCCCTTTTCTCCGCATGCTCACCAGCGTTTGTTATTTGTGCTCTTTTTGAGGATAGCCATTCTGTCAGGTGTGAGGTGATAATCTCATTGTGGTTTTGACTTCCATTTCCCTGATGATTAGCATTCATCTTTTCACGTGCCTGTTGACCATCTGCATTTCCTCTTATGGAAGGGATGTTTGAATCAAGGACAAACACCCTCACCCAGGATGTAGAGAGGAGGAGAAAAGAAACCAGCTCCTCCAATAGCCCCCGCCCTGTCACCCTGCCTGCAGTACAGGGTCATTGTCTGTGGCTCACTAATAGGCAACTGCCTCTACCTTGAGGGGAGAGGAAGGCTTGGGGCAAAGGAACAGGAGTATCAGGAGTATTTAGTGTTTTGTGTTTACTTTCCTAATACTGCTGCTCAGTTTTGGACTTTTGACCCTTTGGGCTTACCCGTTGTTAAGCCCATGGCCCTCTCTCTCTGCGTGGAGATGAGCAGACTTCCCGTGGCCACGCTCCTGCCTTCCTGAGCCTGTTCCTTCTCCCACTGGTACCAGCCCTGCTTTGTTGATCCTCTGTGGACCAGTGGGATGCACATTTGAGTTTTCCCCTGGAAGGCTCTGAGATGCATTATAATAATTCATCAATAATCTGCTCCAAAGCCACACTATGCCCCAGGTCTGAAGTTCATATCCTCATCTGTTTCCCATCCCAAATTCTTTTCAAGTATCCAGTGAAGCTTACCAGAGCTTTGAAAGGGGATCAAATAACAGAATTAAGATATTCAAAAAAAAAAAAAAAAAAAAAAACAACCCAGCCTTATAAGGATTCCCCATTACAGAACTGTATAGTGAAGTGAATAAGAAAGTGAATTGTAAAACCAGGCCACCTGGGTAAAAGTCTTGGTCCTGAGTGGCCTTGGCCAGTTTACCTGACCCTTTTATGTCTCAGTTTATCTATAAAACAGACGATAGCACTACCTCATAGGAGTGCTATAGTTATTGAATAAATGAATGAATACATGTAAAACGCTTAGAACTTAGTATCTGGCACATAGCTAAAATGCATTTATCACTTAAAAAAGTTTTTATATATAAACCCTCTCCTATTATGAAACTCTCAGGGAGAAATTTAAAATTCAGAGAAGCAATCCTTGGCAAGACATGAAAGTTCAAGGTTCTAGTCCCATATCAAATTATGTTGGCCTGTGAGTTAACATGCAGAGAATTTGAAGTCCTCCCTAATTCCTTTTTTTTTTTTTGGTCTTAGCCAGAGAGCTTCTCCATGCCTGTGTGCAGCTGGGGTAACTCCCCCCACCCACCGCCGCCCGCCCAGGGCTTCTCGGAAAGCCCCCCGCCAGGATGTGCATGGCTTCCCCAGGGCTTCTCAGAAATTACAGTAGTTCAACACTAAGTCTCTCTTGTCTCTGCTTGTTTCAAGTGGAGCTTGAGTCTAGAATCTTTTTTTTTAAATTAATTTATGTATTTCTTTTATTTCTGGCTGTGTTGGGTCTTCTTTGCTGCATGCGGGCTTTCTCTAGTCATGGCGAGTGGGGCTACTCTTCGTGGTGGTGCATGGGCTTCTCATTGTGGTGGCTTCTCTTGTTGCGGAGCACGGGCTCTAGGCACGCAGGCTTCAGTAGTTGTGGCACATGGGCTCAGTAGTTGTGGCGCACGGGCTTAGTTGCTCCGCGGCATGTGGAATCTTCCCGGACCAGGGCTCAAACCCGTGTCCCCTGCATGGGCAGGTAGATTCTTAACTACTGCGCCAACAGGGAAGCCTGAGTCTAGAATCTTAACAAGACACACAGCAATATTAGATTATCAACCTTACATCCACCAAGTTTGGAAAACATGCCCCCCAGCTCTCAAGGCACTAATTTTGGCCAGAATTGTTCCCAGTACTTCATCTTTGCCAAAGAGAGGGATGGAAGGCTGAAACTATCACCTTGGTTTCAGCTTCAGCTCATGCCAGTTGTTCTGAGGCCAAGAGCTGCACCCTTAAACTCTATGGGCAGCGGTTGTCTGTCTGGAGGCGAGTTTGGGGAGGAGCCACCTCCTCTCTTCAGAAGTGACACCGAGATGCTCGGATCCTCGGGTCTGTGCTCCGAGTCAGAGCCTTGCGGTGGTGCAGTCCGGTCACCAGGTGTGTCTGTTCTCTCCTGTTTGCAGGGAGCCCTCGTTTCCGGCACTCCTGTGCTGAGTGGTGTCCCCGCTCTGTTAAGGGATGGAGCATCTGTGGGTGGGGACTTTGAGACCTGTTTGTGGTGTGGTTTCCGTTGCCTCTTACCAGGAGCTCACAGAGGCTTCTGGAACCTGCTTCTTTGGGAAGGTTTTTCCCTTTTTGTACTGCTTGTTTCAAGTGGAGCTTGTTCGCAGCAGATTCCTGGGGGGGAACTGCTGTTGACACTCGGGGAGCTTGGGGCCCAGTGCGGGTAGCTCCTGGCCCCCGAGCCCCGCACTGTCTCCTCCAGCTTGTGCGTGAGCCCTTCTTTGTCTCTAGGCTGTGTTCTGCCTGCAGGATGTGCTGGTCTCTTCCTGTCCCCTTTTCCCGCCAGGGAGGCTTAGATGAGTTTCTTGCTGTTTAACCAGCTGCTTTTGCCGGTCTCTTTTTCCCTAATGCTTGTAAGCTACTGCTGTTTGCTGGAATTGCTGCATTCCTTTTTCTTTCTTTTTTTTTTTCTTAAACCTTTTTCTCTCCTTTTTGGTCTAAATCTGTTTTTTCCTCTAGGTGTTCCTCTAGATATTTTCTTGTGATTTCTCCCAAGGCAAGAGAGATACAGTTGCTGAGTCCTGGGCCTGCGGAATCTTCTTCTGTTCCCTGCATTGGGTGCTCTTACATCGGAGACGCTCTCCCAAGAGACCAGCATCTAATTTAGGGCTGGCATCAGTCTGTCTTGTTCTCCCTGGTTCCCCTTTAGTAGGTTTCCTCGATGCTGTGCCTTCTCTTAGACTGAGTCCTAATTCCGTAAACTTTGCAAGTCTGTTCCCTCAGGGCACGGTGGTGATAGTCTCTCCACCTGCTGTGCTCTGAGCATCTTCGTCTGATCTCTGATCTCCACCGCTACCCCCACCCCTCACAGCCTGTCCAGAGTTTGTGTAACCCTTGGTAGAGCCGTGTCAGTCTTTGGAGATGCAGGTAGGTCCTCAGTTGCTCTCACTGTGGGTTTTGTACCTGGCTTTAGAAGTGTGTTTCTCCACAGTTCCTAGAACTGAATCCTGGTTCCTTTAGGAGCTGCATCCTGGTTCCTTTAGGAGGAGCAATTCCAGTCCTCTGAGATCTTGCTCGTCTTCCTTTATTAGAGGTTTTTTTTTTTTAAGGCTCAAACCAGCACAAAGATATTGCTCCCTCACTTGAGTTAGACTCCAGGCTGTCCCCGTCTCTGTCTGTTGAGCCGGGTGTCAAGGTCTCCTTTTCTGTTGCACCTCTGTCCAATTATTCCCCAAGATGTCAACCTTTCTCCAGAGGGTGGCCCTCTCTCCCTCCTGTTTTGTCAACCTGCCTTGCTTTTTTTTGTTGTTTTGTTTTTGTTCCTCTTGTCCTGATAGGAAGATGAGAGAGTGTTTCTCTAAGCTTCTAGTACCCTTCTGATTTCCGGAATGAGCCTAATTGTTCCAAGGACAGCCCTGAGTGGTTGCCTTCTTCGTGCATGCAATAATTTTGTCAAATGGCTTTTCTGACTCAACCCAAGATGACAGCATATCTCTTTAATAAGATTAGCCTTATTGCTTCTTTATTTATAAAATCTGCCCCCATCTATGTATCTTCCACTTCGGATCTTGAAAATCTGAAGCAGCGGTTAGCATTTAGGTGATTAATAGCTGTAGGGCCAGGGAGTTGGAGGGGAACTCTTGAGTCTGTGGACCAACCACATGAATTTAAAATAAACCTTCTCACAGTTCCGACTCGTATCCATAAAGATAAGGCATAAAAAGGAACAGAATTTGGAGCAGCCTGCCTATACTGCTTGCCTGGAGTTGGACCCAACACAGTTTCTTCAAGATCGGGCTATAGAAGCACCAGATAGTATTCTGGAAGCTCTCTCTATTTTGAGGAGAGCCCTGACTGGGACACCATTTTCTTTTTGTTTTGTTTTTCCTTCCCCTGCCCTTTCCCTTTTTTTTTCTTGTGGTAAAATATGCATAACACAGAATTTACCATTTTCACCGTTTTAAAGTGTACAGTTCAGTGGCATTAATTATACTCACAGTGCTATGCAGCCATGACCACCGTCCACTTCCAGAACTTTTTCGTCTGCTCAAACTGAAACTCTGTCCCCCACTAAGCAGTGATTCCTCATTACCCCCTCCTCTCAGCCCCTAATAAACATTATTGTACTTTCTGTCTCTATGAAGTTGAATATTCTAGGTCCCCTCGTACATGGACTCATACAGTATTTGTCCTTTCGTGACCAACGTGTTTCACTTAGCTCAGTGTCATCAAGGTTCCTCCATGTTGAGGCAGGTGTCAGAATTCCCTTCCTTTTCCTTTTTTAAAAATAATTTATTTATTTATTTATGGCTGCATTGGGTTTTCATTGCTGCGCGTGGGCTTTTCTCTAGTTGTGGAGAGCGTGGGCTACTCTTTGTTGTGGTGTGCGGGCTTCTCATTGTGGTGGCTTCTCTTGTTGTGGAGCACGGGCTCTAGGTGCGCGGGCTTCAGTAGTTGTGGCACGCGGGCTCAGTAGTTGTGGCTCGTGGGCTCTAGAGCGCAGGCTCAGTAGTTGTGGCACATGGGCTCTAGAGCGCAGGCTCAGTAGTTGTGGCACACAGGCTCAGTAGTTGTGGCACACAGGCTCAGTAGTTGTGGCTCACAGACTCTAGAGCGCAGGCTCAGTAGTTGTGGCGCACGGGCTTAGTTGCTCTGCCGCATGTGGGATCTTCCCAGACCAGGGCTCGAACCCCTGTCCCCTGCATTGGCAGGCGGGTTCTTAACCACTGCACCACCAGTGAAGTCCTCCCTTCCCTTTTAAGGCTGAATAATATTCCACTGTATATATATCCCATGTTTTGTTTATTCATTCATCCATTGGTGGATTTCGGGATGTTTCCATTTGGCTACTGTGTGTAATGCTGTGAATATGGGTGTACAAATACCTGTTCAGGCCCCTCCTGTCACTTCTGGGTGCGAACCCAGAAGCGGAACTGCTGGATATTGTAATTCTGTGTTTAAATTTTTGAGGAACCGCTGTACTGTTCTCCACTGCAACACCCTTTCTTTCACATCCTTCTCTGTGCCATGCTTACTTAGGTCAGAGCCGTGCTGTATTGCTCAAGGGCAAGCCACAGCAGCCTGCATCACAGAGCCTGAACTTGGGCCGAGTGTGGGTCCAAGCTCAAGGGCTGAGCCTGGCCTTCAGGGCTCACTTGCCATTTGCTTAAGGCCCAGCGGCAGCCAATTGTATAAAAATAGCTGCTTGTCTTTGGATCGCACTTCTGTACGCTGCATGACTTACCAAGGTGGAAATCCCACACGGCTGTCCTGGAACTTCCAGCCCAGGTTGTGGTCGTTAAGGGCCAGCTGCCAAAGTGTAAAAGTCCAGGGTATTGCACAACGCAGGCCACTGCCACTTGGTCCGACCAAAAGTATTAATATTTCAGTGTTAACTCGTTCTCCACATTGTGTTTTGTCTTTAATGGTTTTTGGCACATTTCACGGGGGTGGGAGATGGTGTGCAGTAAATGACCCTTCTCTCTTTTCTTGGGTTCTGAACCATTTATGAAATAAGACAAGAAGAATTTGAAACGTTTAAGACAAAAAATCCCTTCTCTTGGAAACCAAAGGACCGGGGAAGAGGAGTTTCCCTTCTAACAACTTTGATGTGGGGAAAATGCTTCCTAGAAGCATTTAAATGATTTGTTGTGGAATTTTACTAAATGAATGCATGAGTTATGAATGAAAAAGCAAATGCTCCCTTTTGAGGGCCTGCTTCATGCACTGTGATTGGCATATGTATCACATTTAATGCTGGTAGCATGGCTGTGAGTCCATTAACTGTATTATACAAGAGGAAGCTGAGTCTTGGAAAAGGTAGGGATTAGCCCCAAGGTTTCATCTTCAGTCCATGTTGACTGCAAAGCCACTTGGCCACACTGCCTTTTTGAAGAAGATGTGGATAAGGAAAAATGTGATACATGTGCTTTTCTTTAGTGATAAAATTGATTTTTATTTATGTCTAATATTAAATTACATATTGGAAAGAAATCTGTTGCTCTGACCAA
This sequence comes from Mesoplodon densirostris, assembly GCF_025265405.1. Taxonomy (NCBI): domain Eukaryota; kingdom Metazoa; phylum Chordata; class Mammalia; order Artiodactyla; family Ziphiidae; genus Mesoplodon; species Mesoplodon densirostris. Next base: position 236,218,240 of record NC_082661.1, read on the forward strand.
GTACTATTCACTTTTTTTTTTTTTAACTGGAGTCTAACTGCTTTACAATGTTGTGTTAGTTTCTGCTGTACAATGAAGTGAATCAGCTTCATTGTACATATATCCCCTCCCTCTTGGACCTCCCTCCCCCCATCCCACCCTCAGCACTGAGCTGAGCTTCCTGTGCTTTATAGCTTGTTCCCACTAGCTATCTATTTTATGCATGGTAGTGTAGATATGTCTGTCCTAACCTCCCAATTGATCCCACCCTCCTCTTCCCCCACTGTGTCCACATGTCCGTTCTCTACGTCTACATCTCTATTCCTGCCCTGGAAATAGGTTCATCTGTACCATTTTTCTAGATTCCACATATATGCGTTAATATACGATACTTGTTTTTCTCTTTCTGGCTCACCTCACTCTGTATGACAGACTATAGGTCCATCCATATGTCTACAAGTGACCCAATTTTTTGTTCCTTTTCATGGCGAATATTCAACCCTTTTTCCCGTAAAACAAATAAAAACAACTCATTTCAGCCAGTTCTTAGGGTTTTACAAATATTATTGTGAGTGGGTCTGACAACCTAGGTAGATGTTGTTTCAGTGGTTACAGATCTGAGAACCAGAAGGTTAGTGGTAGTGGTGAGGGCTGAAACACAACTGATGGTTAATATTAGGGTGAAGCAACTGAACTCAGCTGAGCCTGTCTGTTACGCAGGAGACACTAAATTAGTTCAGTTAAAGAGTGTGAGTGTTGTGTAGAAGGGACCCAGGAAAGCACTCATTTTATACAAAATGATTTGCTGTATAGAATGTATTGTACGTAGCACCATATGTGTGGGCCACTGGCTGGAATGGTCACATGGCTTATGTGGGCTCTGTGTTCCTAACTGAGACACACCTGGGTATAGAGACTTACCTTTGTAAGCGCCTCTACAATGTAGCATTCAGAATTGTGAAAGGGAAGAGAAATCTCAGGTTGGGATATAGCTAAGTAACTTTTTTTATATTTCATACATTATGTTCCTGAAATGAACGGTTTTCATATGTGGTCAATACTGGGAACATCATAATTTCAAATCTGTTATTCATTCTGTCTGGATTAATGCATTATAGACTCTCATATACTCTTGTCAGGATATGGTTTACTCTTGTTAGTGAAAGTCATCTCAGATGACTTAGAACTTTGTCTGTCATGTTCTTCCCTGTTTAATTGCACACAGACACCCAGAATCACGCTCCGCCCCTGGCCTGGTACACAGACCAATTTTTTTTTTTTTTTTTTCTGCGGTACGCGGTCCTCTCGCCGTTGTGGCCTCTCCCGTTGCAGAGCACAGGCTCCGGACACGCAGGCTCAGCGGCCATGGCTCACGGGCCCAGCCGCTCCGCAGTATGTGGGATCTTCCCGGACTGGGGCACGAACCCCTGTCCCTTGCATCGGCAGGCGGACTCTCAACCACTGCGCCACCAGGGAAGCCCAAGACCAATTTTTTAGCAAGTAGAGGAAGGTGATTTTTTTTCTCTTTCATCCCATTCCCTAAATTCATACTTCTTCTCCACAAAATACATGCCATACAAAAGAAGTCTTAACAGGGCTATTTTCTTGACTGTTACATTATCTCCTGGTATGGTTTTCTAAGACATATTTTCATACTGAAGAATTTTTAGGCTTTTAAGTACCTAGGAGAAATAGACTTGGCCTGTTCAGATTTACTTGGAAAAAATACTGATGACTTATGTTAAAAGACCTGCTATTTTTTTTTTTTTTTTTCTGTTTTTCTACTAACTAACCTTCGGACCTTTGATAAGTCATTTAACCCCTCCAAACCACATCTTTTCCCATCTTCTAAAATAGTATCATACACTTATGTGAAAACTACTTAGGGGACTTCCCTGGCGGTCCAGTGATTGAGACTTCGCTTCCCAGTGCAGGGGGTACAGGTTCGATCCCTGATCAAGGAGCTGGGATCCCACATGCCTCAGGGAACAGAAGCAATATTGTAACAAATTCAATAAAGACTTTAAAAATGGTCTACATCAAAAAAAAAATCTTAAAAAAAAACTACTACGGAATTATTGTTTCTTTTAGCTGTCACATTTAGGAATTAATTTATTAAAAGAATGTGGGAGGTTTCAGAAGTAGAGAAGTAGGTTTTTGTTTGTTTTTCTTTTATAATCTGCCCAGGCACACTTCTGCATAAGGGGTCAAAACAAATGTCAAAACAGCTGGGGTCCTTTCAGAGGTGATTTGTAATCCCAGTGTGCCTGTGGTTGCCCCAGGTGGCTCATGTTTTGGTTATAGTTTCTGATTTTAAGTCGAGATTGCAATACTTTTGTTCTTTTGGGAGAGAAAGACATGAACATTTAAATTTCTCTTTGAGAAAAATCAGCATGCTTCAAGGGCAGTTTGGAGGTGTAGGAACTCCCCCTGGTGGGAGTCTGAAATATGTTGTACAGCAAAGGAAACAATGTAGTTTATTTTTGTTATGTTTTCAGCTAACAGAAGAATCTTGCTTAACATGGTAAATTATAAATTCATTCATGGTAAATTATAAACTTGTCACCAAGATTGACAAAATATTGGGCTTTAAATCACGTCACATCACTGTGCAGGTAGGAGTTTTAATCATGTTCAAAGTCATAATTTTGAACTTTAACATAATTTGAATGTGTGAAGGAATATTTTAGGCAAGAAAATTGCCGTGTCAGGTTAAGACCTATAGTTAAATTGTTGTAGATGAAACAAAACCCAACTTAATTATAAACGTATATGTTGAAAGTGTGTTGATATGGGTTTTCCTTTCAACTTTTTGGGGGGAAAGTTTCAGATCAGAAGCACATGCCAGATATCAGGTTTTGCTTGTGCTTTTATTTTAGAGCCGTTGTTTATCTTTAGTTTCTTGCCCCTTTCAGGCAAACATCTGTGACTGTGCAGCCACTTCTCTTCCGTCATCAGCTGTCTGTCGAGTGCCAGTTAAGTGGCAGGCATTGTGGTAAAAGCACAGATGGGGGCTTACTGTCCGCTGGGACAGGCAGACCTTGAACAGGTTGCTGCAGTGTAATGAGGGGCGTTATGGAAGGTCAGGTAAAAGGCAGTGTGGACGTGAGCGCTGGCACTTACCCCCTGGCGGTGTCAAGGGCGACCTCCCCGAGGACGGTGTTGAAGCTGGGACATGAAGGGTGAATCAGGTTTAGGTAGATGGAGGGGAGGGTGGCTTGGGGATGCGAGTTCAAGGCAAGGAGCAGCACATTCAGAGGCTGAAGGCCAAGTGGAACAGAAAGTAGACCGGCGAGGCCGCCGCATAAACAGGGATGTAGGGACGAGGCAGGTGCCCGGGTTTTGTAGCTACAGTAAAGGACTTGGGGCTTTGGCCGAGCAGGAAGCCTGTGAAGGTTCTAAGCAGGTAGTGGCGTGAGCTGAATGTAAACTCGATCCTGGTGCGGTGTGGACAGTGCAGACGAGAGGGCAGAGAGACTAGGAGGAAGTTACTGTACCAGCCTGCCTGCCCGCCTCCCCCGCCCTCCCACGAGGGCAGGGGTCCATCAGCTTTTTCTGTAAAGGCCCAGAGAGTAGATAGCTTCGGTTTTGCAGGCCATACTCAGCTCTGCTGTCGCAGCACGAAGGCGGCCATAGGCACTTTGTGAGAGAAGGAGCGTGTCTGTGTTCCAGCAAGACTTCACAAACAAACACAGGCCGCGGGCTGGATTTGGCCTCTACCGGCATAGCGAGTTGACCCCTGATCCTTCAGGTGTTTGTTAGGAATAAAGGGACGTGAACGGATCCAGGGGCTGCTGAGGAGGACCAGTCAGCAAACCTGGGGTCTGGGTCTGTTTGCCGGAGCTGAGTGAGGGAGGCGAAGTGAAGCTGGTTTCCAGGTTTCTGGCTTAAACCACTTTATGAGTGACGAGACCCACAGCAAGGGCCTGGCTCTCTGGGCGTGGGTGAGGATTCAGAGGGGCGCCCAGCCGCTGGTTCCCTGTGTGGGTGTGCGGAGAGGCCTGCGCTGCTGAGATGAACGTGGGGGGCTTCAGCGTGTCGCAGACCCCCCGCGGGAGAGAGGGAAGGGGGCCGAGGTGGAATCTGGAGGGACTAACAGCTGGTGCCCAAGGAGGAAGAGCCAGCGAAGCAGGAGCCCGAGAGGACGGAGGAGCACCGAGAGAAGGCGACGTGGCGGAGAAGCGTCGGGCCAGAGAGGTTTCTGTCAGATTTGCATACGAGGGGGTCACTTATAACTTTGATTAACGCAGCTTCAGGGAGTTGTGGGCTTTCTTTGTGTATGTCTTTGATGTGGGACTTGCTCACAGGAAAACATATTCGAAGATCTAGCTCTTCTTTAAGATTTGAGGTTCAGTTTACAGGTGGTATGACTCTAAGTCTAGCCGATACTAGCGATTACTTTTTTTTTTTTAAAAAAAACGTTTCTTTTAAAACATTTATTTATTTATTTATTTATTTTTGGCTGCGTTGGGTCTTTGTTGCTGCACGCGGGCTTTCTCTAGTTGTGGCGAGCAGGGGCTACTCTTCGTTGCTGCAGGCGCGCCTCTTATTGCAGAGCACAGGCTCTAGGTGCGCAGGCTTCAGTAGTTGTGGCACGCGGCCTCAGTAGTTGTGGCTCGTGGGCCCTAGAGCGCAGGCTCAGTAGTTGTGGCTCACGGGCTTAGTTGCTCCATGGCATGTAAGATCTTCCCGGACCAGGGATCGAACGTGTGTCCTCTGCATTGGCAGGCAGATTCTTATCCCCTGCGCAATTACTTTTTAAAAGAGCCTTTGGTTAATGTTTGGTCCTATTTACAAGCTTGGTTAAAACCCCTAACTATTTTTTACTACACTTTAAAATGTAATGTGAAAAAAAAAAAAAGTAATGTGCTGTGGTCCCTCGGCATCTGTGGGGGAATGGATCCAGAACCCCCCTCGGATACCACACTCCAAGGAGGCTAAAGTTCCTTCCGGTCTGCATCCATGGAACAGAGAGGACCAACTGTATTTTATTCTTATTTTGTACATTAATTGCTGAATGACAACTGAAGTGGTTAAACATGTGTTTTTATATAATGTACTTAGGTAGTTCTTATAAATCTAACAAATTAAACGTAATTGTGGTGATTCCACGTAAAACCAAAGTCAGCCGAGGATTTGGGGGATGCCTTCTCACCTTGCTGAGATTTTCGGGTGTTCTGACTGTGACTGCCAAGCCAAGTGCCTTGTTTATAACCACTATGCGAGACACGTCACACTGAACAGAAGAGGAAATCTCGCAGCGGAGATCCTTTAGACTCACGTGCTGCACTACCTGACGTTTCTGTGTATTCGCCGTCTGCTGCCCCCGCCCTCCCACCCAAATGGCTGTATCCCTGGATTGACTTGGCATTTCTTTGTCTTCACAATATGTCGATATCATCCCATGTGGCTGTTAAGATCTTTGAACTTTATGAAATTCTTCAGTCTTTTCATATACTTTTGTCTCTTCCATCCACATCTCTTCCACACATGAAAAATGATAGCCGGTTGAATTTTGGGCATCTCCTATGGTGTTCTCATAGCGTCTAAGCTCGCTCTGCAGATGGGAAGCAGACATCAGAACCGTTGCTTGGCTCTTACTGGGTGAACCTACTTAAAAATAAGAGCAGACTCCTACGTAGGAACAAAATGTTTGAAAAGTATAAGAAATGCCAAACTACAGTGTTCCTGTGTATATTTAGAACATATTTATCTGCTTATTGCCATAATAGGAATTTTCATGTTGCCCAAGGGAGAGCTTATGATTTCCATTAGATGTAAGCTCCGTGACAGAAAAGATTTTTCTCTGTTTTGTTCACTATTGTATTTCCAGTAAATTGAATTTTACCTAGCATTTAGCAGACGTTCAAATATATGGTGAATGAATGAAGAAATGTCCTTTCGGAATTAATGATAGATTGTTTATTATTGACAGTAGATTGTGCCTTTTGCTTCCTTTTAATTTCTTTCCCCCCTTTTTTCTGCTTTTAGGCAGAAACCACTAACACTAGCCTCTTGCAAGTGCAACTGGAATGCAGTTTACATAATAAAGTGTGTCAGCAACTAAAGGTAAAATAAAAAGTTTAGTGTTTTCTTCCTGCCTTCCTTCCTGCCTCTTTGCTTAGAAATAAAAAATAAAACAGCATGTTCTGTTCTCAGAAATGCACATGCCCTTACCTTAAGTGCTTTTTTTTCCCGTGAAGTTCAAAATGAACAAATTCAGATGATATTTTTGAGTTTTTCCTTTTTTTCTATCCCTCCGATCTCAGAGTTGCTATGTGGAATCAGACGATGTTTTACGGCTACAAATGAGCATAATTGTAACAATGGAAAACTCTTCGAAAGAATTTGAAGAAAACACACAAGATTTGTTAGATCATCTCTCTATTATTTATGTAGCTACAGATAAATCTGAGACCTCAGGTAAGGTGGAATCTTTAAACTTTTCTTTTACAACATATTTTGATTAACCTGCATCATCATTCTATATCATTTACTTATAGATCGTATCATTGCAATCCAAGACAGAGAGCCTTTGCTTTCATTATTAACACAGTGCAGTAGTAACTGGTTCTCAATCTGCATCTGCTAGTAAGGCTGTATTATTTTGGGGTAACTAAGTGGCAACGGACTTCCCTGGTTGTGCAGGGGTTAAGAACCTGCCTGCCAGTGCAGGGGACACGGGTTTGAGCCCTGGTCCGGGAAGATCCCACATGCCGCAGAGCAACTAAGCCTGTGTGCCACAGTCTGAGCCCGTGTGCCACACCTACTGAAGCCCGCGCACCTAGAGCCCATGCTTTGCGACAAGAGAAGCCACCGCAATGAGAAGCCCGTGCACCGCAACGAAGGGTAGCCCCCACTTACCACAACTAGAGAAAGCCAGCGTGCAGCAACAAAACAAACAAACAAAGAAACAAACAAATAAATAATAAATTAAGTGGCAATGGCAAACCATGCTGTGTTTCCCTGGGAGGAATTTTTCTTGGCGTTCTGAAGATAGTAAACTAATTAAATGGGCACGACAATCTAATATAAATATTCACGAAGTATTTGAAGTCCTGTGTCTCTTGTTTCTGTTTTACTGATGTGCAGAAGCTCAGTTGACCAAATCATGCTGTTTATATTTTTAATAGTTGGCTGTCTGCTGCTTAGTCCTGGATGCCTGATCAGTAAGGGTAGTGTGAGTTTCGGTGTTCATTTCTATGAACCTTATCTTTGCAATTGTGTGTCCTACTTACCATAAACAACCTAGTTTATCAGTTTAAGTTTCTAAGAGACTTTGTAGGAGAGACATATGATCCATGTGATTTATCATGTAGGGTTTGCTCTTATCCACTGGTTATCAAGACTGTTCCGGTAAGTGAGAGTGTGTGTGTATGCACACACGTATACACATTCAGAGAAAGAAATGGTACCAAAATATAGCTTTAAGCTGGCAGAGTCTTAATTGTTGGCCAAACATTGTTTCCTTTCCAGTCCTCGGAACTGGCTGTAGTAGGACATGGGTCAGCAGGAGAGCTGTCCTGGCCTTGGGTTCATAGTTTCTGGTGATTCCCAGAATGGCCAGGTAGACATCAGTGTAGAGAAGACTCCTGTCCCATGGGGAGCACTTCTGTTGGTGAGGATTAAAGGGAAGCCTGCCTTTTGATATCCAGGGTTTTATTTTTCCCAAGTGTGGTTGTCAGATAAGGAAATGAGGGGCCGTCTAATCAATAGGAGACCTTAACTTTATTTGAAGCTGTCCAGTTGGTTAGTTTCATCCAGGGGAGTAGTAAGTACTATGACTGTAAACTCAGACTTTTTCTACTGGTAGTTCATCATTTAGAGAGCCTGTGTTGACAGGTCCATCTTTTTGCCAAGGTCCTTTTTCTTGTGACTTAATCAACAGAAAATAACTCCTCTCTTCAATTTTAGTGTTGAAAAGTGAGTTACATTTTTTTATAGAAATGTGTAATGTGATATTTTCACTACTGTATTAAGGTGTGAGGATGAGATGGCCCTTTCTTTTAATCTCATTGCTCTGATTCTTTTGGACAGATGATTCGGCAGTGAATATGTATATATTGCATTCAGGAAACAGCCTTATATGGATACAGGTAATTGTAAATACTTTCGTAAAGTGTAGTTTAAACTTACAAGTGTGTATTTAATTGCAGAACGTGAGGATTTTTGAGAAAACACTTGTCTCCATTGTCTTTTGCTTTCACTTAAGCCCGTTCTCCCTTGCTTGAGCCCGTATGTGGATGACGGTTGTCAGCGCCTCTTCGTACCCTTACAGGCACGTCTGCTGAGCAGTTGCTCTGTGTGCCAGTCTGAGCTCCTTAGTCATTGTAACAGGGTTGCTTCAAACTGGATCAGCCTTCTCCAGCTAAGAGCAGTACTGTGGATTGTTTTTTGTTACAGGATGTACATCATTTCTCACAGAGAGATGCCGTGTCTCTGCACTTTGAACCAGTACTCCTACCTACTTCCACAACAAACTTTACAAAAATTGCCTCTTTTACTTGCAAAGGTACGGATTTTAAAAATACTGGAGATGGTCTTTTTATTTTCATTATCCAGTTGTTACGCCTGCAGTTCTTTCTGTGAAATGACTCACAACGACAGCGTAGGCAAGGCTTTAGGAAGTGAATGGGCTCGATTCAATTCCACAGACTTAACAGTTATAAGAGGTAGCATGATGGAAGAAGCGATGGTGATGCTGCTTTTATTCTGCCACATGTGCAGAATTTTGAGTTTATAGATCGTAGTTCAGTTGGTGATTTGAAAGACCAGGTTGTATATGAGTCTGATGGACAGACTGCTTTCACAGAGAGGTCAGAGAGGTTGAGCTGCCCCAGGTTTGTTGCTTTGTGTAGAAATCAATGCAGAATGTCTAGCGAGTATAAACCCAATCCTATCTTCAGGGTCTTACTTACAGTTCAAAAGATTTCTGCAAAGAAATGCATTTTAAACATAAGAAAACAAGCACCACCTCACTTACAGTGAAAGAAATGTTAACTTAAAGCAATACGTGAGGTATAATTTATGACTTAGATCTATGAAGATCAAACAGAATGTTAATATTCTGTGTTGGTAATGATTAGGAAGAAAAAAAACCTCATATTTTTGACATGGGTATAAATTGATACAGCCTTTTTGGGAGGGAAAATTGGCAGTCTCTGTGAAATTGAAGATGTGCCTATGTGCTCTCTGATCCTTAATTCTACTTCTAGAAGGTTATCTAGAGATAACACTCCAGACGTTCAAAACTGTAATACAGGAGTATGCATTGTTTGCGGCAGCAGAACAGTATAAGCCTCCACTGACAGAGAATTGTAGTTCATCTCCGGGAGTCGGGGGGCTAGCGTCTGCAGGTGTTAAGAAGCATGCGTGGGCGTGCAGTATCAGCATTGTCGTTCTTCTAAGGGTATCTGTGTATTTGAATATGTTAGAGCACCTGGAAGGATGCTTGGGAGTCTGCTGGCAGTTGTTTCCTTTGTCTAAGGTAATGGGGAAGTCAGGGGGAAAGGTAGACTTTTATTTTCACATCTTTTTGTTAGTGTTTGAATTTTGGGGGGAGCCATATATATAGCTAAAAGAAAAAAAGAGTTGGGTATTAATATCAGAGTCAAGAATTCAGTACCAGTGCTTGATGTCCTGCCATGGCTCAAGGAACGCTTGAACGTGATTTGATGCCTCGGCAGTGTTTTGCAGCGCGGGCCCCCTTTGGCTGGGAGCTCCTCCGTGCTCTCAGGTTGAGCTGCTCCTTTCTCACTCACGCCTCCACACACACCTCTTCACTGTTCACTTTTGTCATCTCTGCAGACCTAAGGACTTGCCTCTTCCTTAAGATCTCTGTAAAAGGAGAGCCACAAAGCGTTGACTCTCTTTCCCCCCCGCCAAAGAAGAAATGAGAGGTTGCTTTAGGAAAGAGGGCTGGGTAGGTAGACACCATGTTCTGGGTAACTTCCTGGGCACCCAGTCAGGAAAGCAGAAAGATAGTGTTCAAGAAAGGATTTTATTGGAGCCAGAAGAGTGAAGGAACTAAAACATTACAAGTATCTTGTTTTCGTTTGGGGATAATGAAAGAAAAGATACTGATACTTCACATTTATTTCCTCCTACCTCAAAACAGCTCCATCCTGTGACAGTGGGATGAGAGAAGACAGGAAGAAAAAAAACACTCCGACACTAAAAGCGTGCCTCTCCTCTCCTGTGGCTCAAGGGTGGGTGAATTCCGCTTTCTCTGGTATTGAGTGGTTCCCCCCCACCCCCTCCATCTAGAGATGATTTAAAAATGTAACTGAGACTTGCATGATTCTCTCTCTGGACTTGCCTTCCCTACATTAGTACTGCTAGTGGGAAGTGAAAGGGTGGTTTGCAGGATGGGAGGGAAGAAGCTGAATGACCAGATCCAGGCCAGGCGGCCACGTGTGGGAGAAGGAGGAAGTACTCCTGCACAGTTTCTGAGTTACATTCGGGTCCTGGTTTTGCCTGGTGGCCTCTGTGAGCCATCCTGGTCCTGGCTCCATTGCACCCTCTGGCCTTCAGATGCTCCACTCGTGGGCAGGAAGGTTGAAGAAGGCAGCTTGTCTGGCCCTTGCCGGTACTTACATTTGTTCTCTGACATTTTATGCGGCTACCATTTTTGCAGTTAGAGGCTCATTCGCACGCTAACAGCTGTTGTACACACGGGGCTGATGGCATGCGTGTCCTGTGTTCACAGGTATTTTCGAATGGACTCTTCTGCATCCCAGTTTCACATAGAGACTCATGAGAACACATCGGGGCTTTGGTCCATGTGGTACCTCAACCATTTTGACCGTGGTGTTGTATTGAATGATGTGTTTGTTTCCAAGGAGACCAAGCGTGTTTTAAAGGTACACATGGTATTTTTTATCCAAGTTTAGCCTATTTTAAGATTTGTTTAGTGTCAAATACTATGAAACTGATATTTACAAAATCTTACTTTCACTTATGAATTTTAAAGCAAGTGTGTTTCTTTTAACGTTTTCAGAATTACATTTAGGCTCTCTTTATTTTTTTCAAACTATTGTTCAAGAAGCTCAAAGGGACCAGGATACATCTTTTAGAGATATTTGCTGTTACTATTATTTAAAAATATTATAAATTATGATTTATTCTAAAAAGATTATATTTAGTAAAAAGAAGCCTGGTTCATGATACAATACTAGGTTTTTGTAAAATACTGCCTGTGAACATTTCAAGATTACTTCTGTGAAATTTAAAAACAGTTGCATGCTAAATATTAAGTGAAACCTATCATTTATATAAAAATATTTCAATATTGGACCTGGAAATAACTGAGTAAAATCGTATTTCTCGAAGTATAGAAAACTTTAGTATCACACATTATAATGATTTTAATCATAATTAGCGTTAGTTAGGAAAGTAATTTCTCTTACTTCTTTTCTTTTTAGATTCTGAATTTCACTGGCCCTTTATTTCTACCTCCAGGCTGTTGGAAAATATTTTCTTTGAAACTTGCCGTTAAAGACTTTGCCATAAATCTATTCACCCGTGTATTTTTGACTACAAACATAGGTGCTGTTTTTGCAGTACCTCTACAGATTTACTTGGCGCCGACCAAGGTATTGTTTACACAGTACATATGTGTTATAATTTTTGTAATAATTATTGTTTCTTTTTGTTAACTTATCTTACGGTGCTTGGACTTTATTGAGTGAGTTGAGCTCATGTTTTTTAAGGCTGCCTAAGAAATTGAAGGATATTACCAGGCCAATCTTAGATGATAAATTGTTCAGATACAGAAATCTTTATTTGAAAAGAGTTTCTATTTCTCATAAGGTGATATGAGGTAATTTTCAAATGAAATAACGCATTACAGGTCGATAGATCTCATTTTCACTTATTTCCAAAATGTATGGAGCAAGGAATATGTGCTTGCTCTAGCAAACACAGTTGAGCTTTTAGTACGTACTTGCAATGACTTCAAATAAACTAAATCGTTAAATGTTTTATTTACACCTCTGGTAACTGGCTCCCAGCTGCTCATAATCCTTGAATTTCCTTAGCGGGCCAAATCTAAAGCCTGAAAGGGTTCACAATTAAGAAAATGCTTTCTAAAATCTGGGTAAATTGTATTTAATTTAGATCTTATCTTAAACATGCCTCATTTTTTCTTAATGTTTATTTCTTTTCATTTAGTTACTGTTATTGCTTCTTTTTGATCCAAGCTCTTCTGTATAATGCTGGGTTCTAATTTTTCACTATGAGACATTCATGCAACCATCTTTATGATTTTTCTCACTTACTAGCGTTGGTGTTTCATAGATAGAAGTGCCTCATGTTTAGCTAAAAGCTTAAAGATAGGGCTTCTAAAATTACGCTAAACAAAATGTAAGGTTGATTTCATTCATCCATATTTTGAGCAGGGGAGGTTTCTTAGAAATTTCCTTCTCCCATCAAGGGATGCATACCAGAAGCATGCCTGGGAGGGAGCAGGCAGGCTGCAGGAATGTGTGGTGCTTGCCGAGCCTAGGAAGTGCGACATTCATTTAAATGTCCTGAGTAGCTTAGGAGTTACTATGGATTAGAGTACAGTTTGTTAAAAAACCCTACTAAGAATGTCCTGAGACTAATTGAATCTTGAATTCAGAAGGCAGCTTTTGGTGTCTGTCGGGCCCAAGGGATGTCACTGTGGGCATTGATTATTGCACAGAATCCACTGTAGTGACCCTGCCTCTGATAGACAGTTAGAGCTCTCATTCAAGGAGAAAGGAAGCCAAGAAACCCCTTTCTAGCAGTTTGGCTTCTGGTCAAAGGGAAGTTCGCTGAGGTGGAGGCCAACGTCTGCTACGCATTTGAGTGCATTAGGATTTTTGTGTTTAGTGTTGTGTTGTAAGTTATTCATATATTACTTTTCAATCTAGGAAGGGAGTCTGGGTTTTGAAGTGATAGCACATTGTGGCATGCATTATTTCATGGGAAAATCAAAAGCGGGTAAGTATTTTGCCCTTAGGCTTTTTGTAGAACTCTAGTTTGGGGTTGGGTGGGAAGTAGTGAGAAAAATTCGTATTTGTAGATGGAATAATTAGTCCTATTAACGTCATTGCATCATATTCTGTTCTTTAAGAGCATGATCATTAATAGAACGACTTGAAATTGTTAAGAATCCTCCAAAAACATCCGAGTGCTCGTGTAATTAAAGCCCCCTTAAGTCTCAGCCTGTACTTTTGTAAGGGATTTTTTTCAGACACGTTATTTGATCATCATAGCAACCTTGTTGCCAGGAACAATTGGAAGATTCTGGTTCTTTTATAAAAGGGCTGACTAGAAGTTAGTAAAAAAATAATTTGGAATTGTGTTTGAAGACTGTAGTACAGGAGCATAAACATCGTATAGGGAGCGCTAGTTGTTGTCTGAGGCTGAAGGCCAGGGTGTTGATAGAGAAAGCTGTTCCTGGGTTTCTTCCTGCTTTTTGACTTATTAAAATATGTAATCTAAGGACAGTGTTATAGCACAGAGATTTCCTTTGGGAGATTCCCACTTTTCCGCCCTGATAATGCTCTTTAGCACAGACAAGACAGAACAGATAAGTAGAGAGGGCAAGGTGAGCCGGAGACCAGCTTACAAATGTAAACACGCACCTTCTCTAGATTGAGCCCTGCTCTGGGCTCTCTTCTGAGGCTTGCTATTTGCCCATCAGCATTCTGCCTAGTAACCCGGCTTAGATGATGACTAGCACTTATGTGGAAGCAGTTTAGCCTTTTAGGTATAAAGCTGTTAAACATGGTCCAAGTATGATTTTTAACTTGTTTCAGACTGTATTCATGAGCCATGTGTCTTTTATGTTATTACCTTCACATAATTCGATTTAGTTTTGTTTTATACGTTTCTTTGATTTGATATATCATTTGCCATTGAGTTAGAGGGACTTTTAGTAAAGCAATCCGAGGACAGGGGGTCATTGCTCACTTTACCGTCCTCTCAGTTTGAGAAGTTTTAACCCTCAGCCCTTGGCATTATTTACTAAGTGAATTGTGTTTTCCGTACATCTAAATAGTACATCTGATTTAACTTATAGAAAATCCTAACTGGGAAGGGAGCCTTTCTCTGGATTGGTCTACCTGGGATGTGGATTCCGAACTTGCAAGTACACTGTATGAAAGATGGAAGAAATTAAAAAATGGTGACGTCTGCAAGTATGTTTTCACCTTTCTTTGTTCAGCACTGGGGAGGTACTGTGACATAATACTTTATTGAAATTTCAACACTGAATTTTTAATATCTAGCCTTTTATTTTGACAAATTTCAAACCTCAGAAGATTTGAAAAGTATAGTATGGTAAATATTCAAACATTCCCAATCAATCTAGACTCACTAGTTGTTTACATTTTACCACTTTTGCTTTTTTCTCTCTCTCTACGTCTATATCTATGTGCGCTTACATACATTTTCTTTTTGCTGAGTCATTTGAAAGTAAGCTGTAGACATCATGATACTTCAACCCTCAGTACTTTATTAGGAAAGACATTCTTTTCGAAGGAGAACGTTTTCCTACATATAACTACACTCCCATTACATACCCAACAAACTTAACACTGATGCAATTATATGAGCTGATACACAGTCTGGATTCACATTTCCCTAGTTGACCCCGAAATATCCATTATAGCTGTCTTTTTCTTTTTCCTTTTTTTTTTAACATCTTTATTGGAGTATAATTGCTTTACAATGTTGTGTTAGTTTCTACCATATAACAAAAAATCAGCTATGTGTATACATATATCCTCATATCCCCTTCCTCTTGCATCTCCCTCCCACCCTCCCTATCCCACCCCTCTAAGTAGTCACAAAGCACAGAGCTGATCTCCTTGTGCTATGCGGGTGTTTCCTACTAGATATCTGTTTTACGTTTGGTAGTGTATATATGTCCATGCCACTCTCTCGCTTCGTCCCAGCTTACCCTTCCCCCTCCCCGTGTCCTCAAGTCCATTCTCTTTGTCTGCATCTTTATTTCTGTCCCACCCCTAGGTTCTTCAGAATCTTTTTTATGTTTTTTAGATTCCATATATATGTGTTAGCATATGGTATTTGTTTTTCTCTTTCTGACTTATTTCACTCTGTATGACAGAATCTAGGTCCATCCACCTCACTACAAATAACTCCATTTCTTTTTATGGCTGAGTCATATTCCATTGTATATATGTGCCACATATTCTTTATCCATTCATCTGTCGATGGATACTCAGGTTACTTCCATGTCTTGGCTATTGTAAATAGAGCTGCAATGAACATTTTGGGACATGACTCTTTTTGAATTATGGTTTTCTCAGGGTATATGCCCAGTAGTGGGATTGCTGGGTCATACGGTAGTTCTATTTTTAGTTTTTGAAGGAACCTCCATACTGTTCTCCATAGTGGCTGTATCAATTTACATTCCCACCAACAGTGCAAGAGTGTTCCCTTTTCTCCACACCCTCTCCAGAATTTCTTGCTTGTAGATTTTTTGATGATGGCCATTCTGACCAGTGTGAGGTGATGCGTCATTGTAGTTTTGATTTGCATTTCTCTAATGATTAGTGATGTTGAGCATCCTTTCATGTGTTTGTTGGCAATCTGTATGTATATCTTCTTTGGAGAAATGTCTATTTAGGTCTTCTGCCCATTTTTCGATTGGGTTGTTTGTTTTTTTGATATTGAGCTGCATGAGCTGCTTGTATATTTTGGAGATTAATCCTTTGTCAATTGCATCGTTTGCAAATATTTTTTCCCATTCTGAGGGTTGCCTTTTGGTCTTGTTTATGGTTTCCTTTGCTGTGCAAAAGCTTTAAGTTTCATTAGGTCCCGTTTGTTTATTTTTGTTTTTATTTCCATTTCTCTAGGAGGTGGGTCAAAAAGGATCTTGCAGTGATTTATGTCATAGAGTGTTCTGCCTATGTTTTCCTCTAAGCGTTTGATAGTTTCTGGCCTTACATTTAGTCTTTAATCCATTTTGAGTTTATTTTTGTGTATGGCGTTAGGGAGTGTTCTAATTTCATTCTTTTACATGTACCTGTCCAGTTTTCCCAGCACCACTTACTGAACAGGTTGTTTTTTCTCCATTGCATATTCTTGCCTCCTTTATCAAAGATAAGGTGATCATGTGTGTGTAGGTTTATCTCTGGGCTTTCTATCCTGTTCCATTGATCTATAATTATATTTTTGTGCCAGTTCTATACTGTCTTTTTTTTTTTTTTTTCTTTTCCCCTTTTTGCGTTATGTGGACCTCTCACTGTTGTGGCCTCTCCCGTTGCGGAGCACAGGCTCCGGATGCGCAGGCCCAGCGGCCATGGCTCACGGGCCCAGCCGCTCCGCGGCATATGGGATCCTCCCAGACCGGGGCACGAACCCGTATCCCCTGCATCGGCAGGCGGACTCTCAACCACTGCGCCACCAGGGAGGCCCTATACTGTCTTGATTACTGTAGCATTGTAGTATAATCTGAAGTCAGGGAGCCTGATTCCTCCAGCTCCATTTTTCTTTCTCAAGATTGCTTTGGCTCTTTGGGGCCTTTTGTGTTTCCATACGAACTGTGAAATTTGTGTTCTAGTTCTGTGAAAAATGCCATTGGTAGTTTGATAGGGTTTGCATTGAATCTGTAGATTGCTTTGGGTAGTATAGTCATTTTCACAATGTGGATTCTTCCAATCCAAGAACATGGTATATCTCTCATTCTGTTTGTATCGTCTTTAATTTCTTTCATCAGTGTCTTATAGTTTTCTGCATACAGGTCTTTTGTCTCCTTAGGTAGGTTTATTCCTAGGTATTTTATTCTTTTTGTTGCAGAGGTAAATGGGAGTGTTTCCTTAATTTCTTTTTCAGATTTTTCATCATTAGTGTATAGGAATGCCAGAGATTTCTGTGCATTAATTTTGTATCCTGCTACTTTACCAAATTCATTGATTAGCTCTAGTAGTTTTCTGGTAGCATCTTTAGGATTCTGTAGTATAGTATCAGGTCATCTGCAGACAGTGACAGTTTTACTTCTTCCTTTCAGATTTGGATTCCTTTTATTTCTTTTTTTTCTCTGATTGCTGTGGCTAGGACTTCCAAGACTATGTTGAATAATAGCGGTGAGAGTAGGCAACCTTGTCTTGTTCCTGATCTTAGAGGAAATGGTTTCAGCTTTTCACCACTGAGAACAATGTTGGCTGTGGGTTTTTCAAATATGGCCTTTATTATGTTGAAGTAGGTTCCCTCTGTGCCTACTTTCTGTAGAGTTTTTATCATAAATGGGTGTTGAATTTTGTCAAAAGCTTTTTCTGCATCTATTGAGATTATATAGTTTTTATCCTTCAGTTTCTTAATTTGGTGTATCTCATTGATTGATTTGCATATATTGAAAAATCCTTGCATTCCTGGCATAAACCCCACTTGATCATGGTGTATGATCCTTTTAATGGGCTGTTGGATTCTGTTTGCTAGTATTTTGTTGAGGGTTTTTGCATCTGTTTTCATCAGTGATATTGACCTGTAGTTTTCTTTTTTTTGTGACGTCTTTGTCTGGTTTTGGTATCAGGGTGCTGGTGGCCTCGTAGAGTGAGTTTGGGAGTGTTCCTCAGCTATAGTTTGGAAGAGCTTGAGAAGGATAGATGTTAACTCTTCTCTAAACGTTTGATAGAATTCGCCTGTGAAGCCATCTGGTCCTGGGCTTTTGTTTGTTGGAAGATTTTTAATCACACTTTCAATTTTAGTGCTTGTGATTGGTCTGTTTATATTTTCTGTTTCTTCCTGGTTCAGTCTCGGAAGGTTGTGCTTTTCTAAGAATTTGTCCATTTCTTCCAGGTTGTCCAATTTATTGGCATAGAGTTGCTTGTAGTAATCTCTCATGATCTTTTGTATTTCTGCAGTGTCAGTTATTACTTCTCCTTTTTCTTTTCTAATTCTACTGATTTGAGTCTTCTCCCTTTTTTCTTGATGAGTCTGGCTAATGGTTTATCAATTTTGTTTATCTTCTCAAAGAACCAGCTTTTAATTTATTGATCTTTGCTATCATTTCCTTCATTTCTTTTTCATTTATTTCTGATCTGATCTTTATGATTTCTTTCCTTCTGCTAACTTTGGGTTTTTTTGGTTCTTTCTCTAATTGCTTTAGCTGTAAGTGTAGGTTGTTTGAGATTTTTCTTATTTCTTGAGGTAAGATTGTATTCCTGTAAACTTCCCTCTTAGAACTGCTTTTGCTGCATCCCATAGGTTTTGGGTCATTTTTTTTTCATTGTCATTTGTTTCTAGGTATTTTTCTATTTCTCTTTGATTTCTTCAGTGATCTCTTGATTATTTATTAGTGTATTGTTTAGCCTCCATGTGTTTGTATTTTTTACAGTTTTTTTCCTGTAATTGATATCTAGTTTCATAATGTTGTGGTCAGAAAAGATACTTGATACACTTTAAATTTTCTTAGATTTCCCAAGGCTTGATTTGTGACCCAAGATATAATCTATCCTGGAGAATGTTCCATGAGCACTTGAGAAGAAAGTGCAGTCTATTTTTTTTGGATGGAATGTCCTATAAATATCAATTAAGTCCATCTTGTTTAATATGTCATTTAAAGCTTGTGTTTCCTTATTTCTTTTCATTGTGGATGATCTGTCCATTGGTGAAAGTGGGGTGTTAAAGTCCCCTACTATGATTGTGTTACTGTTGATTTTCCCTTTTATGGCTCTTAGCATTTGCCCTATGTATTGAGGTGCTCCTATGTTGGGTGCATAAATATTTACGATTGTTGTATCTTTTTCTTAGATTGATCCCTTGATCACTATCTAGTGTCCTTTGTGTCTTGTAATACTTTTTATTTTAAAGTCTATTTTGTCTGATATGAGAATTGCTACTCGAGCTTTCTTTTGCTTTCCATATGCATGGAATATCTTTTTCTAGCCCCTCACTTTCAGTCTTTATGTGTCCCTAGGCCTGAAGTGGGTATCTTGTAGACAGCATATATATGGGTCTTGTTTTTGTATCCATTCAGCCAGTCTGTGTCTTTTGGTGGGAGCATTTAATCCATTTACATTTAAGGTAGTTATCAATATATATGTTCCTATTACCATTTTCTTAATTGTTTGTTATTGTAGGTCCTTTCCTTTTCTTATGTTTCCTGCCTAGAGAAGTTCCTTTAGCATTTGTTGTAAAGCTGGTTTGGTGGTGCTGAATTCTCTTAGCTTTTGCTTGTCTGTAAAGGTTTTAATTTCTCTGTCCAATCTGAATGAGATCCTTGCTGGGTAGAGTAATCTTGATTGTAGGTTTTTCCCTTTCATCACTTTAAATATGTCCTGCCACTCCCTTCTGGCTTGCAGAGTTCCTGCTAAAGATTAGGTGTTAACCTTATGGGGATTCCCTTGTATGTTATTTGTTGCTTTTCCCTTGCTGCTTTTAATATTTTTTCTTTGTATTTAATTTTTGATAGTTTGATTAATATGTGTCTTGGCGTGTTTCTCCTTGGATTTATCCTATATGGGACTCTGCACTTCCTGGCCTTGATTGACTATTTCCTTTTCCATGTTAGGGAAGTATTCAACTGTAATCTCTTCAAATATTTTCTTAGACCCTTTCTTTTTCTCTTCTTCTTCTGGGACCCCTGTAATTCGAATAGTGCGTTTAATGTTGTCCCAGTGGTCTCTGAGACTGTCCTCAATTCTTCTCTTTCTTTTTTCTTTATTCTGCTCTGCAGTAGTTATTTCCACTATTTTATCTTCCAGGTCACTTACCCATTCTTCTGCCTCAGTTATTCTGCTATTGATTCCTTCTAGAGAATTTTTAATTTCATTTATTGTGTTGTTCATCATTGTTTGTTTTCTCTTTAGTCCTTCTAGGTCCTTGTTAAATGTTTCTTGTATTTTCTCCATTCTATTTCCAAGATTTTGGATCATCTTCACTATCATTTCTCTGAATTCTTTTTCAGGTTGACTGCCTATTTCCTCTTCATTTTTTTGGTCTGGTGGGTTTTTACTTTGCTCTTTCATCTGGTGCATATTTCTCTGTCTTCTCATTTTGTTTAACTTACTGTGTTTGGGGTCTCCTTTTTGCAGGCTGCAGGTTTGTAGTTCCCATTGTTTTTGGTGTCTGGCCCCAGTGGGTGAGGTTGGTTCAGTGGGTTGTGTCGACTTCCTGGTGGAGGGGACTGGTGCCTGTGTTCTGGTGGGTGGGGCTGGATCTTGTCTTTCTGGTGGGCAGGACTGTGTCTGGTGGTGTATTTTGGGGTGTCTGTGAACTTAGTATGATTTTAGGCAGCCTGTCTGTGTTCCTGTCTTACTAGTTGTTTGGCATGAGGCATCCAGCACTGGAGCTTGCTGGCCATTAGGTGGAGCTGGGTCTTAGCATTGAGATGGGAGATCTCTGGGAGAGCTCTCGCCAATTGATATTACGTAGGTCCAGGACGTCTCTGGTGGTCCAGTGTCCTGAACTTGGCTCTCCCACCTCAGAGGCTCAGGCCTGACACCAGGCCAGAGCACCAAGACCCTGTCAGCCACATGGCTCAGAAGAAAAGAAAGAAAAGAATAAATAAATAATTTAAAAAATTACAATTAAAAATAATAAAAAGAAAAGTAGAGAATAACCAAACCAATAAACAAATCCCCCAGTGTTAACAAGTGCTAAAAACTATAGTAAGATAAGCATAAAAATCAGAAACAAATCAGTCACAGACTGCCAACCCCAACTCTACAGTTGCTTGCGAAGTCCACCGCCTCAACTTTGGGATGATTCGTTGTCTATTCAGGTATTCCACAGATGTAGGTTACATCAAGCTGATTGGGGGGGATTTCATTTGCTGCTCCTGAGGCTGCTGGGAGAGATTTCCCTTTTCTCTTCTTTGTTTGCACAGCTCCTGGGGTTCAGCTTTGGTTTTGGCCCCGCCTCTGCGTGTAGGTCGCCCTCAGGCATCTGTTCCCGCCCAGACAGGATGGGGATAAAGCAGCGGCTGATTAGGGGGCTCTTGCTCATTCAGTCCGGGGGCGGGGGGAGGAGTATAGTAGTTACAATTGGAACACGGATGAGCCTGCAGCCGTTGAGGCTGACGTGACGTTGCAACAGCCTGAGGCGCACTGTGTGTTCTCCCGAGGAACTTGTCCCTGGATCATGGGACCCTGGCAGTGGCGGGCTGCATAGGCTTCTGGCGGGTTATGGATAGTGACCCGCACTTGCACACAGGATTTTTTGTGGCGGCAGCAGCAGTGTTAGCGGTTCACGCCCGTCTCTGGGGTCCGAGCTGATAGCCACGGCTTGCACCTTCTCTGGAGCTCGTTTAGGCGGTTACCTGAATCTCCTCTCCTCACGCACCCCAAAACAATGGTCTCTTGCCTCTTCGACAGCTCCAGACATTTTCCTGGACTCCCTCCCGGCTACCTGTGGCACAATAGCCCCCTTCAGGCTGCGTTAACACAGCCAACCCCAGTCCTCTCCCTGGGATGTGACCTCTGAAGCCTGAGCCTCAGCTCCCAGCCCCCGTCCGCCCCGGCGGGTGAGCAGACAAGGCTCTCGGGCTGGTGAGTGCCAGTCGGCACCGATCCTCTGTGCGGGAATCTCTCTGCTTTGCCCTCCGCACCCCTTTTGCTGTGCTCTCCTCCGCGGCTCCGAAGCTTTCCCCCTGCCCACACCCCGTCTCCACCAGTGAAGGGGCTTCTAGTGTGTGGAAACTTTTCCTCCTTCACAGCTACCTTCCCAGGGGTGTGGGTCCCGTCCCTATCCTTTTGTCTCTGTTTTTTCTTTTTTCTTTTGCCCTACCCAGGTACATGGGGATCTTTTTTCCTTTTGGGAAGTCTGAGGTCTTCTGCCAGCATTCAGTAGGTGTTCTGTAGGAGTTGTTCCACCTGTAGATGTAGTTTTGATGTATTTGTGGGGAGGAAGGTGATCTCCATGTCCTACTCCTCTGCCATCTTGAAGGTCCCTCCTCTCTTTTTCCTTTTTTAAAATCCAGAGTCCATTCAAGGACCATGCATTGCATTTGGTTGTCATGTTTCCTTAATTTTCTTCAGACTAGTGTCTGCACCTTTTGTCTTTCATAGTGTCAATGTTTTAAAGCGTCCTAGCCAGTTGTCTTATAGGACATTCAATACATTGGATGTTTTGGGGTTGCTTCTTCAACTTTACATTCCTGTTAAGCATTTCGGGGAAGAGTACTAATTACTTGGTCGGTCTTGTGTCCTTATCATTTCATCACCCGAGGGAGGGACATAAATGTCAATTTGTCCCATTATTGACATTGCTCAGTTGAATCATTTGACTCTCTCCATTGTAGATAGTTTGCCTTTTGCAATTAATACATAATATGTGCTATGATAATTCAAGACCATGTACATTTCCTGTTCCCTAAGAATGTTTCACCCCATGACTTTGACATCCATTGATAATCCTTGCCTGGGATCAGTTGTTGAATTGATGGCCGCAAACATGGTGATGTTTCTAATTATTTTGTTCATTCTACACTCTTTTTGAGCATCACTAGGGGTTCTTTGGTCCTTACCACCATTATTATTTTTGATGCTGACTTGTCCCAGATTTGCCTGATGGGAGTGCTGTGTGCCCATCATTCTTTGAGCACTTCCTTGCTTTCTAGTAAAACAGGACCTTCCAGGATCATCTTGTAGTTTGTGTCACCCAGACCCCAAATAAGTCATTTTTTCCCAAGATCCCCTTGTTCCTCTTAGTGGAAGTGATTTCCTTTTTTTCTGTCAAAATTATTTTTCATAATTTCTTTGTTTACGAATTACACAGGAGGAACGTTTTAGGCATGACTCGGTTCGCCCAGTCGAAGAAATCCAAGGAGTCAGAACCCTTTGCTCTCTTCCTGCCTCGTTTGATCCTGGAGCCTGGCCTCGTGTTAAACTTCAGCGCCACCGCCCTGAGGAACAGCGTGGTGAGGGTCCTGCGTCTTTTCATCTCTTCATTTCACCACAGCTCTTGGGTTTTTATGTTATCAGAGTATCGCCACCTTGAGATACTGTTTCAGAACCAAAATTAGTTGAAATTAAGTGATGCACGTATGCCATTCGGTGCTTTTAGGAGGGAGGTGTCAGAAGGACAAAGTAAGGAGTAAAACTCGTGAACAGACTGAAAGTGCTTAAAACAAACACGTTTTATGAAGTCTGTATTCAGTTCAGAATCTGTCAGCTAAGAAAGTATTCAACTGCAACAACAGAGAAAATCCTAACACGGGCTTCAGTAGGAGTGAGTGAGTTTGAAGTTCAAAGGGGAGAGGAATTGACTGGGTGATGGTTCGTGGTTAGATGCAGGTGAGGCACTTTTGCAGGGGCATCTCAGGAGTGGTTCTGCCTTTCCTGGGGTCTGACTCTCCTCTCTGCACATCTAGGTGAAGTACTTTGTGGTGAAGAACCCTTCCTCATGGCCAGTCTCCCTGCAGCTCCTGCCTGTCTCCTTGTACCCGAAGCCCGAGGCTGCCGCCCGCCTGCTGCACAGATGGTAATGCCCAGCTGGTGAAGACCTGTCACGGGGTGTTGGGAGGTCCTGTTAAGACCCCGAATTATTTAACATCCTTTGCGTTTTCCCTGGGACCTGTGTGTGGATGTGCATGGGATCAGCCTGTGACCACAGCCCCCGTCTCCTCAGTGCAGACCCCTGATGGCAATTCCCAGTTCTAGGTACTGTATGGGTCTTGAATGTTACCATGTCAAGTCCAGGGCCCAGCAGAATATTCTTGTCTTGTCAGGGAACCTTTACAATCATGATTTTTCACATGTACTCCTAAAATTTAGAATTGAAATCACAGTGACCTCTGGGCAACACAAGAAATGAGTTTAGTGGTTCAGTGTATTTTAACCTAGTGTTGTTATACAAGATATGATCATAGTTCACGTCTGTTACATCTGATTTTTGCACAGTAGTCACAGTGTCACTTAGAATGTTTCCTCTTCTGGCTCAGTGACACCTGCCCTCATCCCTGGGTCTCAGCTTCAGGACTCCTGATGTTTTGGACCACATGAGTCTCTGTTTGGGGTGGGGGTAGGGGCGTTCTGTTCTTTGAAGGATGTTTAGCAGCATTCCTGGCTTCCACCCAGTAGATGCCAGTGGGACCTCCCCAGCTGCAGCAACCAAAACTGTCTCTAGATGTGGCCAAATGTCCACTGGGAGATAGAACTGTCCATGGCTGAGAGTCACTTCCTATCAGGTTCCATAGCTGTGAACCATTTGGGGAAAAAAAAAATTGCTTCATATTGGGAGCTTTTGTCACCATATGATGCATGTGCTGCCAACATGATTCATTTAACAATATTTATTGAGCTCTTACAACATTCCTGGTACAGTGTGGGGGGCTGGGACACAGGAGTGACAGGTCGGGGTGAATTGGGTCTGTGTGCAAATAAATGCATATGTATCTATATGCACACGTATGTTCTTCTTTCTTTCTTGGTGATCTGAATGCTATTTTAAACATTTTTTTCTTTATAGGTTTGGCACCGATGTGCAGATGATTAATTTCACAACTAGTGAATTCCAGCTCACCAAAGCTTGCCCTTACCGGGTAGGATATCATCTTTAAACAGAAAAAAGAATGCTGACAAACTAGACACATAGCATATGGGCCTCACTGATTTGTGTTTCAAGTGTTTTTATGTAATATATGTGGCTCTCTATTTTTATATTCTAGGAGTTAAGTATACATAGCAGCTTTTTCCAATTAACTAATGCAGCAGGAGCCCATGGTTCATGTGAGCCTGTAAATCATTTTAATTTGATTATTTAGATTCATGTGAGTGAGGAAATAACAATTGAATCAGAGCTATGTAGAAAACCATAAAACTCGAGATCCCAGAATTTATAATTCTCTTAAGATTCCTTGGCCCCATCAAATTCTTTTAAGGGCAAGATAAGGTAAAAACAAATACGTTAAAAAGAAATCTTCTCTTACTAAACTGGCTTCATGTTTTTAGCAGATCACCCAGTTTCTGTGATAGTCACCTGCTCTATAAAAAAGGATTTCTGGGAGTCTTGAGCCTCTGGGCCCTCATGAGGTCTCGCATAAATACCCAGGGAGGGAGTAAACATGTCACGTGGCGAGGACGTTGCTTGACTGGGAACTGGCAGCCTGCTTTCTGAATTTTCACGCAGTCGTTCTGTGGGTCACTGGTATTCTGTGCTTGAGGTCAATTAAAAATGAAGCATCTCTTAAAAAAATATACACACATAGACACGCATATGCATGTCACTGTGGTTCTAATACACACACGTATTCAAATGCCTTGGGTATTTTCTTCTTTCTCTACCCATAACCCTCCAAAGATACACTGCTGGCTCTAGATTAACTTGAAAGAGGGGGGCCACAGATAACCTCCAACTGTAAGTTAGAGGAAATCAAAGCAAGCTTTTAAGTGGATTTTTAACAGAGTTATTTATAGTAAGAAACATGCAAGCAGTAACGTTCCTTTCCCTTTGTCACTGGTCTAGGCAGCAGGGTCTTGCGTTAGCAAGCCTGTCCTGCCCAGTCCCTCTCAGTCTTCTCTTCACCACGCAGTCTCCCAGGACTGTTGGGAGGTAAATGAGTCCAAAATGCTAACAGGTATTTTGTCCCAGGACTGTTTAACCACATGTAATTTGAAATTCCAAAAATAATGCCAGTTTCTTTTACATGTCAGTGTTCTATTCAGATTTAAACAAATGGTGGAACTCACAAAATTTTTAATCTGGGATTGAAGATTTTCCCGGAGAATGTTATACCTTTTGTGACAAAGGAAATATCACCATTGTTAATGTATTACATTGACAGAAAGAATAGTCAGTATCAGTGTCTCTGAGACACTACAAATTTCACTTAAAATTCTTATTAGAATTCTTTGTCATGTAAGAAAGGCCTACACTTTTGTGTCATTGGTTTATTTGTAGAAATGCGGTTCCTTTGGTTAAGAGCATGTGGAATTGGACATTCGAAGTTCCAAATCCAGGCTCCTCCCTGTAGTCCTGGGTAAATTACTTAACTTCTCCAGGTCTCCTCTTTTTCACTCATAATAATGTTCGAAGATTCCATAGGTTTATAGAATGCTTAGCATTTTATATACCTAATTATATTCCAGAGCCTGGCATATAAGAACTATTTTATTTAGTAATTGGTGCTGTTGTTATTATGCTTTTAATACCCTAAATCGGCAGCTTTTTTTCAATATTCATATGTGTATAAAGCAGAATTCCTCCCTTCATGAAGTTTATAATTTTAATGAAAATGAATCAAATACCATCACTATTTCTTCTTTCAGATAGTATGGGAAATGCGAGCAATAACTGAGGGATAAAACAAATTGAAAAACTAAAAATATAGAAAAGAGAAATATTATGCAGACTACATGGTTACAGTTCTAAAGAATTAATAAATTATTTTTAGTGAGAAGGAGCTAGAAGAAACATTGGAAAGAGGGAAAGTCTACCACAATGATGAAGAACTAAATCTTTTTTTTTTTTTTTTCGCGGTATGCAGGCCTCTCACTGTTGTGGCCTTTCCCGTTGTGGAGCACAGGCTCTGGACGCGCAGGCCCAGCGGCCATGGCTCACGGGCCCAGCCGCTCCGCGGCATGTGGGATCTTCCCAGACTGGGGCACGAACCCGCGTCCCCTGCATCAGCAGGCAGACTCTCAACCACTGCGCCACCAGGGAAGCCCGAAGAACTAAATCTTGAATATTAAATTTAGAACACAAAATTTATTCAGAGAAAGTGAAAAATCTTAGGGAGAATAAAGGAGGATATGAATAAATAAAGATCTTTCTCCTAAATGGAGAAACTAAATAAAGATGGTTTCTTTATAAACTTAATATTAAAGAGAATTTAGGGTTGTCCAGCAGTGGACAGGTGGTTTGGTCAGATCCCTGTAGCATTCAAGCAGAGGCTATTGCTCTGTTTTCTTGGTAATGTTTTCCATCCAAAGCATCTTTGCATCAAAGGCCTGTAGCCCCAGCTCCCATCTGGTCCAGGCGGCAAGTTCCCTTTCCAGCCTCCGTGTCAGGTTATCCTGTAGCCTCTGCCTCTGCTTCTTAGCCGGGCTTGGGAACTTTTGATGGGTGTGAACTCTCATGGTAAACAAGTTCCACAGGTTGATTTGGGTGGTCAGATCCAGAAGTTAAAGAAACAGCAGTCATGTTTGTGCATTTTAATGAAGATGGAATCTTGTTCTCTAGGAGTTAATTGCATTTATTAATGACTTGCAGGGTGTGCATTCTGAGGAATCCAGGTTTGGCATCCTCCACTTACATTTGCAGCCTTTGGAAAGGAAAAGGGTTGGTGTAGTTTTCACGCCAGCTGACTATGGAAAAGTCACCTCCCTCATCCTAATCCGGTAGGTGTGTCCCTTTCTCATTGGTTGGCTGACTCTCTTTCTCTCAAGAATCTCTTTAGCTAAGAGGTGACATTGACTCACTCAGGCCCTCAGCGATGAGCTGTGTCCAAGGGTAGGAGAGGCAGTGGCTGAGGAGAGCGGCTCCCTGAGGCTCCACACTTAGGCCTCCTGTGTGTCAGGTTCCTGCCTTGTACCGTGGGGAGCGTGTGCCCACCTCTCCAAGGGCGGTGGTACCCTTCCCGCAGCATCTCATCCACTGTCACAGAGGGCAGAGCACACACGTGAACACACACACACACACACACACACACACACACACACTCACTTACTTTTCTGTCCTCAGCTCAGAAGAATAATTGAAACACTGCCATATACGTTTTCATTCCGTGGTGTTTGGATTTACACTGTTCTCATGTCTGTCTTGCTTCTGGAATTC
The DNA here is from genome assembly GCF_025265405.1 of Mesoplodon densirostris. Lineage (NCBI taxonomy): Eukaryota > Metazoa > Chordata > Mammalia > Artiodactyla > Ziphiidae > Mesoplodon > Mesoplodon densirostris. The sequence goes on from NC_082661.1 coordinate 236,245,930, forward strand.
TCTGTAGCTCCAAAGGACAATGGAAAAAGTCCTTAGTTGAGCCCACTGGCTTGTTTTACTTCTTTTCCTTCCTTTTAAATGAAGAATTATTGCCAGCTGATTTAAGCAGCTAAATGTTTTTCATTCTGAATTTTTTTTTCCTCTTTATTGAGAGTCTTCTTTCAAAAATTTACAGTAAATACAGATCTGTGTTGAAGCTCTCTCTGCATTGGTGAGACTTCTAACACAAATTTAATTTTTTCATTAATGATGTTTTAGTTTATATATATTTTAAGCTTTTCCAGTGTCATATCAGTTGGCAAAAGACTTTCTTATTCTGGACTTCCTTTAATATATGAGTTTGTTCTTCTGCAAGTGAATGCTGCTAAAAAGAAAATGCACTAAGACTCTTCTTAAAAGAGTCTGCTTGTTCATTGTAAAACAACTATACAGGCCCCCTGCCAAAAAAAAGAAGTACCCATAAAGCACTCATACTCCATCCATGGTTGTCTCCAAGAAAAGTATGTTGGCAACTGTTTGAATTATAAGCTGAATTAGCCACTTTTTTTCATGGAACACCATTTTTACTTGAAAGGATGATTAGCAGAAAAACTATGGTTGTTTCAGATTCAGGTACTTGGCAAATGTTTTCTTGAAAATGAACAAAGTGAGCCTGTCACTTCAAGGGTAGTATTTGTTGCCAATGATAAAATGTGAGCATTCGCATGAAAAGTAGAGTTTTGGAAAAGTTGTATCTGCCACTGTGAGCTTCAAATCTTCTCAGTACTTAAAGTACTTTTCTGTTAACCACAGTGAGGATATTAATAAATGTGATTTTTATAAGTATAATGAAATGTGTCAACATTTGGAAGATCTACATATCACAGTGAACAGTATTTTCCAAATAACTGATTATGATAATCCAAAAATCATCCCTGCTAAAATGTGCAAGATAGACCACTGGATTTTAGTGTAACAAACTATGAAAATTCATTAATATAGTTTCAGATTTCACATCATAAAGAACCTTCAAGGGACTTCACTTGTTGAATATTGGTGTTGTATCAAAGATTTGCCACATAGATAACTAAGCACAGGAAACTGTATTCAGTACTCTGTAATGAGCTATATGGGAATAGAATCTAAAAAAGAGTGGATGTATGTATATGTAGAAGTGATTCACTTTGTTGTACAGCAGAAACTAACACAAGATTGTAAATCATCTATACTCCAATAAAAATTAATTAAATTAAAAAAGAGACTGTTTTGTTAAGCATTTTAAGTAATGCTGACTAGAACAAACTAATAACTAATGTTCTAGTAAGCATTTTAGTGCTGACAACGTGTGTCCTTTTAAACCCATTCTCTGTTGAAGAACTAAGGTCATGGGAAGTGTAGAGATAAGCTTTACCTCATCCCAGCTTCAACTGTGCCAGGCTTGAAAAGAAAGTCTCAGTTTTTTATAGTAGTTAATTTATTTTTGGTGGTTTCTGTATTGAGAGACACCATATTTTTCTGTAAACAATATCACTCATCTAACATCACTTTAAAGGCTTTTAAGTAGTTCAATAAAGGTTTTAATCCTTTAGATGAAGGTGTAAAGATATCTCAGTTTATTTTGCTTCTAGGGTTTACCTTAATGGCAACTGACTTTCACTGCAGTCTGCATCATTTAAACATCATTTGCACTGAACTTTCCATCCTAGGAATCCTGATTTCAGTTAATGAAAAGGCAAAAGCTAGTCTGAATTACTATTTGACTAATTAGAACTTGAGTAGATACATGCTATTTGTAGGATGCTATTTTAAATCTTTGGTTCGAAAGATAGGATAGGATTTCATTTCTAGAATTATCCCTAAGGAAGAATTTCTTATAGTCACAATTACTATGAAAACTCCTTAATTCACCCTATAAACAATGTTTATCAATTTGTCTAAATTTGTTCATGTTTCTTTGTGGCCCCCCAGTTTATTCCTTCACTTTTTGTCTCTTGGAGGTCTGATCACCACCCTGGTGCCTGGTTAGAAAAATGTAGGTTTCCATTCCTGGGTGTGAACTGGAGAGCGATGATGATCACTTGCTCATTCTTGCCCACTCAGCTTGCCTTGACTCTGCCGGGCTTGGCAGCTTCCGTGCTCTGAGATGGCGGGAGATGCCACACTATTTAAACTGAGTTGTTTCTCAAAACTTAAAAAATTTTGTTTTGCTAATTAGGAATATTTAAATTCAAGTGCATTGTATCTTGTGACAGCTCTATTGCAGTGCATTTTTATTTGCATCTCCTTTCTCTGTAGGAATAACTTGACTGTTATCGACATGATTGGCGTGGAAGGATTTGGAGCAAGAGAGCTACTGAAGGTGGGCGGGAGACTTCCTGGCACTGGAGGTTCACTGCGCTTTAAGGTGCCCGAGTCCACACTGATGGGCTGCCGGAGACGTGAGTCCCTGCGTGTGGTCCGTGTGTGTGGTCTGTGTATTTGGCACTTGGACAGGACAGGCTTGGTGCCAAAGCCAAGAGCAAAAGGAGATATGAGAAGATTCTTTTCAAAATTTACAGTAAATTCATTGTATTGATGCTAATAATTAAATCAGGCAAACATTTGAGCATATGTAGGCTGGTACCACTTGATTAGAAACAATAGCCTTAGATATTTAACCCAACTTAAATAATAGATATGGGGGGAAAAGTATAATGTTAAGTTACCAGTAGAGTGTCAAATATTTAAGGTAAATAGTGTGAAACTGTTAATTTGGTTATCAGTTACCTAATCCTAAAAAATCACACCAAAATGATAAGTAGAGAGAAGGCTGAAGGTGAGCTAACCACCCTTTTGCAGTAATGGAAATGCTCTTCGTCTGTGTTGTTCAGTACGGCAGCCACTCGCTACATGTGGCTAACGAGTGCTTAAAATATAGCTCGGGTGACTGAAAAACTCAATTTTAAAATTTATTTAATTTAAATTTAATTAAAATTTAAGTAGCCATGTGTGTCTACTGGCTACTGTATCAGACAGTGCAGATTTAGAAATTTGTTTAAGTGTTCCATTAGAAAATTCTTAGTTTTGCATGTATTTATATTAGTTCCAAGAACTTCCTTAAGAACTAAGCCAAAAATAAAACAGTAGATGTAAAATGTTTTTGGTAAATTCTGTCTTGTTTTCCTGTTATTATTTTTAATTTTAGGAACACACTGAAAGCATTTTAGTGTAACAGTATGTTTCCTATGGAGAAAACTGATTGGTGAAACGATTGGATAATTTGTAGAGCTATTTTAACACCTGACTGTAAATGTTTTTTGTTTTAGAAAACTATGCTAAATGAGCACTGAGTTTGAGAAGACTGGCCATTTTGCATTCAATATCTTCATCAGAGTGTTCATTTTTTTAATTCATTCATTCACTCATTCATTCAATAGTTTAGAGTTGCCTTGAAAGTTAGAATTATGGAGGAGTATAAACCGTAGAACCAGATACAATGTTAGTCCTAGTATGGAATAAATTGTGGGTTATAAATTTATAGGAATATTTTAAAAATTGATACTTCTTCCTTTTTTAAACTCCCAACATGAAATGTGCTCGCATTATTTGCAGGGATTTAACTATTTACTACCTCTTAATGTAATGGGAGTTTGAACTGTGTTTCTAGTGTCCATGATGGTTTTACACAGAAGCACACACACCCTCCTAACTGGTCCTGTTGGGTGTGAATGAGGCTCCCGGGGCACAGGGTGAATGGTGGCTCGTGGTAAATCCAAACTATTAGGCTTCTGAGAAGAATAAACTTTTCACCTTAACCTTTAATAAGTAAAAGAACAAAGAAGAGATTTTGGTTACTTTTGGTACGTAGGCAGATCATTTAACTTAAGAAAAACCTTGACTAGTTAAGTATTTTTATCGTATTCTGGTAGTAGAATCTAGAACCGTTCTAGGATTTAGCTAGGAATCATGCTTTGAGCTTATATTGAATTTTTTTACATTTTAATCATGTAGATCATGGTTTGTGGATTCAGTAAATGTTGATTCAGTAAATTATTTTAAATAAAAATTTCAGTTCATCTGTACTAAATATCACTTTTCATCCTCACTAGAACTGAAAGATAGCAAGCAAATTCTATCAATTACAAAGAACTTTAAGGTTGAGAATATTGGACCACTTCCTATAACCGTGACATCTCTGAAAATTAATGGGTATAATTGCCAAGGTTATGGATTTGAAGTTCTAGACTGTCAGCAGTTTTCCTTGGACCCCAACACGTCCCGGGACATCAGCATTGTGTGAGCATTGGACTTTAACCTCATTTCAGTTTGGGGTCGCATTTACTATATTGTGGGGGAAAAGCTTTTTTTCATTGGTAAGATGTCTTGAGTTGTTTTCATGTTAGTATTTATCTTGCGGAAGTAAGAAATTCTGCTGCCATTATGATTATTTTGTTTTGTGCCTAAAATTAAAACCATCAAAGTTCATAAAGATGGCTCTTGCTGTCAGGTTTACTCCAGACTTCACCTCTTCCTGGGTCATCCGCGAGCTGAGTCTGGGCACGGCGGCAGACCTGGAGTTTCGCTTCACTCTCAACGTAACCCTCCCTCATCACCTGCTCCCTCTGTGTGCGGACGTGGTTCCGGGACCCAGCTGGGAGGAGTCGTTTTGGAGGCTCACCGTCTTCTTTGTCAGGTCAGCTGCCACCTTCTCCACTGTTCCTCCCTCACTGAGTGGAGACGCCATCCAGCCGAGTTGCATGGAAATGTATATTGCCCGGTGGGATCAAAGCATATGAATTGAGTGGAATTTTGACATTTGTGAAGTAGACAAAGTAGTTCCTGGTACGCTTGAAGAGAATTTACTGTTCCCTAAACTAATTGTAGGAGAGTCATAGGACCTAGGAGTGTAATGGACAGTTGTGTTCCTTATATGGCCATTGGCAGTCCCGGTGGAAGATGTGAATGTTATATGTAACATTTAAGATATCCAAACATCATCTGTGACATAGGATGTGTTGTGAGCTCAGTGCAACGGCAGTTTGAGATTAGAAGACTAGAATGACCCTTTATGTGATTTTGTCCTGGAAATGTCTTTAACAATTGAACTGGTATGTCAGAATGATAAATATTCACATTTTCAGAAACAGTTTTTTTAAATCTTTAAGAGATGTCAAATTATGGAGCCATTCCATGTCCATAAGATATGGAATCTTAATAGCATTTCTTTAGACTTTTCCTATCGATTGATTCACCGCTCTTCTGTAGAGCTAGTCTTTTTTTTTATTATTATTGGCGTATAGTTGATTTACAATGTTGTGTTAGTGAGCTGGTCTTTTTAATGCAAGTCACAGCCAGACAGTAATGAACCCCGTTGCTTTCGTCCTCAGTTTGTCCCTGTTGGGGGTGATTTTAATAGCCTTCCAACAAGCACAGTACATTCTGATGGAGTTCATGAAAACAAGACAGAGGCAAAATGCCAGCTCCTCTTCACAGCAAAGCCATAGTCCGATGGATGTCATCGGCTCCCATTCTCACAAGTAAGAATTCTTGTAGTGTGGGGAGAGGGTTCTCACCTTTGGTATGGCTCATTTCTGATTTTATTTTAAGGTCATATACATTTTGGTTCCAAATTTGTTTCAGTACAATTTAAGTCACTGTGTGACAGCTACACCATTCCTTTCATTCTAAGATAGACTTCACGTAAGGACTTAGTTTATTCAACTCCCGGAGCTTTAGTAGAACGAAAGGTGAGAACTCCTTGGTGTACCCCAGACTGCTCCCTCTTTCTCATGGAGTTAGAAACAGAGAGGGAGAGGTTTACTTGGTTTGCCTTTATGTTAAATGTTTTTCTTCTTAAATCCAGAAGCAATTGCAAGAACTTTCTCGATACCTACAGCCCCTCTGATAAAGGTCGAGGGAAAAGCTGCCTTCCGGTAAACCCCCCGCAGAGCAGGATCCAGAACGCGACGAAGAGGAGCCCGGCCACCTACAGCCATTCGCAGAAAAAGCACAAGTGCTCCGTCTATTACGGGAAACACAAAGCCAGCGCAGCCGTCCCCGGCAGTGCTAGCGCCCCTGCAGAGGACAAGCAGGCCTCGGCCCCAGGCGGCTCCCCCGCTGCTGCTAAAGAGGACGCACGCCCTGCTGGGATGGGCGAGACCTGGGTGGGCCTCAGGTACACAGGTGGCCTAAACGTCAACCTGCAGAAGAATCTAACTCTTCCCCAAAACTTACTGAGTAAAGAAGAAAACACACTGAAAAACGCAATTGCTGTCAGTAATCCTTCTTCCGAATGTCACGTGAAGGAGGGAGTACAGACATGTATGTTTCCTAAGGAAACGGACCTTCAGATTTCAGAAAACATAGCCGAGCTCAAGGAGCGAGAGGTCTGTCCTCTGAAGACCCCTAAGAAACTACCTGAAAATCACTTGCTGAGAAATTCACCTCAGTGCCCGTCAGACTTGCCAGAAATTTCCAGGAAAAATAATGGTAATTCTTCCACCCTCCTGGGCGACTCTTCTCTCTTGTTTGTCTCCAGTCTGTTCTTAGTGGAATTTGTTCCCATCTATGACTTCCGTTTGAACTGTGGCCGCTGAATTTTTAGTTCCCACACAAAGTTTTGTTAGCAAAGGTATAAATGTTGAAATACCATTTCTAAGAAGGAACGTTTAGGACGGGACACCAAGTTTTTAGAGCATCGTGGTTAAGAAGTTTACTTTTTTCAGTCCATTCATTAGAATGATACGAATATCATATTGTATTGTTGGAATTTATGGACACCTCTTCCGAACTACCTTTTATCTTGGCTTTTCAGACTGTTTGCAAAAATCAGTCAGCCTGTGACATGTTTCTGATGGAACAAAACTCACCAACTCTGTGTTTAACAGCTGCCACCATTGCGTGCTCCTTGTCCCTGGTTCTTGTCTGGTCGTGTTCCTTGGTTAAAAGAAGGTAGATGTTCTCTCGTAGCAAATGCAGTTAATAAAAATGCAAGCAAAACTAGACTAGGAAGCCTACCTACACATACATGTGTCATTAAATCTTTAACTGATCCCTCTGGCTTCTGGCATAAGAGCCTGTGCTTATTTTTTGTTTTAATAGTTGTTGAAGAAACCCTTTAATATTTTAGGTTGTTAATGCAATACAAAGATACTTATCTCAAAGAACTATATTTTGATATACTTATTGACTTTCCCCTCAGTCATTTTATTTTATTTTATTTTATTTATTTATTTTTGAATCAGATATATATTACTACTCATTCCTCAATATTTATTACAATTTTTGAATGAAAAACTTTTTTTTTTTTTTTTTTTTACTGAGCTTATTTTTGTGTGTTTATCCTGACCATTTCAATAAGCACATTTCTATTCCCATTAAGAGTCAAATTTTTGACACTTTTTAATCTGGAAGAATCAGTTACCTTTGATCTTATTTGAAACATCTAAATATAAATAACATCATATTTTTCACTCCTTGATATTGTAGAGAAGATTCTATTAGTAGATTGGCTGATTCTAATGAGCTTCATGCATTTAGTAGGGAAAATACCAACCTGAATTTTAAATGTTCCATCAAAGGACGTTTCTAATCCAAAAGGAAGGCAGGGTCCTCTGAGTAGAACATGGTTTGGGCAATTTGTGCATCACTCCCGGTGCCCCTTGTTCCACCCTGTTGGTGCCATTTCCCTGGCAGCAGTGCGTACGCTTGAAGAGGACTCCTGTTTGCAGGGCCAGCTATCCCCACGGCCTCTCCCCCAGTATGTGAGTGCGCCCCCTGGGTGGAGCCTCTACCAGATCTCATGAAGTCACAGCATTCCTTGTCTGAGGCTGTTGATGGTGGGGCAGTGGGGTGTCTGTTCTTCCATTTCTGTCCTGACACTGTCTAGGGCCCAGACTACAAAACTCTTGTGAAAGGGTGAAATTATGGAGTGAGTCTAGCTGGGCTTTTCTCTTGTTTCATGTGTCATTTAGGCCTGAGGACAGTATTTGACATAGGCTGACTTTACACAAACTTAAAATCAGACTTGTTTGAGGGACTTGTTGCTCCAGAAGTGCGTCTTCTGTGGTCCAGTGCATCCATCAGACATCTGGGTAGATGTGCCTGCAGAATGCAAGGGCTGTGGCCTTGTGGGCGGATGGATGGGAAGGCCTTCTGCTGCATCAGAGCTCTTTGAAGGGCATGGACCAGCCATGTAGTGCCAGCGTGGGTCAGAGGATTCGACTTGGTGCTCCTGGATCCTCTTGTCCAGTACATGCTGTTTAATGCTTGTAGTTGAGCCTAGATGACCATATAATATCTAATAACACTTCAGCAAGTGTGAGTAAATTTAATAAGGGAGCCCACAGACATAGGGTTTGCTTGTATCATTGTAGATGGCAAACCCGCCCTGAACCTTTCCTCCCTGTACAGATGACTGGTATGCTTATGATGCTTTAAATGAAAACCAATCTCTCACTTCAAGAGTTTTTTAAAAACTGCTCTTTAGCTGACTTGTCAGCCTGTTAAGCAGTATCAGGGTGATTGCTGGTCAGCTCACATAAGATTTGATGAAAGAACTTTGCCTTTCCACCATGTTCATACCAGCAAATTCAAAGGTGCTAATCTGCAGCCCTGTATTTGTCTCCAGAATTAATCTGTCAGCAGGAGGTTCCTCACAGGGAAATCCATTCACTGACATGTATTTGGTTCTGACTGTTTTCTGTTTACATCACTATTCTAGGAAAATATCAAAGAGGTTAAAAAGTAAACAAGTGGCCTGCCATCAATTTACAATTTAAACATTTTAAAGAATTGAGAATTTTAAAAATAAGAAAGGATTGAGATATTTAGGGGAAGCAAATTGTAGTTTGAAGGTAAGATATGGAGTCTTTTGGCCATATTGAGGGTTCAGGGTTCCTTTGTCAGAATTTGAAGGAAAGCATTGTCATAAGCTGGCAGATGGTGACAGGCAGGGGGTCACAGGGTGTAAAGAACACTCAAGAATGAGAAAACCAAAAATGGAAGAACCTTCCAAGTTTTCACTTCCAGCTTTGAGCATCAGTTCTTTTCTTATTTTGAAAAGGATTTCACGTTGTGTTTCCATCTTAAGATCCTTTCTAGAACCTGAAGAAAACAGCTTCAGTCTTGCGAGCTGAACTGATGGCCCCTCGGGAACTTCCACTCACTCAGTTGAAACCAGTCAGTGTCTGTGCCACCTTCTAGCCATTTCTCCCAAAGTACACAGACGTTCTTAGAACCAGGTCTAGTGACAAGACTGCCTTTGGGAAAGGGGGCTGGGGAGGTGGCCTTTCTCCTGAGAGTGCCTGAAATGGCATCCCGAACCCGCCAGAACTCCTGGAGGTGCCTGAAGCACTGTGGCTTCTCTTATTCTGAGACAGTTTTCTTTTCTGAGGGTAACTTCTTGTGTAAGAACGAAATCTTCCAGGCTGTTTATTAATGGCTCTGGCTACGTGCTCACCGTTGTTGTTGTGGAGAGACAGAGTGTTTTCTGAATAACAGAAAATGTGTCACCCCTTTCCTGCTCTTTTCTCCTGCCTCCTCCTGAGAGGCCTGTAGTAAATCATAAATTAAAATTCCCGATAGAAATGCAGTCTCTTGACAGATTCTTCAGGGCTCTGTTTCACACACTTGTTTTTTGGCATCAGCCTGTCAAACAACCGTGAAACAGCGACGCCTTCCAAGCATGTGTTACATGGTCCAGAGTCTCTTGATGCTCTGACAACAGCAGGGCTTTATGTGTCATGTAAGTGATCTTTTGAAATTTGTCTCTTTTCCAAATATTTATAACTGTTATTTTTTCATTATATGATCAAAATAATACAGACTTAGAATTAGGGCTAGAGGCAAATTGCTTCTGGCCTCAGGAATAGTTAGCAAATTTTTCGTTGTTTCTGCTTATAATAATGGAAAGGATAATGAACTTTTAAATTTAATAATACCCTAAAACCTTGAAATTAATAGCACATGAAAGTTTTCTTTGAATTAGATAGATACCTCCAAAATTTCTGAAATACCAATATTTGCAGAAATTCAAAAAATAGTCTCATTTGCACAGATACTGATAACTGGAAATGAAGATCTAGTGGTTTACTCAAAATATATCATACAATTAGATTTGATTCAGTAGAAATCCAAGCAGGATTCTGGCCTGTTAACTTGTTCCTGTTCTTGTATTTGTTTTGTTATCTTTGTGGCTCAAATACTCCTACTCCATGAGATAAATGGCAGAAAAGCGTATAATGCTGTGAGTAAGCACGCTTAGTAGGATGCCATGGGATGGCTCCATTTTTTAAATGAAGTATATGCTCACGGTATTTCTGAATTCTTGAATATTGTCGTGATAGAATTTCTCAAAGGCTGAATTTGAATTCATTTTATTGTTGGTCCTAATTCTTGGCCCCCACGATAGGCATTAGTAATTTTCGGAGAGTCTGTGCTTTATCCCTTTTTAGGGGGTAGTTTAGTGTTGGATATTAAATTTGGATGCTTCCTAAGAAACTTTGATGACTAATATTTTTAGTGCTATTCTTGGCCTGAGGAAAACCATTTTCTCATGAATTAAGACCCTAGGAAAGTCACAGCACATTTTTGGAGGAGAATATCTATATTCTGTTCATACCGATGGCTTCCGGAATCTGAAGTGATGTCTTTGTTTATGATGTCTTTTTCTGTTTGGACCCTGTCTCCCTTGCTCTTGGCTCTTTCCCGGCTCAATCGCGGTCCTGGATGGTTTCCTCTGTGGGCGTCTCGCACCCAATCTGTGTTGCAGAGGAATTTATGCTTCCCCAGCATTTTTATAGCTACGTAATATTTACATCATTTTCCGTTAACAAAATAAAAGAATGCTTACCTTTTAAGCGTTATTGTTGAAATGTATGCATCTTGCTTTGAGTGAGCTTGATTTGTAGCTTCAGGATTGCAGGGTCTGGAGGGCGTTCGACCCCTCCTGTCGTTTGGGTTGAGAGCCTCGTGCAGCCCCAGGCCCCTCAGCAGGCCTGGATGGGAGCCGGCAGCCTGCTCTGCTGTGATGTATTTGCACCGTGGGCATCTACACTTTCTCAGATGGCCAAGGTGTCGTGAGGGATTTTCAGTTAACGAAAAAAGGGGAAGGTATTGAAATCCTTTCTGATTCATATTAGAACACTGAGCCCAGTTAAGGTGGGGTTGAAGTCTATTTGACCATCTGTCAAAGTCAAGGATAGAAGAAGAAATACACTTAGGAATGAAGTCACTTGAAAAAACAAAGGAAAGGTCACTTTTCAGATGTGGTTCCTGCTGGTGCAGACCTTGCCAGCGTGATTGTCTCGCACTTGGTTCTCACCCCGCGGGTGCTGTTCCCAGGGCAGGTGGGCGTTTCCTGCAGGAGAAGGCCCTGTGCTCCAGCTGTTCATGTGTCTGTTGGTGGTGACCCTTTATATTCTGTCTGTTCTGGTTGCATCTTCATGGCAGTCAGTCAGGGTGGGCAGAGGAAGTGGTATTGTCATAAATAAGGAAACTGGAGCTCAGGGAGCTTAAGAGACTTACTTGTGATTAGTAAAACTAATTAGTGTCTGAGTCATGACCAGAACCCAAGATCTTGCCTCCCTCTCTCCCTCCCCTAACTTAAAGACAATTGTGGTGAAGTGTATAGAACCTAAAAGTTAACCATTTTAACTTGTAAAGCTCAGTGGCATTAAGTACATTCACATCACTGTACATCCATCACTGTCATCCATTTCCAGGACTTCTTCGTCTTCTCAAGCAGAAACTCCGTACCCATTAAGCAATAATTACCCGTACTCCGTCCCCCCACCCCCTGGGAGCCACCATTCCACTTTTTATCTCGGTGAATTTGATGATTCTAGGTGCCTCAAACAAATAGGATCACCCAATATTTGTCTTGTGACTGGCTTATTTCACTCAGTATAATGTCTTCAAGGTTCATCCATGTTGTGTCATGTGTCGGAACTTCATTCCTTTTTTCCCTCATCTTAACCATTTTTGTGTGTACAGTTCAGTAATGCTAATTATATTCACATTATAGCACAGTGAATCGTTCGTTTTTAAAGCTAATGGTGTTCCATGGTACTTACCACATTTTGTTTATCCATCCATTCGTCCATGCACGTTTGGGTTGTGTCTACCTTTTGACTTTCATGAATAATGCCGCTATGAATAATGGTGTGCCCCTGCTCTTTCTTCCCATGACCTCTTTTAACGACTGTTTGTAAAACTCTTTAATATAAGTACATTTTCACCTGTAAGCAAAATAAAGTTCTAGAGCATTGTGGATGTCAAAACAGTCCTTAAGTCTAAATCTCATTAAATCAAATGAGATTGTTAGGTGTAGGAAGAAGATTTAACTATGGGGAATGTGAATGGAAATAATTAGCTAGAAATTGAATCATTTTTATTTATTCAAGGGAATAACCAGCAAGTGCCTGTCAAGAATGAAGTAGACAATTGTGAAACTTTGAAAAAGGTTGACACAAAGTCTGCTTCAGAAAAGAAGATTCACAAAGCGTCTAAAGAAGACGTATGTTCTGAGAAGCAGGACGTACCTTCAGTCGAGGTCTGTATTCCTTTTTTTCTTGCCTATTAGAACAAAACCCAAGTTTAGGACTTAGAGCACAAATATCTATGTAATAACTGTACATCTGTATTTCATACTTCTCAAAGAGGATAGTTATGTATTTGAATCCACATTGATAAATTGGTGAGGTTCATGTATTCAGAAAGTTTATTTATCTTCTAATTATACAGGAGACACTAAAACAATTCAGATAGCTTTTATTCTCAAGAGAAGCTGTTCTTAAGCAAATGGATTAACTCCTGGGTAAAGATGGTGGAGTAGAACCAGATCACATATCTTGCCTCTCCAGTTGTTGCCCAACATCCGTTTTTAGGGCAAAATCTTGCTGAGTTAGAAGCATTATCCAGGATCCACAGGAGAGGGATGCCTTTCTAGCTTCAGTGCATGGGCCCTGGTGTGACAGAATCCCAGAAGAGAGGGCAAAGCTTGTGCACTGACCCAGCCAACTCTTTCCCTTCCCACTGTGTAGGCCACTGCAAAGTGTCTAGAAAGAACCCAGCCCTGTATTTCATAGGAACTAAAGTTCCCAGATAAAGGTGGGAAAGGGATTTCGGAGAATTTATCTACTTCACAACAGGACAGAGCTATCTGTGTATTAGCACAAGCACAGTGAAAAAAAATAGCATTGCAATTGTTCAAATATACTATAGTAAAAAATGAAGGAAAGGAGTACAACGTACAGAAGACAAACCAAGATCCCAGTCTAGAAGAAAACATATCCAGAGACCTGAAGGGAACTCTGAAAATACTTCCCACTACAGATTATGAATTCAATAAAATTCTAGCTTTTAAAGGCAAATTAATATACTACGATGAGGTGGGAAGAGATATTGTAAAGTTAAGTCAATAAATGTAGACAGTACATTACCTGTTCAATGGCCAAAAATTGACTTATTGACCTGAAGGAAAGGCTTTGAGATAATCAGAGTGAATGTGGAGGAAAAATTTTAAGAGATTATAGATTTTGGAGAAAAGATGATGATAGATAAGGGGACAAAGACAAAAACAGTCCAACATCAGAATCATGATTGTCTCAGTAAATGGCCCAACAGTGGATCAGAAAAGTATTCAGAGATGTAATAGAAGAATTTCCCAATGTGAGTGAAAAACTGAATTGAAAGATCCAAAGGCACACTGTGTTCACCAGGAAAAGCTGATGTGTGATATTGGACATAGGCACATCCTGGTTAAGGTGTTGAACTTAAAGAGTTGTGCGGAAAAAGGCAGGAAAATCAAGAAAGACACACCTAGGCTTGCCTCAGACTTTGTAGAAACATCTAATGTCTGAGAACAGTGGAACAGTATCTTCGAGAGAATGAAAATGTGAACACGAACATTATGTCCAGTAAAGCTGGCACTCAGGCACGAAAGCAACAGGCATTCATCTGTAAACTCAAATGAACTTGGGAGCCTTCCTTGAAAAATGAAGTCAGTGAAATTTAGCCAACCAGGAAAGAAGTTTGAGGAAGCTGTGTTAAAGGTCTTTTGAGGTTTCTGTCCACTTTATATCCAGAACTTTGGTTAAACAGTGGGCAGTTATGGTTGTAAAACATATTGCAAATATTAAAACTTTAACAAAACAAAAATAATAATAAAATCTGCAAAAACAGGGGGTGGGACTGAAAGGTAAGTGAAAGTAAGTTTTAATTTTATCTTCCTTGGTAGCTAGACAATCCTGTGCAAAACTGAAACATGTAGTTTAAAAGGGTGAAAACCTACGAAGATATCTTTCAGCATCTTTTTCTTAACCTTAGAGAGATCCTTAGGCAATTAATGTATCATGTGGAGAAGAAGCAATTATTGAAAGTTGGCGTTCCTTTGGTTCTACTTCATTTTCTTCTAAGTTCAAATAAAACTGAGCCTTAAATTTGAATTTAAAAATAATGCATGGTCCTGGTGGTCTAAATTTCTCCCATCATCTGTCCTCCCATCCTTAGGTATGTATAGGTTCTTAAAAAGACACATTAAAGAATAAGGTTTGCCAAATAATCAGTGGGAGAACCTGCTTATTTCTGAGTGATGGTATTTTGCATGATTTCTTTTTTCCTTCTTTATGCTACTCAATTTTTGCTTCAACTCTACAAAAAGCATGCATTTTTCATTTAAGTAAATGGAATGAGAGTGATACCAAATAAGAAAATCACAGACATTCCAAACCAGGAATTTGTGGTCTGTCGAGAAAGACATTTCCATGTAGTCAAGTGCTAAAGTCAGTGCATAGTAGAGGGGATTGCAGAGATGGGAACGGCAGCTTAGCTTGCAGGGGCCATGGGAAGCCCTGAGGAGGAAGGAGCGTGTGCAGGGGGAGTGTAGAGAAGCAGAGGAAGCGAGCGGGGCAGCCGGCACCACCACCGGGCCTCCTGGCACGGTTGGGAGCAGTGAGGGAGTCGTCTGACCGAGAAGGATCCCAGTCAGGAGGGGGAAGGCAGAGGCAGAGTCCTGCCAGCTCGCCAAGGCCCTCGATGCCAACGCAGAGTTCAGACGTTAGTCCCTGGATCTCAGTGGGAGACACAAGGAAGGAAGGAAGCACAGGCGCTAGGAAGGGAAGGTTGCCTGCTCAGGAATTTCAGGATCAAATGTTTAAAAGCACATTGGTCCAAACAAAAAAGTCTTTTTGGAGGATTTGGCCTGAGGGTGGCCGGTTTGGGGACCCTGCTGCAAATCATGGAATACTATTGAAGGGTCCTGAACCGGGCAGGGGGTGGCGGGTAGAGGAGGGTGTACAGGAAATGGAGAACAACCTGTGGGCTGCGATCTCCTTGAAGGTCGTAACTGAGTATCTTTCAATTCAGTTTCACGGAGGTGGGCAGGGTACCTGTTATAAAGAGCCAGTGTGGTGGTTTAGCGAGTGCTTGAATGAATGTGTGAATAATGCATTTCTGAAGGATCAGCCCTAGTGCTTTGGAGGCTGGGTTGGGGAGGGCAGACATGGACACCAGCTCTCTTCTCACCAGGAGGCTGCTCCTCTGCTGGGAGGTGTGATGACATCAAGATTCTGTTCGGGCAGGAGCAGGGGTGCAGGATGGGAAGAGGAGGTAGGAGACAGTGTAGAAGACAGACCAGCAGGACTTCTTAGCACCCGGCTGCCTAAAGGGGAGGAGCTGGCTTTGCCTGCAGATCCATTTGCAAAAAACAACTCCAAGGTTTTAAGTCTGGGTCACTAAAAGATGGGGAATTGGGGCTTCATTTTTATGTTTGTCAGGGCCGTGTTGCCCCGTGGTTAGCGGCACGGACTTTGCAGCTGGTGTGAGCCCAGCTCGACACTTACTCTGTAACGTTGGGCGCGTTACTCAACACCTCAGTCTCCTCATCTGAAAACTGAGAGTATTAATAGTATCTCTGCCTCATAGGTTCGTGAGGACTGGAGGAGTGAATGTAACACGTGGTTAGAATAGCAGCACTTGTGAAGCACTGCCCAGGAGTAAGAATCAGAGAGGTGACAGGTGTGACTGGGGTCGTTGCCGACAGAGGGGTTTGGCTGGACTTGGACGTGGCACAGCCTGGTAGGTGGGAGATACCGCGCGAGAGCTGCCGTGGCGAGGCCGGCCCGGGCCTGGGACGTGGGAGTTGTCCCCGTGGAGTTTAGAATGGAAGGGTGACGTGAGTTCTCTGAAGTGTGCACGGAAACCAGCGGCCTGAGTCTGCTTGATGGAGCAGGTATAGTGACGGAGGCCAGGCACGCCGGCCGGGCCATGGAGACAGGGCCGTCGGGAGCGGAAGGCAAGTCATGGGATCTGGGGGAGGAGAGACTGGGCGCGTTGGGAACGGGGACGTCCGTGCTGCCCTGCAGTGACGTGGAAGCTGAAGCTGAGCGGTGCCGACGCCTCCCAGATGTGTCCTGGGAGGAGAGGTGGGGACTGATCAGTGCCGGGCTGTCTGGAGGGGACCCTGAGGTCAGGCTGGGGACGCTGCACCGTCTTCCGCGTGTGTGGGCGCCGTGCCCCCCAGCCCCGAAGTCTCCCCTGGCTCCCGTCCAGACTTGCTCTCTGTGCCGGTGCCCCCGGCCGTGTCTTCACACCAGGTTGAGGGGGCCACGGGCCGTGTCTTGATCCCTGTCTGTGGCACTCAGACACTTCTTGGCCTTGGTCCCAGGGCTTGGGTAGGTTCCTCCTTCCCTTCCTGGTCTGGGACCCTGGGCGGGACGGATGTCTGCTCTGGGTGCAGGGGGGCTGCAGCGGGGCTGAGGGTCTGGGGGCTTGGGCTGTGCTTGGGGCTCCGAGGTTCCTTGTAGTCACCTGGGCAGGATGGGGGCGGAGCTGTGGGCTTTCCTCTCTGCTGGCTCCGGGGGCCGCTCTCAGTTTTGTGGGCTCTTCTTTAAACCACCCTGAGTGTACTTTCCATGTCATTGTTCATTTGGAGAAAATCAGTCTCAATAAACACATTCCCAAATGCAGTGCTCAGTGTTTGTTTTTCTTGTACGTTCTTGGAGCCTGACTTTGCAGCTTAGGAAATTTACAGATCTGTCTATAGCACATGGGGAACATTCCTCCAGATTTATTGGCAAAGGAGGTCGAAGCCCAGATTTGGGAGCCACAGACTAAATTTTAATCCCAGCCCTGGCTGTTTATTTTCTTGTAAGCAGATCTTTTTTTTTCCCCCCTTAGAAAAGGAATTCATGATTATTACAGAAGCATAAAGAAGGGAGGGCAAGATCTGTCCAAAAATGGACCACTTTTTGCATTTTTCTGTATTCTCTTCCTTCTCTATGCAAGTGTTTACAAACTTGGGATAATTATTATTGTGTATATGGAGCTTTGGTATAGTGTTGTTATTCTGAATTTTCTCATGTTAGAAATTAACGGGAAACTTTGTTTTCCGTGGTTACATAACATTCCATCATTTAACTGTGCCGTAATCCAAACCATTCCCCTGCAGTTGGACATTAAAGTTGTTTGCGACTTTTTATTTTCATAATAGCATGATGAACTAAGTCTGGCCTGTATATCTGGTACATCCTTGCTATAGGTTTCTAAAAATAGAATTAGAGTGTCAACTGTCAGGGCCCCTGGTGTGTGCCGCCAACTCGCTCTCCGGAAGCAGGGTCCCTGTTTCCCCTCATGCACGGTGCACGACAGCCATTGTGTTACTCTGGTCTCAGCAGCACCGTTGTTTGGCACAATCTTGGTCAGTGGGATAGGTAAGTGATTGTGTTTTGTTTCTCCTCTCAGTTTGCCTCCCTTACTAGGGAAAAGTAAGTATTTTCCTTCATTTTTTGTCAAATTCTGAGAAACACAAGCAAAACGTCATTCATCCGAGATCCTGCCACTGACATTTAAAAAAATATTTTTTTTTCTAAGTTAAGAAGTGAGTGTCTAGCCTGGTTTCTCTTGCCCCGCTGAGAGACACACGTGGATCCACACGCGGCCCCCCCAGCCTGTCCTCGTGTTTGCAGGCATAAACACGCAGTGTCAACACACTTGTGTTTTTAAAGCCAACATGGAAAGATGAGGTAATTGGTCTCTCCTAAAAACATACTTTATTATTAAGTATTTTGGAGGAACTCTTCGTGTCTCTGGCCTTCTCTATTTCTTTTGTGAATTTGCATTTCATGTCCTTTACCCACTTTTCTATTGAGTGTTAGTGTTTCTTTTCTTCTTTTCTATGAGAACATAGGTGAAGGTATTAGCTCTTTGTCTATCAAATAGTATCACAGATTTGTTTCTTGGTTGACCCTTTCCCTCTTACTTTTATTCGCTTTGACTTAGGTACAGTGGCTTTAAGAATGCCTTTGTGCAGTCAGTCTGTGATTTCTCTTTGATTTCTTCCTTTTCTTTTACTATTAAAGCTTAGGAAATCTTCTTTCCCCACGCTGCGGCCAGTTAACTTGTCCCTCATTCAGGGAGATCGGAGAACTTAGTTCAAATAATTCAACGATGAGGATGATAATAGCTAAGTCTTATGCAAACTGCTTACTACTGTCGGGCACTTCAGTCCTCACAGCAGCCTTTTGGAAGACCTGGGAAACCGAGGCAAAGAGAGGCTAAGTCACTTGCCCAGGATGAGTCAGCTTGTCACACGCAGTGAGGTTCAGACCGGGTGGTTTGGCCTCAGACACTGGTCTTCACTTCAGGTCTGCGTGGACCCTTTCCGATCCCGGCTAGTCCTGCTTCGTCGCATGTGGCACCTCCCCACCAGAAAACAAAGAGCCGGTTGCCCCTGTCCTCTTCCTCCCATTTCCTGACAAGTCTGTGGCTTCGGCTCTCAGGTTGCGTTCCACTCTGCCCCACCTGCGGCGTCTGCTGCGGGCCTGTCCTCCCCCAGCTGACCCCAGCCCCATGCCTCTGCACTGCCCAGCGCTTCTCTCTCGGTCTCTCTTTGTGTCATTCACACACACACACACACACACACACACACGCGTGCGCACACCCCTCTTCCCCAGCCCTCCTGTGTGTGCTGTGGACCCTGCTTCTCAGCACTCCATCCACACCTCCTCGTCCAGCATGTCCCCCACGCTCCTGAAACTCACTCTCTGATACTCACAGTAGGTGGCGATGCTTCTGACCACCAAGTCCCCGCTGGGTGTAGCCCTCCAGTGCCTCCCTTCCTGTGGCCTGTTGTGCTATTCTAACCAGACTGTGCTGAGAAGGCAGCCACGTCCAGAGTGACTCCTGCCCAGAGCACCCTTCCTGGCTCCACTTGGGGCTGGTCCTTTACTTGCGGGTGACCCTAGAGGGACAGAAAGGGTCAGGTACTGGCTGTGAGTGAGGCCGGGGAGAGGCAGACTCTCCCCCCTCCCCCAGCAAAAGTTGGAAATTCACAGAGAGCAATACTTGAATAAACGTGGTTTGTATTTAATGTTTAACATTGGATCGCATCTGATCATACGTCTTTAATGCGTCAATTTAGCATCAAACTTCAACGATTAGCATACGGTCCTATAGGATAGGACTTTGTATGTTTAACTTACCATGTTTTAAAAATGCCTTCAGAATGAGAAAAAAGGTAATACATATTGGGAGAAAAAATAAAGGAGTGTGAAGAAGAAAGCAAAAATACCATAATCCCACCACATGTACACTTAAAATATTATTTTATTTCTCGTATTCATTTACTGTAGTGAGCATATTGCTTTGATGGAAACATGAGGCTTTCAGTACCCCAGACATGTAATGTGCAGGTATCTAAAACCTTTTGTTTTTCTTCTGCTTTAAAGGGGCAGCATGGTGGAAGGAAGAAAAGGAGAAAGTATTAGTAGACATTAGAGATATGAGCTACTTAAAAAGGGAATCACCCTCCCCTTGGGCCTGTTAGCAGACCATGCCTAACATTTAGAAGAGGAAAAAACCCAAATTAAAAAAAAATTTATTTATATGTGTATATATATATATGCATACATATTATATATAATATATTTCTGTCTCATGCTAAATTAAGTTTTTCAGAACCACATTAAAAAAACATCAAGCATATTCTTGGCATTATTTACTTGAGAAGCTTAAACTAGTTTGGAGCATTCTCTGGAGTTTTGCCTGTTCTCCTAAAGTTCATCTATAAGCAAATAAAAACATAAATACACAAATTACTCCTCAGTTGAGTTTTTACACGATTTTTCTTCAGTAGTAATTCATGTGAATTGCACATACCAAATAAACAGGTGAAGGTCGGAGGATTTATTGCTGCTGAGGTTAACGGCAAGCTGACCATAAATTATTAACAGATGTTTTTCCTTTTTAGCCCCTTAGAAATTTTATAGGCGACAATTTTTTTTTCTTTTTGCAGAGGCTGAGGGGAGGTAGAGAAAGAAGGGAAATGAAAACAGGCTAGAGATTGAGAAATGCATGTCTGTTTTCACTAGTGCTGGAATGTTCTGAATTCAGATGGAGTTGGTCTTCAAAAGTTAAAAGAAAAAACCATACACAGGTTTTATTTGTGTTAGTAAGTTGAAACCCTTACTAAAAGTTTTCTTTTTCCTCTTTAGCAGGAAGATCCTTATAGGAAGAAGAAGCTTCAGGAGAAAAAAGAAGGAAACTTACAAAATTTAAATTGGAATAAAAATCGAGCATGTAGAAAAAACAAGAAAAGGGGTGCTGCCCAGGTCTTGAGGTGTGTGATTTTTACAGTCCCTTTAAATTTTTCATCTATTATTTACTCTATAATTTTACATTTAGCTATTATGTTTCCATCTTATTTTTGTTACGTTGGATACAGATAATATGAGAGTGTAGATGTTTGTGTTCTGAGATAAAGATATATTCTTAAAAGTAACATATCTTCTGGTTATGCTTTTATTTATTTTGTTGAAAACCCCTTAAGATGAGCAAAATTTTAAAATTTTACTTAATAAAATGTAAAAAGCTATAGCAGGTGTTAGGGAAAAAGCCTAGCCATCCCTCCAACACCAGGGGCGTTGGTGGAGCAGGTGGTAAGGACCCCTGGGCACAGGCAGGCCCACGGTCCCAGGTTGACCCTGACCGTCTGGGGTCCCGATAATGCAAGAGAATAGTCCCCACGCATAGAATCTTTGCCCCGATCGATCGTCCAGCAGAAGGTAGGTTCTTCCGCCGTGGGAAGTGAGCTGCAGATAGATACTGCGAGGTTTGCCTGAAGCCCCAGAGTGATCAGGGGCAGAGCCAGACATGACCCCAGGCAGTCAGGCAGCCTCCTTGGGAAACCTTGCTTCTTTTCTAACCTGTAAAATGAAGATGCTGACGTGTTCGTGCAGATCCCACATGTCTGGGTTCCCAGTAGTAGCTCTCCAAGCCTAATTTTACATAAATTCCGCAGCTCGAGAATTTTTTCCCACCAGGTCAGTGCGCGTCCATTCTGACGCCACATACGGAGTGCCTCTGGCAGACCCGTGCCCCTGCGCCTTCCGCCCTCGTCCCTGGGGAGCCTCTCAGGTGGCCCTCGCGCTGACGAGCTCCCTGATTCCTGTCCCGAGTGGGCTTCGGAGCCTGTTTCCTCCCACCTTGCCCCTCCATCCCCACCGCTCCGGCTTTTCTTCCTTTGCGCGCTGGCATCTGGGGATTTCTCTTTCTTGTGGGCTCAGCTAGGTACTTAAATGTGTTGCTGTCATATCTGTTCTCTAGCAGTTCCAGACTTGCGTGGGGAAGGGACTCCACCCTGCTGTAGTGGTTGCTCTTGTGGTTGGGAGGGAACTGTGGCAGAACCGCCCACGTGGTGGCCAGGACCCCCGCATGGGGGCACGTAACACGCTGCTTACAGTGTCTGCCCCCTTTGCGATCAGGAGCTCGGACCCTGGGATTCAGCCCTGTAACACGTGCCCCCCCTTCCCCGAATGTCCTGTTCTGCTGGAGGAAGGCCAGGCGACCCCAGGGGGCCTTCAAGCTCTAGTTCTGTGTCCTGCAATCAGCAAAATGCAAATAGGAAAAAAGGAAAGATACGCATTATTAGATTATTGATGGGTAATTATTAAATTATTAAATACTACTTACTAATGGGTAATTCTTATTTAAGCTAAATTATTATTTTTTTTATTTATTATTTTTTTTTTGCGGTATGCGGGCCTCTCACTGTTGTGGCCTCTCGCGTTGCGGAGCACAGGCTCCGGACGCGCAGGCTCAGCGGCCATGGCTCACGGGCCCAGCCGCTCCGCAGCATGTGGGATCTTCCCAGACTGGGACACGAACCCACGTCCCCTGCATCGGCAGGCGGACTCTCAACCACTGCGCCACCAGGGAAGCCCTAGGCTAAATTATTTGAAAGCTGCAATGTGGTCTCCTATAGAAAGGAAAGTCACACCTTGTATTTTCCTAAAAATTTGGTGGACTTATGTGGTCACTTTAAAGTGGCATGTTTTTCTGATGTGGACATATGGAAAGATATAAAATTAGGGTGGAATTTCGCCAATTAAATGTTACAACATATTTTTGAAAGCAGATTTCTGACATGCTAAAGAAACAAATTACGTTGTTAAAGAATAACTTCCAAGTAGCTTGTAGGTAATCAGAATGTTTTGAGAACATGATGCTTACGTAGGTGGTGGTTGTTGGACTGTCTGTTGCCAATCTGTCTCTATACTCTTTACCCTGAGTGGTCACAACCCACTGAGACCATCGGCTTCATCTCACACCTGTCCTCCTACAGATGTGACATGAGGTACGGAAGTTGGACTGTGTGAAATAATCACCTAGGTCTTCACGTAGCGTTCTTTGACACATTTCTGTGTCTCCATTTACAAAGCTGTATTACAGGTTTTCCCTCAAGTTCATGGTATAGTTAGAGAGATACAAGTGTTGGACTGTGAACTCCTTGGGGGAAGAACTTCATTCTTCTTTGTAGACGGCACACCTTTCCTAACAGTACGTGGCTCATGGTCATCACTCCACACATGTTTGCTAAATGAATGAATGAGAAAAGATTTCAGTTAACGCTCAGACCTTCCCTCAGACGCCAAGGAGCAGGTTCATCTACTGAGAGTCATGTTTTACACGAAAGCCAAGGAAGACATACAGAGGGTCATGGGTTCTGGTCCTGCACCTGCCACTTACCAGTTGACCTTGGGGGACTCATTTAACCTGTGGAGTTTTACTCCTCTCACTGTAAAATATGAAGAGATTAAATGAGCTCCAACTTAATTCTCGTTCTAAAACAGCAAAATCTTGTTCTTCCTAATCTCTCTCCCTTACTTATGGTCTTCTCCCAGCAGACCCAGAGAGAAGAGGGCTCAAGTTGTCCCAGATTCACATTTTCACCTCTGCTAAGTCTCAAGGAAAGCAGGTATGTGTGTGTGCACGATAAAATGCAGACATGATTTTTTTGTGGCTCTTCCAGGCCTTCGGAACAGAGTGCATTAAAGCTGGTGTGCAGTGAATTTGAAAGGTCTGAGCTGAGCAGTGACATCGACTTAAGGAGCTGGTGTATCCAGGAACACCCTGGGGAAGCATGTAAACCAGATGCTGGCCTTGGAAGCAGCTTACCTGCCTCGCAGGGAGAGGCAGGTATGGAACCGCATGGAGCTACAGAACAGTGCTTCTGTCGGGATTGTTGGTGGTGGTTGTTTCCTCGGGGAAGTGTCCGGTGTGAGAGATGATCACCTCACTCAAGCCTGAGTGGAAAGCTGTCCTGGCTGCGAGTCTTCTGAGCCTGGGCAGGCCCCCAGCGTTGCCCCTCCTACCTCCCACTCCTCTAAAATCTGGCCATTCTCAACTGTGTCATGCAGACGGCTGAACGACAGTGGGTGCTTGCTCAAGACAGGACTCCCTTGGTGAAAGAGGCGGGTAGGGGAAAGCCAGGGGAGAACAGTGGCCGTTCTCACACCCCTGCGCAGGTGGTTCCTGCAGAGCCAGGCTGCTGCTCCACCGAGGGCTGCCGGCCAGTGACCTGGGGGCACCAGGGCTGGGTCCAGGGAGGGGTGGAGGGTGGCAGGAGAGGAAAGTACTGGGGAGGGGGGAGGGGTGGGGACACCGACATACACATTCCCAGACACGTGTGCGTTGTTTCTTGGTCTTTCTGGGACATTTAAAAACACTTTTTCTTCTTCTTCTTTTTTTTTTTTTGGGGGGTACGTGGGCCTCTCACTGTTGTGGGCCTCTCACTGTTGTGGCCTCTCCCGTTGCGGAGCACAGGCTCCGGACGCGCAGGCTCAGCGGCCGTGGCTCACGGGCCCAGCCGCTCCGCGGCTAAAAACACTTTTTATTAGAGTCTAGTTGATTTACAAGGTTGTGTTAGTTTCAGGTGTACAGCAGAGCGAATCAGTCATACGTGTATCTTGGTGGACATTTTAACACAAGAGAGAGAAATTACCTGCACGTCTCCAGTCCGAGAGAGTAGCCTTGATTTTCTTGAGAGAAGTACTTGTTATTTCCAGAACCACTTTTAGGTCGAGATTATCACTGGTGTTGACTCTCTCAGGCTAGACCACGTTCACTGTCCGGCCCACGGCAGAGCCCGTGGGGCCCGTGGCTCCCCCCGCCTTGTCAGTTCCTCAGGGCCCTCGTCAGTTTCAGGGGGCGTCTTCCTTCTCGCTGGACGGGCAGACGGAGCAGATCCTGAAGCTGAGCCCTGCCTTCTTCGTAACTTGGCCTCTCTCCTTCTCCTGGAAGTGGCATCAGGTTGAAAACTCTGTAAGCGAAACACGGCTCCTCTCTCACTTCCCACAGAGGGTTACTTCCAGAAGCCGGAGAAGAAGCGCGCGGAGAAGTCCTGCTCAGACTCCAGCTCGGACTGTGGCAGCTCCTCGGGCAGCGTGCGTGCCAGCCGGGGCAGCTGGGGCAGCTGGAGCAGTGCCAGCAGCTCTGACGGGGACAAGAAGCCCACGCTGGGCCCTCCGCACTTCCTGCCGCCCGGTGAGTCTGGGACTCAGGCCTCCTGGCCCTGCTGCCCCGGCGCCCAGAACAGGGGCCTGATCTGCCTTCCAGTGCTGCCCGCCTGCGGTGGGCTCTGCATGCCCGTGCTTGCTTTGCTTTGTATTTTAGCCACTTTCTTTTTTCTTTCTTCCTTCCTGCCTCCCTCCGTGATTATTATTATTTTTTAAAGTCTATCTTGGAAACAGTTCGAAGAACTTCCACGTTTATTTTTTCACTTGTACATTTGTTTGTTGTGGTAAAGTATACATAACACAAAATCTACTATTTTAACCATTTTTAAGTGTACAGTTCAGTGGCATTAAATACGTTTACATTGTTGTGCAGTCATCACCACCATCTATCTTGGGGCCTTTTCCCCCATCCCAGACAGAAGCTCGGTACCTATTAAACCGTAGCTCTCCCTTCCCCACCCCTACAGCCCTGTGAACCTCTATTCTGCTTTCTGTCTATGAATTTGAATACTCTTGTATCTGGTAAGTGAAGTCATACAATACTTGTCCTTTGGTGACTGGCTTATTTCACTTAGCATGGTGTCTTCAAGGTTCATCCATGTTGTGACATGTCAGGATTTCCTTCCTTTTTTTTTTTTTTTTTTTTGCGGTACGCGGGCCTCTCACCGCTGTGGCCTCTCCCGTTGCGGAGCACAGGCTCCGGACGCGCAGGCTCAGCGGCCATGGCTCACGGGCCCAGCCGCTCCGCGGCATGTGGGATCTTCCCGGACCGGGGCACGAACCCGTGTCCCCTGCATCGGCAGGCGGACTCTCAACCACTGCGCCACCAGGGAAGCCCCCTTCTTAAAGGCTGAATAATAAATATTCCATTGTGTGTGGATAGACTGCATTTTATCTCTCTATTCATCTGTTGATGGACACTTGGGTTTTTCCACCTTTTGTGTCTTATGAATAACGTTGCTATGAACAGTGGTCCTCCCTTGTTTTTGAAAAATTTAAAGATACAGGAAAGGTCAAAGAAGCATCTATATTTCTGTCACCTAGAATTAATAACTCTTAATTTTGTCATATTTGCCCTCCTTTTTTTTTTAAGAGGTAGTATTTTATAGTCTGTTCCGCTTCCTCCTGCTTGAGAGACTCACTGTCCACTGTCATGGGCTTGCTGTGTATTCTTTTAATCCGTACTTTATTTTACATTCATATATCCATCAACAAAACAGAGAATTATTTTTAACTTATATAACGGAGATCGTGCTTCAGTAAGCATGCTGCGCCTTGCTGTTTCACTCAGCGCTGTTTGTTATACCTCCATGTCTATGTAAAGATTTAATTCACTCCTTTTCCCCGTCATGGTCAACATAGTACAGGTTAAGCTTTGTTATCAGGACAGGGGGGAGACGGGTTCCATCGGCATCACTGTGGTGTCCATGGGAAGCTCACTCTGTACGCAGGCCCATGGGGGCGCTCCCCGTGCCTCAAGGACCTGGGCTCAGAGGGGTCACGTGGCTTGTTGGACGCCCTGGGACCCTAACTCCCGCCGAGCCCAGCCCACTTCCCACTACCTCCCGCTCATTACAGCGGCCTCTGCTGTGTCCCCTGCCAGCGGTGATTACCTATAAAGAAGCTCCTGTCTGGGAGACCTGGGCCCTGGCACCATAGAAACCTAGACAAATGCCCACTTGTGACTTCAGTCCGTTTCTTGGCCTTTTTCGCGTCATTGGCCCTTCCTACAGGTGCCTTTTTAGACGCTGTTTTTGCCTAATGACCCCCCAATGACATACACGTACATCTGTTTATTACTGTGTGCTGGAGAACGCCACAAGGGCTTGGATGCAGGGCGGCTTGTGGTGTTTTGTTTGGTGGCGGGGATGGTCTTCTTGGCCACTGAAGGCAGTATGCCTGATGGTGCTCACGTGAGAGTTTTTAAAATTGGTGCTTAACATCAATAAAAAACAGAAGTGCAGCTCTCGCTTGGGGGATAAGGCCAACAGCAGGAGAATGAGAAAGGTGAGTGATGGCCTTGCTTGTAACACAGCGCATAAGACTCGGTCTAGTTACGTTCAGAGGTTGTATAATAAATATCAGGAAAATGTCCCCAGTGTAATTTTTTAAAGATTTATTTATTATGTACGTATTTATTTATTTTTGGCTGCATCAGGTCTTAGTTGTAGTATGCGGCATCTTTTGTTGTGGCGCGTGGGCTTCTCTCTAGTTGTGGCGTGCAGGTTTTCTCTCTCTAGTTGTGGCACACGGGTTCCCCAGCACGTGGGCTCTGTAGTTTGTAGCACGACGGCTCTAGTTGAGGCTCATGAGCTCAGTAGTTGTGGCGTGCAGGCTTAGTTGCCCCGCAGCATGTGGGATCTTAGTTCCCTGACCAGGGATGGAACCCGTTTTCCCCTGCATTGTAAGATGGATTCTTTACCACTGGACCACCAGGGAAGTCCCCCCCAATATAATTACTTGTGTAAAAGATCAAAAACACAAAGTATTTTTGAAGTATGCTACCAGTTTTATACGTATTCATACGTATAAGTTTTTTTAATTAAAAAATTGACTGAATATGTGAATATCAGTTAAAAGTGAAAAATAAATCACTCATAGGGGTTAACGATGTTAGCGATCTGCATCTTAACACAGGATATACACAGTTGAATTATGCTTATAAACACTTGTGATCACCTTTTTGTTTTTATGCAGGAGACAGTGTTTCACAAAATGACTTTCCCTCTGAAGCTCCCATCTCCTTGAATCTTTCTCATAACATCTGCAATCCCACGTAAGTGTTTGGTTTTCCAGCTTTTACAGTATGTTTTAGGTACTGCTTTTTTCTTTCATTCCGTGTGTTTCTTCTTTGTACTTGGTTCTGCAGGCTAAAATAGGAAAACCTTTTAAGGATGTGAGAAAGTAAAATCTGATTTTATTAATAATTCAGGGCGTACAATCTTTCCAAGGCAAGACGCTTGTGTGGGAGCGTCTCTGGTATCGCTGGTCCTTTCAGTGATATGGCCGCGTTAGAAGGTGTCACTCCTGAAAGTAGGAAGAACCGTAGTAACAATAAGGATGGGAACCAGCTCCTCTTTCCTAGGACTTGAAATAAAACTGAGCACTGATGATTCAGAGAAGTTTGCAAGAACCTAGAAGACACTCACATGTTTACGGTTTCACCATGTGATGATTTCTGCAGCATCGG
This sequence comes from Mesoplodon densirostris, assembly GCF_025265405.1. Taxonomy (NCBI): domain Eukaryota; kingdom Metazoa; phylum Chordata; class Mammalia; order Artiodactyla; family Ziphiidae; genus Mesoplodon; species Mesoplodon densirostris. The sequence continues at coordinate 236,273,872 of NC_082661.1, forward strand.
ACAAAATAAACAAGTACCGTTTACTGAGAGGGAGAAGAGGGGGGTATGTTAGAAGGAGAGGGTTTCAGAGTGAGGGGTGTGGTTAGGTTTTAGGCACCATGAGAGGACAGGGGGTGGTGTCATAAAAATGGAATGGATGAGGAAAGCTCCATGCGAGCTCTTTCTGTTAGGGGTAGAGAGTAAACCAGGAGTGGGAGGTTGCTGCCAGCTGCTGACAGGCAGATTGGAAACTGCAGACTACTTTAGTTAGCATTGTGCTGTTGGTGTTTGTTAAAATAAGACTTCCCTGGGGGCTTTCCTGGTGGCGCAGTGGTTAAGAATCCATCTGCCAGTGCAGGGGACACGGTTCGAGCCCTGGTCCGGGAAGATCCCACACGCTGTGGAGCAACTAAGCCTGTGCGCCACAACTATTGAGCCTGCAGTCTAGAGCCCGCGAGCCACAACTACTGAAGCCCACGTGCCGCAACTACTGAAGCCCGCGCACTCTGGGGCCCACGTGCCACAACTGTTGAGCCTGTGTGCTGCAACTACTGAAGCCTGTGCAACTAGAGCCCATGCTCCACAACAAGAGAAGCCACTGCAATGAGAAGCACACGCACCACAGCAAAGAGTAGCCCCTGCTCGCCACGACTAGAGAAAACCTGCGCAGAACAACAAAGACCCAACGCAGCCATAAATGAATGAATGAATGAATACATACATACGTACATACATACATACTCTTACACCAAAATAGAAGATTGAAGGTAGATGTTATTTAAAAAAAAAAAAAGACTTCCCTGGATCTTGGGAATTTAATATTCCTCAGCCCTTTTTTGGGTGTATACCTTTATGTCTCTAGTATCTTTATGGTTTTTGAGGGGAAGAATTCATGTAAAAACGCAGTCAGACTTAGTTACAGAAATTCAGCATTTCCTTGTACAGAGAGGGTCAGTGGCTCCTCATCTTCCTGCTCTCCCCACAGAGACGTGAGTAGCTTCCCCCGACACGCGGACGCCCCCTGTCCCAGCCTTCCTGCCGGGCCTGCGGCTGTTGAAGAAGATAAAGGTGAGGCACGTTGCTCTTGCTCTGGACACTGGCCAGGTGTCCATGTCGCGCTGCTGGCCGGGGAGCTTGAGGACAGACAGAGCTGGCTTGTCTGTGCCCCGGCTCTCGAGCATCGGGAAGGCCCCTGCCCTCTGCCCTGGCGTCCTCAGGGCCCCTGGCCTCGGCTGCCCCTTCTGCACGGACCCTGAGCTCCCTCTTGGGACACAAGGCACAGGTGGCCTGTGGCCCCGGAGCAAGGTGGGGCCCCTTTACAGGGATTGCCTCCGCCTTTAGTTCCCTTTCCCATCTAGGATGGCAGACAAGCGGGGAGCAGACGGAGGGTCCAGCGCCCCGATTAGCAGACTTCCACCCCCCGTGTCTCTGCCTGTCCCCCGTCCCCACACCATCCCCCTTGTCTCAGAACCCTGTCCACTGATCCAGCCTCCCTCCTGCACCGGTGCTGAGGCCCAGCGCTGAGCTTCTCTGGCCTCAGCCAGGCAGGGACAGCGGCCCAGGAGCCTGGACACAGGGCCCAGGGAGGGAAGCCGCTGCGCCCAGGGTCTGCCCCGGAGGTTAACTCCAGGCCCCCTCTCCTTCCTTCTCCTTCCTTCTCCTTCCCTTGGTGTCTCCTCTTTTCTCCTCGCGCCTCCTTCCCGCCTAACCAGGCTCAGGAATGGTGGCAGGATGAGCCTGGTTGTTACCCTCTGCGGCACCGTCGAGCTCTTGCTTTTGCTCATGTGAATCGTGCTGCACTAAAGGCTGCCCAGCACCGTGGAGCACTTTTACTTTGAAGGCAGGAGGCTTCCAGCTCTGTGGTTACAGAGAGATTATCTGCTGTCAGATTATCAACAGAAATAAACTATTCGTGAGTTGGATCTGCTTACTGGTCCAATAAAAATAAGTGCTTTTGATGAAAAAAGACTCTGAAATTCAGTAATTTGCTTAGGCAAGATTTAGGAAGGTTTAGAAGGTACCGCCTTTTCTCTTTGAGGTGATAGAGGGGAGAGAGGATTGAATTAACGGTGAGGAAAAAGAAAACCTGTGTCCGAACAGGTACGCCTGACATGTTCTCCTGTCTTTGTTTTTGTCGTCAGTTGGAGAATCGTACATCGTCTAGTGTCTTATCCATGTTGTGTGTATGTGTTTCAAGTGCCTTTGTACCTCGTCTTTGTTAACAATCTGCAGCTACTTTCTGATGACCCGTCACAATCCCTGTTGAGGCCCTGAAGTCACTACAGAAGCAGCCCTCGTTCACGGTCACCGTCCGCAGGGCCGGTGCCGTCCCCGTCCTCTGCCCGCACCTCCCTCACGCGCCCAGGCTCAGTCCTCCCACCTGCTGTGACGTCACCTCTGGGCCCCCCCCCCCGCGCGGCGCCCTCCTTGCAGAGCCGCGGGCGTGGTTTTGCCCCGGTTCTCCAGCTTCTCTGCCCCGTGCCATGCAGATGAGCGAGACTGAAGGCGGCACACATAGCCGGCCGGCCGCCAGCCTCCCGGCAGCTGCGTGCCCACCTGGCAGTCCTCTGCCTGGTTCTCCTCGCTGACGCTTCCTGCTTCCTGGGGAAGAGAGAGGCTCCGCCTGGCCCGTCTTCCACCCGCCACCCCTGCTGCGGCCCGTGGGTTGTCAGGCTGCCCTCCTCTGCGGGGTCCCGCTCCGGCTCGGCGCCGGCGTCGGGTTTTCTCTAACGGGTCGTCCCCGCCAGCATCCGTACATACCGTGAGACCTCCCATCCCGTCCTTAACACAGAAGCAGCCAGACTCTCTCCCTTGACCCCCCCTTACCTGGCTGCTTCTGTGCCCGCCTCTCTGGGAGAGCTGCTTGGGGGAGTCGTCTGCCTGCTGCTTAGATTCCTTTCCTCCTGTTCTCCCTGAAACCGCTGGGGCTGGCTGTGCCGTGACACCTGAGCAGTGTCTGCGGGACCCCAGTGATCTCCGTGGCCGGGGCCCCGTACTCCGGCCTCCTGAGACCTTCGGCTCGGGCTGTGACCTCGGGGGTCCCGGTGCAGTTCCCCTCGGCTCCCCCAGCTCTCATGCGCATCTGGGTCATGCTCTCCGGGTGGTCCGTCCACCTCCAGCCCCCCGACAGCTCCCAGTTCTGCACAGCCAGCTGCCACTGCCATCTGTCCTCGGGCCTGCACTGGCGTCCCGTCCCGAACGCTCGCCTCCTCAGCCCTACGCCTCCCACAGCCTCCCACTCGGGCTTTCTCGTTGCTCCGGCCAGAAGTCTGGGCATCATCCTGGACTCTTCTCCTCATCCCCACATGGGATCTGTTGTCTGTCTGCCTCTGCCTTCCAAACAGACCCAGAATCTGATCACTTCTCCCCACGGCCACCATTCTTTCTCGCCGCGGCCTCCCAACAGCTCTCTCTACTTCTCACCTCACCTCACTATCTCATTGTCTTTTATTTTCTTTCCTTTTGGGATATGATTGATACATAACATTATATTAGTTTCAGGGGTGTAACTAATGTAGTGATTCATCATATATACATACTGCAAAATGATCACCACAGTAACTCTGGTGACCATCTGCCACCCCCTTGCCGTCTCTTTTCAGCACAGCAGCCAGAGGGATATTGAACGTGAGTCAGATCACATCACTGTCGAGACCGGGGAAGGGTCTGAGGCGTTTACCCCACTTATTACGAGCTAACAAGTTAGCCTGCCATGATTATGTAGCTGCTGCCAGAGGACAAGAGACTCCTGGGTCAGAGAATAGGACGCTTAGCACAGCAAGCAGCCTGAGCATCTTTTAAGCACACTTCCTTCAGGCCCCCAGTCTCTTGGGGGCGACGCAGGGCCGCCCGGGTGGCCGTCTGCACCTGCAGTGGTCAGTGGTTGGAAAGGCTCCTTTCTGTTACAGGAAAGGAGCCCTGAGCTTAGGGACCCTAAGGTTTTTGTTCTGTTTTGTTGTTTTAATAATAGGCAGGAGACATTATCTTTATTATGTTGGGCGAAGCAAACTTGCCCGTTGCTCTAGGGGGAGACCCTGTCTCCATCTTCTGAGGCTTTCTTTAGCAAATATCCTTGGAAAGATAGGTCAGAACGTGGGCAGTCAGAGCATCCATTCCAGGAAGCAAAGAAACGTGAGACCCACAGAGATTGTCTCGAAGCAGCATACACACCCCTCGTTTCTGTGCGGTCTAGGCTTCTGGTCCATTTGTTCATGAGCACCTGAGTGCAGAGGCGGTTCTTGGTTGATCTGATCTTAATCGGCTCATGCGGGTCTGGTTCCAGCGATTTTCAACAGGACTTTCGCGGCAGGATGCCCCGCCCTGCAGGACTGACCATAGGGTTCCTGCCCAACCGCTGAGCGAGGCCCCAAACACCAGGGCGGCCTTAGGAGGTGGACCTCGTCCTTGAGAGACCCCCACAGCTATGACAGCTACGTGGTCTCTGGTGGTGTTTCTTTAAACGCTCGAGGGTCTCTCTGACCACCGTGAGCTGCAGGTCTCCGGGTCTCCAGGCGAGTGATTGCCACCGGCTCCCACACAGGGGTGCAGCCCTGGGGGCGCACACACTGCCTGGAAAGCGAGAGTTGTGTCCACGTATTCCTGTCCATGTATTCCCCCCATCCCCGCGTGGCCTGGTTGCCTGGTAGACCTTCGGGCTCCCAGTGCATTTCGAATAGTTGAGTCTATTCTTTCTTTGTGGAGTTCCTGTGCAGATGGCCAGTCTGTCCCTTTAATCCATGCCACCAACCAGTGGCATCCATCCGTGCATCCCACGAATAAACAACGGCTGTGGCGGTGAAGGTGGAGACCAGCAGAGGCGCTGCAGGTGTTTGCTGGGAAGAGCAGGAGCCGGGTGTCCCCTGGAAAGGTTTAGGGGGACCGTGTTCAAACTGAGGTCAGGACCATATTGTTGGCACACCCAGCAGGCGGGCGCTTCCACAGCTTGGGAGCGCCGAGCCGGGACACGGTCCCTCCCGAGGAAGGCTCGGGGGCAGTTGTGGAAAACAGTGCTCACTCATCACTCCACGCCCGGTTCCTGCAGGGTGCAGAGTGTTCTCTCCCCTGTGCCGAGGTTGGCCCTCTCCGCTGTCACAGAATCCTTGTGTCTCATCCCTGGGGCTGTAACAGCGCCGTTTTCCCAGCTTCTTACTTCTTTTGTTTGTTGTTTGTCTCCGCTCACTTGAATGTCAACGTGTTCACTGCTGTGTCCCGGGAATCCTGACGGGGCTCTGCAGGAAGCAGCCAGGCCCTGCAGTGCTTGTGGGGTCACTACCGTGATCTCGTAAACCGGGCCAGGAGACGGCTGTGTCCTGTCTGAAGTGCAGGTCAAAGCAGCGCGCGGCCCTTGCACTTTACGGACCGAAGGGCTCTAGCGGTGGAGAAGCCGCGCGGGGGATACGGGCTGGGGGCGGCGCTTCCTGGAGGGAGGAGAAGCCGAGCCGGTCCTTGCAGGAAGGGTGGCCGAGGGCTGCATGAGAAGGAGGGGGGCTGAGAGGCCTGTTCTCTTCCGCAGGTCTCTACCCCCCGGGGGACCTGTGGCCCGCACAGCCCGTGTGTGTGACCAGCGGCTTCGGCTGCGCCCTGGAGAGCAGCGGGCCGGCCGTGCTGCCCGCCCCGGTGCACAGCAGGTATGCGCTCCATCCCGACGACGCGGCAGCGGCCGGGTCCGGGCTTCCTCCCCAGCTCCTGAGCTGGGTGTTGCCAGCTGCTTTTTGGAGTTGAGCTGTGATGTCTGAAAAATTTCAAGCCAGGAATGGAGAGAAACAGGGAAGGAAAAAAGTAACACGTCAGTGTTTTCCTTTTTAAACTGAAAAGACGAGCTATTCATGTATTAGAGGCAAAACTGAAAAAACAAAAACAGTCCCTCATAATTCCTACCCGTTAACAGAACAAACATTTCCATTTTTCCTTGGCATTAATCTTGAACACATTTAAACATTTTAAAGATCGAATCATTTGAGTATCGAAAAATAGTTCCACAGTGGCAGCTTCTTAGACTTGCCATTAGATTTATCATTCGATTATGAAACCTTGAGAAAATGTTAATATCTGTGTTTAATCAGAATCCAGTTGAAGTTTTTTGGGGAGCTCAGCTTATTATAGAGGTAGTTACTTTCTTATTTCTATAATGAAAATCCAGATTGCAATTGGGATCAAAGCATCTACCATGAGTCATAGTCTGGCCTTGCCCCGAGTGGAAGGTGGCAGTTGGTAGCGGATGTCCCAGCCTCCACGTGCTGACAAAGCCACAGCCACGGGCTCTGCCTCTGGTTAGACTTAACAAACGTGGGTGGGTTTTAGTTTGTTGTTGTTGTTTTAAAAATGTCATACCTTTTAGTTAAAAGTGAGAGCAATTTTCTCTTTCACATCTTGGTCCTGCTTACATGCTTTTACACCTAACCATGGGCAAGGTTTTTACAGTCTAAGTGAAAGTACTTCTCTGGCAAACTGAAAGCCGGTTTTGATCCATTGCTTGTTCTTGTCTCATTTAAAGGAAAGCTCCCCTGCCCCCACTTTTCCCCGAGTCCTTGGCTCTCTGTACTCAACAGATCAAACTCCATCTCAGAATTTCTTTGGAATTATAAGTGACATACAGTATTACATTTCAGTTGTACAGCATAGTGATTCATTATTTTTATACATTACAAAATGATCACCATGTAAGTCTAGTCATCATCTCTCACCACACAGAGTATTACAGTGTGATTAGCTATGTTTCCTATGCCGTACATTAATTACATCCCCATCGAAAGGAAGTGGGCATCCAGTCCAAGCCATCCATCCTGCAGTGCTGTGTCACTGGGGATGAGCGTTGAGTTAGGAAGTCTTTGATTCTGTGACAATAAAGTACTTCTTTAATTTCCCAGAGCTGAGGGATTAGCAGCGATGAGGATGCTGGGTAATAACATCCTCCTCCTCCTTCTTTCCTTGATCTGTTTGTTGACATCCTGTTTCTGAAACTAGACCCCTTGTTTTTTGTAGCAGTTTCATTGATTGGAATGCAACGTGTGAAGGCCAGTTTCCCAGTGTGTACTGCCCCCTGGAATTGAACGACTACAATGCCTTTCCAGAAGGTAAAGCTATTTGGACAATCCTAATGCCATTCTTTTTTTTTTTTTTTTGGCTGTGTCGGGTCTTAGTTGCAGCCCGCGGGATCTTTCATTGCAGCACACGGGCTTCTCTCTAGTCGTGGCATGCGGATTTTCTCTCTCTAGTTGTGGCACGGGCTCCAGGGCACGTGAGCTCTGTAGTTTGTGGCACACGGGCTGTCTTGTTGAGACACGAGAGTTCAGTAGTTGTGGCACGCGGGCTTAGTTGCCCCGCGGTGTGTGGGATCTTAGTTCCCTGACCAGGGATCGAGCATGCATCCCCTGCATTGGAAGGTGGATTCTTTACCGCTGGACCACCAGGGAAGTCCCCCAGTGCCATTCTTTTATTCTCAGAAAGTCAAAGCAGGAAGGGTGTGTGGACTCAAGGCACTGACTGCAAAGACTGTGCCTTTGAGAATGATCTTCCAGGAGGCTGCTGAGTCCGTCCCTCATGTGGGTCCAGCACGCCTGCCATATGTAATTTTATATGGCCTCAAAAAGCCCTCTAAACCCGGGTGTCTGGGGACTTGTACAAATAGCCCTAATCTATTTAGGTAGAACGGGGTCATTTGGATCTATGTGGACCTAAACTGTGGATTATCCATTGGGAGGCTTGGGGTTAGTTACTCTTTTTAGGCAAACAAGTCCCAGGCGAGGTAGAATCATTTACCTGCTTGTTCCTCAGCATGTCCTGACGCTTATGCCCCTGGATGGTGCTGCAGAAGGAAGGGAAGGAGCTTCAAGGGGAAATTGTGAAAAATTGCAGGTTCTTGGGCCCAAATATAAGTACAAGATGCTTGTACTTATCTGGGTTTTGATATATGCAGTGCTCTATGATAGTCACAAGGGGGTGCTGTGGTAACTTTCTTCCTGCCTGTGAGGCTGTGTTTATACCTTCTTACTGCTGTTGGAGAAGGGCTTGGTTTCCTGTTGCTTTATCAATGCCTATGGTGTATGTGGAGGTGGCCGACATTGGTATGACAGGCAATAAAAGAACATTTTAAGGACTGGTAAGAACCTTGACACTATTCAAATCTATGGTAGTGTTTTTACTACTATAAAAGTATAGCAGTATTTTAGTGTATTCTGTGTATTAGAAAGAGTCCCATCAAATGATCAAATACAAAAAATTAAGCCCAGAGGAAGAACTTCCTGAGGGTTTCCCAGGTGGTATGTGTCATGGAGTAATTATTTTATGTTCATCTTTAACTTGTCAATGTTAAAGATTGTATTGTAAGTAAGGCCTTGAGAGCTTTTTGTCTGAGAGTGAGAATTCCATTCTCTCCAGAAAAATGTTCACCTCTGTCGATGTCTTCCATTCTTTGTAGAAAACATTAACTACCCCAATGGCTTCCCCTGTCCTGCCGAAGTTCAGACAGACTTCATTGACCACAGCTCCCAGTCTGCCTGGAACAGCCCCCCAAACGTGCCGACCGCCTGGGGACACGCCGGCCTCATCAGCTCTCCGGTCAGTGCCGCCCGGTGCTGCTGTGCCTGGGTTCTTTCCAGGGCCTGCTTCATCCTGGTCTCACTGTAGCTTTAGGGTTGGGTTCACATCAGCCAGAGCCCGGCTTGTTCTCCTTAGGTCACCAGCCACGTTCTGCAGGGGGCTCACACGTAGTCAGATGGGCGGGGGCTTGCAGACACCAGCAGCCAAGACGCCCCCAACCACACTGAGGAGAGATGGTTGTCGATGACATTGAACTTGGGCCAGGAAGCCCTCTGGGATGCAGCTGTGTTCCTGTGGCCCCGCTGACCGTTCATCTGTGGGAGGAGATGAGATGAACCTTCCAGGAAGGTCAGGCAGTGTCAGCGGCAGGTCTGGAGGGCTTCCTGCCTCTCCTGCCTGGGGACACCCTCTGTGCTTCTCTGACACCCACTCTGCTGCTTTTTTACAAATAGAGGGCATTCGACCTGTGGGTCCTTCCTTGGGTTGAAAAAAGTTTACCTATCAGTAGTTTGATGGGAATTTCATGACCTTCTGTTTGAGAAAAATGGAATTAAAGCCACCCAGGTGGTTGAGAACAGTGTGATAATGTCCAGGTAGCTTGGATTGGTTCCGCTGTGGTCGCCACGGGTACACAGGCAACCTTACCGTTGCCTTTCTAAGGCTTCTTTATTTTCTTAAACATCTCTTTTTTTTGTTTTTTTTTCTCCTCCTCATGTATCCTTCAGCCCTACCTCACAAGCACCCGAAGCTTGTCTCCGATGTCTGGACTTTTCGGTTCCATCTGGGCCCCGCAAAGCGACGTGTATGAAAATTGCTGCCCCGTCAACCCCACCACGGAACACTCGACTCACATGGAAAACCAGGCGGTCATGTGCAAGGAGTACTACCCTGGGTTTAACCCATTCCGTGCCTATATGGACCTGGACATATGGACTAGCACAGCGAACAGGAACGCAAACTTCCCACTGTCTAGAGACTCGAGCTACTGTGGGAACGTGTGAAAAAGATTCGAGTTTTGAACAATGTGAATAAAGAGGCTTGTGTTTTGATGACTAGCGTAAACTGGTTGTTGACATAGATTGACGTTGGTGGATATTTTGGCACTTTTATATGAAAATAAATTTTTTAATGAAATCTGGGTGCTCTATTGTTTTTAATCCTTCACAAATCAGTGATAGAAACGAAGCATCTGTGTGTCCTGACTTCATAACTCAAGAAGCGTGTCAGACATGCCAAATGTTTAAATCAGGACCAGGGCGGCTTCTAAGAAGGTAAGAGTTGAGAAAGAAGGCACTGCAGTGATTGCCCCCTCCACGGGCACCGGACTCTGCGGGCATCGGACTCCCCGGGAGCTTGCAGAAAGTGACTTTGATCAGATGGCATTCCAAGGGATGCTGCTGTAATGGGCCTGTGGCTCAGGCAGCCAGGATTTTGGTTCAAGTGCTCCGTTGATTGAAACGAGCCTCCAGTGTTGGGAAGCCAGCTGCCAGTCACTTGCCTGGACGGACCAGTCCTGGTGGGCAGGGCTGCTGGTGTGGAGCAGAGAGTCCAGCACTGTTCTGCTGGACCGTGTGACAGGGATGTTCCCTCCCCTCCATCAGGCCAGTCACCAGGGGCACGACAGCAGTAGGGACATGCTGGTAAGTGTCCGGTTTCCCTCCGAGTGAACAGGCTGAGTCCAAATACAAGTACTGAGCGGGTTAGGGTGCTGGCACGTGTTTGCTAGGCTGGTTTGTATCTGCCTGTCAGTGATCTTAGAAATCCATGTGATGGAATTATCTGTTTGCATGTGTAAACTTTGAAAACATTTCAGCTTTTAATAAAAATGTCTTATTTTTACATTTTGTTTTGTCTTTATTGGAAATGAAGTGGGAGAGATTTTTGAGTGGAATGCTGGGTTCACTTGCTTTTTCTTTCTCTTTGCCTTGGCTGTGTGGGACCCTGGACGAAGTCTGAGTGTACTGTAACCTGGGACTGCCCTCCTGCAAGGAGCACCTCCGAGCATGCACGGCTACTGGAAACCTCTCAGGCTACCGACTTGGAATCCCCCATCCCCAGTACTGAATAATGCTGAAAAGTAATTTAGGTTCTAGGTATAGACCCAAAAGAATTGAAACAAATGCTTGTGCATTTGCACCATGTTCACTGAAGGACTAGTCACAGTAGCCAGAAAGTGGAAACAACCTAAATGTCCATTGATGGAAGAATGGATAAGCAATGTGGTATATACAGACAATGGGATATTCAGCCTTAGAAGGGAAGGACATTCTGACACAGGCTACATCATGGGTGAACCTTGAAAACATGCTGAGTGAGATAAGCCCGTCACAAAAGTACAAGTATTGTATGATTCCACTTATATGAGGTACCTAGTGTGGTCAAATTCAGAGTCAGAAAGTAGAATAGAGGTTACCCGGGGGCTTGAAGGGGAGGGGGATGGGGAGTCAGTGTTTAATAAGCTCAGAGTCAGTTTGAGGAGGTGAAAATGTTCTGGAGGTGGACGGTGGTGATGGTTACGTAACTGTGAGTGTACTTCATGTCACTAGACTGTACAGGTAAAAACGGTTAAAATGGTAAGTTTTGTGTTATGTGTATTTTACCAAAGTAAAATAATGTAGGTTGATGAAAAATGCCCCAAAGCGTTTTCAATATCAAATTCAAAACTTCCCCACCAGAGAGAGTCTGAGACATTCAGATACACGTTCTTCTCTCTGCTCAGATTGCTGATCTAATTTATTTTCCTGCTTTCACTGAGCCTTCAATTCCCCATCAGGAAAGACGAAAACAAGTTTTTATTCCACTCTATACAAAAGAAAGTAAAAATCTGCGCTTTAGCTGGCATATTATCTTCAGCCATAAGACTAAAATCAGTGGTGGGGGAACTGGAAGTTTTTATTCATTTAAAAATATTTGCCAAGCGCCTCCCAGGAGCTGGGACCTGTTCGGGGGCTATGGGTGCAGCAGAGGACAGGACAGACAAGGTCCTGCTCGCACGTTCCGGGAGCAGGGTCAGGGAAGAAGCAAGCAAAAGGTTCAATGAGTATCTCGGGTCCTGGCGAGCGGTGAGAGGCCAAGGGCTGACGTGAGCAGCGGGGGAGGTGACAGGGGTACCTAGGGTATCAGGGGAAATCTCCCTGCGGAGGTACCTCTGAGGTACAACCCAGGTGACGAGAAAGCCGGCTGCGCCCAGCTCAGCGGGCCGGAGCCTCCAGCAGAGGAAAGGGGAGGGCAAAGCCTCTGCGGCGGGAGGCCAGGGCGGCTGGGGCCCCGCGAGTCAGGGCCACAGGCACAGAGGCCACCGAGGAGAGGATGGGAAAGGCGGCGGGCACCACTGGGGTGTCTTAAGGGAGAGGGAGTGTCGTCTGATTTGAGTGTCAGAGACACTGAGGGCTGGATGGAGAGCGGTCCTGGCGGGGCGGGGCGGGGCGGGAGGGACAGTCCCGGCAGTCAGTCGCCTGCAGCAGCGGGTGACGGGACGGTGCCAGCAGGCTGGGCTGGAGGGGCGTAGGGAGGCCAGCGCCGCTGCTGGGCCTCGAGAGCTGGGTCCTGCTGATGCCCTTGACCGAGAGGAAGAGCCCCGGGACGGGGGGAGGGTCTGGTTGGGAGCCAGGGGCCGGGAGCTCCGTGCTGGACTATTCGGTGTGGGAGGCCTCATACCCAAGTGCAGACAGCACGGAGGCTGTGGCCCCGACAAATCTGAAGGTCGGTGGAGTTCAGGATTGGAGACCGGGGTGGGGGGGCGTCCATCCTCGGCCTCCAGATGGTTCTAGAGCAATGGGAGTGCCTGGGGCCTCTCGGGGAGGAGAAGGGTCCTGAGCACTTAGCCAGGGGCCCCCGTGTTTAGAAGAAGAGGCGGCGGCAGAGAAGACCGAGTCGGAATCGCTGAGGAGGTCAGAGGCCCGGAGGGGAGGCAGTGGCTTAGGCTGGGTCAAAGGCTGGGGGACCCGTCAGATGAGGGATCCCTGAGGGCTGCATCCAGCCCATGACCCCTGTGGTGTCCTCAGCTGTTCCAGCCGCAGCCAGTTGACACGGGAGATGGAGGTGGCAGGGGAGAAGGCCAGCTGTGGGGAGCTGGACGCGGGGACACGAGGCCAAGGTGGGAGAGCGCTGGGCCTGCTGCGTGCTGAGGGCGAGGCCCGGGCAGAGAGGGGGCAGGTGGGGCCCTGGGTGTCACTTACAGGCACCTGAGCCTGGACGGACAGGGGCACTTCACCCCTCGTGGTGGGAGGGACGGCAGAGACCTGAGCAGAATAGGTCTATTTATGAGAGAAGTGACAAGACGCCCAGGTTTGGGTTGCACATCATGGCCTCTTGCCTGTTTTTGTGGATAAAGTCGTACTGGAACACAGCCACTGCTCATTCCTCTCCCAAACAGGGAACAGCCTAAAATGTTCACTCCAGTCCTTTGCAGAACAAGTTTGCTGAACTTTGCTCTAGGGGACGGAAGAGCACCAAGAGAGCAGGAACCTGGGTCTCTGACACCACAGAGGCACCTGCCCTCACAGCCCTGGACTCCGACTGCACTGGGAAGGGACACATAAGTTCTCTCTTGTTTGGCTACTGCTGTGTGGGGTCTGTGTTACAGCATCAGCGCTAATACAGCCCTCCTGTCTTGTCTGGTTCAGTATTGTCTCTGGTGCCTGGTGTAGTGTCTGATACACAGGAGTGTGTGGAAAGGAATGAGTGGGAGGGGCATGCGTGAGCATGGAAGCAACCTAAGTGTCCATCATCGGATGAATGGATAAAGAAGATGTGGCACATATATACAATGGAATATGACTCGGCCATAAAAAGAAACGAAACTGAGCTATTTGTAATGAGGTGGATAGACCTAGAGTCTGTCATACAGAGTGAAGTAAGTCAGAAAGAGAAAAACAAATACCGTATGCTAACACATATATATGGAATTTAAGAAAAAAAATGTCATGAAGAACATAGGGGTAAGACAGGAATAAAGACACAGACCTACTGAGAATGGACTTGAGGCTATGGGGAGGGGGAAGGGTAAGCTGGGACAAAGTGAGAGAGTGGCATGGACATATATACACTACCAAACGTAAAATAGATAGCTAGTGGGAAGCAGCCGCATAGCACAGGGAGATCAGCTCGGTGCTTTGTGACCACCTAGAGGGGTGGGATAGGAGGGTGGGAGGGAGGGAGACACAAGAGGGAAGAGATATGGGAACATATGTATATGTATAACTGATTCACTTTGTTATAAAGCAGAAACTAGCACAGCATTGTAAAGCAATTATACTCCAATAAAGATGTATATAAAAAAAAAAGAAGTGAGTCTTAATAATTAGGGAATACTTCGATTACTCTGTGGCTGACCACAAGCAAAGGCAGGAGAATTACCACAGTTCCTTACATACTAATCACACATACATACATACATGCCAATCTCCAATCTCCATGTACAGAACTCTTCATGACAACTGTTACTACATTGGATTATGTTACCACTGGGGAAAACCTGAGGATCACTAGAGTAAGTAAGGTGGTAGAGGCTGACCCTGCCTATCAGGAGCTTTGATTTTAATGGGAGACTCATCAAATAACATCCCCTTTGGGGCCAGACTTCATGGGGTCTAACTCCAGCTTTAGCACATTCTTAAATTTCCCATGCCTCAGTTTCCTCTTTCTGTAAAACGGGGATAATAATGGTAACATACCTCATAGAGTTGCTAGGAAGATTTAATAAATGAGTTTTTAGATAGTGCTTGGCACATAGTAAACCCTCAATTGGCCACTTTCAGTATTCCATATAATTACTATCATCAATTTAAATGAAAGGACATGAAGCAACAGGATACATAGGAACTTAAGTCTCAGGGTGGGAAGGGGCCAGTGAAGCAGGCATTTGTACATTGCTGAAGAGATAGATGGTAAATTGGTGGGCAATGTGTATTAGGTACCTTGAAAACTCTTCTAGGAATTGACTCCCAAGGAAAACAGTAAAAAAATTGTGCACCAAAATCGGTTTTCTACTGCTGCTGTAAAAAGTTCCCACAAGCTTGGGGACTTCAAACAACAGAAATGTATTATCTTACAGTTTTGTAGGTCAGAAATCCAACACAAGTCTTGCTGGGCTAAAATCAAGGTGTTGGCAAGGCCGTGTTCCTTTGCGGGGGCTCTGGGGGAGAATCTGCTCCTTTCTCGACTGCCCGAGCTTCTAGAGGCTGCTTGCATTCCTTGGATCACGGCCCCCTTCCTCCATCCTCAAAGCCAGCAACGTGGAACCCCTCTGACCATGCTTCCATTGTCACATCTTTTTTCTCTGACCACAGCTGGGAACGTTTCTCTTCTTTTAAGGACTCATGTGATTGATTCGATTGGCTCCACCCAGATTAACTCCCCATCTCGAGGTTCTTAACTTAATCATACCTTCAAAGTCACATAGTTTTGCTATGCAGTCACGTATTCACAGGTTCCAGGGTTTAGGATGTGGACATCTTTGGGGCAGGGTTGTTATTCTGCCTATGATGTACGAGCAGATTCATTACAGTGTTTAGAACACTGATGAGTTGCAAATAAATGTTCCACGATAGGAATAGGTTTAAATTACAGTACATTCAGATGTTGGAATATGAGGAAGCCTCTAAAAATCATTGTAAGAGAATGACATAGGCAATGAAAGAGGTAGGATACAGTTTATACGCAGTATGAGCCCATACTGAATTTGGGGCAGGGGGAGGATGCACCATCTGGTGGGTGGGACTGTGAGTGATTTTCATTTCATTTTTTGTGTTGATATATTTTTTTGGTCTTGTCTATATAAGCATGTAATTACTAACACTCCACCTCCTCCCAAAACTTTTAATTATATCTTAAGGGAAAATATATGTTATTTAACAATGGTGAAAGTAAGTATGTTAAAAACAAATGCTAAAGTCCTAATAAAGTTTATATTACGCTATAAAAGGAGATCATTTAAAGGCAAAGGCAAAGTGAAACTTTCACTAAGCATTCCCTAATAAAAATCCTATAAAATGAGGTATGTAGTAATTACTTGGGCTAGGATTAAAGGCATATAAGAATGTTTTTAAACACTCGTATAGGCAACATACAAAATGCAATGCAGTCTAGTTATAATTAGTTAAAATACAGGGCAAGTATTATAAAAATAACCTTTTAAATACAACTTTAAAAAGATACATATAATATTTATGCAAACTCTAATTAACATTTCAAAGTAATTATTTCTGTGTGACCCAGACATTTGAACAACATAATACTCCCGCTGGAGTATGGAGAAGATGTCAGTAAAGTAAAATGTATTTATTTGTCTACCTAGAATGTATGTAGTATTTATAAAGGAAAACTCTTACTTTAGAAACCGAAAACAAACAAAAACTTTACCCAGTGTCATTTCATCTGGATGGATGTTTATTCCAATTGGATGTTTATTCATTCGCTGTAGATGTAGAACTTACTGACAATGTTTAAAAAATGGAAGGAACAGACCAAGCGCCGTGACCTCAGGACTGGGTGGGCTGCAACGCTGGCGTGAAACATGACCACTGAGTCTATTTCAACATGAAAAGCAATTCCTGCCACAAAAGGAGCAAGCAGCCACGTCCCCCAATCCATCACGTATTCCTGAACCACAGCGCTGCTGAAAAGAAACCAACCACTTGTTTGCCTTCCTTCTTTAATTAAAAAAGTTCATTAAATCAGAATAATGTGTCAAAACCCAGAGATGGTTGTGTATTAGTTGGGAAAGGCTAGGTTACGCTGCAGAAACAAACGGATCCCCAAACAGACCCTAATGACACTCCAGGGTAACTGTGCTCTGGTGGGACTCAGTATCGAGGCCACTGTGCTCTTGTGACTTGACCATCTCCGCAAACGGTTTCCCCGTTTACATCCACAGGAGGGGCTGACAAAACCCAGCCTACTCTTCCGGGCTTGGCCCTGGCAGTGACGTACAGTACGCCCATACGTCACTTCCGCCTACAGCTGATCGGCAGAAACCAGTCACGTGGCCCCACTCGGGGAAAGAGAGGCTTTCACTTGTCCGAGCAGCCGGTAGCGGATGCCGCTGAGCCCTCCTAATGTGTAATCACGCTGTACAATCTTGGAGAAGGTTTCTTTATTTCCACCCTAGTTGGAGAGGTTTATGGACTCTAAACCCCACACAGCCAACAAGGCCTGGGCCTCCTTGTGGGGAGAAGGCCCTGCAGTGCCAGCGGACATGGGACTTGCGGCCCCGCCGTTCCGGGAGTTCCTCAAAGTTGGGTACTTGTTCCGTGTGGTACCCGGCCGGCACCCACGCCGACAGGCTTCCACATCCTGGGGAACTAGATGCAGCCCACAGTCCCTGCGGTCTGTGTCTGCCCTAGGAGCCCAACCTGGCTCCTCCAACACAGTGTGTGCTCCCTGTGTTGCTTCTACTTCAGAAAAATAAGGTTTAAGGTTACAGGCACAAATATATGTCAATTCCTGAATAGCTATTCAAAAACAGTTCGCCAGAGTAACTAGTAGGCCTGAAACCCAGGTAGCCAAGAAAGGGATCATTGCTGGAGTAATTCCGAAACAGAACTTAGAGAACTGGATAGTGGTTATACTGGAGGTAACAGGTTGGTTTCCTATGTTTCACTTCCTGATGGGAAGTGAAAGTCGGGTCAAGTTCAGCTGGGCATGACATGAAGGCTGAAACAGTCTTAAGCTCACGATTTCATGCCCAGGCTACAATGAGAAGGATGATCAAAACAATTATGGGGGGCTTCCCTGGTGGCGCAGTGGTTGAGAGTCCGCCTGCCGATGCAGGGGACACGGGTTCGTGCCCCGGTCCGGCAGTGAGAGGCCCGCGTACCGCAAAAAAAAAAAAAAAAAAAGAACAAAAAAAACCCAATTATGGGATATTCTTCTAGGTGTCAAATGCGAGACAGCCTCCAGGGCTGGGAAAAGCTGGTTGCTAGCAGGAAGCAGTAGACGTGCAAGTGTGAGAAAAAGACAGGCTAGGCTGGGGTGTGGCCAAAAATGGATTTGAACGGCAGGCCTGAGGCGTGTTTCAGAGAAGGGGGCTGTCAGGGCAGCCAGAGGGAGCTTGGCCGCAGAGGAGGTGGTCATGCTGCTGACAGTCAACACCAAATGCTTTTTCTCTGACCCGACCAGAAATCTTGCTTTACAAGTGCTGGGGGTTTTGCCCACAGCAACTATAATCCCCTCTTCTCCCTCTCCCTGGGTTACTTCTCCACCCCGGGAATGACCTCTTACATGGTACTGACTTAAATCCATCGTGGCTGTTTCTCAACTTTTTAAGAATAAGTGGAAATACCTTTATTGTTTGTTCTGTCTGTTGTAGAAAATATGCATAAGCAAAGGAAAAAAAGAAAAAGGAAAATCACTGTAATCCCACCGCCCACAAAGCAGCAGTCAGCATTTCGGTATGTTTCCTTCGAGACTTGTGTATATGTGTTTTTACAAAAATAGGATATACACACTATTCCGTGAATTGCTTTTCTCATTTAACATTCTATGAAAAGCTAGATTTATTTCTGAATGCCTATTAGACATTTTACCGATATTTCTCAATGTGTCAACCTGAAACTTATCACTTCTAATCTATCCCTAACTTAAATCTACTCCTGAGTTTGTTCATTTACTAACTTATTCATTTACCACCTTCTGAGTCCACAGTAGGGGCCTAGGTGCTTGATAGTTACAGATAAGTCAGCCCAGACACTCTCTCTTCCCAACCCTCCTCACGTTTAATTGGCCACTAAATTACTCAGTCATTCAACAAATATTTGTTTCATCTGTCCTGACGTGCCCTGTAGGCAGCCCGTGTCCTCATGATTTGCTCGTTCAATAAAATTGAGCAGCTATTATGTGCCACACTTTGTTTTGTGCTCTGGACATACCACAGTAAACAAGACAGGCATGCTCCCTTCTACCAGGGTGCTAATAAGCTAGAGGGGGAAAAAATGATACATCACTGCGTTAGTTCTTGATTACTGCCTGACAAATGACCCCCAACTTAGTGACTTAAAATAACAACCGTTATTATGCCACAGTTTCTGCGGCTCAGGAATCAGCACAGTTCAGCTTGGGGCCTTCTGTCTCAGAGTTTCTCTCACAGCTGCGTTTGGGGTGTCCCTCAGGGCTGCAGTCACCTCAAGGCTCAGCTGGGGGAGAATTTGTTTCCAAGCTCATTCATGTAGTTGTTGGCAGGATTCAGTGTCTTGCTGGTTGTTGGCTGCAGGCTGGCCTCAGTTTCTGGCCACATGCACCTCCCCATTAGGGCAGCTCGCGTCAGCAGAACAAGCAAGTGGGGCGGGGGTGGGGGGGAGAGAGAGAGAGAGAGAGAGATGGGAAGAGAAAGGGAAGCCAGGAGTCATGCCTTTAGGACATAATCTCAGAAGTGACCTGCCATCACTTTGCCATATTCTCTTTGTTAGGAGCAAGTCCCTAGGTCCTGCCCCCCACTCAAGGGAAGGAGATGAGTAGCAGGAAGTGGGGGCCTTCGGGAGCCATTTTAGAAGGTTGCCTGCCCCCGTCATAAACAGACAAGACAATTCCAGCTCATGTTCAGCACTCGGAAGGAAATGAAACAGGGAGAAGACAACGAGTGCCTGCGAGTGTTGGGAAAGGGACTCCTGAGTGAGCGGGCAGGGGAGACCTCATGAGGAGGGAACAGGTAAGCAGGGACCTGAATGACAAGAAGGCTCCTGTCTGGGAATACCCAGGCCTCCCTGACAGGGGACCAGGAAGTGCACAGGGTTGACAGAGAGCTTTGCGTGTTTGAGGAAGAGAACAGAGGCCAGTAACGTGGAAGAACGTGAGTGGTGGGGACACGGTGACTGGTGAGGTGAGAACCTTGTAACAGACCTTGTAACACATCACACAAGGTAATTACTGTCTCTGTTTTGGAATAACAAGTAACTTCCCTAAGATCGCACAGCTTGGAAGTGACGTAGCACACACAAAGATTTGAACTTGGGGTCTACCTGATGCTAAAATCCACGTATCTGCCACAGCAGCACCCTGCAGTTCTTTGGAGAACCCACTAGAAGGGATGAGTTGCAAAGGAAACCATAAACAAGACGAAAAGACAACCTTTAGAATGGGAGAAAATATTTGAAAACCAAGCGACTGACAAGGGATTACTCTCCAAACAGCTCATGCAGCTCAATATTAAAAAAACAAACAACCCAATCAAAAAATGGGCAGAAGAACTAAATAGACATTTCTCCAAAGAAGACATACAGTTGGCCCAGAAGCACATGAAAAGATGCTCAACATCACTAATTATTAGAGAAATGCAAATCAAAAGTACAATGAGGTATCTGCTCACACCGGTCAGAATGGCCATCATCAAAAAATCTAAAAACAATAAATGATGGAGAGAGTGGGCAGTAAAGGGAACCCTCCTGCACTGTTGGTGGGAATGTATATTGGTGCAGCCACTATGGAGAACAGTACGGAGTTTCCTTAAAAAACTAAAAATAGAACTACCATATGACCCAGCAATTCTACTCCTGGGCATATATCCGGAGAAAACCATAATTCGAAAAGATACAGGCACCCCAGTGTTCATTGCAGCTCTATTTACAATAGCCAGAACATGGAAGCAACCTGAGTGTCCATCGACAGATGAATGGATAAGGAAGATATGGTACATATATACAATGGAATATTACTCAGCCATAAAAAAGAATGAATTAAAGCCATTTGCAGCAACATGGATGGACTTAGAGATTGTCATACTGAGTGAAGTAAGTCAGACAAAGAAAGACAAATATCATACGATATCACTAATATGTGGAATCTTAAAAAATGATACAAATGAACTTATTTACAAAACAGAAATAGACTCACAGACTTAGAAAACAGGCTTATGGTTACCGGGGGGAAAGGGGGAGAAGGGATAAATTGGGAGATTAGGATTGACATATACACACGAGTATATATAAAATAGATAACTAATAAGGACCTACATAGCCCAGGGAACTCTACACAATACTCCGTAATGACCTATATGGGAAAAGAATCTAAAAAAGAATGGGTATATGTATATGTATGACTGATTCACTTTGCTGTACCCCTGAAACTAACACTACATTGTAAATCAACTATATGCCAATAAAAATTTTAAAATAAATAAAAATTAAAAAAAAAAAAGGATGAGTTGGGTGATCAAGCCACCCCGCTGGCCCAGGATGCAGGAGTTGCCTAGGATGTGAGACTTTCATGGCTAAAACCAGGACAGTCCGGAGGAAACGAGGATAATTGATCACCCTAGGTGAGAACTTGACCACTGGGGTCTTTGATGTGATATTAAGCCCAAGCCGGGCCAGCAGCCATGAGTCAGCCAGGGGAGGACTCAGCTGCGTTTGTTGCCAAAAGAATAAACTGTGGAATAGCCCCACCTTGTTGCTAAAACACGATGTTTTAAATACTGAAGTTTTGTTGCCTTTTGTTTTTCTCAGGTCATTCCTGTGAGAAAAGCTGGCCTAATACAGAGGTGTGGTCAAGGAAACTTAGGACTGGGAGAGACCAAGGCTGGTCCCCGCCCAACCTCAGCCACTGAGCAGGATACAGGGCACAGGGCAAGGCTTCCTGTTCCTCAGACATCTTCCTACTGGGCATCCTGCTTTCGGCATATGTACTGATACAAGTGCCTCGTGCCCCTTCCTGAATCACACCTCCCCCCCCCACTCCCCCCACCTCAGTGAGGCGCCTGGCCCCTGGGAGGTGCTACACGGCAGTCCAACAAATGACAGTGACCTGTGCACAGCAAAGTGTGATG
Source organism: Mesoplodon densirostris (assembly GCF_025265405.1). Lineage (NCBI taxonomy): Eukaryota > Metazoa > Chordata > Mammalia > Artiodactyla > Ziphiidae > Mesoplodon > Mesoplodon densirostris. Next base: position 236,295,146 of record NC_082661.1, read on the forward strand.
GGACTGAAAAGCTCACACCAGCGAAAGCTGGAGGCTGAGTTGCAGACGTTACTTGGCTTTGCTGCCTTTATCATATCCTGGTGACTTGAAGCAGGAGCTCAGTGGCTGGAAGGTAGCCCCAGTGGGATTGGCCGTCGCTCGTTGAGGCAATGACCTTCACTTCCTGCAGACCACCTGTCTTCGTGAACCTCTCCTGCCGCAGACGCTGTGACCCGGAGCTTCTCTGCTCCTCACGACCGCTCCTCTTCCTGGCCCCACTCTTCCTCCGAGAGTGAGTGTCAGCGTGACTGGGCCCTCGGCCGCCTTCTCCTCCTCCCCAAAGAGCCCCACGCTCAGCTGGAACTTGCGCTTCTAAGCTGAAGACCTCCTAAGGGATCTCAGACCAGACTGACTTGATCTAGTGACCGAGGTAGATCATATCCACTCTGTCTCTGAACAGCACGCCCTGTGGGTGGGATATACTCCACGCCCCATTGTCAGGCTTGGCCGGGTTTCTTGCTTTGGCTGTGAAATGTGGGCAGAGGGACTGTGCTAGTTTCCAGGAGAAGCTTTAACAGGCGCCGCATGGCCGTTTGTCTCATACTCTTCCCTTGTGCCACCGAAGGGCATATGCTCAAATAGAGGCTTGTCTTTCAGCCTGGGATTCAGAAAGAGACAACCAAATACCTACTCTCTCTGTTTTCTACAGAGCCTCCGAAGCTCATGGTATCGTAAAAAGCACATCATTGAAAGGTGACTATTTGCAAATGGGATCAGGTCTCTAAGAATGACTGGATAGGAAGCTTCTGCCCAGTAATTATTCAAGGTGAAATGGAGAATTGATACATTCCGAAAGAGTACCTAAAATAATGCCAAGATCCAATACTCAGAGACCTATTACAAGTGACTTCTGAGAGAGCCAAGCTTTAAGAGAGCTCTGCCTGCCCCACCTACAAAGGTTGGGTTATGGAGTGTGTGGGCTTTTGGTTTGAATGACAAGGTGTTGAGATAGTCTACTCTTAACAGAGCAACCGGAGCCGGAACTTTCAATATGTCAGCCCATGTCACACGTGCACTCCATACCCACCCGTGGCTTTCCATGACACGTGAGAGCCATGATCCCCAAGAACCTGCGTGACATGATTCCCACCACCCCGTCTCCCACACGGCTCTTCTTTCTCACTTGACTCCAAGCACTGGCCTCCTTACCGTCTCTCAAAGGCACCAAGAAAGCTTCTGCCTCCAAGGCCTTGCACCTGCTGTTCTCACCACCCAAAACACTCACTCCCCACATGTCCCCATGATACTCCCTCTCTCCCCTTAGGCTTCTATCCTGGTCTCACCTTATCGCCCATGTGGAGACTGTACTTCCTTGCCCTTTATCGCTTTTGTTAAAATCAAACACAGATGGAGACTAGACTTGAGAATTTCCTGAGTCATCATACAAGCAAAGCTTAGTTTAACTTAGTTCTGCAAGACAAATGAGGTTACTAATTCCTACTTAAGTTTTGCATAGGTTTTACTTCTGTTTTTTATGAACTTTTGAAGCTTTGGATAATGAATTTGAGCACAAGTCACGTCACTCCTGGTTTGAAGCATTTCAGAGTCAATGTATAATATTGATGTTTGCTTTCTTCTGCAGTGAGAGGGCAGACCACATGTTCCAGATGATTTGACCACAGGTTGGTGCAGCTTACATTAGCCTGAATTGCTGAGTCACTACCTAGAGCAAAATTTCCCTGGAGACTTGTCTGGACCCTCAGTGGTCTCTGTATGTTTGTTACAGCAGCATAACCTGAGCTATCCTGATTGATACCCATTCCCACAGGCCATCAATCCCTCTCCCCTTACACTACTTTATTTTCTCCACAGTATTTATTATCACTTGATATGTTGTATATTTACATGTTTGTTTGTGGAGGTCATTAATGTTGCTCACCAAATATTTCCATCTCTCCGCCCTCTGGACATGTAGGATGGGGCCATGTTCCAGAGTTTCCCTTGTGCACAACAACTGGCCCCTTTGGACTCATCCTGGGTCCCAGTGTGACAGACAGACCCTAGGCTGGTCCCCACGATCCCTAAATCTTGGTGTTCATGCCCTTGTATAATATTCTCCTGTTGAGTATGGGCAAGAGCTGTGACTTACTTCTCACCAATAGAATGTGGTGAACGTGATGGGGTGTCGGTCTTATAATCATGTCACGTTGTATAAGACCCCTGTCTTGCTAGCAGACTTTGTCTATGCCTCCGGCTTTGAAGAATCAGCTGTCATAAGTAAATCGTTGTATTGGAGACACTCACATGGCTCCTAGGAGCCAACAGTGACCCTGAGCGAGAAACAAATCCTCAACCCACGGCTTCAGGAAATGAATTCAGCCAAAACCCTGAGAAATATTGGAAATGTCTCTCTTCCTGGTTTAGGCTGTGGTGAGAGCCCCAGTCAGTATCTGAATTTCAGCTTGATGAGACCCTGAGCAGAGGACCCAGTGATGCCGCCATGTTGGCCTACCCACCCACCTGACAAGAATTAAGCTCCCTGAGGGCAGAGATTTGTTTTGTTCACTTCTAATTCCCCAGCATTGCTTGGCATATAGTGGGCACTCAATAAATATTTATTGGATGAACGAATAAATGGAAGAGAACTTTGTTTTGTTTAACTTAAGAGAGAAATACTTGCCTATAATAAATTATTCATTAAATATAACATGTTAAATATAATATGTTTTGAAAAGTCTAAAGCAACTAAAACTCTGTCATAAGTTTATTACTGAGTTCCAATTCTCATTATGCACAAGGATGATATGATTTGATCCATGGTAGGAACTAAATTTATGCTAAAACAAAAAATAGGATTATATAAAATGAGTGTTTCTTAATCCAGATAAAGACAACAAAACTTTCATTGGTCTTAACCATGTCATGAGAAATTGGCTGTTAGCATTTTTGCCAGACTTGGAGAGTATGTCTGGAATAGTCTGGTTTACAACATAGGCTACATAACGAACACAAAGTCACATAGTGGAATCTGGTTGTCAAATAAGAGCTTCAGAATGAAAGCCATGAGGACAGGCATTGATTTACAGTAAAGCCATTTCTCATGTAGGGAACTTCATAAGGATTTATTTCATAGTGATGGTTATAATTGTCCTGAGAAATGCCGGAAATTGGGACAGCCAGACATGTGGATATTTTGTGACAATGTTATATTGCAAAGTGGCTTCCCTTTGTCAACTGTCACACTTGTGGATTCCTTTCCTACTACTTGTGATAGGCACAATAATCGTCTCCCAAAGACGTCCACATTTTAATCCCCAGACCCTGTGAATATGTTATGTTACACGGCAAGGAGGAATTAAGGCTGCAGGTGGAATCAAGGAGGCTAATCAGCTGGTTTTGAAATGGGAAGATTATTCTAGATTCTCTGGGCGGGCCCAATATAACCATAAGTGTGTTAATAAGTGAAAGAAGGAGACCAGAGTGTCAGAGTCAAGGTCATTCCTTGATTGGTTAGCTTGCAATTGGGGTAAAACCTCAGATACGATCACTTCTGGACAGTGCTGTATTAGTTTCCTATTGCCGCTTCAACAAATTACTGCAAATTTAGTGTCTTTAAGACAAGAAAACATTTTTAATCTTATAGTTTTGGAGGTCAGACACTGGGCTAAAATTCTTTCTGGAGAAAAGTCTGTTTCCTTGCCTTTTCCACCTTCCAAAGGCAAGCTAACCAGTTGGCTTGTCACAGTCCCATGGATGCTGGCGGAACACAGGAGACCAGTGACAAAGGATAATTTCTTACAGCAATGGCAGCAGCTGGAGTCTCAGCATTTTGCATGGTTCACTGAGCCCAGATTCCCATGGGGCACGGTGACGAGGGCCCCGTGACACCTGCACACACAGTGGGGTGTATGACAGCAGAGGATCCCTGAGCTTGGGGAACACAAATCTTTCCAACTGGGCAGTAAGCATGCCTGCTCTTTGCTCCCAAGGCAGGTACTACTGTTTCTTCCAAAGCTGAAAAGTAGTAGTAAGAATAATAAGCATGAGAACAGTGGTTTTAACTTACAAACTACTTTTCACATCCACCATCTAATTTAATCTTCTTAACAACCCCGTAAAAAGGTAACACTCCCAGGAAATTGAGGCCCAGAAACACTGACTGACACGCAGAAGACCACCGACCCAGTGAGGGTGGGGCCACCACTTCCTGTCGCCATTTTTCATGCTACTACTCTTGGCAAATCCACCTATTTGTGTAGCTCTTCACCCTTGGAAGGTATGAAGCTCAGAGTAAATAGTTTTTCAAGCTCTCACCCTGGTGACATGCACGTGGTAGAGACTGAAAGGCAGCTGATAGAAAGAACATGAGCTATGGAATTAGGTGACTGGGGTTCAGATCCTGACTGTGCTTCTTACTAGCTTCTCTGACCTCTATGGGCCTCGGTTTGCCCATCTGCAAAATGGGGTTCATAAATCTTTCACAGGGATGCTGAGAGACTTTCGCCTTATGTGTGATGTTCATGTTGTCCCCCTTGGAATTACTTGCACAACTTATGTCTTCCCTGTAAGACTGTGAGTTTTTGTTCTCAATCGAAGTATGACTTACAATATTACATTAGTTTCAGGTGTAGGACACAGTGATCTGATATTCTTATAGATTATACTCCATGTAAAGTTCTTATAGAATATTGGCTATATTCCCTGAGCTGTACAGTACATCCTTGCATCTTATCTATTTTATTCCTACGAGTGTGTACCCCTTAATCTCCCTTATTTTTATAGATTATACTCCATGTAAAGTTCTTATAGAATATTGGCTATATTCCCTGTGCTGTACAGTACATCCTTGCATCTTATCTATTTTACTCCTACGAGTGTGTAGCCCTTAATCTCCCTCACTCATCTTGCCTCTCCCCCACACCTCTCCCCTCTGGTAACCACCAGTCTGGTGTCTGTATCTGTAAGTCTGTTTCTGTTTTGTTAAATTTATTCCTTTTTAAAACTGTGAGCTTCTCAAGGGCAGGGGCCATGACTTTGTGCCGTTCACCCCAGCAGCTAATTCCACGCCTGACAGAAGGACACGCTGGATAAACGTTGTCAACACAAAGCCACCGTCTGGCCCCTCGTAGGCGCCTGACAGTCCTGCTCTCTTACCTCCCTCCCTTTGCAGGCCGCCCCTTTCTGGGTTGGCTTCCCGCATGATGGCTTGTGCTGGGCATGGGGTGGTTCCAACAGGAAGCTTGGGTCCTCCAGAGCAGTCACTTTCATTTCCTAAAACTGAAATTTCTGGAAACATGTGATGCAAGAGTGGAACGTGACTGAAGTCACTCCCTGGCCAGCCTGCGGCAAGACAGCGTTGTCCTGCCCGCTTCCTGGCACAGCTGGGGTTGGTCCAGTTGCGCAAGTTTCTGAGATTTCAGGCAGAACAAGTCTTCCTGTGTGCCCGCGACGCAGGGAAGCTTCCTCAGCAGAGCTGGCCCGCGGTCTTGGGAAGGAGAGCAGCGACCTTCCGCTCCCAGAGCAGTCCTAGGTCTCTCTCCCCCAAAGGAAAAAGATGCTATTGTTGAGCCTGCGGGTGTGGCCTGGAGCCGTCCCTTGACAAAGAGGCAAAACGTGTTCTCAAATGAGGTTTTCCTGGAGTGGGTTCCTCCCCTCCCCTTTCCTGGACTCTATTCTCTGCTTCTGAGGGGGTCCCCCCGCTTCCCTAATACTTTGCCTTCATTGTCCCAGTTGAACCTGCCTGAGGCCACACCCTTTGCTCCCAATTTGCACCCCAACCTGTGTCATCAAACCCTCATTTTCTGAGAGAAACTGAGCTTGCCTGGCTGGTAAGAGGGAAACAATGTTCATGTTAAAGTCGGAAGCCCCATAACATTTACATTCCTTAGTGTATTTACCTTTTATCAAAGGGGCTTATTCGTCCAAGTGAACACTTTCTATGGCATCACTTTCATACAGAATTTCTGGTCCTTTCCAGGTCCCTCAAGGAATAATTCTTTCTTGATAACGCCTGCTTCTTTGAGAGTGACACGGGGGGAGGGTCGGTGACTTTATATTTGGTTGACATTGGATAAGGTCTTTCCTCCCCTATTGGGTCTTCTGCCCTCATTGGACCAGAAGGATAGGTTTGGGATCTGATTATTTGAGTGGCAACAGTTATCTGGTAATTTTCCTGGCCGTCAGCTTAAGATTAGAAACAAATGCTTGTTTAGGAAAGAGTTGGGGGAAAAAATCTACCCAGATATCCACACCCATTCATATCATTTAATTTTCTCTCGGAATTTTTATTATTTGCCAACACGGCTTTGAGTTCTGCAATTTCACGGGTCTAAGAGTTCCTCATTCAACAGAGCTACAATCTGCTTTCTCTTCTCATCCACCCCATCACTGTGTACTTTTGTCACCTATTATGATTATTCATATCCTGAATGTTTGTGCACAGATATGGACAGGCATCTTCATTTCTCCAGTTGATTTTCCACAAAATAAATACAATTATTCTTTTGGCTCTACTGACAAACAACTCATAGCACCCTCAAAGGCCAGGCACTGCTTGTGCTTTGCAGAAGGCACTTTGCCTAATCGTCATAACAACCGTATTAAGTTCATTTTATAGAGATGATAACTGGAGAGGATCACACAGTTAGCAAGAGGGCCCACAACCTCTATCTGTAACCACAGCACACACTGCCTCCCTACTGTACTTTCATGGAAGACCTGTTTTAAAAACGCTTTGAAATATTATTTCTCACAACAAACAAGAGTCACAGTATCCTAACTTGCTAAAAGTCAATCTGGACTGTTGGACAGGTAAGGGAGGACCAGACCCCACTGTAGCAGTGGCAGGTTCATGGTTGTCAAGGTGATATTTCTGCTGTCCCCCCAGATTCTGGGGGTTTGGGGGCAGTGGCCCCTTGAATCAGGAAATAGAAAGGTGGCTGTGGGCAGAACAAGTGACTGTGTGGGATTCCTTCCCCTGGACGAATGTTCTCATTATTTTTCTCCTGATCCATCAGCAATTGGATTAGACTGGCTGACCTACAGCAAACTAGAGCAGGAACTAAGTTCCCACAGTTTAAATGCCTCTTAAAAAATAATAGCTAACACTGAGCATGTACCAGCTTCTGGACATTATACCTTGGCTAAGAGTTATCATTCCCCTTTAACAGATGTAAAAACTGAGTCTTGTGATCTGCTCAGTCATAATGCTAGCATGTGGAAGAGGTTTGAACCCGAGTCTCTCTGACGACAAAGCTCTGGCCCTTTTGCTTCATTGTCCCCATAACGCTGTGGATGAGGGGCAGGACTCTGTTATGCTGAAAACTGTTATGCTGTTATCCTGGAAACCAGTCGGGTTTGGCTTTGGATCTGTGTTCTGTGGTGCATGGGCCACGGTTGGCGGCTGAACTGATTCAGTCCAGAAGCTGATTTATGGCAGCGATTCATGTGAGTCCTTTAGATCTGGAATAGCATATTTTTATGAACCTATATTTTAGTATGTACGCAGGAAATAAGGGAAAAGCTGTTATGAGCCAGGAAGGATAATGATCATGATCATGGTAATACCAGCTAACAGTTATTGATCTCTTTGTATGCCAGGTTTCTGTTAAGCACATTATATGCATAAACTCACTTAAACAGGAGGGAAAGTCAACTGGTATTGAGAAGGTCCCATACAATCATCACTTAGCTTCCTTCTCAAAATAGTAAATGGTATCATTTCAGACAAGGCTTGTTTTGCTTAAGTGTCTCATATGAGGAAATCACACTTGAATTGTGCAGTGCATTTGGGCAACATTTGTATGAAGAAATCTTGCAACAAAATAGGGGCACTTACATACGCACTATGAAAAATCTAGCCTTTTCTATTATTTGAGGGTTCAGTCACATTCTCATTGAATAGTATTATTCTCATTGAGTAAAACTAGCAAGATTATGAAGCACAGGCATTTGTCTATGGAGATCTAGTGAAATGCATGGTGCAGGGGCTTTGAAATCAGACAGAGTGAGCTTCCAATCCTTCCTATGTCGCTTGACAAGTCCTGAACCCTTCTGAGCCTCTTTAAATTTAAAATGCAGATAATACCTGCCTCATAGACTTGTTGAGGCATTAAACAAACATACATTAAACTTCAAGTGGAGATATTAACACAAGATCAGTCTTAGTATAAGCATCTACTCCCACTCCTCCATCCCGCTTTGGACCCTACTTGCCAAACTTGACAGTGTTCCCTGACTTCTCCTCCATTCTTCAAGCTCTATTCTGTGCCCCATTTTATGGTTCTTTATTTCCGGATTATCTTGATTTATTCATTTATTTGTTCAAAAGTTTTTATTGAACACGTACTATATACAAGTCACTGGGTAAGCACTGAGAATACAGTAGTGAGCTAAACAATTCTTTTTATGGCCTCATGAGAGAGGCAGGCACTAATCACACACGTGGGAGGATATAGCTACAAACTAAGCTAAATGCTATGAAGGAAAGGAACACATATCTAGGCTGAAGAGTAAGGGAAGTGAAGGTGAGTGGAGACCTGAAGGAGAAGGGAGAGTGTCTATGGCAGGTGGTGATGGTGCAGGTGGAGGTAATGATGGAGGCGATGGTGCAGTGGGGATGCTGGAGCTAGTGGCGGAGATGATGTTGGTGGCGGAGGTGCTGGTGATGGTGGGGGGGGTGGTAGTAGAGGATGGTATCCACAGCACAGGGAACAGCATATGCAAAGGATCTGTAGTGGGTGGAAACTCCGTGGGTCTGGAAACCTGAAAGTCTGATGTGGCTGATGGTGTGGCAGCACGCAGACGGTGAGTGTGAGAAGAGGCGGAGACCAGAAGTTGAAGCACAAGCCACGCCACAGGCCCTGCAGGAACTTGTAGCATATGTTAAATACTTGGATCTTAATCCTAAGAACAATTTGGAAGCCACAGAAGAATTTTAAATTTGAGGTGGGGTGAAATGATCGGATTTGCATTGTTAAAGATCCTTCTAGATCTCTACTGTCCAGTAATGGTAGCTACTAGCTACACATGGGTATTGAACACTTGAAATATTGCTGGTCTTAGTTGGGAGGTGCTGTGAATGTAAAATACACACTGGATTTCAAAGACAGTGTAAAAAAATGAATGTAAAATATCTTGTTACTTTTTGCATAATCTTTACATATTGGAATGGTAATATTTGGGGTTAAATGTAAAGTAATTAAAATCAGTTTTACCTGTTTCTTGCTTACCTTTTAAAATGTAACTACTAGGACATTTAAAATTACATAAGCAGCTCCCATGATATTGTCATTAGAGGGGGCTGCTCTAGATGCAGTGTGAAGAAGGAGCTATGGAGAAGGTGAAGCAGGTGAGACCATCAGGAGGTTGTTTTCATAGTCCAGGCAAGAGGTGAAGGTAGCTCTAATTAGGTTGATGGAAGTGGGAGTAAAAGGAGTTGGAGGGATTCGAGGTAAAATCAGCAGAACTAAGTCTTGTAGCAGATGCTTCTGGATAGATGGTGGTGCCACATGTTGAAATAAAAAGCATTAAGAGAGGACCAGCCTTGGCAAGAAGTATCATGAGCTCAGATTTGGACCTGCTGAGTGGACATGCTCTGAGACATCCACGTGGATGCATGTCTCCAGAAGGCAGTTGCCCATCTAGGTCTGCAGCTCGGATGAGATATCTGCATGGCAGACTTAAATTTGAGAGGTATTGGCATAGAGATGAGCGTAAATGAGACTCCTTAGGAAGAAAGCAGCCAGTGAGGAATGCCCTAGGACCTAGACTTGGGAAACAGGGTAAGGGAGGATAAGTCTGAAAAGGAACATCGAAAAGGAAGCCTAAGTATGTGGGGTCACGGAAGCCAAGGGAGAAGCAAAGAAGGAAGGAGTGTCAGCAAGGAGATTTGTTCTGACAGGTTAGGCAACAGGAAGAATACAATGTATCTGGGAGTTAGCAGTATGGCGGTCATTGATGACCTTTGCAAGTGCTGGTTGGAGTGATAGGGGTGGAAGCCAGCTTGGAATAGACTAAAGACTGGGCAAGAGGTGAGGAAACAGAGACAGGAAGTATAAAGAGCTCTTTCCAGAAGTTACTCTATGAAGGAGGAGAGAGAGAGAAGCTTGAGGGAGATGAGAATTTGTTTTTGTTTGTTTATTTGAAATAAATATGGAAGAGACTTGAGTATGTGTAAATACTGGTAGGAATGATCTGGTTGAGATGGAGCCGTGGAAAATACAGGAGAGAGAAAGGATACTAAGCAGCACATAGTTCCTGAGATGTCAGGGAGGGAGCATCTCGACTGAACCAGGTGGAGCTGGCGGCCATTCTAGCAGGGAGCCCTCTCCTACTGCAGCAGGAGGGAAGGGTGGGTGTGGGTAGGAGCTCAGCAGTGAGAAGTTGAGGGGATCTCTGTGGATGGCTTTAATTTCCTCTGTGAAATAAGAGGCAAAGTCATCCCCAAGAGCATGTGGGGAGGCAGAGAATGCCAGTGGCTGGAGGAGGGTGGAGGGTGAGGTGGGTTGGCTAGAAAAGTGTAATAAAAGTGCCTGGTCTCCTCTAAGTCCATAGTGACCTTTCAGGTTTAGGACTTTGTCACATAGGAGGAATAGGAACATAAGGAAAAGAGAGTGGTGGCTCTAGAATTTCTATTTAGAAGTGGTGATCTGACTCAGGAGTGAGAGGGCTTGAAACTTTTTGTACACTATTTTCCATTACATGATAGTGAGAAAACACCAGCTGTTCATACGGAAGGGCAGGGAAGGTTTCTGGAGATTGGGGGGAGGGAAAAGCCCTCTCCTTCAACTCCGTGTTTGGCGATACCACTGGCAAGAGGGTTTGCGGGGGTGGTAAGGGTGTCTTGGAGGTTGTGAGGTAAGAAAGGCTGCATCATCCCAACTTCCCCAGGACCTCCTGCTGGCACCCCCAGCGCCCCTGTGCAACGGGAATGCATACTCAGACCATCTGGTGGCCACACCCAGGCTGGTATTTTCCCTGTAAAAAAGGGGGAAGAACCCAGCGAACCAGAAATTTGGGGCCAAGTATGACTCTCCACAGAATGCTTAGAGGATGGGAACCCCGGCTTCTGCTGACCCTTCCACCTGTGAGCTCCAGCTTGCACCAGGCATTGGCCTGAATCTACACTAAATAAGGAAGAAAGACAAAGCAGGAGATGACCAATGGGTTGGGGGAAGGGGAGGGACCAGTGGACTCTGAGCAAGATACAGGAGGCTGAGTTAGTCATTTTGAACTTGGACAACTGTTGGTAATCCCCGGGTCCAGGGAGTGACCAAGGTAGTGCAGGGGAGGAGCTCGGGGGACAAGGGGGTATAGGAACCGAGAGGTGATGGGTGGGTCATCTTTGTGAACAGTGAAGCAGCTGGGCTCCTGGAAGATCTTAAGAAGAAGTCTGTGGGCAGATGCCAAAGTCTTCGACAAGTGAGAGGAAGGGAGTAGGAGGTCAGCAGACGGTGAGAGACAGAGGAGGGTATGAGGGCAAATGGCGTATGTGAGCTGGGAGTCTCAGAGGGACTGGTTTTCTTACAAAAGTTTAGGGAGATAAGTCAGTGACTCACACATTTGATCAGGGGGTGGAGTTCCTGGATCTGATGATGCCTTACCCTACCCTACCCTAACCCTAACCCTAACCATGGATTTAATCCCATCATATAAACCAACATTTAGTACAAATCATCTCTTAGTAATCTAAAAGGGCTAGAGCTGGCACATGGTAAATAATGTATACACAGTCAAATCTGTTCGAGTGATTGACAGCTCAAGGAAGCGGTAGCTGAGGGAAGAGCAGAAGGACACTGGCAGGACACACAGGATCAGACCAGAAGATGAGGCCGTAACTGACTCAAGCCGGAGGAAGCCGTGGCCATAGGCAGCAGAAGAGGAAGGAAGGACATGGCAAAGTTTTTCTTTGCTGTGACTCAAATTTAATTTTGTCAATGTTGGCTTTTTTTTAAAAAAAGTCCTCATAATTTTTTGTCTGCAGAAGAGATAATTCAGGAATTTGCTTTGGCTTTATGATTTAATATCTAAATAACTAAATTTGCCAAGTTAAAAATCTTGTCCTTCCTTAAGCTTTTAGGTTTGACTAACTATTCGTAAATCTACTAAATTTAAACATCAGTTTAAAAGGGACTTTGTCTTTTGTTTGGTCCCATTTACAAACTTAGCTAATTAAACTTTTAATTAATTTTAGCAGCATTTATAAATGTAATATATTTGATGTTCTCTTTAAGTGTCAATTGTTTGACTTAGTAAAACTTTCATGAGTTCTTAAACTATTCTAATATAACTAATACACTTATAAATATGGTAAAATTTAAGCTCTCTTAAATGTTTCAATGTATGACAAATGTTTCAATCCGTGTTTCTACAAACAATGAAAAATTTCAACTTAAAATCACAAGTATAAATGAAGTATACATTTTAAGTTGGAATTACAAGCTTGACCTTGACTCTAATAGACCAAATTTTAAAAATGTGACAAGTCTTTAAAACACAAATATTCATAGATTCATTAACACAAAATATTAATATAAGTACTAATTATAAGTCTTCCAGAGATTGCATCGAGAAACTTTTTGGGTCAAGTATGACTGTCCATACAATGGCCAAGAAGACAGCAACCTCCAGGCTTTGAAAGATACTTACACACACGTAGGAAACCATTACATCATCATACACAATTTGGGAATTCATTCATAGAGAGGTGGCAAATGATATGGCCTAGGAATCCGGCAATATTCTTGTCTGTGACCGTGACTGGTACACACTGAACCCTAGTTATGCTTTGTAACAGGACTGAACCTAGAGAAGGCAGTGGTCACACAGCTCATGTCCCTGGCTCTGAGTCATTATCATGAGCTCACTTTTTTCCATCCACATGGAAGACAGCAACTTCTACCCAGACTGCCACATCACATGGTTGGATTTAGCAGTTATTTGATTCTTAAGATATTTCAATATATTTCCCAAGGCACTCCAAAGAACTTAGAAATTGATAAAATTCTGCCTTCTTTTCATATTCTTCCTGACTGATGAGGCCATACAGATATTAAAATGATACCAGCTGCTCGCTCAAGGTTTTGTCTGACTCTGTGGTTGGAAACAATACACTATATTTCTTCATTCTATTCTTTAAACAAGGTCAGCTATTGTGTGACAAGGGTTGGAAGTTGGGGCGAGAAGCCACTGGTCAGACTTCTCTCCCTTGCAGTCCCACCTGTGTCTGCAATGTTCGTACTCCATTCTTCCAGACCCAACTGTTGTTCTGAAAAGGCATGTCAATCCACCACTCAACAAGTAATAGTTGGGACTTCCCTGGTGGTCCAGTGGTTAAGAGTCCACCTTCCAGTGCAGGAGACGCGGGTTTGATCCCTGGTTGGAGAGCTAAGATCCCACATGCCTCAGGGCAACTAAGCCTGCGCACCACAACTAGAGCCCACATGCTCTAGAGCTCCCGTGCCGCAACTAGAGAGCCCTCATGCTGCAACAAAAGATCCCACGTGCTGCAACTAAGATCCGAATCGGCCAAATAAATAAATATTTTTTTTAAAAAAGCAAGAAATAGGGCCTCCCTGGTGGCGCAGTGGTTGAGAGTCCGCCTGCCGATGCAGGGGATACGGGTTCGTGCCCCGGTCTGGGAGGATCCCATATGCCGTGGAGCGGCTGGGCCCGTGAGCCATGGCCGCTGAGCCTGCGCGTCCGGAGCCTGTGCTCCGCAACGGGAGAGGCCACAACAGTGAGAGGCCCGCATACCGCAAAAAAATAAATAAATAAATAAATAAATAAAAAATAAAAAATAAAAAAGCAAGTAATAGTTGATTAGTGCCTACTGTGTTCTCAGGGCTGGGAATATTTCACTGCAAAAGGGAGAACAAAGTCCATGCCCTCATGAAATTTACATCCAGCCCTATTCAGCAGCTGTGTGTGAATTTGAAATCTCCTTTTCTATCATCTACTACCAGTCTTGCAACAGATGAAAATTATTTGCATTGTCCTTGAGAGTTTTGTATATTTGGACCTAACCTATACAAACTTACCTCATATATCATCTTCATGGTTTGGCCCTTTGCATCTGGGATAGTGCATCAGAGAACTTGAAGAAAAGTCTCTTTCCCTCTCTTTTTTCATTTTCCCAAGTTTTAGATTCCTGAAATATTCACAGATTCTCTAAATTAAAAAAAAAAAAACAAGACTTTTATGGACTTTCTGTTCTGAATTAACTTAAGTTTGATGCTTCCAATCCTTGGAGTTAGGTACCAAGAAGTCTGAAATCAATGTAGAAGATCAGTCACTTGGGCTGACAGATGAAGCAGTCAATTTTACTCTAAGAGATTTTATTGGTCTTTGTTTCTTCTTTCTTTCTTTCTTTTTTTAAAAAAATGAACATTTAGACCATTCTTACTAGGAATATCTTAATTTCTGGAATCACTATAGTCTGATGAGTTTAGTCCTGGAATGGACTTTGTAAAATTTGGGTGATGAATCGCTCTGATTACACATGGAGTGGTATTGCAAGGCAGAAAGCTGAAAATAAGCATTCCAGAAGGGATAAAGCCATCTGAATATAATATTAGAAGATTTTATGATATTATATTTCTAGGTAGTTTGGACTTCCTGAGTCACTTAAGAAACAATTTTCTTTCCATCAGGAAATATCTTAGTCAGGTCTCTTTTTGTTGCAAGTGAGAGAAATTAATGTAAACTTATTAAAGTAAAAGGAGATATTTTATAAGCAAGGCAGGATGACCTGCTAGAGAAATTAGGTGTTTTCTCCCTCCTTCTCTATGAGGCAAGCAAAAAGTTTGCTCCTCTATTTTGGAGGCCTGATATATCCATCCTTTGCTCTTGGAGAGAAGAGGATGTTTTAAAGTCGGTTTTGTTGAGATAATTTATATATAATAACATTTATCAATATATAAAGTACAGTTTGATGAGCTCGACAAAGAGATACAGTCATGTAACCACCATCGCAATCATGATACAGAACATTTCTATCACCCCCAAAAGTCCCCATATGCCCCTATGCAATCAATCCCCTCCTCAACCCAGCTCTCTGATACCCCTGCTTTCTGTCATAGTTTTGCTTTATGTAGAATTTAAATCTAAATGAATTGTGTAGAATTCATTTAAATGAATTCTATAGTATGTATTTGTTTGTGTCTGACTTCTTTCACTTAGTATAATTCTTTTCAGATCATCCATATTCTTGCATATTTCAGCAGCTCTGCCTTTTTATTGTTGAGTGGTATTCTATTGTATACACATACAACGATTTCTTTATCTGTTCATGAGACGATAGATATTTGGGTCATTTCTAGCTCTGAATAAAGTACATGCTTTTGTGTGGACTTATTTTTCCATTTCTCGTGGGTAATTACCCAAGATTGAGATCGTTCCACCTTTAAATGCATATTTAATTTGATAAGAAACTGTCAAACTTTCCCAAAGTGGGTGTAGCATTTTGCATTGCCAGCAGCAATGTATGAGAGTTTCAGTTGTTCTACATCCTCGGTATTGTCGGTATTGTCTGTCTTTCATTTTAGCATTTCTAGTGGGCATGTAGTGGTATCTCAATGTGTACCCCCTGCCCGAGTTTTATTGAGATATGATTGACATGTAGTATTGTATTAGTTTAAGATGTATAACATAATGATTTGATATATGTATATATAGTGTGAAATAACCATCACAATATGTTTAGTTAAAATCCATCATTTCACATAGTTATTATTTTTTTCTGGTGATGAGAACTTTTAAGATCTACTCTTAGCAACTTTTGAAGGTATAATAACAGTATTACTAAAACAGTATTACTAACTATAGTCACCATGCTGTACGTTACATTCCCAGAAGTATATATCTTTTTTTTTTTTTTTGCGGTACGCGGGCCTCTCACTGCTGTGGCCTCTCCCCGTTGCGGAGCACAGGCTCCGGATGCGCAGGCTCAGCGGCCATGGCTCACGGGCCCAGCCGCTCCGCGGCATGTGGGATCCTCCCGGACCGGGGCACGAACCCGTGTCCCCTGCATCGGCAGGCGGACTCCCAACCACTGTGCCACCAGGGAAGCCCAGAAGTATATATCTTATAACTGGAAATTTGTACCTTTTGACCACATATAAAGAGGTCAATTTCACTCTGAAAGGTTTTGTCAATCTTTCAAGTTTCCAAAATATTTAGAACTTAGAAATACTGCTCTTCATATGAGGTCACAAGTAACAAAAGACACTCTTATACTCAGGCCCACAGTGAAAAAACTAATAGTAAAACAAGTTGAAGTAATTAAACAATAAGATTTGAAAATCAGTTATTGAATGTAGAACTGGAAGACTGTACTTCAGGAAAATGGAAAATGGGATGGCTGCGATTCCACGATCAGACCAGGCCCAATAGTAACTGTAATAACAACAGAGCTTAGCTATGAGAATTTTCCACAATGACAGAACTTTAAAAACATGCTTTTATATTAACTAAAGATATTCACAGTTGAAACTGCCAAAGCTTGCTTAATACCATATCTCCCTTCTCAATATTTAAAATCCACAGGATACTCGGATCTCAGTGAACATTTGATGGTTGGAGAATAACTGAAACAGTCAGTTCAAAGGTTCTCCCTACATACTTTGACTTTAAGACAAAATAATCTATAAACTCGGGACAATGTTGCTTTCTCTAGAAAAACCTGACTAACATTGATCTTTGTCAGTGTACACTTGGTTCTTTACTTAACTCTTATCAGTGGCCAGAAAAGGTAACATACTTGAATTTATCCAGTGTCAAACTATACAGTCTAACACTCAATGTTTCCCAGACACTAGGCATATTAGATGTTAGCAATGTAGTCTTTTATTTTGTCACATCTTAAAGAACTTTACATTTTCAGGTACATGTCAAAGATGCTCCCAGGTACTTCCTTCTTCTTGGAAAGTAAGCAAGAAAATAAAACTTTCTCTAAGCAGCAACTTGATTCTTTTCAAAAACTGAAGACTTTGGAAGCTGGTGGCAACAGTTTCATTTGCTCCTGTGACTTCCTGTCTTTCACACAGGGGCAGCAAGCTCTGGCCCAGGTCCTGATCGACTGGCCAGAAGAGTACCTGTGTGACTCTCCATCCCCCGTGCGGGGCCAGCGGGTTCAGGACACCCGGCTCTCGCTTTCTGAATGCCACAGGGCAGCCGTGGTGTCTTCCGTGTGCTGCACCCTTTTCCTGTTGCTCCTGCTCGTGGGGGTTCTGTGCCACCGTTTCCATGGACTGTGGTACATGAAGATGATGTGGGCCTGGCTCCAGGCCAAGAGGAAGCCCAGGAAGGCTCCCCGCAGGGACATCTGCTATGACGCCTTTGTGTCCTACAGTGAACGGGATTCCTACTGGGTGGAGAACCTCATGGTCCAGGAGCTTGAGCACTTCAGACCTCCCTTTAAGTTGTGTCTTCACAAGCGGGACTTCATTCCTGGCAAGTGGATTATCGACAATATCATTGACTCCATTGAAAAGAGCCACAAAACCATCTTTGTGCTTTCTGAGAACTTTGTGAAGAGTGAGTGGTGCAAGTATGAGCTGGACTTCTCCCATTTTCGTCTCTTTGATGAGAACGACGATGCTGCCATACTCATTCTGCTAGAGCCCATTGAGAAAAAGGCCATCCCCAGCAGGAAGGGTTTCAGTTGAAGAACAATTCTAGTTTTTAAAAGAAAAATATCTATAAAATGAAATATTCTCAGGTTTCAAAACTCAGCTCTATGGTGATTCGGAGTTTTACTATTATCATTTTGCATAGACACTAATAAATAGTATTCTTCAAAAGTTACAGATGTTATTGAAATCTCTTCAAAGAAAATTTTTGAAGAATGAGCATTTGCGTACAACGATCTGTGTACTAGTGCAAGGATTACAGCAGATTTTCATTAAGTGACTTTTGACGGTTATATTTATTATTTTCTCTATTACAAAATATTTTATGTGAACAAGACAGTGTTTTTTGATAACTTCATTTTAGAATTTCAGTCAGATTCTCAAAAAATAGATACCATGAGAGTTACTTTTTACCGAATTATCTTTTCATACTGTGTTCATTTTCTAACTTAAAAAAAAACCAAACACGTCGTGTAGGCAGTTAGAGGAGGTCTTATACTGCAAAGAAGCTAAAGGCGTTTGGAGTCTCACTTGGGATTTGCCACTTGGCTCTGAGCCATATGAATTGAGGCAAGTTCTTTAGTCACTTGAACTGAAGGCGTAATAATATCAGAACTATTTATTTCACGTGTTATTATGAGACTCAGGTGAAAAGATTTATGTGAAAGTGCTTCGAAAATGTGAAGAACTGAACACGTAGAAGGATGTGCCTGAGTAGAAGGTGCTAATAGCTTTGCTGAGAGTGTAGAGAAAAATTCACTGCATGTAGATGACACTGGTAGTAAGTTGTGGGTAAATACATAATTTCTACTTAACTTTGTCAGAATATTCTAATCAACTTTGGGATTACAAAGCAATAGCATCAGTCAATCTAGGCAGCTTATCTAGAAAAGATATATAGAGAAAGAACAGAGGTTTTCAGTTTCAGGGCAAAAAATTGGAAAGAAGTTTTCTGAAGGACACACTTGAGAAATCATGAGGAAGAGAGGGGGAGATTTTGAAGTAATAAGAAGAAAGTGTTTCAGACAGCTGGAGAGCCTGGATGGTCAGGGATGCAGAGAAATGTCCCCACGGTAATCAGTAAACTGTATAGAAAAACAGACTTCATCCCCTCAAGTTCACATTCATGCCTATAGGTTAAGTTTGCCTAAGGCTGGAGCCTTTGATGAAGACTAGGCATGTGGAATAGGGTAACACAAAGAACCCTGGGTTTAGGGTAAAATTCTGGTTTCAAATCTCAATTCTGCCACTTAGAATTTGCATGGCATTTCCTCCTGTGTCAAAGAGGAAATAGAATGCTTCTTCAGCCTCCAATCTCAATTTGGGAAGGTCAAATGTAATTATGAAAATAAAATATAGTTTATGAATAGTAAGGCAGCTTAATTTTGAAAAGGGAGCTAGTTTCCCTTAAAAACATGTCTCACTAGTTTCTGTGGCAATGAAGAAAGCCAATCTAAGACTGTTCGTTTTGGGAATTACCCACTTTGAGAAACAGGGATGGAAATGCGCAAGGGAAGGACTTAGGTTCAAAACCTTAGACATAAGGGGGAGCCCACATCTTTTCAGGGTAAGAGCAGGGATGGGAGGTGGGTGCTAGGGAAAGTCAGCGCACCACCAGGGGACCGCCACAAGATTGATTTCTAAAAAAAATCTGGGCTGTCCTTATCTGCTCTTCAGGCAAAATCTTGCTGCGTTGGTTTGCATAGTGACTGGTGAGTTATTTTAATGCAGGAGAGAATAGACTTGCGGGTGGAAGTGGACCCTGGAGATATACTGACCGGGAAATTGTGTTTAAAAGGTCGTGGTAGGGGTGGGAGGTGAATGAGAGGCATGATTCGTGAGCGACGCAGAAGAATGGAGACGGCGTGTTTCAGGGCAGTAAGAGGCTCTGGCTGCCCGAGGCTTCAAGGAAATACTGGTTGGGTAATAAGCCTGCTCGTTGGTTTCGAAATCTAACTCTGTGCTGGGGGAATCCCACACGGAGGCCTTAAGCATCTCCCCACACCCTGGCCCCAGCGCCCGCCTCCGACCCGGGCCGGGCACCAGGCGGCGGTGGGGGAGCACCTGGGTCACGTTCACCCGACGGAGCCCGCGGAAAGGGAGGCGGCGGGCCCCAGGCCACAGGTGCCAGGCGCGCTCCGCGGAACGGGTAGTCCCCGCACCCTGGAGAAGGGGGCGCCGGCCACAGGCAGCGTCCCCGCGCACTCTTCCGGGGCGCGGGCAGGTCCCGGCCGGAGGCGGCAGAAGGCGCGGCCTGGCGGCGGCTGCGCAGTCTCCGGATACATCGGGCCGAAAATACGCTCGGTGGGCTTCCTCACTCCGCAGCCCTTCCCGGACCGGGCGGGCAGGGTCCCAGGGTGGCCGAGGCGCGGACGCGGACGCCGGGCATCCTCGCTTCCCAGTCGGCGGCACCCGGGACCCCAGTCGTGCGGCGCGGGCCCGGGGAAGGGGGGAGTCCCCGGCCCCGAGGCCGTCGACGCTCCTGCAGCCCCGTCTGCTAGGCCCCGCACGGGAATGTGGACACCCGCCCCGCCGAGGTGAGAGAAGCGGGGGCCTCACGGAAAGGGACGGGGGTGTGGTCGAGGTTCGCCCAGCCCTTGGCGTCCCGGTGCCCGCGGGCCGTGGCGGGGCCGTCCAGCCTCCGAGGGGGCGCCGCGGGGAGCTTCCGCGGGCTCCGCGCTGCGGGCGGCCACGTTCCGGGAGGCGCGGTGGCCGGTGGCTCCGGTTCCCGAAGGGCCGCCCTCTCGCCGGAGGCTCAGGGCGCCCCGTTCGCCCCCGCCCCTTCACTCGGAGCGGCGGTGACGAGGTTCAGGTAGAGGCTTTCAGGGTTGCATAGGTGCGTCCTGCTGGCGGTGCGTCTGCGCTCACTGCTTACCGCTGGGACCCTACTTCCAAAAATGGGATTTCGGCCACCAGGGCTCAGCAGTGGGACGGGGTCAGGACTCGCATCTGCCTAGGACTCTCGCTCCCCAACCCCGAGCCTGGTCTCTGCTCTGGGGTAGGCTTCATGCCATTAAGACTTCGTCAACGTCTATAAATGGCAACTTGTGCTTGGAACTTGGATGTCAGCCAGGATAGTGTTTTTCCTGTTTGGAAAAAAAAAGAGGGGGGGGGCTGGGAGAGAGAGAGAGAAATTGTTCCGGGTGTAAACAATTCAGCCGGGTGAGATGCTTGTAATCTTGCGGAAGGTCTTGTCTGCACTGTTACTAACTCAGATCTTTACCAAAAAGCAACTGGGAGATAGGATGGCTGACTTGAAAGTAGACACCAAAAAAAAAAAAAAAAAAAAAAAAAAAAAGGCAAATATCCTGACCTGATTATTTGAAAATGACTTATTCACCAATATTTAAGTTTCTTCTTCCTGTTCTAAGCAGAGAACCTTTGTGTCTTCTTTAAACTTTTTATAATATATCAATTTTATGAAAATTACCTGAAGTTGACAACATGTTTTGGAAGTTTCTAAGCCATCAGTTATTTTTTTCCATTGCTTTACTTAAGAATTTGGCTTGGTTAGTTAAATATCTTGTTTTGATTTCAGTGATTGAGCATAATTTATTGTACGTGGCACCTTGGGCGTGACCTTATAAAGATATTTCAGTAAATCTAAGTTGTATTTACTCCTCCCAAATAGGTTTGCTTGTCAAAAAAAAATTTTTTTTTATCTCCACAATGTCATTTAAAATTTACATTACTTTTTCCTCATGCAGGAAACCCATGTCTGAGTTTCTGAGTGCTGTCTTTCTTATCTGTCGTTACACTAAAAAAATCCACTTGTTGCTTCTTGTTGCCTACTCTTACCTGGTTTATTTTCCATGTGTTGAAGAACATTTGTTTTTGGGTACTTCTTTCAATGAATGTCTACAAATGTCTGAAAATGTCTTATCTTTACTCTTGGATGATTATTTAAATGGGATTAGATGTCCAGACTAACAGGTATGTTTTCTCAGCCCTTTGAGGCTATTATTCCATCGTTTTGGGGCTAGATGAGGAATTTCTATTCTATGGGATTCAATATGCATTTATAATTTGTAAATTTATGTTTTTCTTCAGTTCTGAAGAATTCTTAGTTATTATATATTTTAATATTTGGATCCACACCAGCATATGTGGTAGGCCTGGGTTTTGATTTCTTATGGGAAATTTCTAGGAGGCTAGCTTCTAGCCAGGTGGAGACCCTGGGTCAGCGGGCAGAGATTTTTGAGGCCCCTGTTCACATATGGCGTAGCCTTTTCTCTGCGCTTGGCTTTATGGAGAGCCCACTGTCACTTCTCTACCATGCGCTGTGCCACGAGTCCTTCTCCAGTCTGGCTTCACCCAGGCATCTCAGACCTTGCCCTAAAGTGGGCGTCTGTTCCTGGTTTCACTCTGGGCCACAGGGCTTCAACTTCCTCTCAGCTAAGTCGGCTCTAACACCAGGCTTACTCCTCAGACTTCCATCCTATCCCGAGTCTTGGACTAATAATTCTTCAGCACTCTGGCAACTTTCTGAATTCTTTAAGCAGATGATTTTTATACTTTGTGCAGATCCACAGCCTTTGTTAGATCTGACTCCACTCCATCTAACTTGAGCCATCGCCCTTCCCTTTCTCAGTGTCTTACATTGAGGAGTTCTCTGTCCCCTCCTGTAGTGTATTGGGGAAATGGGAGGAGAGACAAGTAATTCTGACCTGAAGTGTCAAATTGTTAACTGTAGTTTTAGCATCATCAATAATTATTATTTGTTGAAAACCGACCATGTAATAGGTATCATATAATATGTATATGAAATAGCCCAAGATCTCTGCTCTTATAAATTTTACATTTTAAAGAGAAAAAGCCAGGAAAAATAAAAAATGAACGTATTTGACCTTAAATCTTAGCCAAAAATTGGTATAGATTTCTTAAGATTTGTGCAATATGTTACAAAGTGGAAAAAATCAAGTAAATTTTGGTTCTCCAGTACAATTATACTAAGAGGATTTTTTTTTTCAACAACCGATTAAGCAGAAAGACAATGGGATAGACATAGTGCCAAATAGTAATAGCCATTTCATCTTAACCCTGTCAGTTTTAGAGGTGGGACAATGCTAGATCTGTGGCCTCTGTGGGTTAGTTTCTGTTGTCTGCTGTTTCTGCTTTTCTCATGCTTATCACCTTGCTTTCGTTAGCGCCCAGTTGTTTTTCATTTTTTACTGGACATTCTATTTGAAAAACTGTTTCTAGAAAGAAATCTAAGGGCTAGGATGATGTTTTATTCTTCTGGAGAACATTTTCCTTTGCTTCTGTAGGTACCCATGAGTGCTAGCATTCCAGAAATAATCTTAGTCCATATTCAGAGATCGAGGCTGCCCGAGCCATCCAGATAAATCAAAGCTGTGCTGCAACCTGTGAGGACTTACTTCCCTCTAGTTCAGCCTTGTCTATCCCGTCCATGACTGCCCCAGACCTGAACATTTCACTCCCTGCTTCCTAAGGCTGTCAAACGTGCTCTGCTGCCTGTCAGACTGTGCTTACTGTGTTCAACACAAGAAAAGACAAAACTGAAAATTCTGGCAGAGAATGTGAAACTATAAAAATGTCATAGCAGAAGTGGAAAGGAACCAAATAGAAATTATAGAGATGAAAACTGTAATAATCAAAAAATTTAAAAGCAGTGGATGGATTTAACAGTACATTAAACATAGCTGAAGAAAGGAAAATAAACTAAAAAATAGATCAGAAGAAAATACCTCGATTGAAACTTCACGAGACAAAAGTATGGAAAGAACAGAAGAGAAAGAGACATGGACAATACAGCTAAACTAGT
The DNA here is from genome assembly GCF_025265405.1 of Mesoplodon densirostris. Classification (NCBI taxonomy): domain Eukaryota; kingdom Metazoa; phylum Chordata; class Mammalia; order Artiodactyla; family Ziphiidae; genus Mesoplodon; species Mesoplodon densirostris. The sequence continues at coordinate 236,318,540 of NC_082661.1, forward strand.
GTTTAGATGAAAATTCATGACCTGAAATGGATATATTAGAAATGAAGAATGGCTGAAAATTAATGAGGAAGCATCTATCTCAGGAAATTAGAATGAGAACCGTAAAATAAATCTAGAGAAAGCAGAAGGAAGTAAATAGTAATATGAGTAGAAATTAATGAAATAGAAAATAAATAGAGGCTCTATAGAGTGAGAAGTTGGTTATTCAAAAATGCTGATAGGACTTTCCCGGTAGTGCAGTGGTTGAGAATCTGGCTGCCAATGCAGGGGACACAGGTTTGATCCCTGGTCCGGGAAGATCCCTCCCACATGCCATGGAGCAACTAAGCCTGTTCACTGCAACTACTGAAGCCATGCACCGCAACTACTGAAGCCCGTTCGCCACAACTACTGAAGCCTGTGTGCCTAGAGCCCGTGCTCCACAGCAAGAGAAACCACTGCAATGAGAAGCCCGTGCACTGCAACGAAGAGTAGCCCCTGCTCGCTGCAACTAGAGAAAGCCTGCATGTAGCAACAAGGACCCAATACAGCCAAAAATAAATGGATAAAATAAATAAATTTTAAAAAATGCTAATAAAAACGATAAACCTCTGGCAAGACAATTGAGAAAGAAAGCAGGCACAAATATCATCTAAGGAATAGAATAGAGGTCCTGCAGACATTAAAACAATAAGAGGATGTAAGCAACTATGTCAGTAAATTTGAAAATTTGGAAGAAAATGATAAATTCTTTGAAAAACACACCTGACAAAAGAATAAAAAGAAAATCTGAATCATTCCGTAGCTGTTAAATTAATGTATTTAACAAAAACAAACAACAACAAAAACTGTATGAGGACATTAGGAGAAAGAAATTTGTAGGGCAATTTTACTTCTGAATATAGATTCAAAAATTCTAAACAAAATATTATAGATAAAATCCAGCAATATATAAAAAGGATAATACATCCAGACGAATGTGGGTTTATTCTAAAAATGCAAGGTTGCTTTAACACAGACATTTATCCATTGTAGTCACCAATATTTATTAACAAAGTGAAGGAGGAAATGTTCTTAGTAGTTACAGGAAGAAAAAAAATTTGATAAAATTCAACATTCACTAATCAAGACAATGAAGTAAATGTATAAGGATTGGAAAAAGTAAATAAAACCATCATTATACCTGGATGATATGATTGTGTATGTAGAAAATTAAAAGGAATCTACAAACTGTGAAATTGCTGAATTAGTTTTGCAAGGTTGCTCAATGCATGGTAGATATGTAAATCTTAATTGAATTTCTCTCTCTGTATATATAGGTATATGCCACATATAAGTAAGTAATACTATTTTCAAAACTTCAAATGTATCAGATGCCTAGAAATAAACCTCACAAAATATACTCAAGACCTCTGTGTAGAAAATCATAAGACATTATTGTGATAATGAAGACCCAAATAAATGGAAAGATATATCATGCTCATGGATTGAAAAATTCAATATTGTAGTGATGTCAATAATTCCAAAATATCTATAGATTCATGGCATTGCCAGTTAAAATTAATGGGTTTGGGCTTCCCTGGTGGCTCAGTGGTTAAGAATCTACCTGCCAATGCAGGGAACACGGGTTCAAGCCCTGGTCCGGGAAGATCCCACAAGCCACGGAGCAACTAAGCCCGTGAGCCACAATTACTGAGCCCGAGTGCCACAACTACTGAAGCCCGTGCGCCTAGAGCCTGTGCTCTGCAACAAGAGAAGCCACTGCAATGAGAAGCCTGCGCACTGCAGTGAAAAGTAGCCCCTGCTCACCACAACTAGAGAAAGCCCACGTGCAGCAACGAAGACCCAACACAGCCAAAAACGAAATAAATAAATTTATTTTTAAAAAATCAGTGGGTTTTGTTTTTGAAACTGATAAGCTGATTCTGTAATTTATAAGAATATTCAAAGCACCAAGACTAACTAAGACTCACTTAAAGAAGAACAGGGAGGAAGGCCTTGCTCTCCTGGATATGAAGATATGTCATATATTTAATATAGTGTGTTACCGGTACAAGGATAGACAAATAGACATTGGATCAGATTAGAGAGCCCTGAAACAGACTGACCCTTAGATGGACACGTGAGTATTGGCAAAGGTAATACTGTTGACTGTTTCCCCAAAATGATCTTTTGAAAAATGTGCTGAGTCAAACACTGCTTCCTGCACTTAGTTCACTGCAGATGAGAAGGTTCTGATGGTCTGATTGTCCCTCTGCCCAACAAACCACCTTGCTCTGCCTGGGGTTCTCAGCACCCCTTCCACCTGCTAGTGCCAAGTGCAAGACAGGTTGACAAGCATGGGACCTTTTTCTTTTGGTTAAAGAGCATGCTCCTCCTGGAGCTGTATTCAGTGAAAGTTGTTCAAGGAGAGCTGTGGTTTGGCACTGTGAGATCTCTAACGGGGGCATCAGGACAGGCAAGGGGCATGCTCCAATATAAGATCTGAAGTATACAAATACGAGGTTGTAAATCCATATGGTTAAGCCTAGCCCTTTGCTTAAACTGCTTGCTTTTTCATCCTCCATCATTCATTTACTTTCATCTTTCAACCCACGTTTGGCCCTGCTGCATACTCCTAGATGGTACTGTGCCTTTAAGTCATTGTTCAGTGGCGGTCTGTTGCTGGATGAGTCAGGGAATTCATTTTTTATCCTTATTCATACATTCCATTTCCCTGTCAGTTATTTCTTGGGGTGTGTGTGTGTGTGTGTGTGTGTGTGCACGCTTGTGCTACATCTTTCAAAACGTTTCTCAAGAACTGGAATTAAGCTATGTTGTCAAACACAATCACTCATCTGAGCCTCTTTTCTTTGTAGGTGAGATCACTGGACAATGCCACCTGCCTTGTGGACAGTGTGGGTCTTGGGGTCTATAATCAGCCTCCCCAAAGAAGGAGTCTCTGATCAGGCTTCTTCTCTGTCCTGTGACCCCACTGGTGTCTGCGATGGCCGCTCCAGATCTTTAAACTCCATCCCCTCAGGGCTCACGGCAGCTGTGAAAAGCCTTGACCTGTCCAGCAATGAGATCACCTATGTCAGCAACAGCGACCTGCGGAGGTGTGTGAACCTCAGGACTCTGAGGCTGGGGGCCAATGAAATTCACACAGTGGAGGAAGATTCTTTTTTTTCCCTGAGGAGTCTTGAATATTTGGACTTATCCTATAATCGTTTATCTTACTTCTCATCCTCCTGGTTCAGATCCCTTTCTGCCTTGAAATTCTTAAACTTGCTGGGAAATTTATACAAAACACTCGGGGAAAGACCTCTTTTTCCTCATCTCCCAAATCTGCGAATCCTGAAAGTAGGAAATAGTAACAGCTTCACTGAGATTCAGGAAAAGGATTTCACTGGGCTAACTCTTCTTGAGAAACTTGAGATTAATGCTCCAAATCTGCAGACGTATGCGCCAAAGAGTTTAAAGTCAATCCAGAACATCAGCCATCTGATTCTTCATCTGAAGCAGCCTGTTTTACTGTTGGAGATTTTTGTAGATATTTTAAGTTCCTTAGAATATTTAGAACTGAGAGATACTAATTTGAACACTTTTCATTTTTCAGAGGTATCCATCAATGAAACGAATACATCCATTAAAAAGTTTACATTTAGAAATGTGCAAATCAATGATGAAAGTTTTATTGAAGTTGTGAAACTGTTTAATTATGTTTCTGGAGTCTTAGAAGTAGAGTTTGATGACTGTACCCATGATGGAGTTGGTGATTTTAAGACATTGACTCTAGACACAATTAAATGCCTAGGTGACGTGGAGACATTAACAATACGGAAGTTGCATATTCCACAGTTTTTCTTATATCGTGATCTGAGTAATATATATTCACTCACAGGAAAAGTTAAAAGAATCACAATAGAAAACAGTAAGGTTTTTCTGGTTCCTTGTTTACTTTCACAACATTTAAAATCATTAGAATATTTGGATCTCAGTGAAAACTTAATGTCTGAAGAAACCTTGAAAAACTCAGCCTGTGAGCATGCCTGGCCCTTCCTAAAAACCTTAGTTTTAAGGCAGAATCGTTTGAAATCATTAGAAAAAACTGGAGAAATTTTGCTTACTCTGAAAAACCTGACTAACCTTGATATCAGTAAGAATAATTTTCATTCAATGCCTGAAACTTGTCAGTGGCCAGGAAAAATGAAATATTTGAACTTATCCAGCACAAGAATACAAAGTTTAACCCGTTGCATTCCCCAGACACTGGAAATTTTAGATATTAGCAATAACAATCTCGATTCATTTTCTTTGATTTTGCCAGAACTCAAAGAACTTTATATTTCCAGAAATAAGTTGAAGACTCTACCAGATGCCTCCTTCTTACCTGTGTTATTAGTTATGAGAATCAGCAGAAATATAATAAATACTTTCTCTAAGGAGCAACTTGATTCTTTTCAAAAACTGAAGACTTTGGAAGCTGGTGGCAACAGCTTCATTTGCTCCTGTGACTTCCTGTCTTTCACACAGGGGCAGCAGGCTCTGGCCCAGGTCCTGACCGACTGGCCAGAAGAGTACCTGTGTGACTCTCCATCCCCCGTGCGGGGCCAGCGGGTTCAGGACACCCGGCTCTCGCTTTCTGAATGCCACAGGGCAGCCGTGGTGTCTTCCGTGTGCTGCACCCTTTTCCTGTTGCTCCTGCTCGTGGGGGTTCTGTGCCACCGTTTCCATGGACTGTGGTACATGAAGATGATGTGGGCCTGGCTCCAGGCCAAGAGGAAGCCCAGGAAGGCTCCCCGCAGGGACATCTGCTATGACGCCTTTGTGTCCTACAGTGAACGGGATTCCTACTGGGTGGAGAACCTCATGGTCCAGGAGCTCGAGCACTTCAGACCTCCCTTTAAGTTGTGTCTTCACAAGCGGGACTTCATTCCTGGCAAGTGGATTATCGACAATATCATTGACTCCATTGAAAAGAGCCACAAAACCATCTTTGTGCTTTCTGAGAACTTTGTGAAGAGTGAGTGGTGCAAGTACGAGCTGGACTTCTCCCATTTTCGTCTCTTTGATGAGAACGACGATGCTGCCATACTCATTCTGCTAGAGCCCATTGAGAAAAAGGCCATCCCCAAGCGTTTCTGTAAGCTGCGGAAGATCATGAACACCAAGACCTACTTGGAGTGGCCCGCTGATGAGACGCAGCAGGAAGGGTTTTGGTTAAATTTGAGAGCTGCAATAAAGTCCTAGGATCCTTCATTAAGGGTCAGACTTGGTCTGGTGATGATCTATCACTAGTTAAAACTAAGTCCATTCTGACCCCATTATATGTAAACTATATGAATGAGGACTTGCTTACTGAAACAACTAAAACTGTTCAAAAACTGCTACCAGATTGGAAAAACATGGTTCTGGGCTTTTCTTTATCCTATGAGAGAATCATGATCTCACTGCATTATTGATATCTGAATTATCTGTACCAATTGACTTAGTTCATTAGGAAACAGCAGAAATGAGCAGAAGATTTCAAATGACTGTGTCCGTCAGCTTTCTGCCAGGAGACTCATCCATGTCTGTAGAGGTCGTTCTCCATCTCCCCAGCTATCCCTTTTGTGCCTGACTGCTCTCAAGAGCAGTAAGGCAAAATGTTATTGCTGTTCTTAGAAAAAAAGTGCTGTGTGTCCCCAGTAAGCTTCACAGGATACAGAAAAACCTAGAAGGTGTATTTTCATATGAACTGGATCTGTCTTTCTCAGTATTTGATAAGTTTCTCCAGCCATAGTTGCTTGAGAGAGGGTATATAACCCAAGATGCAGTAAATTATGTATTTCTATGAAAATGAAACTACTGAAATAAATACTCTGTTTTGAAGAATTTGAAAGAAGCCCCCTATATCCCTGACTCAGATCTTCAGCCTTTAACTATGTGTGAAGTTCTAATTAGTGTCTGGTTACTCTGCTTTCAGCCCCATCTTCTAGTCAGCTTCCCTTGCGTCATGTGGCTTTTTCCTTCTTTGAAAAGTCTTGTTTCTGATTTTTTCTCTTTCTGAAACATTATGAAAGTACGTATGAGCTAAATAGATTTTTAAGCAAGTATAGACCTAGAGGTTCCTCACAATGACTCAGAAATATTTGATACACAATAATTTAAAAGATAGATACTACTTCCATGTGTTAATTTTTAGAATCTAGATAATAAGACATTAAATTTAAAAGTGAGGAGCTATTTATGGACTTCATGCAACTCACTCCTTAAGCTGGGAACCACATGTGAAAGGAAGGGACCTTGCTCAGTCTTCAGCCAGAACTGGGTCTGTGTGGTTAGTTGGGGTCTGGAATCAGAAGGACCTGGGTTAGTACGCATGTATCTTTGGGCAACTCAATCTGATCCCAAATATTGTCCTGTCCTTAAGATAAGGATAATAATAAATACATCGTAGGGTCTGATGTAGATGTCAATGTGCAGTAATATCAGTAAAGCGCTGGCATGTGCCCCTGGATGAGGACCAACCCTATAAGAATGGGTACCATGGGGTACTCGCACAGGGTGACAGGTGCCTGTGGTAGGTGTTAGCTATTATTATTATTTTCCAAGAAGGAATTCCTCTTATATATTATGGTTTGTAAATGAATGTTTTTGTGTTACGGGTACTAGCAGGGATCTAGGGTATATTTTCTGTCGTTTGCAGAAAGTTATCCCAAAGAAATAAGTTCATTAAGTGCAGGACAGGCTTTAGTCCTTGGGAAACCCAAACAGTGGGTTCTTCTATCTCACACAAACTTCTGGGAGAGTGTAATGGAGTACCCAGCCTAAGAAAAAAATAGACAAGTTCAGGAGAAGGAGACTTGAGATGCCACAGAAACCAAACACAAAATGGATTTTTTGCTTTAGTCCTCTATTTCCTTCCTACATTAAGCACAACGTTAATTGTCATGAGAACCAGACAAATTTAACATGGACTTGACCTGTAGATTTAATTTCAATATTTTAAACAGCAATAGAAAAGCTTCATAGTTAATTGATAGATTTAAAATAATATTTTTAAAATAATCTATTTTTCTCATTGCAAATATTAAATTGTAGAAAATTTGGACAAGAAACAAAAGCATATAAAAGAAATTAAGAATCAGCTCTTATCCCTTTACCTTGAGATAACCACTGGTAACTGGGTAGTATATACATATTACTTCACAAAACTGAAACTAGATTTAATTTATTAATTAATTTATTTAAAATTAATTTATTTAATTTATTTTTTGGCTGCGTTGGGTCCTCATTGCTGTGCGCGGGCTTTCTCTAGTTGCGGCAAGCAGGGGCTACTCTTCACTGTGGTGCGTGGGCTTCTCGTTGCAGTGGCTTCTTTTTGTGGAGCACGGGCTCTAGGCACGTGGGCTTCAGTAGTCATGTTACGTGAGCTCAGTAGTTGTGGTTCGCGGGCTCTAGAGTGCAGGCTCAGTAGTTGTGGCGCACGGGCTTAGTTGCTCCATGGCATGTGGGATCTTCCCAGACCAGGGCTCGAACATGCGTCCCCGCATTGTCAAGTGGATTCTTAACCATTGTGCCACCAGGGAAGCCCCTGAGATTAGAGTTTAAATGCCTAAACTGTGTAAAAGAAATAGCATCTTTATTTTTTTCTGATATTGTTTAGTAATTATCTAACATTTCTGAGGGTCATTCAGAATTCCATGAAGACACATGCTGGTTTACTTGCCCAGAGTCCTAAAGGGTCTTCACTCAGCTCTCCATAAAAGGCAGATGGCAAATACATCAGAGGTGAATTTAAGGGCTCTGCTACAAAAGAAAAACCAATTTTTAGTTGGTGCTTTATCCAGCTGTGAGGTCTTTTATTTGTCTGTAGCCTGTAAGTTCAAGAATCTCGATTTATGTCTTTAATCCTTGCACATGCCTGGTACATAATAAATATTGAATTGTTGAAATGTTTGCTGAGTAGAGAAATAAAGCAGAGTTAAATCTTCTAATAATCTGGATGATGAGCCAGTTGTAATACTGAAGCACTGAGCAGTTTCAAGAAAGAAAATTACCAACCAGAAAAATCTTAATGTGAGTTATTGTCATTACAACTACAATGGAATTTTGTATAGCATTAAGTATGTTGCTGATATTTTTAAAAAGTTTATTGAAGTATAGTTGATTACAATGTTGAGTTAATTTCTGCTGTACAGTGAAGTGATTCAGTTATACATATATAAACTCTTTTTCATATTCCTTTCCATTATGGTTTATCACAGGATATTGAATATAGTTCCCTGTGCTATACCGTAGGACCTTGTTGTTTATCCATCCTATATATAATAGTTTGCATCTGCTCACCCAAACTTCCAATCCAACCTGTCCCCACTTCCCCTCCCCACTGGTAACCACAGGTCAGTTCTCTATGTCTGTGAGTCTGTTTCTGTTTCATAGATAAGTTCATTTGTGTCATATTTTAGATTCCACATATAAGTGATATCATGTGGTATTTGTCATTCTGTTTCTGACTGACTTCACTCAGTATGATAATTTCTAGGTCCATCCAAGTTTCTGCAATGCGTCGCCAATGTTTCTGACAATAGATTTGTTTCTTTTCTACTTCATACAAGTGTAATGTCTTCAGGTATTGCAGAGTAGATATCTGGTGTGATTTAGACAGTGTTGGCTGTTTAACAAATGACCAGTAATTAAAAATGAGTTAATTTGGGGGAGTTCAACATATTCTTGGGTTAATTTGTTCTGACTGGTCTTCCCGATTCTGTTAATTTTTTCTTTCTTGCTGGATTAATTCATTTGTTCAGCAAATATTTATTGAGTGCCTGTTATGTGCCAGGTGCTGCTCCAAGTGCTGGAGAGATAGTAGGGAACAAAACAGATAAAATTCCAGTCTTCATGGAGGTGAAGACAAACAGTAAACAAATGAGTCTATGATATGATTTCAGGAAGTGCTGTGAAGAAAATAAAAGTAGAGTATGGCCATGGATTGACTGTGTGTGTGTGTGTGTGTGTGTGTTTGTGTGTGAACAGAGTGGCACAGAAGAAGAGAGTGCTTCTCTACCCTTTAGTGCATCCCTTGGGTGGGCTGAGTGCGTGGAGCAGCCCAAGGAAACCCGGTGTAGCTCTGGCCCATTGAGTGGGCTGCAACACACTGGTGCTAGAGGCTTCAGGAGTGATCTCTACACAGAAGGGCTCTGTGGTGCCAAAGCTGGCACGTGGTAACAAGCACAAAGAACAGAAAAGACTCTGTCCTTAAACCATAGATTTAACAACTCTGCCTACTTCTTTGAAGATGTTGAACTGATAAGGTATTTGTTGTAACTCAACGTTGTACGTGAGGAGTACTTTGCAAACCTCTGAAACACGCCTCAGATGAGATCACTGTAAGCCAAAGTAGAGGTGGGATGTCCTCAGTGGGTTGTACCACATATGTCAGATGCTATGATTAGAAAATGATGGTAATTGGAGGGATGCAAAGCACGCTTTATTTGTTTATTCCATTGCTCAGCTTCTCTTTAAATTCTTTCCACACAAAGTGCCAGTTGTTATTCAGTTCTCTAAATTCTTGGGGTCATCTCTAAAATTAGAAAAGAATATCAATATTAAATGTAGGATTAAGGATTAGAAAATATTTCAACATGCAATACATTGCTTCCGGGTTAGGTGTGCCATGCTATTCCAGCCCTAGTGAATAATTAATGCCTTGGACGATTCCTATCACCACGGGTTGCCAGACCACCAGACAATGAAGCCAGTCCAGGATTTGTCCATATGAAAAGTGTGTGTGGAGGAGCTTCAAGACGGCAGAAGAGTAAGAGGCGGAGATCACCTTCCTCCCCACAAATACATCAGAAATACATCTACATGTGGAACAACTCCTACAGAACACCTACTGAACGCTGGGAGAAGACCTCAGACCTCCCAAAAGGCAAGAAAATCCCCATGTACCTGGGTAGAGCAAAAGAAAAAAGAATAAACAGAGTCAAAAGGATAGGGATGGGACCCGCACCAGTGGGAGGGAGCTGTGAAGGAGGAAAGGTTTCCACACACTAGGAGCCCCTTCACTGGCGGAGACTGCGGGGGGAGGGGGCAGAAAGCTTCGGAGTAGCGGAGGAGACCGCAGCCACAGGGGCGCGGAGGGCAAAGTGGAGAGATTCCCGCACAGAGGATCGGTGCCGACCGGGACTCACCAGCCCGAGAGCTGGTGAGGTCAGATCCCAGGGAGAGGACTGGGGCTGGCGGCGTGAACACAGCCTGAAGGGGTTAGTGCACCACGGCTGGCCGGGAGGGAGTCCGGGAAAAAGTCTGCAGCTGCCGAAGAGGCAAGAGACTTCTTCTTGCCTCTGTGTTTCCTGGTGTGCGAGGAGAGAGAATTAAGAGCGCTGCTTAAAGGAGCTCCAGAGACGGGCGCGAGCCGCGGCTAAAAGCGCGGACCCCAGAGACGGGCGTGGGACGCTGGGGCTGCTGTTGCCACCACCAAGAAGCCTGTGTGCAAGCACAGGTCACTATCCACACCTCCCCTCCCTGGAGCCTCTGCAGCCCGCCACTGCCAGGGTCCTGTGATCCAGGGACAACTTCCCCAGGAGGATGCGCAGCGTGCCTCAGGCTGTTGCAGCATCATGCTGGGCTCTGCTGCCGCAGGCTCGCCCGCATCCATACCCCTCCCTCCCCCGCGGCCTGAGTGAGCCAGAGCCCCCGAATCAGCTGCTCTTTTAACCCCGTCCTGTCTGAGCAAAGAACAGACGCCCTCCAGCGACCTACACGCAGAGGCGGGTCCACATCCAAAGCTGAACCCCAGGAGCTGTGCGAACAAAGAAGAGAAAGGGAAATCTCTCCTAGCAGCCTCAGGAGCAGCAGATTAAATCTCCATAATCAACTTGATGTACCCTGCATCTGTGGAATGCCTGAATAGACAACGAATCATCCAAAATAGAGGAGGTGGACTTTGGGAGCAACGATATATATATATTTTCCCTTTTCCTCTTTTTGTGAGTGTGTATGTGTATGCTTCTGTGTGTGATTTTGTCTGTATAGCTTTGCTTTTACCATTTGTCCTAGGGTTCAGTCTTTTTTTGTTTTGTTTTGTTTTTTGTATAGTTTTAGCCCTTGTTATCATTGGTGGATTTGTTTTTTGGTTTGGTTGCTCACTTCTTTCTTTTTTTAATACTTAAATTTTTTAAAAAAATAATTTTTATTTTAATAACAAATTAAATTAAATTAAATTAAATTTTATCTTCTTTCTTTCTTTCTTTTTCTCCCTTTTATTCTGAGCCATGTGGATGACAGGCTCTTGGTGCTCCAGCCAGGCATCAGGACTGTGCCTCTCAGGTGGGAGAGCCAAGTTCAGGGCATTCGTCCACAAGAGACCTCCCAGCTCCACGTAATATCAAATGGCGAAAATCTCCCAGAGATCTCCATCTCAATGCCAAGACCCTACTCCACTCAATGACCAGCAAGCTCCACTGCTGGACACCCTTGGCCAAACAACTAGAAGATAGGAACACAACCCCATCCATTAGCACAGAGGCTGCCTAAAATCATAATAAGGCCACAGACAACCCCAAACGCACCACAAGATGTGGACCTGCCCACCAGAAAGACAAGATCCAGCCTCATCCACCAGAACACAGGCACTAGTCCCCTCCACCAGGAAGCCTACACAACCCACTGAAACAACCTTAGCCACTGGGGACAGACACCAAATACAACGGAAACTATGAACCTGCAGCCTGCGAAAACGAGACCCCAAACAGTAAGTTAAGCAAAATTAGAAGACAGAAAACCACACAGCAGATGAAGGAGTAAGGAAAAACCCAACCAGACCTAACAAATGAAGAGGAAATAGGCAGTCTACCTGAAAAAGGAATTCAGAATAATGATAGTAAAGATGATACAAAATCTTGGAAATAGAATAGTAAAGATGATCCAAAATCATGGAAATACAAGAAACGTTTAAAAAGGACCTAGAAGAACTGAAGAGCAAACAAACAGAGATGAACAACACAATAAATGAAATTAAAAATTCTCTAGAAGGGATCAATAGCAAAATAACTGAGGCAGAAGAACAGATAAGTGACCTGAAAGATAAAATAGTGGAAATAACTACTGCAGAGCAGAATAAAGAAAAAAGAATGAAAAGAATTGAGGACAGGCTCAGAGACCTCTGGGACAACATTAAACATGGGAACATTCGATTTATAGGGGTCCCAGAGGAGAAGAGAAAATGAAAGGGACTGAGAAAATATTTGAAGAGATTATAGTTGAAAACTTCCCTAACATGGGAAAGGAAATAGTTAATCACATCCAGGAAGCACAGAGAATCCCATACAGGATAAATCCAAGGAGAAACACACCAAGACACATATTACTCAAACTATCAAAAATTAAATACAGGGCTTCCCTGATGGCGCAGTGGTTAAGAGTCCTCCTGCTGATGCAGGGGACACGGGTTCATGCCCCGGTCCAGGAGGAACCCACATGCCATGGAGCGGCTGGGCCCATGAGCCATGGCTGCTGAGCCTGTGCGTCCGGAGCCTGTGCTCCGCAACAGGAGAGGCCACAACAGTGAGAGGCCCACGTACCACAAAAAAAAAAAAAAAAAAAAAAAAAAAAAAAAAAAAAAAATTAAATACAAAGAAGAAATATTAAAAGCAGAAAGGGAAAAACAACAAGTAACACATAAGGGAATCCGCATAAGGTTAACAGCTGATCTTTCAGCAGAAACTCTGCAAGCCAGAAGGGAGTGGCAGGACATATTTAAAGTGATGAAGGAGAAAAACCTAAAACCAAGATTACTCTAACCAGCAAGGATCTCATTCAGATTTGATGGAGAAATTAAAAGCTTTACAGACAAGCAAAAGCTAACAGAATTCAGCACCAGCAAACCAGCTTTACAACAAATGCTAAAGGAACTTCTCTAGGCAGGAAACACAAGAGAAGGAAAAGAGCTACAATAATAAACTGGAAACAATTAAGAAAATGGTAATAGGAACATACATATCAATAATTACCTTAAATGTAAATGGATTAAATGCTCCAACCAAAAGACTTAGACTGGCTGAATGGATCCAAAAACAGGACCCATATATATGCTATCTACAACAGACACACTTCAGACCTAGGGACACATACAGACTGAAAGTGTGGGGATGGAAAAAGATATTCCATGCAAGTGGAAAGCAAAAGAAAGCTGGAGTAGCAATTCTCATATCAGACAAAATAGAATTTAAAATAAAGACTATTACAAGAGACAAAGAAGGACACTACAAAATGATAAAGGGATCAATCCAAGAAGAAGATATAACAATTGTAAATATTTATGCACCCAACATAGGAGCACCTCAATACATAAGGCAAATACAAACAGCCATAAAAGGGGAAATTGGGGCTTCCCTGGTGGCACGGTGGTTGAGAGTCCGCCTGCTGATGCAGGGGACACGGGTTCGTGCCCTGGTCCGGGAAGATCCCACATGCCGCAGAGTGGCTGGGCCCGTGAGCCATGGCCACTGAGCCTGCGCGTCCGGAGCCTGTGCCCTGCAACGGGAGAGGCCACAACAGTGAGAGGCCCATGTACCACAAAAAAAAAAAAAAAAAAAAAAAAAAAAAAGGAAATCGACAGTAACACAATCATAGTAGGGGACTTTAACACCCCACTTTCAGCAATGGACAGATCATCCAAAATGAAAATAAATAAGGAAACACAGCTTTAAATGTTACATTAAACAAGATGGACTTAATTGATATTTATAGGACATTCCATCCAAAAACAACAGAATACACATTCTTCTCAAGTGCTCATGGAACATTCTCCAGGATAGGTCATATCATGGGTCACAAATCAAGCCTTGGTAAATTTAAGAAAATTGAAATCATATCAAGTATCTTTTCCAACCACAGCACTATGAGACTAGATATCAATTACAGGAAAAATTCTGTGAGAAATACAAACACATGGAGGCTAAACAACACACTACTTAATAATCAAGAGGCCACTGAAGAAATCAAAGAGGAAATGAAAAAATACCTAGAATCAAATGACAATGAAAACACAATGACCCAAAACCTATGGGATGCAGCAGAAGCAGTTCTAAGAGGGAAGTTTATAGCTATACAAGCCTACCTAAGAAACACGAAACATCTCAAATAAACAACCTACCCTTACACCTAAAGCAATTAGAGAAAGAAGAACAAAATACCCCCAAAGTTAGCAGAAGGAAAGAAATCATAAAGATCAGATCAGAAATAAATGAAAAAGAAAGGAAGGAAATGATAGCAAAGATCAATAAAACTAAAAGCTGGTTCTTTGAGAAGATAAACAAAATTGACAAACCACTAGGCACACTTATCAAGAAAAAAAGGGAGATGAGTCAAATCAATAGAATTAGAAATGAAAAAGGAGAAGTAACAACTGACATTGCAGAATACAAAGGATCTCGAGAGATTTCTACAAGCAACTCTATGCCAATAAAATGGACAAACTGGAAGAAATGGACAAATTCTAAGAAATGCACAACCTTCCGAGACTGAACCAGGAAGAAATAGAAACTATGAACAGACCAATGACAAGCACTGAAATTGAAACTGTGATTAAAAATCTTCCAACAAACAAAGGCCCAGGACCAGATGGCTTCACAGGAGAATTCTATCAAACGTTTAGAGAAGAGCTAACACCTATCCTTCTGAAACTCTTCCAAAATATAGCAGAGGGAGGAACACTCCCAAACTCATTCTACGAGGCCACCATCACCTTGATACCAAAACCAGGCAAGGATGTCACAAAGAAAGAAAACTACAGGCCAATATCACTGATGAACATAGATGCAAAAATCCTCAACAAAATACTAGCAAACAGAATCCAACAGCACACTAAAAGGATCATACATTATGATCAAGTGGGGTTTATCCCAAGAATGCAAGCATTCTTCAATATACGCAAGTCAATGTGATACACAATATTAACAAATTGAAGGATAAAAACCATCTGATCATCTCAATAGATGCAGAGAAAGGTTTTGACAAAATTCAATACCGATTTATGATACAAACCCTCTGGAAAGTAGGCATAGAGGGATCGTATCTGAACATAATAAAGGTCACATATGACAAACCTACAGCCAATATCGTCCTCAATGGTGAAAAAGTGAAACCATTTCCACTAAGATCAGGAACAAGACAAGGTTGCCCACTCTCACCACTATTATTCAACATAGTTTTGAAAGTTTTAGCCACATCAATCAGAGAAGAAAAAGAAATAAAAGGAATCCAAATTGGAAAAGAAGAAGTAAAGCTGTCACTGTTTGCAGATGACATAATACTATACATAGAGAATCCTAAAGATGCTACCAGAAAACTACTAGAGCTAATCAATGAATTTGGTAAAGCAGCAGGATTAATTAATGCACAGAAATTAATGCACAGAAATCTCTGGCATTCCTATACACTAATGATGAAAAATCTGAAAGTGAAATTAGGAAAACACTCCCATTTACCACTGCAATAAAAAGAATAAAATATCTAAGAATAAACCTACTTAAGGAGACAAAAGACCTGTATGCAGAAAATTATAAGACACTGATGAAAGAAATTAAAGATGATACAAATAGATGGAGAGACATACCATGTTCTTGGATTGGAAGAATCAACATTGTGAAAATGACTCCACTTCCCAAAGCAATCTGCAGATTCAATGCAATCCCTATCAAACTACCACAGGCATTTTTCACAGAACTAGAACAAAAAATTTCACCATTTGTATGGAAACACAAAAGACCCCGAATAGCCAAAGCAATTTTGAGAAAGAAAAATGGAGCTGGAGGCATCAGGCTCTTGGACTTCAGACTATACTACAAAGCTACCATAATCAAGACAGTATGGTACTGGCACAAAAACAGAAATATAGATCAATGGAACAGGATAGAAAGCCCAGAGATAAACCCACGCACATATGGTCACCTTATCTTCATAAATGAAGCAAGAATATACAATGGAGAAAAGACAGCGACTTCAATAAGTGGTGTTGGGAAAACTGGACAGCTACATATAAAAGAATGATATTAGAAGACTCCCTAACACCATATACAGAAATAAACTCCAAATGGATTAAAGACCTAAATGTTAGGCCAGACACTATGAGACTCTTAGTGGAAAACATAGGCAGAACACTCTATGACATAAATCACAGCAAGATCCTTTTTGACCCACCTCCTAGAGAATTGGGAATAAAAACAAAAATAAACAAATGGAACCTATTGTAACTTAAAAACTTTTGCACAGCAAAGGAAACCATAAACAAGACAAAAAAACAACCCTCAGAATGGGAGAAAATATTTGCAAATGAAGCGACTGACGAAGTATTTATCTCCAAAATTTACAAGCAGCTCATGCAGCTCAATATCAAAAAGACAACCCAATCCAAAAATGAGCAGAGACCTAAATAGACATTTCTCCAAAGAAGATATACAGATAGCCAGCAAACACATGAAAGAATGCTCAAGATCACTAATTTTTCGAGAAATGCAAATCAAAATTTCAGTGAGGTATCACCTCACACCAGTCAGAATGGCCATCATCAAAAAATCTACAAACAATAAATGCTGGAGAGGGTGTGGAGAAAAGGGAACACTCTTGCACTGTTGGGAATGTAAATTGATACAGCCACTATGGAGAACAGTATGGAGGTTCCTTAAAAAACTACAAATAGAACTACCATATGACCCAGCAATCCCACTACTGGGCATATACCCTGAGAAAACCATAATTCAAAAAAGAGTCATGTAGCACAATGTTCATTGCAGCTCTATTTACAATAACCAAGACATGGAAGCAACCTAAGTGTCCATCAAGAGGTGAATGGATAAAGAAGATGTGGCACATATATACAATGGAATGTTACTCAGCCATAAAAAGAAACGAAATTGAGTTATCTGTAGTCAGGTGGATGGACTAGAGTTTGTCATACAGAGTGAAGTAAGTTAGAAAGAAGAAAACAAGTACTGAATGCTAACACATATATATGGAGTCTAAAAAACAAACCAAAAAATGGTCATGAAGAACTTAGGAGCAAGATGGGAATAAAGATGTAGACCTACTAGAGAATGGACTTGAGGATACGGAAAGAGGGAAGGGTAAACTGGGACAAAGTGAGAGAGTGGCATGGACATATATACACTACCAAATGTAAAATAGATAGCTAGTGGGAAGCAGCCGCATAGCACAGGGAGGTCAGCTCGGTGCTTTGTGACCACCTGGAGGGGTGGGATAGGGAGGGTGGGAGGGAGGGAGACGCAAGAGGGAAGAGATATGGGGATATATGTATATGTATAACTGATTCACTTTGTTATAAAGCAGAAAGTAACACACCATTGTAAAGCAGTTATACTCCAATAAAGATGTTTAAAAAAAAAAGCATGTGCGCTCCGAGCTGAATCTCAGTTAAGTAGGTTGCTCTACCTACAGCCACGTAGCAGAGTCATTGTCATTTACACTACACCGAATTTCCAAAAATAAATCGAATCCATCCACGTTAAAATCCGCAAATATCATAATCCCAAACAAGAATAAAAGGCAAGGGTCACATACTAAAAGAAAGAGGAAAGGGGGGAATGCTTACAGTGGAAAACCAAGAATAATGGGAACTACCGTCGTGAGCAAAAACAGCTCTGGGCTCTCCTGCCTTCAGCTCATCGGAGGGAACTCATTGTATATTACAAAGGAAAACATTAGTTCATAGATAATACGTACGTTATCCTGGTATCTTTGATAAATTGTACTAAGGGAACTTAATACCTGGTATCTCTGTTAGCAATGTTCCACACAGAAAGGCAGATTTTTCACATGTAGCTTTTCTCTTACACTGAGTCTCAATAAAGAGTACATGTATTTCTTTAGCTGCCTTAGAAGAATGACGATTGTTGTTAGGATGTTACATTCAGAAATAAAGTTCTGTATCTCATAGGGAAAAAAAAAAGAGTACATGTAGTATTCAAACATTTCTTCTCTCAAGACCATTTCTTCCTCTCAGAGAAACCAATTGTCCCTTGTTATTTAAATGATTGTTAAGGTGACGTTTATGATCATACCACCAATTTTATAACAAAGATTTATATACTGCAGTTTCATAAGTAAGTTATTAACCAAAAGCTGTTCTGGACTTGTGTTACGATGAGTGGAGGGGAGGAAGGCGCATGACAGGCCGTCAGCCTCGCCTGTGCCCGCCTCGCACGGGCTCTGCGAGGAAGGCCAGGCCTGGGACGGGAGCTGGTGGCCGCAGAGGGTGCTCTCTGTTGTCGGCGTGTGGCTCTGAGATCCAGGGGCCCACGCACGCTGCCTCCTCCACTGCCCTGCTTGCAAGTCCTTCCTTGGTCCGCAGTCCCCAGAGATGGGGGCGTTGCTGCCAACGCTTCCGGTTCAAACTAAACACTTAGGGTTTGAAGAGTCGGCGGGGCAGGGAGCAGGGTAGGGGTCTCCGTTAGCACTGTGAATGCAGGTGACTGGAACTCAGGAGGAACAGTAAGGCTGTCACTTAGGAGAAGAGCGAGTACTTGGCAGGCGGAAACCATCCTCTCAGTGCCCTTCTGCTTAAAGGGGGATATGTTTTAGTCCCATTTACGCCCCTGGAAGATATACACGATGGTCCTGGGCCAGTGGGGGGTTGAGGGCTAAGTCTTTGTAGTCAGCTCTGGATGGGGACATTCCCTTCCTGTGATTTTAAGGAGATTTGGGTTTATTCAGTTGGGGATCCCTGCTGTCTATAAAAATCCTTTTGCTGCCATTTGTCGAGCAAATCTGTAGTAGGTCTTCACTCCTTTCAATATTATTATTACTTAGGTTAGCCTAAGAAAAGATGAGCTGTAGCAAGGAATTAAAAAAGCCAATAGTCAGGGGAAAAAACCCCTACTCATGTCTGGAAATAAAACAATTTGGTACACCTTCAAAATACTTTTCTATTCTAGCTCACATTTGGGGTCTTTACAATTTCAATTCTAATCTATTTGTCTCCCCACCCACTCGTCCCATCCACGTGTTACCCATCATCTCTCTATCCGTTTGCCTATCTATTATCTATCTATCTATATCTATGTCTATCTCTCTGTCTACCTACCTACCTATCTTTTCCTTCCATATATTCACCTATCTTTTGTAATGTCCCATCACATTTCCACTAAAGCCCTAATAGTGGAATATGTGGAATATAAAGAGTAGAATGTATCTTTTTGACATTTAACTTCCTAACTAGAATGGTAATGTAGGCACAGGGGAGAAAAGAAACCAGAAAGTTGTTTTGAAATAGGTGGTTAGGGAGAACAGAATGTTTTCTGCTGTACCTATAATGAAGATAAGGAAAGTTTAAAGAATACATCACCAGAAAAACAGTTAAGATAATATTTCATAACTTTATTAAAAAGGATACGGGTTATTGATCATCCTCTTCAAATCGACCGTCTCTTTGCAGTGAGGGCACGTCTGCTTTTTACCAACAATACACCAACCTCAGATGCAGAATTCATGAAACCTTAGGGATCTTGTTAGGGAAGCTTCTGGATATTAAAGGGCAAGGTCTGCTTCATCATGATGTAATGGAAGTGATCCCACCTGTAGGGCGTAGTGGTGGAGGTGGGAATGGCTCTCGGTTATGACTCAGTTGTGTCCATCACTCTGTTAGGGAGATTCTGCAGGACAAGGGAACCACCAAGTCCCAGAGGAGCCTGGAGTCAGAGCTGCAATAGCTTATGACCCTGAGGAATTTACTGATCTTCTTGGCCTTACGTGTTCTTACCTCACTCGATTCTTGTGCTTAAATTAGATAAAGAATGTGGACATGCTTTTTTACAGGAATGTCTTACGTAAACATATTGTATTTCTCTGTCTCGCTTATCATGCATTTTTCTGTGTTTACCGTAACATCTCTCCATTCGGCTTTTTGTGCACTTCCTCACTACTTACTATGTATGTAACCAGACTTGTCTTAGGCGCTAGACAAGTTTAAATTATTTGTGGTCAAGAATTTGTACAAATGTTTCTGTTAGCTTCATAAGTTTTTTCTCAACTTTTTATTACTGATAAGGGGCCAGTTATTTTTAATAGAATATAAACCTATAATGAACATCTAAAACTCTAGGCATTTACAGACTCAGTTGTATACAACCCCTTGTCTAGAAAGTTTGACCCTTTGGCCCCAAAGTTGCCAGTGAACTGTATGTTTTTCTGCAGCACCAGGGACGGAGTCTTACAGAGCACAAGTCACTCTGTGTCATGACTTTCTGTGTATTTACATGTCTCTCCTGGGCAATATGTTACCTGTGGGACCATGACTCATTCATCTCTGTGCTCAGCACCTTAAGCAGTGCCTAAGTGCCTATTTATTGAACATATATTTGAATGAATCATTCAAAACCGATTACCTTTGCAAATGTATTTCCCCCAGGTTCCACGGCTTATAGATTTGGGTAAAATGATTAACTATAATGAGATCCATCATGTTGATTTATTTCTACAGTCGTTGACCCCAGTGTGGCTTTCTGGATCAAGATCACATGATGTTCTCTCTGGCCTGCTATGCACCTGTGTGAACAACAATGATGTCCCCTCTCTAACCGACGGAGGGTATGAAGGTAGAGGCAAGTCAAGGCCATGTAGATGATTCCTCAATATTAGATCTGTGTGCAACTAAGGGTTCCCACTCTTTTATGTTCTTGGCGTAGGGGTCACCTTTGCAACATGCTTGGGTTAACAGTGTGTTATAACAAAGATTCTGAATCAAAACCCATACAGCTCTTCATTCAAAAGGGCTGGAGTACAGCCCCATCTTCCAGATAGGTATGGAGTTCAGGGGTCATCGAGCCAGCATCGAAATGTCCATCTCCTCTTTAATATTCTCTTTTGTCTTCAAAATCTCATCTGCAAAGCTTCCACACTGGCAGAATTGCCGCAGAGCGAGATTCAGATTCCCACCCCCTTGTTAATATGATTCCGGTTTGCCCACTCCTTGTTAATATGACTCATGCTAAAATGGAGCATTAATAATACTCCCTGCAAAGCAAATTTAAAGGTGACTGCATTTTCGATTACATATGCACACGTGTACAACAATCCCTAAGGGCTTTTAAAGGTGAAGAGAGAGAAAATACTTCCACTTGCAAATGGCAGAAGGGGCTCTGTTCCAACATTTGAAAAGTAAATCGTATTTAAAACTAGGACCAGACTTGGAAAATTTCTACTAAGAATGATAGTTTTTTGGGTAAAAGTATCACACTGAGAAACCACATAGACTTCCACATGGAGTATCTTTGTGTTTCTCACCTTAAAATGTTAAGACTTAAATGTTGGAATAATACATTTCAGATGCATTTGGTCCAGTTTTTGACTCTCAGGATTGAATAAATGGAATCTGTCCAGATTAAACAGAATCAAATCATGAGTGCTGCATATCTAGGGTATTACTGATTGAGTTAGGTGGGCTTCAGAGGAAAAAGACAGATGGTTTAACCACCTCATAATGCCAGAGCTTTGAACTGAGTGCATAGCAATATTATAAAATTGATATTGTACTATAAAATAAAGATAAATGATGCCTTCTTTTCCCTCTCTTAAGAAAACAATTAAAATACTGATTGTTGGCCAATGCAAACACAACTCTGCTATCCAGAGTTACTTGCTCAGGCAGGGCAGGATGCTGGGCTCTTGACCTCAGCATCTTTCAGCACAGTGGAGATCTTCCTCATGGTTACTGGAGTCCCAGAGGATGCTGGTTTCCAGGCCCAGGCTGGTCTGGTCCCTAATACCTAAAGATCCCTCAGCCAGTAGATAGCGATTTGGGGTACAGCCCATAGGCAGAGGAACCAAATAGTCCCAGAATTGGATGCTCACGTTTTGGTCCCTCCTTGTGTATCTTAAGGTGTCCTGCTGCCTATGACGTTATCCTCTTTTCGAGACCAAAGCTGATACTTGGCTTCCCCCATCACCACTGTTGACACAAGCAGGTTCCTAAGGATTATTTACAGGCAAAGAACACCACTTTGTCGTTCTTGTTCCTCTGAGACTCAGACACAGGCTCCACCTGGAGAGTCCTGAGTTCCTTCCTGCACCTGAAACTTCACTCTGTTTTTCACTCGCCAACCCTTTCTTTCTCTTGTCCTTCTTGGCTACCTGTTCGCTTATAGCTTCGCCAGCTTTCCCAGCCAGCCTCTGCACAGATGCTGCAGCCCTCCTGTCTGTGTGGCATAAAGATTCCTTTTTTTTTTTTTTTTTTTTTTTCGGTATGCGGGCCTCTCACTGTTGTGGCCTCCCCCGTTGCGGAGCACAGGCTCCGGACGCGCAGGCTCCGGACGCGCAGGCTCAGCGGCCATGGCTCACGGGCCCAGCCGCTCCGCGGCATATGGGATCCTCCCAGACCGGGGCACGAACCCGTATCCCCTGCATCGGCAGGCGGACTCTCAACCACTTGCGCCACCAGGGAGGCCCTAAAGATTCCTTTTTAAAAAAGAAGTTACTGGATGGGGAGGAGGTTCACCTCCTGCTAATTAAGAGCAGTTCATTATTCAGCAGGGATTCCCAGAAAGTCTCAAAAAAAGATGGGTGGGAGGATAAAGGCTTGGGGTTTGGGGATGAACGTTAAGCAAGGCAGAGGGTGGGGGTAAGGGGAGGAAAGGAAGGAGGGAAGTGATGAGACAGTCTTCCCTGACTGGCTATCTCCCACGTCTGACACAGATTATCTGAAAATTGCCTCCTGGCACTGGCTTGATGAAGTCCAAAGGGTCTCCCGTGGAAAGGATACACATGCTTGCACGAAAGCTGGTAAGTGTTTTCAGTGAGTCCTTCTTCATTGAGCACCACGATGATCTGCCCACAGGTGGCACAGATGTTGTCTGACAAGCTCCTGGTGGGCATCCCACTGACTCTGTAGAACTGTTGGAGGAAAAGCACAGAGCACCACCATTCTTGGAGCACAGGGAAGCCACTGCCAGGCTTGGGAACATAGTCTTTACTGTTTCTCTTTTGGTTTAGAACTTGAAACTTTTTCCCATAGGGACAATGCTACTGTGGGGTAAAGGTTTCTAGGCAAAACCCCACTGAACCCCAAATGGACCCAAAGCACATTGCTAATTATAACTAACCTCCCCACCAAGGAATCCTTTGAGAGGAACAGTTTTTATCCAGAGCTGTAAGTTCAGACTCACACGGGAAGCTTTTTAAGCTCACCCAGATCCTGACCCTTCTCTTTATTTTCCTGGAGACTCTGATTCATAGATCTGGAGTAAACCCAGGCATCTATGTATCTTTTAATTAATTTTAATATAATTAAAATTTTAATATAATCCCAAGTGATTATACGGAGCACACAGGCTAATCCCATTAGAAGGCAATGCATCCAGAACCCTAATTTAAGACACTGCGTCTCCCCAGGGCTGCGGATGAGGAGTGATTCTCAACATTAGCAGCACATGAGAATGTCTCAGAAGCTTTTTTAAAAATAAAATATTTATTTTATAATAGCTTTACACTTAAAGATACGAAGATAGTACAGATTTCCCATACCAAGTTTCCCCTATCAGTAACATCTTACATCAGTATGGTACATTTGTCACAATTAATGAGCCAACATTGATACATTATTATGAAATAAAGTTTATACTTTATTCAGATTACTTGATTTTCCCTTAATGTCCTTATTTTATTTCAAAACCCCACCTAGGATACCATTAATTATCGTGTCTCCTTAGGCTCCTCTTGGCTTTGGCAGTTTCTCAGACTTTGTTTTTTTTCTGACTTTGACAGTTTTGGAGGCAGGTATTTTGTAGAATGTCCTTCAATTGGAATTTAGCTGATGTTTATTCTCTTGATTACGCTGGGGTTATGGTTTTAGGGAGGAAGATAACAGAGGTGAAGTGCCATTCTTACCACACTGTAACAAGGGTACATGCAGTCAACATGACGTCACTGTTGATGTTGACCTTGATCACCTAGGCTGAGGTAGTGGTTGTCAAATTTCTCCACTATAAAGCTACTTGTTCTTTTACTTCTTTTTATACTGTACTCTTTGGAAGGAAATCATCATCACCATGAGCAGCCCACACTTAAGGAGTGGGAAGTTATAAGTTATGCTCCACCTCTGTATTAGTCAGCGTTCTCCAGAGAAATGGAACTGATAGGATATGCATGAGTGTGTGTGTGTGGAGAGAGAGAGAGAGAGAGGGAGGGAGAGACAGAGGGAGGGAGGGCAGGGAGGGAGGGAGAGGGAGAGAGAGACTCATTTTAAAGACTTGGGGCTGGGAAGTCTGAAACCTGGAGGGCAGGCTAGCAGGCTGTAAACTCTGCAAAGAGTTATTTCAGACTTAAGGCAGTATTCCTTCTTCTCTGGGAAACTTCAGTTTTTGCCCTTAAGGCCTTTGACTGATTAGCTAAGACCCATCCATATTTTCAAGGGTATTTTCTTTCCCTTAAAGTTAATCATATCTACAAAATGCATTCAAAGCAACACGTAGACTGGTGTTTGATCAAACAACTGGGCACCAGAGCCTAGTCAAGTTGACATATAACATTTAACCACACAACCTTCTTAAGGGTGGAATATCTACATAAATTATGTGGAATTCTTCTACATAGGAGATTTGTCTATTCTCCTCTATTTATCTATCTATTTATTTATTTATTTAATTTATCTATACAATCATTTATTTATGTCACTATGGACTTATGGATATTTATTCTATACTTTGAGTTATAACCCAATACTATTACTACTACTACTATCTACTATTGTGTTGCTCAAATTGTTTCAGCTTTGGCCATTGGGATCTCTTTCAGTTGGCTTCTGTGTCTTTTTGACATATCCTCATCATTGTGGGTTTTTTCTTGTGTGGGTTTTTTTTTTTTGAGCACTTCCTTACTTTCTGACACTACAATATACTCCAGGCTCATATTGTATATTCCCTGCCAAGATCAGAGTCAGCCATTTTTCCAAGAAACACTGCTTCCTCTTATTATAGAATGGTATTAGAAACCAAGATCTGGGTACTCGGTGTGCTCACTGATACTGAGGTGTCATTGCTTCTACGGCTTCATAGCTGACAGAGCAAGGAAATATGTCTGTATATACTAACCCATGTGTATACACATATCTATAAATATTTCTATATGTATCATCTACATTAAGATACATTAAGCTAAACATGAGTTCAGACTGATGACTTTGACTCATCCAGTACTACATAGATAATTCTAGCCTTTTCTCCTTGCTTGTATGTAAGCTTCTGAGAGGAAGAAATGTAGCTCCCACAATCGGTCTTCCATTTACTTGGTAATCCAATTCCAAAATACATGTATAGTGGTATCAAAATTGTTAACCCATAGCCCTGAGGGAAACTACTTTATGAACTAGCATACAGTGCTTATGTATAGTTCCTTTTGCTTTTAATCTTAGATCTCCACTCATTTCAAAGTGACTTAGGTCAGCACTTTCTCCCCACCCCCTTCAGTGAGGTTATTTCATACATTTGTAATACAGTTAAACTCTTTTGTCACAGTCTACATTCTATCCTGGCATTCCCTGACATCTTAAATGATTTTTTAAGATTTGCATACATTAAGGTTTACCCTTTCCACTATAAAATACTGTTGATTTTGACAAATGCATAGTGTCATGTATTCACCATTAGAGTATCATACAGAATAACTTCACCACCCTAACAAATTACCTGTGCTTCACACATTCAACCCTGCTCCCTCCCTAAACCCCTGTCAACCACAGATCTCTTTAGCATCTCCATAGCTGTACCTTTTTCAAATTGTCATAGAAGTGGAATCGTGTAGTATGTAGCCTTTTCAGGCTGGCTTCTTTCACTTAGCAATATATATTTACAATTCATCCAAGTTTGGCATGGCTTAATAGCTCATTCCTTTTCCTAGGGAGCTTTTAAAACAAAGCAGATGCATTGGCTCCACTCCCAGAGTCTGACAATTAGTGTGGGGCTTGGGCGCTGGGGTGAGAATGGAGAGTGCTCATCCTTTGCTTCCTCTTTACCTCCGTCACAAGTGTGCATGCACACACACACACACACACACACACACACACCCCATCAGTTTAAGTCACAGATGGCTGTGCCAATGGCTTGAGGCAAGGGTTTTTATGTATCTGGTGGTTGGAAAGAGGATGACAGGAGATGACAAGATGTTGAAGACTGGTGGGATGGGGTCAGTTGAGAAATCTCCAGGATGTTGGTGCTTAAAGACTCGGTTGTCTTGCCAGGTTAAGTCTCTTCTTCCTGGTCCACTGGAGAACAGAGGACATACAACCCTTCTCTTCCTCTCCTGTCCCTAAACAAGCACAAGAGAGTTTGGGAATTTTTTAAAGGGGGGATGGCTCTGGTTTTTGTTTGAGGAAGTAGGAGTGAAAATGCTCCCTCCTGTGTTCACCTTAAACCTTATAAGAAAAGCTGTTGTCTCAGAGATTACACATGGCAGGGCGATTCCAGAATTTCACTATAGAAGTTGGATTCCAGGCTCTAGGAAAAGAGTAAGATGGAGCCTACAGAGATGGGGGATGAAGTCAAGGTCTTGTTTACTCAGTCCTGTCCCATAAAGAGAGGGAGAACAAAAGTCCAGAAGTTCACTTTTCTCTTGCCACTCACACTGGTTTTTCCATTTTACATCTGGCTGTGTACCAAAAGACTGGTAGAGGGCAGAGATGTGGAATTTCTGAAACCACTGGGTCTTCCCTGGAGCCCTTAGTATGCAAGTTTTTAAGAGATGTGCATGTGTTAGACACAGATGGATACTCCTAATATCTGAATCTGGAATCCATCTAACCAGAAAGTATGTCCATTCTGAGTTTTATTTTTAAGAGAGTTAAAAAAAACTATTAGGGATTTTTTTAAATTCCAGGGAAGAATATTACAGTTAGAATATATTTAGCACACTTTTTTGTCTTCTACTTCTTCAAATGCTGTATAATGATAACTGCTGCATAATAATAATGATAACATCATATCTTTATGATGAGTATTACTCTGAGGCATTGGTTGATTCTAAAGTGTTTTATGTGCATCAAATATGACTTTTATTTGCATTAACAGAGATCAAGTGTTTTTGTTATCGCTGAATTTTTACTAATCCTTTATATGTTGGCAATTGGAGTATGCTAGACATGGTTACTTCCAGATAATCTGATGCCACGAGAATCCAGGGAGCAGTTGGGCTGACAGAACCAAAAAAGACTTATCTATTTTTGAAAATGGATGCAAATGTGTAAGATGAGACCATTTCTCCATGTACCATAGATGATTTCAAAGAATGAAAGCAACGCTTCCCCTATAGTAGAAGCCATGTAATCTGAGCAGATCTCTGCAAAGTCTCTCCCCATTACTCCATAGGAGAGGCCATAGAACAAGGGCACGATGCCCAAATCCATGGAATCTCTAGCCTTGATTCTATTGAAAACAACAGTGAAGGGAAGTAGGGATGTGGCATTTGTGGGGATGGGTGAGGGCTGCAGCTTGGAAAGTATTCGGTTGGCCAAAAAGTTCATTTGGTTTGGTCAAAAACCCCGAACGAACTTTTTGGCCAATGCAGTATTTCCTGCCATGGTATCTAACAGAGCCTTGGTGATATTTCCCCCCACTTATTTGTTTAATTTTTTTTTAATGAAAGAATTTAAAATTCTCTCAATCCCATTCAAATTTTACTACTCGGGGCTAAGTGGACAAAGTCATTATTGAGAGTGTTTAAAGGCTTCTTAGGACTGCAGTGCTGAGACAAGCCAACTCTAACCAGCAGTTCTCAAGCTTGGCTGCGTGTAGAAAAACCTGGGCAGCTTGTAAAAACCTCCATCCCCAGGCTGCACCCTGGGCCAATTACATCAGGCTTTCTGGGGTTGGGGCCTGTGCAGCAATATTTTTGGAGGCTCTCCAGACACCAGGTGATTGCAGTGGTCCACTAACATTAGGAACCTCTTTAATAGTCCAGTGGTTCTCAGCCCTAACTGTAGATTGCAATCACCTGAGGGAGATTTAAACATATACTGATACACGAGCCCACTTTCAGGGGCTGTAATTTAAGTGGCCTGAGGTGAGGTCGCGACAGCAGCTAGGGTTGAGAATCCCTGCTATCAAACTTAGATTTTACAGAATGCTTTCAAATACTTTATCTTTCCTAAAAATATTTGAGATAGATATTATTATCCCCAATTTACCTTTGAAAAAACGGAGACGTAGAAAAAATGATTTGCTTAACATGACAATTGGTACAAAATGAAACCAGGAATTAAGTGCAAATTTTGAGGCCCTTTGCTGCTATGCCGTGGTTGCCGTGTGTTAATAAAAAAAACATTTTGCAAGTTGGATCATATTTCAAATGCACTAGGATTCTCTATGACAACCCCTATTTCTTTTTTAAAGGTAAAGGTTTCTTGAAAAAGTAAATGATTAGTATCACCTCACACCAGTTAGAATGGGCATCACCAGAAAATCTACAAACAACAAATGCTGGAGAAGGTGTGGAGAAAAGGGAACCCTCACGCATTGTTGGTGAGAATGTAAATTGATACAGCCACTATGGAGAACAGTATGGAGGTTCCTTAAAAAACTAAAAATAGAATTACCATTTGACCCAGCAATCCCACTATTGGGCATATACCCAGAGAAAGCCATAATTCAAAAAGACACATGCACCCCAATGTTCATTGCAACACTATTTACAATAGCCAGGCCATGGAAGCAACCTAAATGCCCATTGACAGACGAATGGATAAAGAAGATATGGTACATATATACAATGGAATATTACTCAGCCATAAAAAGGAATGAAATTGGGTCATTTGTAGAGACGTGGATGGACCTAGAGACTGTCATACAGAGTGAAGTAAGTCAGAAAGAGAAAAACAAATATTGTACATTAATGCATCTATGTGGAATCTAGAAAAATGGTGCAGATGAACAGTTTTGCAAGGCAGAAATAGAGACACAGATGTAAGAACAAACGTATGGACACCAAGGGGGGAAAGCGGGGGCGGGGGGGCGATTGGTGATGGTGGGATGAATTGGGAGATTGGGATTGACCTATATACACTAATACATATAAAATAGATAACTAATAAGAACCTGCTGTATCAAAAAAAATAAAAATTCAAAAAGAAAGTAAATGATTATCTTCTAATGTAATGTCTGGACCTTAATCATTGCACCTTTGATGTGCTATCTCTGTAAGCAGTCTCAGATACTAGCAATGGATGTAGGTGGGTCTGACTGAGTTGGGAAGGAAGTGGAGAGAGGAGAGGCGTTGGGTAGTCTGTCTCTGGAACCTTCTTCTGATAGTTTTTGTACTCTTAATTTGAGGAGGAAATGGTAAAGGCAGAGGGCTGTGTAGACCTAGAGGGCAGCCATCTTTTGGTAATGTGAACCGGGAATTCCAACACAGTGGGTGGTTTCATCCTTTCAATATTTGAGAATTGGGGCAGTGAGGAAGAATGAAGATGACCTTCCCTCCATACCCAGAGGAGCAAGTATTTATAATCTAATTGATAAAAAGTGTAGCAATGAACTCGTTTTTCCACAGAAAAGAATCTTAATACCATAATGCTCAACAAAAATTAATAGTGAAAAAAATAGTTCCTTCCCATCTGAAGGGTTAGATTCTTTGAATGCCTCACTATAGGAGAATTCCTGGTTAAGGATCTTAACATTGTATGGATAATAATCTTGGGGAAACTCTATTCCCAAGTAACTTCATAAAAGTCCTTATGAATACTTTTATGTTCATTAAAGTAATACAGACAGTGTGCTGAAAAAAATAAATCAGTGTCTTTCTACAGCTTAAACTAATAATAATAGATCTGTACAGTTATTTTCTATCCCTTTCCTGCTAGAGAATGGTAGGAGTTCCCACTTTGAAAGTTTCATGAAATACTTATAAAATCAGATTGCTATGTTGCCATAGGAAGAGGCTTTCCTCCCAGGGCTGGCTCTCCATCTGATTGTCTTCCTTATTTTATTTTATTTATTTATTTATTATTATTTTTTAAAGTAGTTTTTAAAATTTATTTTATTTTTGGCTGTGTTGGGTCTTCATTGTTGCATGCGGGCTTTCTCTAGTTGCAGCGAGCTGGGGCTACTCTTCGTTGCGGTGCACGGGCTTCTCATTGTGGTGGCTTCTCTTGTTGCAGAACATAGGCTTTAGGTGTGCAGGCTTCAGTAGTTGGGACATGTGGGCTCAGTAGTTGTGGTTCATGGGCTCTAGAGCACAGGCTCAGTAGTTGTGGCACATGGGCTTAGTTGCTCCACGGCATGTGGGATCTTCCTGGACCAGGGCTCGAACCCGTGTCACCTGCATTGGCAGGCGGATTCTTAACCACTGCACAACCAGGGAAGCCCTGTCTTCCTTATTTTATGAGTTAAGGGCTGCTGACCTCTGCCTCTGAATTTCTGTTAAGGTCCTAGAGATTTAGAGTAACTTTGATGTGACAGATCTTCCAGGGAATTTTTCATTTGAGATGTTTTCCATGGCTGTGCGGTATGTCTTACATTCCCTTTCTAGGACATAGGTTGATTACACAGCCTCAGCTCTGCCCGTGAGACCCTCACCCATAGCACATCTCAGCAACCATCTTTGCAATGGGAGCACGGTTCTGAGTCATAGATATTATTCCAATTTCCTTTATTTCTCCTTAGACTTTCTTGTTTTTTATCTCTTCACCTCTCTTTCAGTGAAAGTTTCAGTACTCAGTTTCCTCTTTTCCTAACTGCTCCCAGCAAAAGGGATTTCATGGATACCAGAAACAAAATTCTAGAGCAGTGCTGTCCAGTGGAAATATAGATTGGACAAAATTAAAAGTTTTCTTGTAGCCACACTAAAAAGGTAAAAAGAAACACATGAAATAATTTCACCAATACAAACAGAGCACTATCATCTCAGCATGTAATCGATAGAAAATTTATTTTCTTATGCTGTCTTTGAAATCCAATGTGTATTTTAGACTTACAGCACCTCTTATGAAA
The DNA here is from genome assembly GCF_025265405.1 of Mesoplodon densirostris. NCBI lineage: Eukaryota > Metazoa > Chordata > Mammalia > Artiodactyla > Ziphiidae > Mesoplodon > Mesoplodon densirostris. The sequence continues at coordinate 236,349,472 of NC_082661.1, forward strand.
TCCAATGTGTATTTTAGACTTACAGAACCTCTTATGTCATAATTTAAGTGCCCTGTAGTTACATAGGCTAGTGGCTACTGTATTGGATAGCATACTTCTAGAGGTTTTAAGGAAGAAGATCTATAGAAGGAAATGACACTTCAGAAATTTGTGGAAGGGAAATTTGTAGTTCAGTAAGAACTACTCTACCATAAATGTCAGCCGACTTTTTGTTTGTTTGTTTGTTTAAATTTATTTATTTATTTATTTATTTATTGGCTGCATTGGGTCTTTGTTGCTGCGCGCGGGCTTTTCTCTAGTTGTGGCGATCAGGGGTTACTCTTTGTTGCAGTGCGTGGGCTTCTCATTGGGTGGCTTCTCTTGCTGCAGAGCAGGGCCTCTAGGCGTGTGGGCTTCAGTAGTTGTGGCTCATGGGCTTTAGAGCACAGTCTCTGTGGCTGTGGTGCACAGGCTTAGTTGCTCAGCGGCATATGAGATCTTCCCAGACCAGGGCTCGAACCCATGCCCCCTGCATTGGCAGGTGGATTCTTAACCACTGTGCCACCAGGGAAGCCCTGTCAGTCTGCTTTTAATGGTGATCTTTTAAACTTATAGACCACGTATAGATTCTCCTTAAAGCTTATAATTTTGGGAAAACTTTTAAATCTGTGGGTTTTCTCTTCCTTTTCTCCTGGTTTTCCCCAGTGATATCTACAATACCAATGATAGGCCTATAAACAACGTGTGCATGGAAAAGTATAGGGCCAAACGTGGCTTCCAGAGACAGAGAACTTGACCAGGTGAATGTTATAAGCAAGTGCTTGGAGATATGAATGTCTTAATTGGAGATACTTACTTGAAAAATAAATTGAATCCACACATTGTAAACATGATAGCCAAATAACCCACAGCACCAAATGCACAGCTGACTTTTTGGATAAGAAGAAACCATTTGTAGAGCAATCTGTGGAGTAAAAAATAGGGAGAAGCACAAAACACGATGTACTATAAAATATTTTACCTTTTTAGAACATTGTTATGAGTCAATTTTTAGTTTCTAAAATTCTATTCATTATGCAATATACAGAACATGAGTATATTATATCAGCTAAACCCCATAATAATCTCTTTTAATCCACTATCAACAAGCAGTATATAAAGAGTACTATCATGCACATGTGTTTCTGTGTATATGCATATGTAAGTTCACTGTGACTTATTTATGTTCCTCATGTAAAAATGGCCTTCAGGACTGGTTATTCTATATGGGACCTTGCCTACCTTCCTCTCCTCCTTTTCTCATTTGGCCCTAGGTTAGCTTAGAGTGGTTTTGGCAGGAGTACCTTGGGGGCAAGCAAAAGATGGGAAGAGAAGTCTAGAGGGGAGACCTCCAGGAGTTTCTCTTCCCTCCTGCTGCCCCAGCCCAAGGGCAGGCATCACCAGCCCTCACCCCATCACCTCTCCACTCAAACAGCACCCCACTCCCCAGTCCTGGAGCAAGAGTGCTTCAGACTTGTTTTTCTGCTATGTGGATGGGTCTTTTGTGTGTCCCACACTCACCATGATGACTTCTAAGGCCTTTCCCTCTTCCCACAGGGTCCAAGTGGAGAAGGAAGAGTATGGAGATGAAGGGCAAGAGTGGAGATGATCTAGAAGGAGCCGTGTACCCTGTTCATTTCCCTCATTCCAGGCAGTAAAAGCACTTAGAAAAACTACAGAAAGGCCACACGGCTGCTTCGTGCCTGAGAGAATGTGGGAAGAGGATGGGGGCACAGCTCCATTCCTGGGACACTGTGGTACAAGGACCCTACCCACTGGAACAAGAAAAGAGGGTGGAAGGAGGAGACCTGGGGGGCCCAGGCTTGGTGCCCAGAGAAGATAGGGGGTGCTGGCACATTGCACACAAGGGTGAACAATGGCAGGGGGCCCTGTTCACCCTCAGCCCTTTCCCTCCTCATCCTCCTGAAGCCCCTCTCCTGCATTTCACCCCAAACTTCATTCAGAGTCTCCCTCGAAAGACCTGGCCCCCCCTTTTACCTCTAACCCTTGGAGCCCTGTCCCCAACTCACACCTTCCCCAACTTCCTCCCTGTTGGAGACATTGCACCAAATGCTTATGTTCTATGGTATTACTGATGCAATGTTTCAGCATTATTTAATTTATTTTTAAAAAATTTTTATTGAAGTATAGTTGACTTATGATATTATATTAGTTTCAGGTGTACAACATAGTGAGTTGACATTTTTATGCATTACGAAATGATCACCCCTATGAGTCTGGTTACCATCTATCACAATACAAAGTTATTACTATATTATCAACTATACAGGCAGACCTCGCTTTATTGCACTTTGTAGATACTGCGGGGTTTGTTTTGTTTGTTTGTTTTTTACAAATTGAAGGCTTGTGTCAACCCTTTGTCGAGCAAGTCTATATGCGCCATTTTTTCCAACAGCATTTGCTCACTTTTTGTCTCTATGTCCCATTTTGGTAATTCTTGCAAGATTTCAAACTTCATTATTATTATATTTGTTATGATGACCTGTGATCAGTGATCTTTGATGTTACTACTGTCATTGTTTTGGGGTACCACAAACCACACCCATGTAAGATGGCAAATTTAATTGATAAATAGTGTGTGTGTTCTGACTGCTCCATCCACTGGCCATTCCCCCATCTCTCTCCCTTTCCTCAGCCCTCTCTATTCCCTGAGACACAACAATATTGAAATCAGGCCAATTAATAACCCTACAGTGGTCCCAGTGTTCAAGTGAAAGGAAGAGTTGAGTGTCTCTCACTTTAAATCAGAAGCTAGAAATGATTAAGCATAGTAAGGAAGGCATGTCAAATGCAGAAGTAGGCTGAAAGCTAGGCCTCTTGCACCAAACAGTGAGCCAAGTTGTGGATGCAACGGAAAAGTACTTGAAGGAATTTAAAAGTGCTGCTCCAGTGAACACAGAAATGAAAATGAAACAGCCTTGTTGCTGATGTGGAGAAAGTTTTAGTGGTCTGGGTAGAGGATCAAACCAGCCACTACATTCTCTTAAGCCAAAGCCTAATCCAGAGGAAGGCCCTAACTCCCTTCAGTTCCCTGAAGGCTGAGAGAGGTGACGAAGCTGCAGAAGAAAAGTTTGAAGCTAGCAGAGGTTGGTTCATAAGATTTAAAGAAAGACGCTCTCTCTGTAACACAAAAGTGCAAGGTGAAGCAGCAAGTGCTACTGCACCAAGAAGCTGCAGCAAGTTATCCAGAAGATCTAGCTAAGATAATTAATGATGGTGGCTGCACTAAATGACAGATTTTCAATGTAGACAAAACAGCTTTCTATTGGAAGATGCCTTCTAGGACTTTCACAGCTAGAGAAGAGAAGTCAGTGCCTGGCTTCAAAGCTTCAGAGGACAGGCTGACGCTCTTGTTAGGGTTTAATGTAGCTGGTGACTTTAAGTCGAAGCCAATGCTCATCTACCATTCTGAAAATCCTATGGCCCTGAAGAATTATGCTCAGTCTATTCTGCCTCTGCTCTATAAATGGAACAACAAAGCCTACATGGCAGCACATCTGATTGCAACACAGTTTACTGAATACTTAGTACTCCTCAGAAAAAAAGATTCAAAATATTACTGCTCATTGACAATTCACCTGGTCACTCAAGAGCTCTGATGGAGATGGACAATGAGATTAATGCTTTTATGCCTACTAATACAGTATCGATTCTGCAGCCCATGAATCAAGGACCAATTTCAATTTTCAATTCTTATTATTTAAGAAATACATTCCATAAGGCTATAGCTGTCATAAATAGTGATTCCTCTGATGGATCTGGGCAAAGTAAATAAAAAACTTTATGGAAAGGATTCACCATTCTAAATGCCATTAAGAATACTTGTGGTTCATGGGAACAGGTAAAAATATCAGCATTGACAGGAGTTTGGAAGAAGCTGATTCCAACCCTCATGATGACTTTGAGGAGTTCAAGACTTCAGTGGAAGAAGGAACTGCAGAGGTGGTGGAAATAGCAAGAGAACTAGAGTTTGATGTGGAACCTGAAAATGCGACCAAATTGCTGCAATCTCCTGATAAAATTTGAACAAATGAGGAATTGCTTCATATGGACGAGCAAAGAAAGTGGTTTCTTGAGATGGAAACTTCTCCTGGTGAAGATGCTGTGAAGACTGTTCAAATGACAACAAAGGATTTGGAATATTACATAAACTCAGTTGATAAAGCAGCAGCAAGGGTGTGAGAGGACTGACTCCAATTTTATGTGTTTTTTTTTTGTGGTACGCGGGCCTCTCACTGTTGTGGCCTCTCCCATTGCGGAGCACAGGCTCCGGACGTGCAGGCTCAGCGGCCATGGCTCACGGACCCAGCCGCTCCGTGGCACGTGGGATCTTCCTGGATCCGGGCATGAACCCATGTCTCCTGCATCGGCAGGCGGAATCTCAAGCACTGCACCACCAGGGAAGCCCTGACTCCAATTTTAAGAGAAGTTCTATGTGGATAAAATGCTATCAAACAGCACCACATGCTGCAGAGAAATCGTCCATGAAAGAGTCGATCGATGCGGCAGACTTCGCTGTCTTATTTTAAGAAATAGTCACAGCAGCCCCAGCTTTCAGTGACCACCACCCTGATCAGTTAGCAGCCACCAACATGGAGGCAAGACCCTCCGCCAGAAACAAGATTACACCTTGCTGAAGGCTCAGATGACGGTTAGCACATTTTAGCAATACATACTTTTAAATTAAGGTATGTACAATGTTATTTTGAATATATTTCTATCGCACTAAATCAATGACTAGTAATGAAATTGAATCAGTAATCAAAAAACTTCCAACAAACAAAAGTCCAGCCTATTAATAGGCTACAGTATAGTGTAAGCATATGTAGTGTAAACTTTTATGTGCACTGGGGAACCAGAAAACTTGTGTGACTCACTCTATTATGAAATTCACTTTATTGCAGTGGTCTGGAACCCGACACAAAAGGTATGCTTGTACATTGCATTCCTGTAACTTACTTACTTTATAACTTGGAGTTCATACTTCTATTTTTAAAAATTATTTAAATTATTTAATTTATTTTTGGCTGCCTCGGGACGTAGCTGCAGCATGTGGGATCTTCATTGAGGCATGCGGGATCTTTTGTTGCAGTGCGAGACCTCTTCATTGTGGTGCGTGGGCTTCTCTCTAGTGGCGAGCAGGTTTTCCTCTTCTCTAGTTGTGGCGCGCAGGCTCCAGGGTGCATGGGATCTGTAGTTTTGACGTGCAGGCTTAGTTGCCTCGAGGCATGTGGGATCTTAGTTCCCCGACCAGGGATCAAACCTGCGTCCCCTGCATTGTAAGATGGATTCTTTACCACTGGACCACCAGGGAAATCCCGAAGTTTGTACTTCTTAATTCCTTTCACCTATTTCACCCATTCCTCCGCTCCCTTCCCCTGTGGCAACCACTAGTTTGTTCTCTGTATCTATGACTCTGTTTGGTTATGTTTGTTCATTTGTTTGTTTTTACATTCCACATATAAGTAATATATGGTATTTGTCTTTGTCTGACTTTTAAACTTAGTATAACACTTTCTAGGTCCATGTATGTTGTCCAATCAAAATGCAAAATTCGATACTTTTAATGGCTGAGTAATATTCCATCGTGGGCATATACCCCATCTTCTTTATCCATTCAGCTATCGATGGACACCTAGGCTGCTTCCATATCTTGGCTATTGTAAATAATGCTGCCATGAACATGGGGGAGCACACATGTTTTTAAATTAGTGTTTTTGTTTTCTTTGGTTAAATACCCAAAAGAGGAATTGCTGGATGGTAAGGTAACTGTACTTAAATATTTTTTAAAAGAACCTCCATGCTGTTTTCCATAGTGGCTCCACCAGTTTACAGTCCCACCTACAGTGCACAAGGGTTCCCTTTTCTTCACATTCTTGCCAACACTTATTACTTCTTGTCTTTTTGATAATAGCCATTTGACAGGTGTGAGATAATATCTCATTATGGTTTTGATTTGCACTTCCCCAATGATTGATGTTGAGCATCTTTTCATGTGCCTGTTGGCCATCTGTATGTCTTCTTTGGAAAAATGTCTATTCATGTCCTTAGCCCACTTTTAAAATGGATTGTTGGTTTTTGATGGAGTTGTATGAGTTCTTTATATATTTGGAGATTAACCCCTTATCAAACATATCATTTGCAAATATCTTCTCCCATTCAGTAGGTTACCTTTTCACTTTTGTTGATAGTTTCTATTGCCATGCAAAAGCTTTTTAGTTTGATGTGGTCCCATTTGTTTATTTTTGCTTTTGTTGTCCTTGCCTGAGGAGACAGATCAAACAAATATTGCAAAAACTGGTGTCAAAGAGTGTACTGCCTATGTTTTCTTCTAAGATTTTTATGGTTTCAGGTCTTACATTTAAACCTTCAATCCATTTTGAGTTCATTTTTGTATATAGTGTAAGAAAATGGTCCAGTTTCATTCTTTTACATGTAGCTGTTCAGTTTTCCCAATGCCATTTACTGAAGAGACTGTCTTTTCGCCATTGTATATTCTTGCTTCTTTTACTGTAGATTAATTGACCATATCAGCATGGGTTTATTTCTAGACTCTCTATTCTCTTCCACTGATCTAATTGTCTGTTTCTGTGCCAGTACCATACTGTTTTGATTACTATAGCTTTGTAGGATGGTTTGAAATCAGGGAGTGTGATACCTCCAGCTCAGTTCTTCTTTCTCAAGATTGTTTTGGCCATTTGGGGTCTTTTGTGATTCCACACAAATTCTAGGACTATTTTTGAAAAATGCCATTGGTATTTTAATAGGGATTGCATTGAATCTGTAGATTGCCTTGGGTAGTATGGATATCTTAACAATATTAATTCTTCCAATCCATAACACCAGTATATCTCTCTATTTGTGTCATCTTCAATTTCTCTTATCAGTGTCTTACAATTTTCTGACTACAGGTCTTTGACCTCTTTAGGTAGGTTATTCCTAAGTATTTTATTCTTTTTGATGCTATGATAAGTGGGATTGTTTCCTTAATATCTACATCTGACAGTTCATTGTTAGTGTACAGAAATGCAACAGATTTCTTTGTATTAATTTTATATCCTGCAACTTTACCAAATTCATTATTGGGCTCTAGTAGTTTTCTGGTGACATCTTTAGGATTTTCTATGTATAGTATCATGTCATCTGCAAACAGTGACAGTTTTACCTCTTCCTTTCAAATTTAGATTCCTTTTACTCCTCTGATTGCTGTGGCTAGGACTTCCAAAACTATCAATATGTTGAATAAAAGTGATGAGGGCTTCCCTGGTGGCGCAGTGGTTGGGGGTCCGCCTCCTAATGCAGGGGACCCGGGTTCGTGCCGCGGTCCGGGAGGATCCCACATGCCACGGAGTGGCTGGGCCCGTGAGCCATGGCCACTGAGCCTGCACGTCCGGAGCCTGTGCTCCGCAATGGGAGAGGCCACAACAGTGAGAGGCCCACGTACCACAAATAATAATAATAATAATAATAATAAATAAAAGTGATGAGAGTGGGCATCCTTGTCTTGTTCCTGATCTTAGAGGAGAAGTGTCCAGCTTCTCACTGTTGAGTATGATGTTAGCTGTGGGTTTGTCATAAATGGACTTTATTATGTTGAGGTATGTTCCCTCTATACCCTTTGTTGAGAGTTTTTATCATAAATGGATGTTGAATTTTGTCAAATGCCCTTTCTGAACCCATTGAGATGATAATGTGATTTTTATCCTTTGTTTTGTTAATGTGGTGTATCATGTTGATTGATTTGTGGATGCTGAACTATCCTTGCATCCCTGGAATAAATCCCACTTGATCATGGTGTATGTTCCTTTTAATGTATTGTTGAATTTGGTTTCCTAATATTAATTGAAGATATTTGCATCTATGATCATCAAGGATATTGGGCTGTAATTTTCTTTTTTGGTAGTGTTTTAGTCTGGTTTTGGTATCAGGGTATTACTAGCCTTGTAGATTGAGTTTGAGAGTATTCCTTCCTCTTTAATTTTTTGGAATTGTTTGAGAAGGATTAGTATTAACTCTTCTTTAAATGTTTGGTAGAACTCCCTGTGAAGCATCTGGTCCCGGACTTTTGTTTGTTGGAAGTTTTTTGATTACTGATTCAATTTCATTACAAGTAATTGGTCTTTTCAGATTTTCTATTTCATCCTGATTCAGTCTTGGAAGATTGTATTTTTCTAGCAATTTATCCATTTCTTCTAGGTTGTGTAATTTGTTGGCATATAATTGTTCATAGTAGTTTCTTATGATTGTTTGTATGTTTGTGGTTTTGGTTGTAATTTCTCCTATTTCACTTCTGATTTTATTTATTTGGGCCCTCTCCTTTTTTCTCAATGAGACTGGCTAAAGGTTCATCAGTTTTTTTAATCTTTTCAAAGAAACAGCTCTTAGTTTCATTGATCTTTTTAATTTTTTAAAGTCTCTATTTCATTTATTTCCACTTTGATCTTTATTATTTCCGTTCTTCTACTAACTTTGGGCTCTGTCTAGTCTTCTTTTTCTAGTTCCTTTTAGTTGTAAATTTAGGTTGTTTATTTGAGATTTTTCTTGTTTTTTGAGGTTGGCCTGTATTGCTATGAACTTCCCTCTTAAAACTGATTTGCTGCATTCCATAGATTTTGGATCTATGTGTTTCCATTTTCATTTGTCTTGAGGTGTTTTTTGATTTTATTTTTATTTCTTTGTTCACCCATTGGTCGTTTAGTAGCATGTTGTTTAGTATCCATGTGTTTATATTTTTTCCAGTTTTCTTCCTGTAATTGATTTCTACTTTTATACTGTTGTGATCAGGAAAAACACTTGATATGATATTGATCTTCTTAAATTTATTGACACTTGTTTGACACATGGCCTAGCATGTTATCTACCCTGGAGAATGTTCCATGTGCACTTGAAAAGAATGTGTATTCTGCAGTTTTTGGATGCAGTGTTCTATATATATCTATTAAGTTCATCTGATCTAATTATTTAAGGCCAGTGTTTCCTTACTGATTTTCTATCTGGCTGATCTATCCATTGATATAATTGGAACAGTAAAGTCCCTTGCTCTTACTGTACTGCTGTCGATTTCTCCCTTTATGTCTGTTAATTTGTTATATTTGTCTGTTATTTGTTATATTGTATTTAGGTCCTCCTAATGTTGGGTGCATAAATATTCACAGATGTTATATCCTTTTCTTGGACTGACACCTTTATAATTTTGTAATGCCTTTCTTTGTCTTTTGTTTTAGTCTTTGTTTTAAAGTCTATTTTGTCTGATATGAGTATTGCTACCCTAGTTTTCTTTTAGTTTCCATTTGCATGGAATATCTTCTTCCATCATTTCACTTTAAGTCACTGTGTGTTTTTAGATCTGATGTGAAGCCAGCATATAAATGGGTTTGGGTTTTTTTAATCCATTCAGCCACCCTATGTCCTTTGATTGAAACATTTAGTCCATTTACATTTAAAGTTCTTATGATAAGTATGTACTTATTGCCATTTTGTTAACTGTTTTTTGTTTTTTTGTAGTTCTCTGTTCCTTTCTCCTTCTTTTAGTCTCTTCCCCTGTGGTTTGATGATTTTTAGTGTTAGGTTAGAGTTATTTTCACTTTATTTTTTGGTATTTCTATTGTGGGTTTTTGGTTTGTGGCTCATGAGTTTCATATACATGTAACCATATATATATATATATATATATATATATGTGTGTGTGTGTGTGTGTGTGTGTATGTGTGTGTGTGTGTGTTTTAAGCTGATGGTCACTTACTTGAATACATTTTAGAAGTACTACATTTTTACTCCCCTCCAGCCCATGTTTTATGGTTTTGGTATCAAATTTTATATCTTTTCACTTTGTGTATCCCTTAACTACTTATTGTAGTTATAGTTTATTTTACAAATTTTGTCCTTTAACCTCCATACTACTGGTGGTTGATACACTGCCTTCACTATCTATTTGCCTTTACCAGTGAATTTTTTTTCTTTCACATATTTTCTTAGGTCTAGTTATGGCTATTTGTTTTCCACTTAAAGGAAAGCCATCAACATTTCTTGTAAGGCTGGTTTAGTGGTGATGAACTCTTAGTTTTTGCTTACCTGGGAACCTCTTTATTTCTCCTTCAATTCTGAATGATAACCTTTCTGGGAAGAGTATTCTTGGTTGTAAGTTTTTTTCCTTTTAGCACTTTAAATATATCCTGCCCCTCTCTTTTGGCTTGTAAAGTTTCTGCTGAAAAATTGGGGGTTTCCTTGTATGTCATTTATTTTTTCTTGCTGCCTTTAAAATATTCTCTTTATCTTTAACTTTTGCCATTTTAATTACGACATGTGTTGATGTGGATCACTTTGGGTTCGTCATGTTTAGAATTCTCTGTGCTTCCTGGATCTGCATATCTGTTTTGATTTCCAGGTTAGGGAATTTTTCAGTCATTATTTTTTCAAAGAAATTTTATGTCCCTTTCTCCCTCTCTTCTCCTTCTCAGACCCCTGTAACATGAATGTTAGTATACAGGATGTTGTCCCAGAGGTCCCTTAATATATCCTCTTTTTAAAAAATTCCTTTTTTTTTGTTGTTGTTCTGATTGGGTGATTTCCACTATTCAGTCTTCCAGGTCACTGATCCGTTTTTCTGTATCATCTAATCTGCTGTTGATTCCCTCTAGTGTATTTTTCATTTCAGTTTTTGTATTCTTCAGCTCTGATTGGTTCTCTTCCTAACTATATGATGAAGTTCTCACTGTGTTCGTCCATTCTTTTCCCAAGATCTGTGAGCATCTCTATGACCATTAACTCTTTATCGGGTAACTTACTTATCTCTGTTTCATTACTTTATTTTTTCTGGAATTTTATCTTGTTCTGTTCTTTCAAATTCCTTTGTCTCCTCATTTTGCTTGGCCTTTTGTATTTGTTTCTATGAATTAGGTGTAATAGCTACCTCCCAGTCTTGAAGGAGGTGGCCTTGTGCAGCAGCACCCCTGTGTGGACTGTGTGTGCTGGGCAGCTTTGGCAGGTTGGCTAGGGCTGGAGTGACATGGGTTGGGGATTTCCTAGGGCATGCTGGGGCTGGGCTGCCTAGGCAGGATGGTTGGAGTGGGTATGGGCTGGGGCCAGTGCTATTTTAAAAGATACTGGGCTTCCAAAAAAGAAAACTACAGGGCAATATCACTGATGAACATAGATGCAAAAATCCTCAACAAAATACTAGCAAACAGAATCCAACAGCACATTAAAGGATCATACACCATAATCAAGTGGGGTTTATTCCAGGAATGCAAGGATTCTTCAATATATGCAAATCAATCAACTTGATACACCATATTAACAAATTGAAGGAGAAAAACCATATGATCATCTCAATAGATGCAGAGAAATCTTATGACAAAATTCAACACCCATTTATGATAAAAAACCTGCAGAACGTAGGCATAGAGGGAACTTTCCTCAACATAATAAAGGCCATATATGACAAACCCACAGCCAACATCATCCTCAATGGTGAAAAACTGAAAGCATTTCCACTAAGATCAGGAAAAAGACAAGGTTGCCCACTCTCACCACTCTTATTCCACATAGTTTTAGAAGTTTTAGCCACAGCAATCAGAGAAGAAAAGGAAATAAAAGGAATCCAAATTGGAAAAGAAGAAGCTGTCACTGTTTGCAGATGACATGATACTATACATAGAGAATCCTAAAGATGCTACCAGAAAACTACTAGAGCTAATCAATAAATTTGGTAAAGTAGCAGGATACAAAATTAATGCACAGAAATCTCTGGCATTCCTATACACTAATGATGAAAAATCTGAAAGTGAAATCAAGAAAACACTCCCATTTACCATTCAACAAATAGAATAAAATATCTAGGAATAAATCTACCTAAAGAGATAAAAGACCTGTATGCAGAAAATTATAAGACACTGATGAAAGAAATTAAAGATGATACAAATAGATGGAGAGATATACCATGTTCTTGGATTGGAAGAATCAACATTGTGAAAATGACTCTACTACCCAAAGCAATCTGCAGATTCAATGCAATCCCTATCAAACTACCACTGGCATTTTTCACAGATCTAGGACAAAAAATTTCACAATTTGTATGGAAACACAAAAGACCCCAAATAGCCAAAGCAATCATGAGAATGAAAAAAGGAGCTGGAGAAATCAGGCTCCCTGACTTCAGACTATACCAGAAAGCTAGAGTAATCAAGACAGTATGGTACTGGCACAAAAACAGAAAGATAGACCAATGGAACAGGATAGAAAGCCCAGAGATAAACCCATGCACATATGGTCACCTTATCTTTGATAAAGGAGGCAGGAATGTACAGTGGAGAAAGGACAGCCTCTTCAATACGTGGTGCTGGGAAAACTGGTCAGGGACATGTAAAAGTATGAGATTAGATCACTCCCTAACACCATACACAAAAATAAGCTCAAAATGGATTAAAGACCTAAATGTAAGGCAAGACCCTATCAAACTCTTAGAGGAAAACATAGGCAGAACACTCTATGACATAAATCACAGCAAGATCCTTTTTGACCCATCTCCTAGAGAAATGGAAATAAAAACAAAAATAAACAAATGGGACCTAATGAAACTTCAAAGCTTTTGCACAGCAAAGGAAACCATAAACAAGATCAAAAGACAACCCTCAGAATGGGAGAAAATATTTGCAAATGAAGCAACTGACAAAGGATTAATCTCCAAAATTTATAAGCAGCTCATGCAGCTCAATAACAATAAAACAAACAACCCAATCCAAAAATGGGCAGAAGACCTAAATAGACATTTCTCCAAAGAAGATATACAGACTGCCAACAGACACATGAAAGAATGCTCAACATCATTAATCGTTAGAGATATGCAAATCGAAACTTCAATGAGATATCATCTCACACCCGACAGAATGGGCATCATCAAAAAATCTAGAAACAATAAATGCTGGAGAGGGTCTGGAGAAAAGGGAACACTCTTGCACTGTTGGTGGGAATGTGAATTGGTACAGCCACTATGGAGAACAGTATGGAGGTTCCTTAAAAAACTACAAATAGAACTACCATATGACCCAGCAATCTCACTACTGGGCATATGCCCTAAGAAAACCATAATTCAAAAAGAGACATGTACCAAAATGTTCATTGCAGCTCTATTCACAATAGCCCGGAGATGGAAACAACCTAAGTGTCCATCATCAGATGAATGGATAAAGAAGACGTGGCACATATATACAATGGAATATTACTCAGCCATAAAAAGAAAGGAAATTGAGCTATTTGTAATGAGGTGCATAGACCTAGAGTCTGTCATACAGAGTGAAGTAAGTCAGAAAGAAAAAGACAAATACCTCATGCTAACACATATATATGGAATTTAAGAAAAAATAAATGTCATGAAGAACCTAGGGGTAAAACAGGAATAAAGACACAGACCTACTTGAGAAGGGACTTGAGGATACGGGGAGTGGGAAGGGTAAGCTGTGACAAAGCGAGAGAGAGGCATGGACATATATACAGTACCAAATGTAAGGTAGATAGATAGTGGGAAGCAGCCGCATAGCACAGGGAGATCAGATCTGTGCTTTGTGACCGCCTGGAGGGGTGGGATAGGGAGGGTGGGAGGGAGGGAGATGCAAGAGGGAAGGGATATGGGAACAGATGTATATGTATAACTGATTCACTTTGTTATAAAGCAGAAACTAACACACCATTGTGAAACAATTATACTCCAATAAAGAAAAAAAAAGATGCTGTGCTTCACTGAGTTCTGGTTAGAAGGGACCTTATGAAACATGATTTAAATGGGGGTTTGTGGGCTTGCCTGAGGAATGATTTGTCATTTACATGATTTCTATGATGAAATGCTTTCTTCACTTCAAGCAAGTGACATACGAGAATTATCTAGACAGCATCTTCTCCTATAGGTGTCATCCTGCGTCATCCGAGGGCTCAACAATGGAGAGTTACTTGGAGCAGGAAACTCACATGGGCTGCACAAGGTGTCTTAAATCACTATGAGGCTGTGTCATCTCCAAAGGGAGCCAGAAAGGGCTTTTGGGGTCTTTTTGCCACAGTGACTCCTTGGGCCATCTGTCCTCATGACTTGCCAGTGCTGAGCACTGTGGAGCATCGTTCAGTGCATCAAGATAAAGGCAGAAGTTAATGTTGCCCAAAAGGGTGATGATGGGAAAATTGGGAAAAGTGGCAGCTCTGAGAGGATATCCCCTCCAACCCTCACAACGTTGGCAGCAGCAGAGGGGGCTTCCCTGAACTCCACATGTACTGTTTGCCCATCTCAAGGTTGTATCAGCATTAGAGGTGTGTCTGATTAATAACTGTTTCAACTGCAGGGTTTCTCTGTGCAGAGCAGCTGGTTGATGTAATTAAGCCACAGCATGTTCTTGGGGCCGAAGCTTTGCATTCCAGTAGTCTGTGGCTTGATTCTGGGCTCCCTGGCTTACTACCTGTGGGAACTTGGCCACCCTATTTAGAATTTCTGAGCTGTGATTGCCTCACTTATGAAGTGAGGAGGGCAGCACCAGATCCTGAAGCAGTCCCGAAGATTATGTGAGCACATGTAGTAACTCAATATGTCATATCGTTGTTATGGCTGTGTTATGTTTTCCAAATGTACCCCCCTCCCCCCACCCAAATCTTCCTGCTTACTGGCGGTATGAGTTTGTAAAGCCCAGAACTTCCTTGCTACTCAGATTACACTGGATGCAGATATGCTAGATTAGATATTGTGTTGGTGTCAGAGAAGCGTCCAAAGAGGGAAGCTTGGCCTTAAGTTGGAGTTGATGTGATCGAGCCCAGCTCTTTGTGGCTGGCTTGTGGCCTGTTTTTGAGCCTGAGTATAGCTTGACAGACAACCCAACTATAGTAGAGAGGAAACCCACTTCCCTTTCTCTGTTCTCTTTTCCACAAAGGAGCCCTGGTATACTCTGGGAGTGGAACAGCCAGTTTTTAAATGGCGTTGGTACTGGAGACTCTTCTTGGGTTTGCCTTCTGCCCCATGCCAGTTTGCTCCGACCAGCTTTCCTCGTTTGTCATGAAATCCTCCACTTCCAAATGGAACATAGCTAATATGAGACTTACCTATAATATGATGAATAAGCAACGATCCATAAAGATCCTTAGGGTGTACTACCTCTCATGAACTGGAGCTTCTTTATCCAGGAAGAAATGGGACCCTAATGAGCCTCTCCCATTGTCTCTTAAGATGTCAGTGGAGCATCTTTGCTCTCAGACTGTGTCAGTGCTCGGAGCTGAGCAGCCCGAAGAAGCTGGAGTGGGAGCATGGTGAGCATGAGCAGCAGACAGCATGGGCCCTGGCCATCTGAGATATAGGAGCTGTGAAGTGCCATGAGGCCGCATTTGGGTATTTTTGGTATTGGAGTTCCTCTTCATGTGCACAGAAATACAGCACTTAGCTCAGGTAATTCATTATACAGTAGAAAATTGAGCCATTCTCATTGAAATAGAATATGGATTATGTTCAGGGGATGAAAACAAGTAAATTTCAATTCATCCAAAACTTAGATCCCTTTCACAAGTTTTAAACAACTTATATTTTGTAAGAAGGAGAAAAGGTACCATATGTCCATTTACTGATGGATAAACCAGGCCCTACAAAGGCTGTGTAAAACTCCAAACTGGCCAATTTAGAAGGTCTCTTAATACCACCCTAAAGCTCTTCCCCAAATGGGATTAAATTAAGATACTCATAAACCAGAATTCATTTATTTGAATTTCAATCTTTATCTTTACATTTATTTATCTGGTTTCTCTCACAGAATATATATTCCTTCTCCAAAGGAGAAGAAAAAATTGATATTTATCTTTCCCACTTTTCTAGAGGATTAAAAAAGAATACCTGAATGGCTAAAAAATCATAAAAATATTTCATAGAAGCTTATAATTTATTCTCCTACACAGATCAAAATTTGACATTGCCTTATTATCATTGAACACTACACATTTTCTCTTCATCTCAACAGTTTTATCTGGATTGGATTCAGATCTTGTTCAGAACAAGAACACAGAGAGCAAGAAGAAACTTGTGGACACATTATGAGATTATAAGCCCTTTGGAAAGATTTGTGAATGATCTGAATGATCTGATGGAATTAGATGCATTTCAAGAGGTTGGCAATGGTAATTAAAATGAGCACTCATTTTATTAAAGCCTCATTTGTTATGAGAATAATAGCTTGTCCATTACTCATGATTTATCAGACATAAAATACATACGTAGTTGTTAGAAGTACAAACTTCTAACTCTTGCTTTATGATAAAATGTATGTGATGTGACTTAGCATGGGATCCAATAAAATGCTGAGGAAAAAGTCAACATGCAAATAGTGCTCTAAAAAATTTAAACAATAGTTTCACTTCTCTTTCTCCAGGCCTTCACTAGCTGATGTCTAAAATAATAAATTTCACAGACATGTTGGAATCACCATTAAATAGGAATGTGAATGCACAGCAGTAGAGCAAATCTCCAGTTTTGCTACAAAGGGTCAAAGAGGTGTAATACCCTCCTCCCCATCAGGAAGATGGAAATTAAATACACTTTCTAATGGTTAAGTTAAGGGTGTGGTGGGGAAAGAATGAGTGGAATACAAACTGTGGTGTTCTCCCTGAGAGGGGTTTTCGGGTAGCACTGAAGAGGACGTAGCTGGCAACAACTGAGAACATTCCCCACATAGACAGAAATCACCACCAGTAAAGTTTTTTTTTTAACATTTTATTGGAGTATAATTGCTTTACAATGGTGTGTTAGTTTCTGCTTTATAACAAAGTGAATCAGTTATATATATACATATATTCCCATATCTCTTCCCTCTTGCATATCACTCCCTCCCACCCTCCCTATCCCACCCTAGAGAGGTGGTCACAAACCACCTAGCTGATCACCCTGTGCTATGCGGCTACTTCCCACTAGCTATCTATTTTATGTTTGGCAGTGTATATATGTCCATGCCATTCTCTCGCTTTGTCACAGCTTACCCTTCCCACTCCCCATATCATCAAGGCCATGCTTTAGTAGGTTTGTGTCTTTATTTCCGCCTTACCCCTACGTTCTTAATGACCTTTTTTCCCCCTTAGATTCCATATATATGTGTTAACATACGGTATTTGTTTTTCTCTTTCTGACTTACTTCACTCTGTATGACAGACACTAGGTCCATCTACCTCACTACAAATAACTCAATTTCGTTTCTTTTTATGGCTGAATAATATTCCCTTGTATATATGAACCACATCTTCTTTATCCATTCATCTGTTGATGGACCTTAGGTTGTTTCCATCTCTGGGCTATTGTAAATAGAGCTGTAATGAACATTTTGGGACATGACTCTTTTTGAATTATGGTTTTCTCAGGGGATATGCCCAGTAGTGGGATTGCTGGGTCGTATGGTAGTTCTATTTGTAGTTTTTTAAGGAACCTCCATACTGTTCTCCATAGTGGCTGTATCAGTTTACATTACCACCAACAGTGCAAGAGCGTTGCCTTTTCTCCACACCCTCTCCAGCATTTATTGTTTCTAGATTTTTTGATGATGGCCATTCTGACCAGTGTAAGGTGATACCTCATTGTAGTTTTGATTTGCATTTCTCTAATGATTAATGATGTTGAGCATTCTTTCATGTGTTTGTTGGTAATCTGTATATCATCTTTGGAGAAACATCTATTTAGGTCTTCTGCCCATTTTTGGATTGGGTTGTTTGTTTTATTGTTATTGAGCTGCATGAGCTGCTTATAAATTTTGGAGATTAATCCTTTGTCAGTTGCTTCATTTGCATATATTTTCTCCCATTCTGAGGGTTGTCTTTTGGTCTTGTTTATGGTTTCCTTTGCTGTGCAAAAGCTTTGAAGTTTCATTAGGTGCCATTTGTTTATTTTTGCTTTTATTTCCATGTCTCTAGGAAGTGGGTCAAAAAGGATTTGCTGTTATTTATGTCATAGAGTGTTCTGCCTATGTTTTCCTCTAAGAGTTTGATAGGCTCTAGCCTTACGTTTAGGTCTTTAATCCATTTTGAGTTTATTTTTGTGTATGGTGTTAGGGAGTGTTCTAATTTCATAGTTTTATATGTACCTGTTCAGTTTTCCCAGCACCACTTATTGAAGAGGCTGTCTTTTCTTCACTGTATATTCTTGCCTCCTTTATCAAAGATAAGGTGACTATATGTGTGTGGGTTTATCTCTGGGCTTTCTATCCTGTTCCATTGATCTATATTTCTGTTTTTGTGCCAGTACCCTACTGTCTTGATTACTGTAGCTTTGTAGTATAGTCTGATGTGCAGGAGCCTGATTCCTCCAGCTCCATTTTTCTTTCTCAAAATTGCTTTGGCTATTCGGGGTCTTTTGTGTTTCCATACAAATGGTGAAATTTTTTGTTCTAGATCTGTGAAAAATGCCAGTGGTAGTTTGATAGGGATTGCATTGAATCTGCAGATTGCTTTGGGTAGTAGAGTCATTTTCACAATGTTGATTCTTCCAATCCAAGAACATGGTATATCTCTCTATCTATCTGTATCATCTTTAATTTCTTTCATCAGTGTCTTATAATTTTCTGCATACAGGTCTTTTGTTTCCTTAGGTAGGTTTATTCCTAGATATTTTATTCTTTTTGGTGCAATGGTAAATGGGAGTGTTTTCTTAATTTCACTTTCAGATTTTTCATCACTAGTGTATAAGAATGCCAGAGATTTCTGTGAATTAATTTTGTATCCTGCTACTTTACCAAATTCATTGATTAGCTCTAACAGTTTTCTGGTAGCATGTTTAGTATTCTCTATGTATAGTATCATGTCATCTGCAAGCAGTGACAGCTTTACTTCTTCTTTTCTGGTTTGGATTCCTTTTGTTTCTTTTTCTTCTCTGATTGCTGTGGCTAAAACTTCCAAAACTATGTTGAATAAGAGTGGTGAATGTGGGCAACCTTGTCTTGTTCCTGATCTTAGTGGGAATGTTTTCAATTCTTCACCATTGAGGATGATGTTGGCTGTGGGTTTGTCATATATGGCCTTTATTATGTTGAGGAAAGTTCCCTCTATGCCTACTTTCTGCCTGATTTTTATCATAAATTGGTGTTGAATTTTGACAAAAGCTTTCTCTGGGGCTTCCCTGGTGGCGCAGTTGTTGAGAGTCCGCCTGCCCATGCAGGGGACACGGGTTCATGCCCTGGTCTGGGAAGATCCCACATGCCATGGAGTGGCTGGGCCTGTGAGCCATGGCCACCGAGCCTGCGTGTCTGGAGCCTGTGCTCCGCAACGTGAGAGGCCACAACAGTGAGAGGCCCGCGTACCACAAAAAAAAAAAAAAAAAAAAGCTTTCTCTGCATCTATTGAGATGATCATATAGTTTTTCTCCTTCAATTTGTTAATATGGCGTATCACATTGATTGATTTGCGTATATTGAAGAATCCTTGCATTCCTGGAAAAAACCCCACTTGATCATGGTGTACGATCCTTTTAATGTACTGTTGGATTCTGTTTGCTAGTATTTTGTTGAGGATTTTTGCATCTATATTCATCAGTGATATTGGCCTGTAGTTTTCTTTTTTGTGACATCTTTTTCTGGTTTTGGTATCAGGGTGATGGTGGACTCGTAGAATGAGTTTGGGAGTGTTCCTCCCTCTGCTATATTTTGGAAGAGTTTGAGAAGGATAGGTGTTACCTCTTCTCTAAGTGTTTGATAGAATTCTCCTGTGAAGCCATCTGGTCCTGGGCTTTTGTTTGTTGGAAGAATTTTAATCACAGTTTCAATTTCAGTGCTTGTCTGTTCATAGTTTCTATTTATTCCTGGTTCAGTCTCGGCAGGTTGTGCGTTTCTAAGAATTTGTCCATTTCTTCCAGGTTGTCCATTTTATTGACATAGAGTTGCTTTTAGTAATCTCTCATGATCGTTTGTATTTCTGCAGTGCCAATTGTTACTTTTCCTTTTTCATTTCTAATTCTATTGATTTGAGTCTTCTTTTTTTTCTCGATGAGTCTGGCTAATGGTTTGTCAATTTTGTTTATCTTCTCAAAGAACCAGCTTTTAGTTTTATTGATCTTTGCTGTAGTTTCCTTCATTTTTTTTTCATTTATTTCTGATCTGATCTATATGATTTCTTTCCTTCTGCTAACTTTGGGGTTTTTAAAAATTTTCTTTCTCTTATTGCTTTAGGTGCAATGTTAAGTTGTTTATTTGAGATGTTTCCTGTTTCTTAAGGTAGGATTGTATTGCTATAAACTTCCCTCTTAGAACTGCCTTTGCTGCATCTCATAGGTTTTGGGTAGTCATGTCTCCATTGTCATTTGTTTCTAGGTATTTTTTGATTTTCTCTTTGATTTCTTCAGTGATCTGTTCGTTATTATGTAGTGTATTGTTTAGCCTCCATATGTTTGCATTTTTTACAGATTTTTTCCTGTAATTGATATCTAGTCTCATAGCATTGTGGTCAGATAAGATACTTGATATGATTTCAATTTTATTAAATTTACCAAGGCTAGATTTGTGATCCAAGATACGATCTATCCTGGTGAATGTTCCATGAGCACTTGAGAAGAATGTGTATTCTGTTGTTTTTGGATGGAATGTCCTAGAAATATCAATTAAGTCCATCTTGTTTCATCTATCATTTAAAGCTTGTGTTTCCTTATTTATTTTCATTTTGGATGATCTGTCCATTGGCGAAAGTTGGGTGTTAAAGTCCCCTACTATGATTGTGTTCCTGTCAATTTCCCCTTTTATGGCTGTTAGTATTTGCCTTATGTATTGAGGTGCTCCTATGTTGGGTGCATAAATATTTACAATTGTTATATCTTCTTCTTGGATTGATCCCTTGATCATTATGTAGTGTCCTTTGTCTATTGTAATAGTCTTTGTTTTAAAGTCTATTTGTCTGATATGAGAATTGCTACTCCAGCTTTCTTCTGATTTCCATTTTCATGGAATATCTTTTTCCATCCCCTCACTTTCAGTCTGTATGTGTCCCTAGGTCTGAAGTGGGTCTCTTGTAGACAGCCTATATACGGGTCTTGTTTTTGTATCCATTCAGCCTGTCTATGTCTTTTGGTGGGAGCATTTAATCCATTTACATTTAAGGTAATTATCAATATGTATGTTCCTATTCTCATTTTGTTAATTGTTTTGTGTTTGTTATTGTGGGTCTTTTCCTTCTCTTGTGTTTCTTGCCTAGAGAAGATCCTTTAGCATTTGTTGTAAAGCTGGTTTAGTGGTGCTGAACTCTCTCAGGTTTTGCTCGTCTGTAAGGTTTTAATTTCTCCATCAAGTCTGAATGAGATACTTTCTGGGTAGAGTAATCTTGGTTTTAGGTTTTTCTCTTTCATCACTTTAAATATGTCCTGCCAGTCCCTCTGGCTTGCAGAGTTTCTGCTGAAAGATCAGCTGTTAACCTTATGGGGATTCCCTTGTGTGTTTTTTGTTGTTTTTCCCTTGCTGATTTTAATATATTTTCTTTGTATTTAATTTTTGATAGCTTGATTAATATGTGTCTTGGCCTATTTCTCCTTGGATTTATCTTGTATGGGACTCTCTGTGCTTCCTAGAGTTGATTAACTATTTCCTTTCCCATATTAGGGAAGTTTTCAACTATAATCTCTTCAAATATTTTCTCAGTCCCTTTCTTTTTCTCTTCTTCTTCTGGGACCCCTATAATTTGATGTTCATGCATTTAATGTCCCAGAGGTGTCTGAGACTGTCCTCAGTTCTTTTCATTCTTTTTTCTTTATTCTGCTCTGCAGTAGTTATTTCCACTATTTTATCTTCCAGGTCACTTATCTGTTCTTCTGCCTCAGTTATTCTGTTATTGATCCCTTCTAGAGTATTTTTAATTTCATTTATTGTGTTGTTCATCATTGCTTGTTTCCTCTTTAGTTCTTCTAGGTCCTTGTTAAGTGTTTGTTTCATTTTCTATATTCTATTTCCAAGATTTTGGATCATCTTTACTATCATTATTCTGAATTCATTTTCATGTAGACTGCCTATTTCCTCTTCATTTGTTAGGTCTGATGGGGTTTTGCCTTGCTCCTTCATTGGCTGTGTGTTTTTCTGTCTTTTCATTTTGCTTATCTTACTGTGTTTGGGGTCTCCTTATTGCAGGCTGCAGGTCCGTAGTTCCTGTTTTTTTTTGGTGTCTGTCCCCAGTGACTAAGGTTGGTTCAGTGGGTTGTGTAGATTTCCTGGTGGAGGGGACTATTGCCTGTGTTCTGGTGGATGAGGCTGGATCTTGTGTTTCTCGTTGCAGTTCCATGTCTGGTCGTGTATTTTGGGGTGTCTGTGGCCCTTTTATGATTTTAGGCAGCCTCTCTTCTAATGGATGGGGCTGTGTTCCTGTCTTGCTAGTCGTGTGGCATATGGTGTCCAGCACTGTAGCTTGCTGGTCGTTGAGTGAAGCTGGGTGTTGGTGTTGAGATGGAGATCTCTGGGAGATTTTCACCATTTGATATTATGTGAAGCTGGGAGGTCTCTTGTGGAACAGTGTCCTGACTTTGGCTCTCCCACCTCAGTGGCACAGCCCTGATGCCTGGCTGGAGCACCAAGAGACTGTCCTCCACATGGCTTTTGGGAGGTCTGAGGTCTTCTGCCAGCATTCAGTGGGTGTTCTATAGGAGCAGTTCCACGTGTAGATGTATTCCTGATATATCTGTGGGGAGGAAGGTTATCTCCGCTTCCTACTCTTCTGCCATCTTATCCTGTCTCCACCACCAGTGAAGTTTTATTGTGAAATACTAAGGGACAACCCACATCTGCAACAGGGTCACCAGCTGTCAGAGAGATAAACAGAAAGGCTCCTTCAGTGACTGAGGGCCAGATGGCATATCTACTATTACATGATTCAGAAGCTACTCTGGGGCAGGGGGAAGCCACCTTCACCATCCTGTCTGGGACATGCACCTGGCTCAGCACCCACATGCAAGCTGCTCTGTACATGCACAGCTATGGAGGGCACAGTTATTTGAACATTAGGATGGGAAATAATCCAAAATATCCATCTTCTGTCACCTCCTTCTCCAGATATTTCAGATGAAAGGAAGTTTAGGGTACAACAGCTATGTGATTTTGGACAAATGAGCTGCACTTTAGTTGTAAAATCGGGGGCCACAATGTCTGCTTCCCCTATGTTAATTGAGGTGGGGAACAAATGAGATTACAGCTGGGAAAGTGCTCTGGAAGCAGTGCTGGGCCCCAGGGAGCCGAGCGGCTGTTGTTACTATGACAGCACATATGCACTGCGATGGCAAAGGAGGGAGTGGTGTCGATGCAGCAGCATCTGGGACTCTCCTGCCTGCTGTCCCACTGCGCTCTGCAGGGCTACTCTCACATCCCTACTGTGGGGTTACCTTGTCCCTGATGATTGGATCTGCAACCCACCATATTTTTTCTTGTCTCTTCTCTTCAGTTATTGGTGCCCTGTCCAGGCAGCCCCAGATGTGGATCAGACTCTTTTGTGTCCCTCTGTGTGTAACCCCTTTGTGGCCTATACCACTGACCTGAGTCCATGTAGCCTTCAGAGGGTCATTTAAGTTGGCTGGCCTCAATCCCACTTGGCAGGAAGCAGGATAGACTGTGCTGATGGGCTGTGGGGTCAATGACTTGTTATGGTTACCATAGTGACACTCTTGCTCTATAGATCAGGCCTAATGTCAGCTACACACCTCCTTATAAAAAGCACAATAGTTATAACCTTTGATCTTTTATGTTTTATCACATTCAGACTAACCACCTATATATGCTCAGCACCAATATACGAGGAGGCTGCCAAAGAGGTTTTGTCTCAGGTGTAGACTTTAATAGGTAATGGCACCTGGCAATACTCTATTGAGGAAGATTTTAAGCTCGGGTCTTAGTTTAGCAGTAAAGAGTATCATGATCAGTTAATTATGTCTGCCAGTGATGTGGAAAAAGTTGCCAGAGCACGCATGTCACATGTTTGTCATCTGAGTATAAAAAAGACTGATGTCATTTGTTTGTTTACTTTCTTCATCTTCGTGATAAAAAGAGGTGGCTTAGAAAAAAAAGTTTGTGAGTATATTGTTGGGTCCTTTAATAAGAACTTGGTTATAATAGTCTCAAGGTCAATAACCAAAATTATTTGATAGAACTTCAAGATTTAAACCAAAAAGGCCCAAGGCTACAGCCATTCTTCTTTCCATGTCAAATAAGAAGACATCTTCCAGGCTTTTTATTCTTTTTATTTCTTCATCTCATAAATGGCCTGGATCTGAAGTCTTCTTAGAGTGGCTCTAAATCTTCTTTCAGAGAACACTACAGTTGTTATTATATATATGTATTTGAACAAAAACACACACAGATCAAATCTGAAGTAACTATTTGGAGAGTCAAGGAAAAAATATCTTATAATAACTTAATTTTTTTGTCTTTAAATTACAGGCAGTACTTTCAGGGAAGAGTAAATACTCTTTACTTCTGTCCAAATTAGTCAGATCATTGCTTTAATTTTCCATTCTGCTTTGTGGGTACTGCCAAAGCTTATGAATGAGTTTGCACCTTTCTTTCTGAAATTGAACTAAAGATATATATATATATATCTAAACAGGAAAAACAGGCTTTACTTAGGAAGTAGAGTAGTTTTCATGAGGGCCACAAACCACATGCTAGGTAACCAGGACTCAAGATATGTTTCCTTTAGCACTCAGCATCAGCAACTTTGACTCTACTGGTGATAATGAAAGTGTGCAGCCCCTTGAAAAATCTCCTCTGTATCTAGATCATTCATTTCCCATAGCTGATCATAAAGATTTTTAGCTATGATAAATGATAGATTTTGGCTTTTTTCTTAGTTTATTACTTCTGATATTAAAAGAGGAAATGGGCATAAACTCCACCTTTCAAAATCTGATCATCTCTCATTTGCATTTTTCATCTTTTTGTTTTAAGAATTTGATTCACTTTTATATCTACCCCATAAAATGCTGATTTTTTTTAAAATAAAGGTTAAGATTCAGTTCAGTTTAATTTAGTGAAACTACCATTCTCCTATGTTTTATACTTTAGATTATAAGCCAAAATTTACAAGACTAATCCATTTCCTCTAATCAGTGGAGCTACACTCTTTTACAGTTTGAAGTGACGACTGGACTATATTCTTATAAAACTAGTTCTTTCCCTGTAGGTCTATAAGTACAACCTATTTCTAGAAGATGCCAAATTTCTCTTACTTGGTGCCTGGATTTAATTAACAGTAAATAACAATGTTCAAATGTATACACATGCTACTTTAAAAAAAAACAGCCCTTGGAGATCAGAAATAAAAGGAAAGCAAAATATCATTATAATGTATTGTGTATGCAAATATTTAATTTCTTAACTATCTTTAAAGTGGATACCCAGTGCCATGTTTTCTCAACATGCAAGGGGAAAGGTCAGAAGTTTGCATGATGAATTCAATAATTGTATGAGAACTCATTTTGAAATGAGGGCCACATTTCAGAGCAATTTAAAAGATTCTTTATCAATTTCCAGAGCAGTTAGAACTTCTCATTTTTAATAATAACTGCCACATATGAAATGTAGGAATGTTGTGCCTCATAAATAAACGCATGAAATATGTGAAATTGAGGCACATGCATGCAAAGGAGGAAACCTGCCAGCTGGGACACATTAATAATGCCAGAGGGGTCACCATCTGGGCATGTGTGGATAAAACACATCTGCATTCCTGGCAAAGGGCAGCCTGTGCATCTGGATCACATCACCCCGTCCTCCCCACCCACACATCATGGCAGGAGGAATTTCCTGACGAATAAGATGCTGCTGAAAGGTACCGTGTTTGTTCTTGCAACCATGCACATAATGAATCTGAAAAGAACTGCTAATCAAGTCAAAACAAAGGAATCTTTTCATTTGTCTAATTGTACAGAATGATGAATGAGTCACACAGTATGAAAGAAAGAAAGAAAGAAAGAAAGAAAGAAAGAAAGAAAGAAAGAAAAAGAGAAAGAAAGAAAAAGAGAAAGAAAGTTGTGTTATGCCCATTCCCTTTGCGCTACAAATCCCAAACTATCTGCAACCATTTGTAGTGTGTCTGTGTGTATTTGTATGGGTGGGGCTGGAGGGAGAGCAGAGGGATGCTCAGAGGTAAGCAGAAAATTATAATGTCCTGGCTCCAGGAAATACTGCTGCTATCAGTTCAAAGTCAATGAAGGAGAGTGTGGACAAATCGAACAAGTAAAAATACGGAATCCTGTCATATGAAGGGCTCTTAGAAATTCACTTGCTCCATATTTCTATCTTCAAATCAATTGACTGTTGATTTTGCTACTTAAATTCTTAAAGGAGATTCTGTAGTGGCATATATGTATGCATGTAAGTATGTATACAACTATGTATGTATTTGTGTATTAAAAAGATTCGAATAGATAACACTTTATTGGTACAATAATATGTTCTAGTGTTTCACAGCTATTAATAGGCAGGTAGTTTGATTTAAATAGAGCAAATTTTCAATCTGTGGCAAATTATTTGCCTGTGTATTGAGGCAAGTTAACAGTGTATCTGAAGCTGAAATTCTGTGTATTTACTCATCAAGCCTTCTATTGATTTGAAGAGCAGTAGAAAGATTCTTTTTTGGTGCACCCTCCTCCATTTCCTGGAGATACGAAAAACAGGATACATAAAAGAAGGTGGCTAGGGTGTAGTTGAATGAAATTTTATTTTTAATTAAATGCTGTTAAAAGCATTTGGGAATGAGTTAAGTCTGAGGCTTTGCCTATGTCTATACTGTATCAACACTAGCAGCTGGAAAGAGAAAAATTCAAATAGCCAGATGTTTAGTCTATGTTGTGCTAAAAATGTGATCGTGTATTTACAAACATTCAGGTATTTAGTAGTATCTCAAACAAAATATGAAAAATTTTCTACTAGAAAGTAGAAACTTTTTGGCATCACCTAGGAGCAGTTAATGTTATATTTTTCAACTTTATTTTCTTAATAACCTATTTCCTTTGCTTTAGGTATTTATGATAAGCTGCTCTGATGTACACAGCTCCTATAGACCATACAACAGAATTAGTCTAGACAAATTAAATGAGCACTTCAGAAGACAGACAAATTTGTTAAAAGCTGTATCTAAAAAAAATTCTGAGCTTTTGGATTGGTCTCTCACCTCTGAAGTACCTGGTCCAAATTATGCATGAAATAATGTGAAAGTAATAATACTTTATGCATAATAAATAATACCTTCAGAGCATAAATATTATGTATAAATAATTATAATACCTTCAATGTACAAAGCTGTTCACACATATTATTGTGTGTGTACTTCCTACTTTTTTTTCTAAATTCCTCCCTTTTTTATCT
The DNA here is from genome assembly GCF_025265405.1 of Mesoplodon densirostris. NCBI lineage: Eukaryota > Metazoa > Chordata > Mammalia > Artiodactyla > Ziphiidae > Mesoplodon > Mesoplodon densirostris. The sequence goes on from NC_082661.1 coordinate 236,376,822, forward strand.
GTAAACTCTCACTCTCACCATTTATCATTGATTGACTGAATTGTTCCATCTCAGTACACAAATATTGGAGTATCAGAATTGTTAACCTGTACCCCACGGGAAACAACCTTACCCACTAGTGATCACATGCAGCTCTTATTGCCTTCATCTTACAGATTCCTCTCATTTCCAAAGGTACTCAGAGTAGCACCTTTCCCCCTGATTCCCTTCAATGTGGTTGTTTCACACACTTGTAATGCACTTAGATTTTCTCTTCACGGTCTACATTTCTCCCTGGGATTCCCTAAACTTCCTAAATGATTTTTTAAAATTTGCATACCTTAAGGTCTGCTTTTTGTGCTGTATAGTTCAATGGGATTTGACAAATGCATAATACCTTGTAAGCAAAATTACAGTATCATACAGATCCGTTTTACTGCCTTAAATTCCCATTTCACTTCCTTATCCTTACCCTTTTCCTTCCCTGAGCCACTGGCAACCACGCATCATTTTATTGTCTTTGTTTTTGCATTTTCCAGAATGTCATATAATTGGAATCATACAGTATATAGCCTTTTCATATTGGCTTGTTCCTCCATGTATTTTTGTGGCTTGATAGCCCATATCTTTTTACTGCTGACTAATGCTTCATTGTATGGAGGCACCACAGTTTGCTTATTCATTCATATTTTAAAGGACATCTTGGTTGCTTCCAGTTTGGGGTGATTTTGAATAAAGGTGTTATAAATATTTTCATGCAGGTTTTTGTGTGAATGTAGGTTTCAATTCAATTAGGTAAATACCTAGTAGTGATCGTTGAATCATAAGGCTACATTTAGCCTTGTGGGAGACTGCCCAGCTGCCTTCCAAAATGGCTTTACTATTTTGCATTCCCACACAGCAAGAGTTCCTGCTGCTCCACATCCTCACCAACATTTGGTATTGTTAGATTTTTTATTTTAACCATTTTAATAAGCATGTATTTGTAACTCATTATTGTTTTAACTTGCAATTCCCTAATGACAAATGATGACGAGCTTCTTTTCATATGCTTATTTGCCATCTGTATATCTTCCTTGATGAGCTGTCTTTTTAGATATTTTGACATTTAAGTGAGTTGATTTCTTATGATTGAGCTTTAAGTATATTTTGGATAGCAGTCCTTTATTAAGTATGTATTTTATAGTTAGTTTCTCTCAGTTTGTAGCTTGTCTTTTCATTCCCTTAACAGTGTCTTTCACAGAGCACTTTTTACTTCAAATAAAATCCAACTTACCAATATTTTCTTTCCTGGATCATGCTTTAGGTGTTGTATCTAAAAACTCATCACCAAATGCAAATTCATCTAGATATTTTTCCTATGTTATCTTCTAGAAGTTTTATAGTTTTGCATTTTACATTTAGGTGCAAGATCCATTTTGAGTTCATTTTTGTGAAATACATAAGTTCTATGTCTAGATTGTCTAGATTATTACTTTTTTTGCATATGGATGGCCAATTGTTTCAGTACCATTTGTTGAAAGATATCCTTGCTCCATTGAATTGCCTTTTTGCTCCTTTGTCATGGATCAGTTGACTATATTTGTGGGGGTCTATTTATGGGCTCTCTATTCAGTTGCATTGATCTATGTGTCTATCCTTTCACCAATACCACACTGTAGTCATTACTACAGCTTTATAGTAAATCTTGAAGTTGGGGAGCATCACTCCTCCAACATTGTTCTTCATTGTTGTGCTGTCTATTCTAGGTCATTTGCCTTTTCTTATAAATTGTAGAATCAGTTTGTCAATGTTCACAAAATAGGTCGCTGGGATTTTGATTGGGATTGTAGAACCTATAGATCAAATTGGAAAGAATCAACATCTTGACAATATTGAACTTTCCAATCCATGAACATTGATTATCTTTCCATTTATTTTAGATCTTCTCAGTTTTTGCGTATAGATCTTGTACATATTTTGCTAGATTTGTACCTAAGTATTTCCTTCCTAGGTATTGCAAATGGTATTGTGTTTTAATTTCAAATTCCAATTATTCATTGCTAGTATATAAGAAAGTAATTGACTTTTGTATATTGACCTTGTTTCCTGCAACCTTGCTATAATCACTTATTATTTCCAGGAGTTTTTTGTTGATTTTTTTGGAGTTTTCCATAGAGACAAACATGTCATCTACAAACAAAGATGGTTTTATTTCTTCCTTCCCAATCTGTATACTTTTTATTTCCTTTTTTTGTCTTATTGTACTAGCTAGGACTTCCAGTACAATGATGAATTGTGGTGATAAGAGGAGACATTTTTGTCTTCTTCCTTATCTTAAGGGGAAAGCATCCAGTTTCTCACCATTAAGTATAATGTTAGGGTAGGTTTTTTGTAGATATTCTTATCAAGTTGAAGAGTTCCCCTCTATTTCTAGTTTGCTGAGAGTTTTTATATGAATGGGTGTTGGACCTTGTCAGATGCTTTTTTTACATCCATTAATATAATCATGTAAGTTTTCTTCTTTACCCTCTTGATGTGGTTGATTGCATAAACTGATTTTTAGTTGTTGAACCAATCTTACCTACCTGGAACAAATTTCACTTGGTCATGGTGTATAATTCTTTTAATGCATGGTTTAATTCAATTTGCTTCTATTTTGTTTAGGATTTTTACAATTATTTTCATGAGAGATACTGGTCTAGAGTTTCTCTTTCTTGTAATGTCTTCATCTGGTTGAGGTATTAGGATAATGCTGGCCTCAAGGAATGCATTCTGATATATTTCCTCTGCTTCGACTTTCTAGAGATTGTAGAGAATTGGTATCATTTCTTCCTTATAAGTTTGGTAGAATTCACCAGTGAAACCATCTGGACCTGGTGCTTTATGTTTTGGAAGGTTATTAATTATTGATTCAATTTTTAAAGATAGATATAAGGCTTATTCAGACTATTTCTCCTTATGAGAGTTCTGGTATAGTTTGAGTCTTTCAAGGAATTAGTCTATTTCATCTAAACTTGTAGGCATACAGTTGTTCATAATATTCATTTATTTGCTTTTTATGTCCATGAGATCAGTAATAATGGCCCTTTATTCTTTTCTTATGTTAGTAATTTGTGTTCTCTCTCTTATTTTTCTTTGTTAGCTGGCTAGAGGTTTATTAAATTTATTGATCTTCTCAAAGAACTAGATTTTGAACTAGTTTTGAACTCTTCTCCTCTTAGCATGACTCGTAATTTTTGGTTGAGAAGTTCTTATTGAGGTTCTTATTTGGGTAGTAAGAACATTTAGTGTGAGATTTTGTGTTAATTTGGCTAGGAGTTGGGCTGTGTTTGATGTTTGCTATGTGTTAGAGGCTTCAATTTCCATTAGTATACGTGTTTGTGTCTCCCTTTTTGTCACTGGTTTCCCTAGAAATGCATTCTTGTGTAGCTTGCAGCTCTTTCAGCTGTAATCCACTGTTATACTGGATGCCTGATGATGTTGGGGTCAGGTGGTGGGCAGTGGAAGTGTTCTATTATTCTGTGATTAAGCCTTGGTCTTTTAGTAGTCCCCATACTACGACCTTCACAGTGTTTCTGAACTTTTTGTTTTCCCCTGAGGTGAGACAGGAAGGCTAGAGGGGCCTGGAGTTGGGTAATTTCCCTTTCTCCACATTGGCTAAGTCTCTGATAAAATCTTTTCCCTTGCAGTGCAGGTCTTTGTCATGGTGAACACTCTGGGTTTAGTTCAAAATAATTAACTTTTCCCCTAACCCTGTCAGAAGCACAAAAGTTCTTCTTGGCTTTTTACCATGAGAAGAATTGGTGGGATCCTTGGAGGTACAACCTACAAAAATATGGGCTGTCCTTAAGACTGTGGCCCCAGGAGTTTCTCACTCTTACACTGGCCTAAACTCTACTTCCAGCAATTCTTCCAAGTTACCCATTAAGTGTTTCCTCCAGTTTATGGCTCTTGCAGCTTCTGCTCCCAATAAGCAGATCTTAGTTTTGAGTGGCTGTATTCATCTGTCTTTCCAGTTTTGTGGGTGATGGCTTTCCCTGTGACCTCAATTCTCTGATAGGTCCAGGAAAAGTCACTGACATTCAGTTTGTTCAGCTTTTTTTTTTTTTCTTGTTATATGGGAGTGATGACTTTCAAGCTTCTTACATATTAGAGCTGAAACTAGAAGGCCTTCCTATTTTTTAAAATTCTATCAATTTTTTTTTTTTTTTTTTTTGCGGTATACGGGCCTCTCACTGTTTTGGCCTCTCCCGTTGTGGAGTACAGGCTCCGGATGCGCAGGCTCAGCGGCCATGGCTCACAGGCCCAGCCGCTCCGCGGTATATGGGATCCTCCTGGACCGGGGCACGAACCCGTATCCCCTGCATCGGCAGGCGGACTCTCAACCACTGCGCCACCAGGGAGGCCCTCCATCAATTTTAAGATCAGGAAACAGGATCACTGTGGTAAGATGAGTAGCTACATTCATCTAACTACTAAGCCAGTGCTCCTCTCTTCACAGCCTGCCCTGGTTCCCGGTAATACATCTCACAGAACCAGCCCGGGGAATACTCCTAGACAAAGCAGATGGTAGAGTAGGAGGGTGTGCTAAGGCAGGGTAAACAGGTGTGATGTTTGAAAAAACAATACATCAAAATCTCCTAACAGAGAATGTAATTTAATGGGGGGTGTCTTCATTTTAGCTTTACAAAAGCATTCAGAAAAGGACTCTTTTATTAGTAAACTGCTTTTACAGTGTATGATTAAATTTGCACAAATGTTATATACAAGTCATATCCCTTGAATGTATTCAGAGTCAACTAATGGTACTGAACACTCATTATGTATCTAGATATTCTCACAGGGAAATATTCTGAATCACAAGTCTGGGAGAAGAGCTCTTATCTGCAGTGTTTGCATTTTGCAGATTAGGAAACCGTGATTCAGAGATATTGAAGGAGCTGATCCTTGATATGAGAGAAAATAACTAGTGAGGTTGGATTCTTGTCTCCTCTCTGCAACTAATTAGTGATATGACCTTGACCCAGTTATTTAATCTCTCTGAACTATATTTCACAAAGGGAAGAAAAAAATTATTATCTCCCAGGGTAACTTAGATAGTGTACAAAAAGCACTTATTACAACTATAATAAGATGTAATAGTTATATATAAATTTATATATAGTATTTTGTATATAAGTATATTATTATGGTGATATAATAATTATTATTACTATGGAGTAACTATTATTATAGTAATTAAAATTAGGTTATATATAATAATATACTACTAATATACTGGTGGAAGTTACAATATCAAATCATGGAAATAAACTTCACTATATGGCCCCTTATAGAAAAGAGTCAGGGAGAGGACCTTCAAGATGGCAGAGGAGTAAGATGTGGAGATCACCTTCCTCCCCACAAATACATTAAAAATACATCTACATGTGGAACAACTCCTACAGAATACCTACTGAACGCTGGCAGAAGACCTCAGAATTCCCAAAAGGCAAGAAACTCCCCACGTACCTGGCCATGTGGCTGACAGGGTCTTGGTCCTCCAGCCAGGTGTCAGGCCTGTGCCTTTGAGGTGGGATGGCCAAGTCCAGGACATTGGACCAACAGAGACTTCCTGGTCCCATGTAATACCAGTAGGTGACAGCCCTCCCCAGAGATCTCCATCTCAAAGATAAGACCCAGCTCCACTCAACACCCAAGTTCCAGTGCTGGACACCTCATGTCAAACAACTAGCAAGACAGGAACACAACCACACCCATTAGCAGAGTAGCTGCCTAAAATAAGAATAAGTTCACACACACCCCAAAACACATCACCAGATGCGGTCCTGCCCACCAGAAAGACAAGATCCAGCCTCATCCACCAGAACACAGGCACTAGTCCCCTCCACCAGGAAGCCTACACAACCCACTGAACCAACCTCAGCCACTGGAGGCAGACACCAACAACAATGGGAACTACAAACCTGCAGCCTGCAAAAAAAGAGACCACAAACACAGTAAGTTAAGCAAAATGAGAAGACAGAGAAATGCACAGCAGATGAAGGAGCAAAGTAAAAACCCACCAGACCAAACAAATGAAGAGGAAATAGGCAGTCTACCTGAAAAAGAATTCAGAGAAATGATAGTAAAGATGATCCAAAATCTTAGAAATAGAAGGGAGAAAATACAAGAAAGATTTAACAAGGACCTAGAAGAACTAAAGAACAAACAAACAATGATGAACAACACAATAAATGAAATTAAAAATTCTCTAGAAGGAATCAATAGCAGAATAACTGAGGCAGAAGAACAGATAAGTGACCTGGAAGATAAAATAGTGAAAATAACTACCGCAGAAGAGAATAAAGAAAAAAGAATGAAAAGAATTGAGGACAGAGGGGAGACCTTCAAGACGGCAGAGGAGTAAGACATGGAGATCACCTTCCTCCCCAACAAATACCTCAGAAATACATCTACATGTGGAACAACTCCTACAGAACACATACTGAGTGCTGGCAGAAGACCTCAGACTTCCCAAAAGGCAAGAAACTCCCCACATACCTGGGTAGGTCAAAAGAAAAAAGAAAAAACAGAGACAAAAGAATAAGGACGGGACCTGAACCTTGGGGAGGGAGCTGTGAAGGAGGAAAAGTTTCCATACACTAGGACGCCCCTTCACTGGTGGAGATGGTGGGTGGTGGTGGGGAAGCTTCAGAGCCACGGAGGAGAGCACAGCAATAGGGGTGCAGAGGGCAAAGCGGAGAGATTCCTGCACAGAGGATCGGTGCCGACGAGCACTCACCAGCCTGAGAGGCTTGTCTGCTCACCCGCCAGGACGGGTTGGGGCTGGGAGCTGAGGCTCGGGCTTCGGAGGTCAGATCCCAGGGAGAGGACTGGGGTTGGCTGCGTGAACACAGCCCGAAGGGGGCTAGTGCGCCACAGCTAGCCAGGAGGAAGCTGGGAAAAAGTCTGGAACTGCCTAAGAGGCAAGAGACAATTGTTTTGGTGTGCGCTAGGAGAGGGGATTCAGAGCACCACCTAAATGAGCTTCAGAGATTGGCACGATCTGCGGGTATCAGTGCAGACAACAGACATGGGCATGAGATGCTAAGGCTGCTGCTGCAGCCACCAAGAAACCTGTGTGCAAGCACAGGTCACTATCTACACTTTCCCACCGGAGAGCCTGTGCAGCCTGCCACTGCCAGGGTCCCATGATCCAGGGACAACTTCTCCGAGAGAACACATGGCGTCCCGCATGCTGTTGCAACGTCATGCTGGTCTCTGCCACTCATCCCACATTCAATACCCCTCCCTTCCCCAGGCCTGAGTGAGCCAGAGCCCCCTAATCAGCTTCTACTTTAACCCCATCCTGTCGGGGGGGGGAACAAGACGCTCTCAGGTGACCTACATACAGAAGCAGGGCCAGTCCAAAGCTGAATCCCAGGAGCTGTGCAAACAAAGGAGAGAAAGGGAAATTTCCTCCAACAGCCTCAGGAGCGGCAGATTAAATCTTTACAATCAACTTGATGTACCCTGCATCTGTGGAATACCTGAATAGACAATGAATCATACCAAAATTGAGGTGGTGGACTTTGGGAGCAACTGTAGACTTGGGGTTTGCTGTATGTGACTGACTGGTTTCTGGTTTTAGGTTTATCTTAGTTTAGTATTTAGAGTTTATTATCTTTGGTAGATTTGTTTATTGATATGGTTGCTCTCTTCCTTTTTAAAAATATATAGATATACATATTTTTTTCCTTTTTCTCTTTTTGTCAGTGTGTATATATATGCTTCTTTGTGTGATTTTGTCTGTATAACTTTGCTTTTACCATTTATCCTAGGGTTCTGCCTGTCCTTTTTTTTTTTAAGGATAGTTTTTAGTGCTTGTTATCATTGGTGGATTTGTTTTTTGACCTGGTTGCTCTCTTCTTTCTTCCATTTTTCTTTTTTTATTACTTTTTAATTTTTCTATTTTTAATAATTTTTTAAATAACTTTATTTGTTTTTATTTTAATTTTTTATTTCTTTCTCTCGTATTTTCTCCCTTTCAATCTGAGCCGTGTGGCTGACAGGGTCTTGATGTTCTGGCTGGGTGTCATGCCTCTGCCTCTGAGGTAAGAGAGCTAAGTTCAGGACATTGGACCACCAGAGACCTCCTGGCTCCACATAATATCAGACAGTGAAAGCTCTCCCAGAGATCACCATCTCAATGCTAAGACCCAGCTCCACTCAACAACCAGCAAGCTACAATGCTGGACACCCTATGCTGCAAAACTAGCAAGACAGGAACACAACCACACACATTAACAAAGAGGCTGACTAAAATCATAAGTTCACGGACACCACAAAACACACCACTGGACGTGGTCCTGCCCACCAGAAAGAAAAGATCCAGCCTCATCCACCAGAACACAGGCACTAGTCCCCTCCACCAAGAAGCCTACACAACCCCCTGAATCAACCATAGACACTGGGGGCAGACACCAAAAACAATGGGAAATATGAACATGCAGCCTGTGAAAAGGAGACTGCAAACACAGTAAGTTAAGCAAAATGAGAAGACAGAGAAATATGCAGTAAATGAAGGAGCAAAGTAAAAACCCTCCAGACCAAATGAAGAGGAAATAGGCAGTCTACCCGAAAAAGAATTCAGAGTAATGATAGTAAAGATATCCAAAATCTTGGAAATAGAATGGAGAAAATACAAGAAATATTTACCAAGGACTTAGAAGAACTAAAGAGCAAACAAACAATGATGAACAGCACAATAAATGAAATTAAAAGTTCTCTAGAATGAATCAATAACAGAATAACTGAGGCACAAGGATGGATAAGTGACCTGGAAGGTAAAATAGTGGAAATAACTACTGCAGAGCAGAATAAAGAAAAAAGAATGAAAAGAATTGAGGACAGTCTCAGATGCTGCTGGGAAAACATTAAATGCACCAACATTTGAATTATCGGGGTCCTAAAAGAAGAAGAGAAAAAGAAAGGAATTGAGTAAATATTTGAAGAGATTACCATTGAAAACTTCCCTGACATGGGAAAGGAAATAGTCAAGTCCAGGAAGCACAGAGAGTCCCACACAGGATAAATCCAAGGAGAAACACACCAAGACACATATTAATCAAACTATCAAAAATTAAATACAAAGAAAAAATATTAAAAGCAGCAAGGGAAAAGCAACAAATAACATACAAGGGGATCCCCATAAGGTTAAGAGCTGATTTTTCAGTAGAAACTGCAAGCCAGAAGGGAATGGCAAGACATATTTAAAGTGATGACAGGGAAGAATCTACAACCAAGATTACCCAGAAAGGATCTTATTCAGATTCAACAGAGAAATTAAAACCTTTACAGACAAGCAAAAGCTAAGAGAATTCATCATCACAAAAACAGCCTTACAGCAAATGCTAAAGGAACTTCTCTAGGCAGTAAACACAAGAGAGAGAAAAGACCTACAGTAAAAAACCCAAAACAATTAAGAAAATGGTAATAGGAACATAAATATCATAATTACCTTAAATGTAAATGGACTAAATGCTCCAACCAAAGGACATAGATTGGCTGAATGGATACAAAAACAGGACCCATATATATGCTGTCTACAAGAGACCCACTTCAGACCTAAGGACACATACAGACTGAAAGTGAGGGGATGGAAAAACGTTATTCCATGCAAATGGAAAGCAAAAGAAAGCTGGAGTAGCAATTCTCATATCAGAAAAAATAGACTTAATAATAAAGACTATTACAAGAGACAAAGAAGGACACTACATAATGATCAAGGGATCAATCCAAGAAGAAGATATAACAATGGTAAATATTTATGCACCCAACATAGGAGCACCTCAATACATAAGGCAAATACTAACCGCCATAAAAGGGGAAATCGATAGTATCACAATCATAGTAGGGGACTTTAACGCCCCACTTTCACCAATGGACAGATCATCCACAATGAAAATAAATAAGGAAACACAAGCTTTAAATGATACATTAAACAAGATGGACTTAATTGATATTTCTAGGACATTCCATCCAAAAACAACAGGATACACTTTCTTCTCAAGTGTTCATGGAACATTCTCCATGATAGATCATATCTTGGGTCACAAATCAAGCGTTGGTAAATTTAAGAAAATTGAAATCATATCAGTTATCTTTTCTGACCACAGCCCTGAGACTAGATATCAATTTCAGGAAAAAAAAACTGTAAAAAATACATACACATGGAGGCTGAACAATACACTACTAAATAACCAAGAGATCACTGAAGAAACCAAAGGGAAATAAAAATATACCTAGAAACAAATGACAATAAAAACTTGATGACCCAAAACCTATGGGATGCAGCAAAAGCAGTTCTAAGAGGGAAGTTTATAACAATACAATCCTACCTCAAGAAACAAGAAAAGTATCACATAAACAACCTAACCTTACACCTAAAGCAATCAGAGAAAGAAAAAAAAACACCCCCCAAAATTAGCAGAAGGAAAGAAATCATAAAAATCAGATGAGAAATAAAGGAAAAAGAAATGAAACAATAGCAAATATCAATAAAACTAAAAGCTGGTTCTTTGAGAAGATAAAAAAATTCATAAACCATTAGCTAGACTCATCAAGAAAAAAGGAAAAAGACTCAAATCAGTAGATTTAGAAATGAAAAAGGAGGAGTAACAACTGACACTGCAGAAATACAGAGGATCATGAGAGATTACTAAAAGCAACTATATGCCAATAAAATGGACAACCTGGAAGAACTGGACAATTTCTTAGAAATGCACAACCTGCCGAGACTGAACAAAGAAGAAATAGCAACTATAAACAGACTAATCACAAGGACTGAAGTTGAAACTGTGATTAAAAATCTTCCAACAAGCAAAAGCCCAGGACCAGATGGTTTCACAGGTGAATTCTATCAAACATTTAGAGAAGAGCTAACACCTATCCTTCTGAAACTCTTCCAAAATATAGCAGAGGGAGGAACACACCCAAACTCATTCTACGAGGCCACCAGCACCCTGATACCAAAACCAGAAAATGATGTCAGAAGAAAAGAAAACTACAGGCTAATATCTCTGATGAACATAGGTGCAAAAATCCTCAACAAAATACTAACAAACAGAATCCAACAGCACATTAAAAGGATCATACACCATGATCAAGTGGGGTTTATGCTAGGAATGCAAGGATTCTTTAGTATAGGCAAATCAATCAATGTGATACATGAAATTAACAAACTGAAGGATAAAAACCATATGATTATCTCAATAGATGCAGAAATAGCTTTTGAGAAAATTCAACACCGATTTATGATAAAAAACCCTCCAGAAAGTAGGCATAGAGGGAACCTACATAACATAATAAAGACCATATATGACAAACTCACAGCCAACATTGTTCTCAATGGTGAAAAACTGAAACCATTTCTACTGAGATCAGCAAGAAGACAATGTTGCCCACTCTCACCACTATTATTCAACATAGTTTTGGAAGTTTTAGCCAGAGCAGTCAGAAAAGAAAAAGAAATAAAAGGAATCCAAATCGGAAAAGAAGTAAAACTGTCACTGTTTGCAGATGACATAATACTATACATAGAGAATCCTAAATATGCTACCAGAAAACTAGTAGTGCTAAACAATGAATTTGGTAAAGTAGCAGCTTACAAAATTAATGCACAGAAATCTCTTGTATTCCTATATACTAATGATAAGAAATCTGAAAGAGAATTTAAGGAAACACTCCCATTTACCACTGCAAAAAAAGAATAAAATACCTAGGAATAAACCTACCTAAGGAGACAAAAGACCTGTATGCAGAAAACTATAAGACACTGATGAAAGAAATTAAATATGGTACAACCAGATGGAGAGATATTCCATGTTCTTGGATTGGAAGAATCAACATTGTGAAAATGACTCTACTGCCCAAAGCAATCTACAGATTCAATGCAATCCCTTTCAAACTACTAATGACATTTTTCACAGAACTAGAACAAAAATATGACAATTTGTATGAAAACACAAAAGACCCTGAAGAGCCAAAGCAAACTTGAGAAAGAAAAATGGAGCTGGAGGAATCAGGCTCCCTGACTTCAGACTAAACTACAAAGCTACAGTAATCAAGACAGTATGGTACTGGCACAAAAACAGAAATATAGATCAATGGAACAGGATAGATAGCCCAGAGATAAACCCATGCACATATGGTCACCTTATCTTTGATAAAGGAGGCAAGAATGTATAAAGGAGAAAAGACAGCCTCTTCAATAAGTGGTGTTGGGAAAACTGGACAGCTACATGTGAAAGAATGAAATTAAAACATTCCCTAACACCATACAGAAAAATAAACTCAAAATTGATTAAAGACCTAAATGTAAGGCCAGACACTATAAAACTAGTAGAGGAAAACATAGGCAGAACACTCTATAATATAAAGCACAGCAAGATCCTTTTAACCCGCCTCCTAGAGAAATGGAAATAAAAACAAAAATAAACAAATGGGACCTAATGTAACTTAGAAGCTTTTGCATAGCAAAGGAAACCAAAAACAAGACGAAAAGACAACCCTCAGAATGGGAGAAAATATTTGCAAATGAAGCAACTGACAAAGGATTAATCTCCAAAATATACAAGCATCTCATGTAGCTCAATATCAAAAAAACAAACAACCCAATGCAAAAATGGGCAGAAGACCTAGACATTTCTCCAAAGAAGATATACAGATTGCCAACAAACACATGAAACGATGCTCAACATCAGTAGTCATTAGAGAAATGCAAATGAAACTACAATGAGGTATCACCTCACAATGGTCAGAATGGCCATCATCAAAAAATCTAGAAACAATAAATGCTGGAGAGGGTGTGGAGAAAAGGGAACACTCTTGCACTGTTGGTGGGAATGTGAATTGGTACAGCCACTATGGAGAACAGTATGGAGGTTCCTTAAAAAACTACAAATAGAACTACCATACGACCCAGCAATCTCACTACTGGGCATATACCCTAAGAAAACCATAATTCAAAAAGAGACATGTACCAAAATGTTCATTGCAGCTCTATTCACAATAGCCCGGAGATGGAAACAACCTAAGTGTCCATCATCGGATGAATGGATAAAGAAGACGTGGCACATATATACAATGGAATATTACTCAGCCATAAAAAGAAAGGAAATTGAGCTATTTGTAATGAGGTGCATAGACCTAGAGTCTGTCATACAGAGTGAAGTAAGTCAGAAAGAAAAAGACAAATACCTCATGCTAACACATATATATGGAATTTAAGAAAAAATAAATGTCATGAAGAACCTAGGGGTAAAACAGGAATAAAGACACAGACCTACTTGAGAAGGGACTTGAGGATACGGGGAGTGGGAAGGGTAAGCTGTGACAAAGCGAGAGAGAGGCATGGACATATATACAGTACCAAATGTAAGGTAGATAGATAGTGGGAAGCAGCCGCATAGCACAGGGAGATCAGCTCGGTGCTTTGAAGAGGGAAGGGATATGGGAACAGATGTATATGTATAACTGATTCACTTTGTTATAAAGAAGAAACTAATAAAAAACAACAACAACAAAAAACAAAACAAAACAAAACAAAAAGTCATGTACTTAATGTTCATTGCAGCACTATTTACAATAACCAGGACATGGAAGCAACCTAAGTGTCCATCAACAGATGAATGGATAAAGAAGATGTTGCCCATATATACACAATGGAATATTACTCAGCCATAAAAAGAAACGAAACAGTTATTTGTAGTGCGGTGGATGGACATAGGGTCTGTCATACAGAGTGAAGTAAGTCAGAAAGAGAAAAAGAAATATTGTATGCTAACACATATATATGGAATCTAAAAAAAGAGAAAAGGTTCTGAAGAAACTAAGGACAGGACAGGAATAAAGATATAGACATAGAGAATGGACTTGAGGACACAAGGAGGGGGAAGGGTAAGCTGGGACGGAGTGAGTGAGTGGCATAGACCTATATACACTACCAAATGTAAAATACATAGCTAGTGGGAAGCAGCCGCATAGCATAGGGAGATCAGCTCAGTGCTTTGTGACCACCTAGAGGGGTGGGATAGTGAGGGTGGGAGGGAGACACAAGAGGGAGGAGATATGGGGATATATGTATACGTATAGTTGATTCACTTTGTTATACAGCAGAAACTAACACAACATTGTAAAGCATTTATATCCAATAAAGATGTTTAAAAAAAGATGTAAAAATTAAAAAAAAAATAAAATAAAAAAAGAAAAGAGCCAGGAACCTCATGACCATGTTCAGAGCTCTAGCACTGGTAGGTCCTACATAATCTTAAATGACAAGAGAAACAAGTTAAAAGTTAGGTTATTTTTGGATGATAAGGCTATATAGGTCAGCTTTTGTGGAAACATGTTCAGCAAATTCCATCCCAAAGATATTAAACTGAGCAGTGTATTAGGTTCAGGTTTTTGGATACCATTCATGCAGAGCACAATAAAAAAGCTGGAAACCAGTGCTGGAATCAGCTACTGGTGCTCTGGGAACCATTTCCAGGCCCAGTGTTTGCAGATGTCACCAAGAGTTCCTGAAATGGCTGAGTTCTGATGTTGGCTCTTGTAGTGAACCTCCAAGTAGGGATGCACAGCATAGGGCAAAGTCAAAGCTGCAGCATGGGGAAAGCTCAGACTCACGTGCTGGCTCTCACCTTGAGCTAAAGATTGTCATCAGAGACATGCAGGGGAAGGGGGCTACTCCACCTGTTCCTTTGGGGCAATACAGTAATAGATGGACAGATGGGCAAAGGAGTAGAAAATACTCCACTGTATTTTCAGCTGTATCTATGAGCCAACCCAGAACAGTTCCAATGGCTCCACAGTTCCAATGAGACCCATATCTGTCCTTGACCCCTAAGGGCATCTTTAGACTCCTGGCTTTGTCAAAGTGCCAGACTGGGTCAACTTAAGAGATGCCATGATCACAGTCACCTGGTTACCTCCAAGGTATCCTTAGGACCACAGAGGCCCTCTGGGTAGCCATAAAATAGCACAGCTGTATGACAGAAGGAGACAGAAACAGGAACCTCAGGGAAAAGTGGGGTGACTAAGGGAGTCTAGTTTGGGGGTGGAGTGGAGCACAGTCAAAAGCAACGTCCCTGGAGAGGCATTCTAGGCAGTACAACTCGTGTAGTGAGCAACAGGAAACAACTTGGGAGACCACTCCAGCTAACCAACAGTGGTAGCCTGAGCCACCAAGGGTCGGAACCTCCAATGGCAACAAGCCTTCAAGGGGCCACTGACTCATGGGCAGGTGTATCTGTGGTATAGCCAGTGTGTGAACTCCACACTGACGGACGCAGTGAAGAAAATTTGTCCAAGTGGAATATAGAGGGTGTTCATTTTAATTGACCAGACAATGGTGACATGGCAGCACATGGATGCATTTGCTTCAGAGAGTTGACGCACGAGCAACTTCGTCAAATACAAGACAAGGACAGATTCTTTTTGGCATAAGTACCTCAAAAATCATCAAATAAAAATGGCGGAGGAGTGGTGGGACACAGTGCAAGTCAGTTGGCTCATGTGGTGTTTCCTTTCCAGGGGGATTTCTTTCTATGTAAAATCCACACCTGTGTCATCATGGAAACGGCAAAAAAATCTAATCCAGAGGTAATTAACAGTTATAAAGGAAGGATGGAACAGGGCTATGAACCTTTTCATTAAGAAGCCAGGTTTCTTCTTAAGGACTCTAGAAATTCTATGTTAGGTATTTTCATTTTGAAGATAAGGAAACCGTATATTTAAGGGGCTTTTCTTTGATATAAGATAACTAATGAGGTTTTATTCTCATCTCCTTCATTGAAGAAAATTTGTCCAAGTGGAATATAGAGGGTGTTCATTTTAATTGACCAGACAATGGTGACATGGCAGCACATGGATGCATTTGCTTAAAAAACAAACAAACTCCTCCCCCCAAGATTCCCCTTTCTAAATAAATGTTCAAAATTACCTAAATTTAAATATTATAGGGAACTCAAAAGAATTCCTTTAGATCCCATGCTATGTAGGAAGTAATATTTATGATGGGTAAAAAGAAAATAAAGGGCCTCCCTGGTGGCGCAGTGGTTGAGAGTCCGCCTGCCGATGCAGGGGACACGGGTTCGTGCCCCGGTCCGGGAGGATCTCACGTGCCGCGGAGCGGCTGGGCCCGTGAGCCATGGCCGCTGGGCCTGCGCGTCCGGAGCCTGTGCTCCGCAACGGGAGAGGCCACAACAGTGAGAGGCCCGCGTACCGCAAAAAAAAAAAAAAAAAAAAAAAAAGAAAAGAAATACTGGTCTAAGCCAGCCCTTCATACGTCACAGGCAAGTCTTCTTATACAACGACCAGTCCAAGACCCGAACCATGGAGAGCATTAATTGAGGACCTTTCTCCTCTGCAACGTTTCTCCACTCAGGCCATACTCAGGTCTAAACCATTGGTTCTCAGCATGCGGTCCCAGGACCAGTAACATCAGTACCACCTCGGAACTTGTTCGATGTGCAAATTATTTGGCCCCTATTGAATCAAAAACTCTGGGGGTGGGACCTGGGAATCTGAGTTAAGGAGCCCGCCAGGTGATTCTGATGCGCCCTAGGATGTGAGCACCACTGCTTTCCACATTGCAGTAGCCTGGTCTCAGGTCCAACAAGCCTGGGGTATGACTCTGAGGCCATGAGATGGGAAGGCTTCAGTGGGCGTGCTTGGGTGGGATTGGTCTGTGACAACAGGATCCCGCTCTGTGTGGCCAAGGTCAGTGCAGTGTCTGCCTTATCACGCTTCCTTGGATATGGAAACCATCAACGCCAAGACAGTTTATTGCTAATGAAGCAAAGTTAGACAGACTCAGTCTTTTGTTTCTGCCACTCCTAATCCCCCTGTCCTGGGCCACTAGCAGAAGTAGCTCATGCCTCAAAGGAAAATTGGGTTTTACGTAAACCAGGGTTTCTCAATCTTGGCACTATTGACATTTTTGTCACGAGGAGCTGTCCTGTGTATTTTCAGCGGCATCCCTGGCCTCTACCCACTACATTCCAGTAGCAGCTCCTATCCCCCCTCCCCTCCCGCTAAGACGTGACCATCACAAATGTTTCCAGATGTTGCTTCCGAGGACAAAACTGTACTGGGTTGAGAGCCACCAACTGAAACCAAACCATTTCCTTCAAAGTGGTAACAAAGGAGGGATGCGGTGGGAAGAGGAACAGGCTCCCAGCGGCCCCCGGGGTGACTCACACTGTAGGAATGACCACGCTTCTGTCTCCACTGCACCAGCACTATCTGGGCGATGACCAGGGCACAGAGGAAGATGAAGATCATCTCCATGTGCATGGACTCATGGCCCCGGTGCATCCTGTACACCCTCTCCTGCTGCAGGCTGGAACCAGCAAAGGAGGTCAGCTGAAAAAGCCCTCAACTCCGGCACATTTAGCAGAACAAGAAAAATAGATGGGACTCATAAGAAGCAACTGGGAATTTCAAAGGTAGGGTTTTTGAAGCTTTGGTTACAAAGTTTTCCAAAGTCCTTCTTGGTTCCTCCCTTTGCCCTGGGCTTGGGGAAGGGACAGTGGAGAGAAGGAGCCTGAGTTTGTCGGCAAAACCAATTCCTCTCCACCCTTAGCTTTCCCACGCGCTTTTGGCCTCAGCCTTGTCCTTTCAAGGAAAGTGATGGGGCCAAAAGCTCACTGATGGGCCCTGGGAAGACCTGGGTTCTAGCCCCTGATCTGCAACGTTGATCGCCTTGGGAAAGTCACTTATTCTATCTGAGCCTCAGTTTCCTCATTTGCAAATCTCAAATAATGATCCCTCTGTACCTCGCAGGATTGGTCTAAAACTGTAAAGCATATATATATATTTTATTTGTACCTATATGAGGAATAATAATTGCTATTAGGTTGAATCATATGAAATTGCCATTTTTTTTTTTTTTTTTTTTTGCGGTATGCGGGCCTCTCACTGTTGTGGCCTCCCCCGTTGCGGAGCACAGGCTCCGGACACGCAGGCTCCGGACGCGCAGGCTCAGCGGCCATGGCTCACGGGCCCAGCCGCTCCGCGGCATATGGGATCCTCCCAGACCGGGGCACGAACCCGTATCCCCTGCATCGGCAGGCGGACTCTCAACCACTTGCGCCACCAGGGAGGCCCTGCCATTTTTGAAAGTAAAAAAAAAAACCCCAGTCAAATATTGGTAATTTCAAGTAATTGCTAACATTCTCAAGTACAAGGATATCCTGCAGATGGTGCCTGTGAAGAGAATATTATCCGCGGGGCTACAGAAAACTCCTGAGTTGTATAAATCATTTTCATTATAAGGAGAAAGAAGAGGCCTAAGTATTATCTTAGGCACAAACATTCAGAGGATGGCTAAATGCTTCAGTGTTTAGTTGGACTCTTAATTTTATACAATGGTAGAGAAAACCACTAAAATATTAGGTCATCTGGTTTAACTTCCTACAGCAGAAGTGGTCTCTAAGAGAATCTAGAGCAGGGGCTCTTGAACTGGTCTGTGAGTTGGAAATCACTGGGGAGCTTTTAAAAATCACAGTGCCCAGGCTGGACCCCAGATCAATGAAGTGAGCATTGCTGGGTGTTCTGGGCTGAACTGGTTCCCCTCAAAATTCACATGTTGAAGTCCTAACCCCTAGGACCTCAGAATGTGACTGTGTTTGGAGAGGGGGTCTTTAAGGAGGCAATTAAGGTAAATGAGGTCGTTAGGACGGGTCCTAATCCAACATGACTGGTGTCCTTATATGTGAGGTCACGGACTCCCACAGGGAAGAGCATGTGAAGACACAAGGAGAAGGTGGCCCCCTGCAAGCCAAGGAGAGAGGCTTTAGAAGAAACCAAAGCCTGCCGACCTCTGGATCTTAGACTTCTAGCCTCCAGTCTGTGAGAAAATAGATTTCTGTTGTTAGAGCACCCAGTCTGTGGTGCTTTGCTATGGCAGCCTGAGCAAACCGATAGAGATTTCCAGGATGGGATCCAGGCATCAGTAATTTTTAAAGTTCCCTGTGTGATTTTAAGGTGCAGCCAAGATTGGGATTCACTGGCCTAGAGGAGAGAGCAGTCCGGGATCAAGATTAGGGAAAAGGGGGAAAAGTATGAATCTTGCCAATCAATTATTTTATAAATATCGGTTAGCATTATCTTTCACCCCAAGTGGGGAACCATCGGTCACAAAATCTCTCAGTGTCCACTTATGACTGGTCACAATATATATTTAGTTAGAGCACTGATCAGAAAGCACTCCAGGGTAACATTCTGTGACCTTTTAAAGGCACTTGTTGTGTACCTGGGTTGAGACTTTGTCTTTACCAGCAATTCTACGGAGCTGCCCCAGTAAGAGCCCCATCCAAATCCCAGGGGTGCCCCCTGCTGGAGAATGCACAAAAATGAGCCCACAGACCCTCATAAATATTCCTGCTTGAGTTCAACTTTTCTGCGATGGAATCTGAGGATGTTAGTGCTGGGAGGTGCCATAGATGTACTGAGACCCCTTCATTTATCAAACGAAGAAGCTGAAATCCGCACCAGGTAAGCAACCTGAATAAAATTACATGGCTATTAGTTTCTGTGTTGGAAGCCGAGCTTAGGAGCCGAGAATGATTTCTAGAAGCTCTTTAAAAAATATATTCATTCTTCTGAAGAAATGGGAAGTGCAAAAAAAAAAAAAAATAAAAGGGTACAGGCACTTAGTTATAGTTTTTACAGCCCCAAATCCCAAATAACTATTTAATATTCTCTATAATGAGTGGACTTCAACTTAGGCCATGTAGACAGAAGAGTGAATTTATCATCAGTGTAAAATAGGGCTTGCATAGATATCAAACAAAATATATGACATTATGACAAAATATATGACATAATAGATTATGACATTAATCTATTTTGTGCATGTACAGTAAAATGCATCTCAGATGGTTAACCTATGTGGAAGTACTTTGGGAAGTATAAAGCAGTGTACAAATGTAATAACTATTTCTACTTTGATTAGGAATACATTCATAATTGATAACCATAATGCAAAAAAGGAGGAACATTTCACTTTTATTTCATTCGGTGCCCATAGGGGTCCAATGGTCCCACAGCAGGTACCATAGCACAGGGGAAGCAGCTTATAAAGAAAACCTGATGTGTCTGTGCCTCAGAGGACAAGGACATATAAGGACATGTATTGAGGGACACATGCATTTGTGGGACTGCATGGAGCCTACTGCAGAAAACAAATGAAATCCCTGTGGTTTTGGTCTATACAATCACTGTGCACACATGGCCATGCTAACCCACCTTCTATCCTGGGAAATTTATAAATAAAATGATGGCTTCATTTAATTTCTCAAACTGTTAAGATGGAAGTCTAATTTTTAGTATATCAGCTATAAAAAAATACAAATCACTTACTTCCACTCATCATCTGAAGAAAGCTTTGTGTGAGAGATCTGAAAAACATAAAAAGGGCCCTTCTCAAATTTTTCTTGTTTTCTTAGCTTGTATTTTACAGCATTACATGAGAAACCCAAACCATGAAAAAGAGTGATGTTTCTTAGTACTGGAATAATTTAGGATGAAAGTGCTAATGAAATATTTGCTTATGGAACAAAAACACACATACACATACACACCCTAAACAAAACAGTAATCAGGTCACTATTAATAAATACTTGATTCTTCTGTCTAAGGTCAGAGAACCAGATGAGGCCCCATCCATTCCTGTGGTTTTGTTTGGCAATTCAGTCAGGGTTGTAGGGAGTGGCCGCCTAATGGGCAATGTTACCCTGGCTTCTGGTATACTATCTGTGAGTTGGAGAACCTCTAAAAAACATCTGTTTTGCTGGTGTCTTAAATGATGCCAGTGAGTAAATGTCATCTCCAAGTTCAAGGTTTTAGAGTCAGAGCTGACCAGCTACTTGTTTGCAGCATTTTTGTGTCCTCCTGTTAATTTAATTTAAACCCTGACCCCAGGGATGGGGGGTAATGTGGCCTTGCCCTTGCACACTGAGCGGGAGAGCATAGAGACCATCCCCAGGAAGTGCTTTAGGCTGATCTACAGAGTGTTCCCACATGCTGCCTGCCTTCCGTTGGTCACTGCTAATCCACTACATTGGGTCATTTGAAGCCTTTAAGGCCAATCTTCGAAAAGACATCATCGTATAACCTTCATGGAGAACACAGGCTGCTTAATCTCTAGTCCAGGAGCATCAAAAGCTAAAAATCCCTAATGATGGCAAAGAAGAGAAGGCAAATAAAGCATCTGTTACACAAATCTGACATTACCAGCTTTTTTTCCCTTTGTTTTCTTCAAATGACATAAACAATTCTGACAGATGGAAAGAAACAGCGCCATCCATATTTCAGGCTAGGCTTTCTCTGACTTGAGGTCAACAGGTTCCATAAAACACCTATGCCTTGGTCAGAGGCTGGAGGGGTTCCCCTATAAGAGAGATGAAAGCTCCAGGCGATACAGCTAAGCAGAGGCTTGGGCTGTATCTGCACAACGTGAGGGCTGGCTGGATGATGCCAGGAGAGGAAGTGGGTGAGGAAGCAGGGGATGCTGGCAGCTTCTCCTGGGCTCTCTGACCACTGGTGGTCCCACCAGGTGGTCCCTGATATCCAAATGGAGGTCACAGCACCTGGGCTCAAGGCTGCTTTCCAGGAGCAAAACCTTAGTGGCAGCCCTCAGGGAAGAGCGGTACCCGAGTCCCCTCCTTTGTCTTGATAGGGCCCACTCGTCTGACATCTGCTTTGGGGGAGAAAACACTGGATGGGCTTGGAGCCCTGAGCCATGCAGCCACCCAGCACCACCCAGCACTAAACATCGAGCTGACTGGGGCTTTGGGTGACCCAGGGCACATCACCAACCTGTGTTTGTCTCCATTTCCTTCTTAGAGACTGGAGATTGACATAAAAGCTGCTCTTGTCTACTTCACTGGAATACTGTGAGTATAAATAAGACAATAGATGAGAGTTTTGTAAGAAGGTGCTTCATCCAAGGGCCAGTTATCTCAGTAAAAGTTGTAACCAAAGACTCCCTGGGTCCTTTTCCTTTTGCTATTCAAGATCTTTGGATTCACAGTGCTTTTTGTTCAGATAACCTTAAAACAGGGAACTGGGTTTTTTGGTGAGAAGATAAATTCCCTTTGACTTTTACAAGCAATATAGCCCTGGGCATAAATGTGTAACTATCTATCAGATTCTAAGCCCTTTTTTTTTTCATTGAAGTATAGTTGATTTACCATATTATATTAGTTTCAGGTGTACAGCATAGTGATTCAGTATTTTATAGATTATACTCCATTAAAAGTTATTACAAGATAATGCTATAATTCTCTGTGCTATACAGTATAACCTTGTTGCTTATCTATTTTATACAGAGTAGTTTGTATCTCTTAATCCCACACCCCTAATTTGCCCTCCCACCTCCCTTTCCACTTGGGTAACCACTAGTTTGTTTTCTATATCTTTTAGTCTGTTTCTCAAGTCATTTTAAAAGAAGTATGATAAATTATTCTACAGAAGACCAGGAAAGCTTAGGGAGTGGAAATTATAGCTGAAAAGATTTCTGCTAAATATTGGATACAGTTAAGGACTTCCTTAGATCAGGTGATATTGAAACAATATTCTTATTTCCTAGGGAAAAAGCAAACTATGATGATGATGGAAATGATAATGATACACTTAGAGACATCTCTTTCCTAGTAATAGTTCCCTATAGTACAATATTTTTTTCTAGGGTGGAATCTACTTTTCGACAATTTTTTTTCTGGTATGTAAGCGCAACTGGGATCTTAAGAGAATTTATTTTGGAAATTGAAATGACGCTAAGACTTATGCTTATCTGAAAGATAAACATAAGGATAGCCAGGAAAATTCAGAAGAAGAGTAAAGACTTGGCCTATCAGCCACTGAAATCTACAATACAGCCATAGAAATTAATTGAAAACATTACTGGCCCAGGAAAAAGAAGACAGATGAGTGAACAGAACACAGAGGCCAGGAACAGACCCAACTACATATGATAAGCAGTGAGAAATCAGTGAGAAAGAAGTGGATTGTTCAATAAATGGTGCTGAGACCATTAGCTAGTCATTTGGGAAAAATGTAAAGCCGGATCCATACCCGGCTTCAGAAGGATCAAATATTTAAATGTAAAAAGGAAAATCTTAAAAGG
Organism: Mesoplodon densirostris; assembly: GCF_025265405.1. Classification (NCBI taxonomy): domain Eukaryota; kingdom Metazoa; phylum Chordata; class Mammalia; order Artiodactyla; family Ziphiidae; genus Mesoplodon; species Mesoplodon densirostris. Next base: position 236,399,959 of record NC_082661.1, read on the forward strand.
GCTAGAAGTAAACATGGATAAATATTTTAATAATCACGCAGTGAAGAAGGCATTTCTAAGTATGACGTGGAGCCCAGAAATTGTAAAGTAAAAAAATTGATGAATTTTGAGGACATAAAAATCAAATACGTTAGATCACCTATATTTGAAAGACAAATTAAACTGGAGAAGATACAACATATGTGAAGGCAAGAAGTGAATAACCTGAAGAGAAAAAGAGCTTTTACAATTTAATCCAAAAGAGACAAAACATTTCCAAAGGGCAAGGCACATGAACAAGAAATTCATAAAATACAAATAAAAATGGCTCATTTATGAAAAGTTGTTTCAACTCACTAGTAAAAACTTTGGAAAAGCCTTTGTGAAAGAAGACTGATTGTGCTAAAGACCCTTGGGAAGGCTGAGGGGTGGAGGGGTCCTAGCACTTCTGGAAGTGTGGGTGCAGCTGGGTGAAAACAGAAGGTTCAGTTAAGAGTGGTGGGAGGCTTTGTGTCCTTCTCCCCCGCACCCCACCCCTAGGGCAATTGGACGGGGCTCAGAGGCCCAGGAGCTCGGAAGGAGGGTGGGGGCATTGAAAGCCTGTGTCTGGAGGAGGGATCCCAGCCCCATCCTCTATCAGGCCCCACGGGCATTGCCTTGCTCTACAAGGCCCTGTGCATCTCAAACCTGGAAACACAAAAACTTTTTTTGTCTTTTCTAACTAACTCTTAAGAAAATATTTTGAAAGTTTTGTTGCTGGTTGAGTAGAAATTGACAGAAGAGGGCTGGTGTAGGGTGGAGGCCCTCAGGTGGGTTGAGGGAGAAGCGTGGAAATAAAGAACAGCCCCAGCCCTGGGAAATCAGACATAGAGTTTTTAATTTGCCCACACGCCCAGGCCATCCGAAGCTGGTGTCTAAGCAGATGGGGTCCCCCTTGTAACCGCACTGCGTCTCTCCCTCCACTGCAGTGGGGTTAGTTTGGAAGGAGCTAGGAACAGCCTGGAAATCCTAAGTCTGAGAAGTGACGAAGTAAGGTGTGCAGGGGGGCCCTTCCTAACCCGGGTCCTTGGGGTGTCTGATGGGACCAGTCCTCCTCCCTGGTTTCCGTGCTGCAGTCGGTTGAACTATGTGCCTCCACGTCTGCCACCCCACCCCAAAGATATGGCCAATTCCTAACCTCTGGTATCCATGACTGTGATCTTATTTGGAAACAGAGTCTTTGCAGATGTGATCAAGTTAAGGATCTTGGGATGGGATCATCCAGGATTTACAGTGGGCCTTAAAGCCAACGGCTGGTGTCCGTATATGAGAAAGTCAGAGGGAGATTTGACACCCAGAGACACATAAGCACAGAGGAGAAACATGCAGGAGGAGGCCACGTGAAGACAGAGGCAGAGACTGGAGATAAGCAGTTATAAGCCAAAGACACTTGGAGTCCCCCGAGGCTGGAAGAGGCAAAGAAGGATTCACCCTAGGGTCTTTGGAGGGATCATGGTCCTGCCTATATGCAGGTTATGGACTTCTGGCCTCCAGAACTGTGAAAGAGTAAATTTCTAATTTTTTTCCCTTTTCTGTCAATATTTCTTTTATTTTCTGTATTTTTAAAATAATTTTTATCAGAGTACAGTTGATTTACAATGTTGTGTTAGTTTCAGGTGTACAGCACGGTGATTCAGTCATACATATACATGTATCTATTCTTTTTCAGATTCTTTTCCCATATAGGCCATTACAGAGTACTGAGTAGAGTTCCCTGTGCTATACACTAGGTCCTTATTAGTTATCTATTTTATATATAGTAGTGTCTGTATGTCATCCGAATCTCCCAATTTATCTCTCCAGTAAATTCCTATTGTTATGGCAGCTCTGGGAAATGGATACACGCATGTCCAGCCCCAGCAGGTCTTTATACACTCCGGTTTGCAAGCAGCGGGGCAGGTGGGGAGGGCATGACCCCTGTAAGCTCTGGGTCAATCAGGCTGCACAGGTCTCGGGTGGGCCCTGCAGGCAAGCCTGGCAGAGCAGCTTGGCTTATAATCTTCAGACGTGTGGCATGTGGGACTTTACTTGTACTCTTGCCCTGGGCCTATCAGATGTGGGCCTGCCACTTGTCTGGGGATGCTGGCTGCCAGGCAGCACATGGAAGACCAGAGGACTCTTTGTAAAACCATCCAGGACTAGAGAAAAAACTTACAGATATGGACCGTCATTATTCTTCCCGTGAAAAGGCCCAGGTAGGTCCCCTTCCAGCGCAGCCTGCCTGTCAGCAAGTTCGCTCTGCTTACGGGAGCTTCTGAACAGTGTTTTAGTGTCTCCCCTTAAATATAAACAGATGGCCAAAGATCACCAAGTCCTTGAGTCAGGAAAGGGTTCTGCAATGATGACAAGGATCCCAGGCTTTAAAAATGGAAACAAACAAAAGCTCTTAGAAATGAAAAATTTGAGAACAGAAATTTAAAATCTAATGGAAAAGTTGAAGATAAATTATGAAACTCCCTCAGAAAGAATAACCAAAACCACCAAAGGAGATGGAAAACAAGAAAGAAAATATATGAAAATTAGAGAATCTGGCCAGGAAATCTCAAATCCAAAATAGAGTAGTTCCAGAACAAGAGAACAAGATAGCTGAGAGTAAGAAATTTAAAAGAAATTCTACAAGAAAATTCCCAAGGATTGAAAGACACCTGTTTTCAAATGAAAGGACTCACCAGGTGCCCAGCACAATAAATGATAAAAGAGACATGTCAAGTCACACCAGTTGGAAATTTGGAAATTGTGGTTCAGAAGGAAGAGCCTATTCAGAGAGAAAATGCAAGTCAAATGTAAAGGATCAAAACTCAGGATGACACTGACCCCTGAACACCATCTCCACAAGTTACAAAGAGAGCAGAACAAAGTGTTCAAACTTCCAAGGGAAAATTACTTCTATAGACAAACTACCAATCAAGTCTGGAAGCAGAATGAAGATATTTATGGACATGCAACATTTCAAAAACATTCATCTCCCATGTGTCCTGTCTCAGGAGGCTTGACTAAAACAACAGAGTAAATTGAGAAAGAGAAAAACTGGATTTCCAGGAAAGAGGGGTGCAACCAGGAGAGTCCCCTCCAGGTGAAGGGATGCCCCAGGAGGACGGTGGAGGGGGATCCAGGACTGGTGTCTGGGCCTCAGACTGGGCATGCGGCCAGCCTAGACTGGACCAGGCATGGGGGGTTTCACCAAGTGCATCTCCAAGAAAAAGATGAAGCTGAGAGATCAGCCAGTGTGTTCTGGCATGTTGAGAAGATCCATACAATTCCAGCAGTGGGTTTGGGGATGAATGGGTGACTGGTACACAGAAAACTAAGGAAACCAGAACATGAAACTTAAGGGAAAGCAGAATAGTACAGAGTGCATGTGTAGCGACCCGCCTGGGAGTGACTAGTACTCACTAGAATCGCTAACATAGGCAGTGAGTGAAGACTTAGCCAAGATGTGTGATGTAACTAAACTGAGAGGATGGAAGAAAGGAAAGCAGTGGGGGTCGGGTGGACAGGCTGGTGGGAGAGAGTATAGTTCTCACCATCCACAGTAGGGAATCAATCAGATAACACCAGTGACTAAAAATCAAGAAATGCTGCATGATCGTGTTATTGAAAATATGGAACACATACCAGAAAAAATGGGTGGAAGGGTTGAAAATTGTTGCCTCTGGGGAGTGGAAATCAGGAATGGGGAAAGGTGAAGGAAAGTGGGGGTGCTTTTTTTGTTTGTTTTAAGTCTTACAGAATTATGTATGAGTCTTTAAATTTGGGATGTACAAAACTTTAATAAAAATTAACAATAAAAAGAAAAAATTCCCATAACAACAAGGTATAATTTTCATCGAAAAGAATGAAAAGGGTGAAAATAGCCCTCTCACTCATGTCACGTGTGGGTGTACATTAAGACAGTTTCTCTGGAGAGAAATTTGGCAACCCATATCAAAATTGCAAGTGTTTGTCTATTCTAGTGTGGAATGTTCTAGGAATATTCTCTCAGGAAATGAAGAGATAAGGAAGGATGACACAGGTGTTCATGTAATTTTATTTATAATATTGCAAAAGTGGCAACAATCTATGTGTCAGTGTGGGGGGGGATCAGTTAATGAGTTATGGTATCTCTCTGCAAAGGAAATCCATGTAGCTCTTTAAAAGGATGGGGCGGAGCCGTATCTATCAACGCAGAAATATTTCCATGACGTATGGTTAAGAAAAAATGCATGCTCCAAAAACAGTTGTGTATAATATGAGCCTATCGGTGTAAATGTGCAGTTATATAGAATGAAGAACAGAGACATCCAGAAGAGAGAGAGATCCAGAACAGTTACCAAAATGTAACCATGACCCATGGGTGGTGCTGGATCTTGGGATATTTACTTCTTTTTTTTGAATATATTCTACATGAACACGGCACTTAAAAGAAATCAAGCAGTCGTGTTTACTTGCTCCTTCTCCTTGTCTGTCAGTTGCTAAGCCCTTTTCTTCCTATCCCTGCATCATCATTCCAATCGACCTCTCCTCTCCTTTTAAGCCAAATCTCACTTTTTTTTTTTTTTTTTTTTTTTTTTTTTTTTTTTTGTGGTACGCGGGCCTCTCACTGATGTGGCCTCTCCCGTTGCGGAGCACAGACTCCGGACACGCAGGCTCAGCAGCCACGGCTCACGGGCCCAGCCGCTCCACGGCATGTGGGATCTTCCCGGACCGGGGCATGAACCCGCGTCCCCTGCATCGGCAGGCGGACTCTCAACCACTGCGCCACCAGGGAAGCCCTCAAATCTCACTTTTGAGTTCTGGATTCTTCTACTGAAGTGACTCCTACACAAATCCACCTGGATGTCCCTCAGGCACACGAACTCAACCTGCCCCAAACTGAATACACTAATTTCACCCAAACTGCTCCCATTTCAGCGCCCCCCACCTCCCCCAATAGCCCCATGTCCCATCTACCCAATCGCTCAAAGCAGAAACCTGGGGCACCATTGTTGATCTAACCCTCCGCCTCCAGCCTGTCATGCTCCCATTGACACTACCTCTAAAGACCTCGCAAACCACTTCTTTCCACCTCTATGGCCTCTGTACCATCCCTGTTTTCATTCATTCAACAAATATTTATTGACCACCTCCTGTGTGCCAGGCACTGGGTGGGGCTGACATACAATGGAGAATAAGACAGACGAGGTTGTGTTCTCATGAATGGAGCCTTGTGTGCGACAGAAAGCGTGGAAAATAAACAAATAAACAAAACAATTACCTAATGGAGTAAATCCTAGAAGAAAATAAACACAATGTGTGATAAAGCATAACCGGTGGTGGGGGAGGGGTCCTGACTCTAGATGGGGGGCGGGGAAGGAGATGGAGATGGAACCAGGCACCAGGGCGCTCCCCTCCTCCCGGGGCCCTTGCCTTCGCCTTTCCCCTCTTCAAACAGTGAGGTGATCTTATCCAAAGCCACCTGATCACATTAGCATCCCCCTGGCCACCCTTGTTAATGTCCCTCATGAGGCCTCGTGTCTCTTTCTGGCCTCACCTCCATCCACTGCCCCTGCACACCCTCTGCTCCAACTGAGCAGAACCTTCTATCTCCTGAATGCTTTTTCTGCACCCCCAGCCTCCCTGTGGGTTGCCCTAGACCCACGTCCTCCAGGAAGCCCTTCAGGTTTGGTCCGTGAACACTGTTGCTGCACTGCACTGTCACTGATGACTATTTCCATGTCTGAATCTGCAGGAGGGCAGGGCTGGGCCACCCCCATCACTGAACCCCCACTGGTGTCTGTTCTTATCCTTTCTCACCCCAGCTGCTACCTTTCCCTTTCAACCCTTCCCTCATGACAATCCATCTGATAGAAGAATCTTGCTAAAATGAGTGGCAAAAGCAGAACAGTGAACTCAAACTACTGATGTCCCTAGGGCACACGTGAGCGGGAGGGAAGGGTGTTAGGTTTGGAGCGCTGTGTCCAGCGATAAGGAATTCGTTTTACAGGAGGAGGACAATATTCCTGTGCACAGAGGGGATGGGAGGGCCGTGAGGCAGAGGTGGGTCTTCTCGGGGGACGATAGAGCCTGCAAAGCAGACCTCAGTCAAGCAGAGAAGGGAACACATGAATCCACACTCTCTGCTCTCTTGCACCCCAACTTTGAGGCATCTCAAAAGCATGCGAGGCTTGCTGGCTCAGCAAACCCAAGGGGTGCCGCTGAGCTGGGGGGAGGAGGATGGTGGGGAATGGGGCGGACCTCTGCCACAGAGAGGTTGGCTGGGAGCTGCGGAGACTGCGTCCCAGGTCATGGGGTTGTTTGCTCATTCGTCCACTCATTCATTCTTTCAGTGAATATTTCTTGACATCCTGCCATTTGCCAGACTATTTTCAGTGCTGGAAACCTAGTAGCTAATAAAGCAGGTGAAGTGCCTGCTCTCTTGGACCTTGGGAGGTGATGGAGGCTCTTAGAGAAACAAATACACAAACAGACTACTTCAGGTGGCAATGGTGATGAAGGAAAATAAAACAGGGTGAGGTTTAGAGTGAGAGGGTGATATAACATATAGGGGGGTTAGTAAATTTTTACTGGGTGCTCAGTAACCCTATCTCTTTTTCTTTTGTTATCCCCGGCTCTTGTAAAGTCTGGTTTAAACCAGCACTTCTCAAACTTTGATGTGCAGTCACCCAGGGGTCTGGTTAAAATGCAGATTTTAATTCAGTACGTCTGGGATGGGGACACAGACTCTCACTTCTAAATAACTCTCAGGTGACACCTTGGCTTCTGGTCCCTGGACCACACAGCTCTGTCTTTGGGGCTAAGGAGAAAGCTGTGGGTCCCTCCCAGTTAAGAGAGGGACCATGCCTCCTGAGGGCGACAGCAAGAAAGTGATGTCAGCCTTAAGGGAGAGCAAACGGCAGCAGCAAAAGTGACCCTTGCCAGTCTTCTGCCCCTCCTGGTGTGCAGAGGTCTTCATCCATAACTCTCTCTGGATGATCCGGGTTTGAAACCAGCAAGGAAGCCATGGAGTTTCCTTAGAGCTTCTCCATTTTGGAGACAAACTCCCAAATGCATAGTGCGGGACATGAGGCCTGCAGCAGCCTAGCTCTCTCCCTTATCTTTCACTACAAGCCTTCATGAACCCTGGATTTCTACCAGGATCACAGTGAGTACTGCTCCCTCTCCCCTTTCCCCAGGGTCTCCATCCCCCAACACTGTTCTTCACCTCCAAGCAATTTGGTACTCCTGTTCCCTCCATTTAGAATTTCCATTCCCCTCATAGCCACAAGGTCAGATCTCACCCATCCTCCAAGGACCAGCTCAAATGCCATGCCCCCACCAGTCTTGCCCATCCCTGCTGCCAGGAGCAATCCCTTGTTTCTTAGAAACCCTACAAAGCGTCACTTGAACCTGTTTTTGGTTCAGTAATTTCTTCCTCCCCTCAATGAGTTATTTGTGTCCTAGTTTTACTTTCCTTCCAGGATGTGAGCTCTGAGAGGAAAGGCCCACCTCTAATCGTATTCTTCCCCACCCGCCCCAACCCCAGTTCCCAGTACCTGGTCATGACCTAAGAATTGTCCTATGAATGAAAAATAAATGAACGATTGGGTTTGAAATCACCACCAACAGGAGGAAGAACGTGATAGCCCAGTGATTCTCAAAGCTCAAGCAGTAGCACCCCCTGGGAACTGGTTAGATTGCAAATGGTCTGACCCTACCCCAGAGGTGAGGCTTGGAGACCCTGGGGGCAGAGCCCAGCAATTGATCTACATCTACTTTTTAACCAGCCTTCCAAGTGGCTCTGACGCTTGCTCCAGGGTGAGAACCATAGAGTTGAGCCTGATGTACATCCATCATTCCTCAGCTGTCCTCCTCCAGTGCCTCGGCCTTCACCCGGTTCTGCCAAGAAGCAAGGAGGAGAGAGGGGTGCAGCCGGCATGGAGGGCAGGGAATGGACAGGGCTGAGCAGAATGGATAGGGCTGAGCAGAAGGCTCACACTGGAACAGACAGAGTGGGTGGGAGACATGGAGGGAAGGAGGAGGGAGGAAAAGAGAGGAAGGGGAGGAGGAAGGGAAGAAGAAAAGAAAAGAGGCAGAGAGGGAAATGGAGAGGAGCTCGGCCTCTTGGGGTGGGGCAGGGCGGGCCGAAGAGACAGCATCCATCCCTCCCTCCATTCCCGGCCAGTTCACACGGGGTGCTGGCGGGGGACCCTGGAGACCTATCTGTGTGGCCTTCCAGCCCCTGTGCGGGCCTTGGGAAACCAGCCCGGTGTCCCCCCACACCCGCACCCCATGCCCGGTACTTGCTTGTGCTGGGGGGGCACCCCCAGCCCCAGCATCGCCCCCGCAGCCATACCTCTGGCACACACAGCCGCTGCCGAGGGTCTCCGAGTCCGCGGGTGGAGGCTGCCTGGATGCCCAGCCCCAGGCAGTGCGGTCCCGGTACCAGCACGGAGAGCCTCCTGCAGAGCAGGGACGCACATGATGGTCACCATCACCACTGAGGAGACCCTCTAGGTCTCGGGGTCCTCTACGGTGTAGCCATTCCATCAGCCACCATCGCTAGTGAAACGTCCTGTGCCCCCCTCTCCCTTCCCGTGCTCTGGGCTGGACCCAGCGGCTCTGTTACCAGGCTACAGGAAGGATAAGATGTAGGGAGTCTAAGAGTGAGCAGTGGAGATGAGAGAGGAGCGAGAACGAGCGAGGTCATTTTCTCCTCAGTTCTCTCCCTCAGAAGGGTTTATCAGAAGACAAGAGTTCATGTGATGGTCCGCATGTCCAGGGACTGACCCTCTGCTGCCTGCCCAGCCCCCTGACCCTTCCTCCTCAGTTATCTGCAGCCTCAGTCAGGTGGGACAGCTCCCTGGTAGAGTCCCATTGGCCCCTGCACAGATGACAAAGGAGGGAAACTCCACTGTGGGAGAATGCAGAGCCCCTTCACCACTGTGCTCCTCCAGGACCTGGGCCTTCCCCTGGGAGATCACCCGAACTCTTGTCTTCTGGGTCCAGCCCATGTAATTTTCAACTTTGTTTCCCAAATCGAATGGTTGGCAGCTGATTCCATCATTGATGTGGAAAAGATGAACTTTAGTCCTGTTGTTTAGCTGTACTTTCTTCAGCATGTTAGCCCCAGTCTGCTGCCCCCATCCTCTCCTGGTCTAGAGCCCCGAGGTGATTGTAATGATGTAAGAGAAGAAATGACATAATGTCATAAAGGTGCTTGAAAAACAAGGTGGAGTCAAGACTAGATAGACAAATATGGTATATTGTACAGGAAGACAGAAATAGACCCATGGGATAGAGCAGAAAGACTCCAAATGGACACATGCATTGACAGGAACTATTTTTATGAGAAGAATGGCAAATCAGCAGTGAAAGGATGGACTGGGTAGTAATTAGCTTATCCATGTGAAAAAAGTTACAGCATAACAAGACAAACAGATGGTTTAAAAAGCAAAACTTTAAGAAGACAATTTAAAAGAATATCTTTGTCATCTCAATATAGTAAAGATATATTAAACAAGAGTCAAGAAGACCAAACCATGAAGGAAATGATTCATAAGTTAGTCTACGTTAAAATGTAAAATTTCTGGGCTTCCCTGGTGGCGCAGTGGTTGCGAGTCTGCCTGCCAAAGCAGGGGACACGGGTTTGTGCCCCAGTCTGGGAAGATCCCACATGCCATGGAGCAGCTGGGCCCGTGAAGCATGGCCGCTGAGCCTCTGTGTCCGGAGCCTGTGCTCTGCAACGGGAGAGGTCACAACAGTGAGAGACCCGCGTACCGCAAAAAAAAAAAAAAAAAAAAAAAAAAAAAGTAAAATTTCTGTACAATGGAAAGTTACCATTAAAAAGAAGCAAGCTGAGAGGACAGACAGCAGAAGTAAGAAGGACTACAATTCTGCAGCCTGTAGAACAAAAACCACATTCACAGAAAGATAGACAAGGTGAAAAGAAAGAGGGCTATGTACCAGATGAAGGAACAAGATAAAACCCCAGAAAAACAACTAAATGAAGTGGAGATAGGCAACCTTCCAGAAAAAGAATTCAGAATAATGATAGTGAAGATGATCCAGGACCTCAGAAAAAGAATGGAGGCAAAGATCAAGAAGATGCAAGAAATGTTTAACAAAGACCTAGAAGAATTAAAGAACAAACAAACAGAGATGAACAATGCAATAACTGAAATGAAAACTACACTAGAGGAATCAGTAGAAGAATAACTGAGGCAGAAGAATGGATAAGTGACCTGGAAGACAGAATGGTGGAATTCACTGCTGTGGAACAGAATAAACAAAAACGAATGAAAAGAAATGAAGACAGGGCTTCCCTGGTGGCTGAGTGGTTGAGAGTCTGCCTGCCAATGCAGGGGACACGGGTTTGTGCCCTGGTCTGGGAAGATCCCACATACTGCAGAGTGGCTGAGCCCGTAAGCCATGGTCGCTGAGCCTGCGTGTCTGGAGCCTGTGCTCTGCAACGGGAGAGGCCACAACAGTGAGAGGCCCGCATAACACACACACACACACACACACACACACACACACACACAAAGAAATGAAGACCACCTAAGAGACATCTGGGACAACATTAAATGCAACAACATTCACATTATAGGGGTCCCAGAAGGAGAAGAGACAGAGAAAGGACCAGAGAAAATATTTGAAGAGATTATAGTTGAAAACTTCCCTAATATGGGAAAGGAAATAGCCACCCAACTCCAGGAAGTGCAGAGAGTCCCATACAGGATAAATCCAAGGAGAAACACACCAAGAAACATAGTAATCAAATTGGCAAAAATTGAAGACAAAGAAAAATTATTAAAAGCAGCAAGGGAAAAATGACAAATAATATACAAAGGAATTCCCATAAGGTTAACAGCTGATTTCTCAGCAGAAACTCTACAAGCCAGAAGGGAGTGACATGATATACTTAAAGTGATGAAAAGGAACCAAGATTACTCTACCCGGCAAGGATCTCATTCAGATTTGATGGAGAAATCAAAAGCTTTACAGACAAGCAAAAGCTAAGAGAATTCAGCACCACCAAACCAGCTCTACAACAAATGCTAAAGGAACTTCTCTAAGTGGGAAACACAAGAGAAGAAAAGGACCTACAAAAAAACCCCAAAACAATTAAGAAAATGGTAATAGAAACCTACATATCGATAATTACCTTAAACATGAATGGATTAAATGTTACAACCAAAAGACACAGTCTCACTGAATGGATACAAAAACAAGAGCCATATATATGCTGTCTAGAAGAGACACACTTCAGACCTAGGGACACATTCAGACTGAAAGTGAGGAGATGGAAAAAGATATTCCATGCAAATGGAAATCAAAAAAAAAAAAAAGCTGGCGTAGCAATTCTCATATCAGATAAAATAGACTTGAAAATAAAGAATGTTACAAGAGACAAGGAAGGACATTACATAATGATCAGGGGATCAATCCAAGAAGAAGATATAACAATTACAAATATATATGCACCCAACATAGGAGAACCTCAAAACATAAGGCAACTGCTAACAACTATAAAAGAGGAAATTGACAGTAACACAATAATAGTGGGGGACTTTAACATCTCACTTACCCCAATGGACAGATCATCCAAAATGAAAATAAATAAGGAAACAGAAGCTTTAAATGACACAGTAGACCAGATAAATTTAATTGATATTTAAAGGACATTCCATCCAAAAACAACAGATTACACTTTCTTCTCAAGTGCACATGGAACGTTCTCCAGGATAGGTCACAACTTGGGTCACAAATCAGGCCTCAGTAAATTTAAGAAAATTGAAATCATATCAAGCACCTTTTCTGACCACAACACTATGAGATTAGAAATGAATTACAGGGAAAAAAACGTGGAAAACACAAACATAGGGAGGCTAAACCATACATTACTAAATAACCAAGAGATCACTGAAGAAATCAAAGAGGAAATCAAAAAATACCTAGAGACAAATGACAATGAAAACACGATGATCCAAAACCTATGGGATGCATCAAAAGAAGTTCTAAGAGGGAATTTCATAGCTATACAAGCCTACCTCAAGAAACAAGAAAAATCTCAAATAAACAATCTAACCTTACACCTGAAGGAACTAGAGAAAGAAAAACAAACAAAACCCAAAGTTAGCAGAAGGAAAGAAATCATAAAGATCAGAGCAGAAATAAATAGAAATAGAAACAAAGAAATAGAAATAGAAACAAAGAAAACAATAGCAAGGTTCAATAAAACTAAAAGCTGGTTCTTTGAGAAGATAAACAAAATTGATAAACCATTAACCAGACTCATCAAGAAAAAGAGGGAGATGACTCAAATCGATAAAATTAGAAATGAAAAAGGAGAAGTTACAACAAACACTGCAGAAATACAAAGCATCCTAAGAGACTACTACAAGCAACTCTATGCCAATAAAATGGACAGCCTGGAAGAAATGGACACATTCTTAGAAAGGTATAACCTTCCAAGACTGAACCAGGAAGAAACAGAAGATATGAACAGACCAATCACAACTAATGAAATTGAAAGTGTGATTAAAAATCTTCCAACAAACAAAAGTCCAGGACCAGAAGGCTTCACGGGTGAATTCTATCAAACACTTAGAGAAGAGGTAACACCTATCCTTCTCAAACTCTTCCAAAAAATTGCAGAGGAAGGAACACTCCCAAACTCATTCTATGAGGCCACCATCACCCTGATACCAAAATCAGACAAAGATACTACAATAAAAGAAAATTACAGACCAATATCACTGATAAATATAGATGCAAAAATCCTCAACAAAATACTAGCAAACAGAATCCAACAACACATTAAAAGGATCATACACCATGATCAAGTGGGATTTATCCCTGGGATGCATGGATTCTTTAATATATGCAAATCAATCAATGTGAAACACCATATTAACATTGTTAATATTAACATATTAACATGAACACATACACAATGTTAACGTTATTAACATTAACATTAACATAAAAACCATATGATCATCTCAATAGATGCAGAAAAAGCTTTTGACAAAATTCAACACCCACTCATGATAAAAACTCTCCAGAGAGTGGCCATAGAGGGAACCTACCTCAACATAATCAAGGCCATATACGACGAACCCACAGCAAACATCATTCTCAATGGTAAAAAACTGAAAGCATTTCCTCTAGGATCAGGAACAAGACAAGGATGTCCACTCTCACCACTATTATTCAACATAGTTTTGGAAGTCCTAGCCACAGCAATCAGAGAAGAAAAAGAAATAAAAGGAATACAAATCGGAAAAGAAGAAGTAAAACTGTCACTGTTTGCAGATGACATGATACTATACATAGAGAATCCTAAAGATGCCACCAGAAAACTACTAGAGCTAATCAATGAATTTGGTAAAGTTGCAGGATACAAAATTAATACACAGAAATCTCTTGCATTCCTATACACTAATGATGAAAAATCTGAAAGAGAAATTATGGAAACACTCCCATTTACCATTGCAACAAAAAGAATAAAATACCTAGGAATAAACCTACCTAGGGAGACAAAAGACCTGTATGCAGAAAACTAAGACACTGATGAAAGAAATTAAAGATGATATCAACAGATGGAGAGATATACCATGTTCTTGGATTGGAAGAATCAATATTGTGAAAATGACTATACTACCCAATGCAATCTACAGAATCAATGCAATCCCTATCAAGTTACCAATGGCATTTTTTACGGAACTAGAACAAAACATCTTAAAATTTGTATGGAGACACAAGAGACCCCAAATAGCCAAAGCAGTCATGAGGGAAAAAAGTGGAGCTGGAAGAAGTAGACTCCCTGACTTCAGACTACACTACAAAGCTACAGTAATCAAGCCAATATGGTAGTGGCACAAAAACAGAAACATAGATCAATGGAACCAGATAGAAAGCTGAGAGATAAACCCACACACCTATTGTCAACTAATCTATGACAAAGGAGGCAAAGATATACAATGGAGAAAAGACAGTCTCTTCAATAAGTGGTGCTGGGAAAACTGGACAACTACATGTAAAAGAATGAAATTAGAACACTCCCTAACACCATACACAAAAATAAACTCAGAATGGATTCAAGACCTAAATGTAAGACCAGACACTATAAAACTTTTAGAGGAAAACATAGGAAAAACACTCTTTGACATAAACCATAGCAAGATCTTTTGTGATCCACGTCCTAGAGTAATGGAAATAAAAACAAAAATAAAGAAATGGGACCTAATGAAAGTTCAAACTTTTTGCACAGCAAAGGAAACCATAAACAAGACCAAAAGGCAACCCTCAGAATGGGAGAAAATATTTGCAAATAAATCAATGGACAAAGGATTAATCTCCAAAATATATAAATAGCTCATGCAGCTCAACTTTTTTTTTCTTTTTTGTGGAACATGGGCCTCTCACTGTCACGGCCTCTCCCATTGTGGAGCACAGGCTCTGGATGCGCAGGCTCAGCAGCCATGGCTCACGGGCCCAGCCGCTCCGTGGCATGTGGGATCTTCCCGGACTGGGGCACGAACCCGTGTCCCCTGCATCGGCAGGCAGACTCTCAAGCACTGCGCCACCAGGGAAGCCCCATGCAGCTCAATATTAAAGAAACAAACAACCCAATCCAAAAATGGGCAGAAGACCTACATAGACATTTCTCCAAAGAAGACATACAGATGGCCAAGAAGAACATGAAAAGCTTCTCAACATCACTAATTATTAGAGAAATGCAAATCAAAACTACAATGAGATATCACCTCACACCAGTTGGACTGGGCATCATTAGAAAATCTACAAACAACAAATGCTGGAGAGGGTGTGGAGAAAAGGGAACCCTCTTGCACTGTTGGTGGGAATGTAAGTCGATACAGCCACTATGGAGAACAGTATGGAGGTTCCTTCAAAAACTAAAAATAGAATTACCATATGACCCAGCAATCCCACTACTGGGCATAGACCCAGAGAAAGCCATAATTCAAAAAGACACATACACCCCAATGTTCCTTGCAGCACTATTTACAACAGCCAGGTCCTGGAAGAAACCTAAATGCCCATTGACAGATGAATGGATAAAGAAGATGTGGTACATATATACAATGGAATATTACTCAGCCATAAAAAGGAACAAAATGAATCATTTGTTGAGACGTGGATGGATCTAGAGACTGTCATACAGAGTGAAGTAAGTCAGAAAGAGAAAATCAAATATTGTATATTAATGCATATATGTGGAACCTAGAAAAATGGTACAGATGAACCGGTTTGCAGGGCAGAAATTGAGACACAGATGTAGAGAGTAAACGTATGGACACCAAGTGGGAAAAGTTGTGGGGGGTCGGGGTGGTGGTGTGCTGAATTGGGCGATTGGGATTGACATGTATACACTGATGTGCATAAAATTGATGACTAATAAATACCTGCTCTATAAAAAAATAAATAAAATAAAATTCAAAAATTCAAAAAAAAGATGTGGTATACACACACACACACAAATAAAAAAATAAAAATAAAAAGAAGCAAGCCTTGGACCAAGGGAATATATTTGCATTTATGTAGCTGTCAAAGGATCAGTGCTCAGAATAAACAGAACTGTTAGAAAAAATTTTTTTCAAAAAATCTAAATCATTAGAAAATGGTCAAAGGATGTAAACCAATTGGAAGAAATAGTTATGAGATGTTTTTGTAATTTAAAGAGAATTAATTACTGCATTTATGTATATAAGAGTTAATCTAAAGTGCATGCTTCGCAGAGATGCCTTGTATATGTTAAATTAGCAAATGCAAAGTGTGTCCCTTCCACCTTCCCACCCATTCTGACCATCTATTAATTTCCCTGTTCTCTGCTGAGAACAACCAAACTGCTGATGGCTGATGGTGCCCCCTAATGGTTTGATCTTTCAAAAGACCACTATATTGCTTTATAAATGATCTTTTCCAAGCAACTTTCTTTTTCCCTGTGCCCCTTTCCTCTTTCTCATGCCCTTCTCATAGTGATAGATAAAATTTGTATTTCATCTTCATCATTACAGCTAAAATGGGTGATTCAGGATGTCTTCAGCCAGGTGCAGTGCTGGTCACGTGGAGTAGGAGCTGGAGGGAGGGAGTCTAGGAGCCTGGCGGGGCCTCTCCTCTGTGAAGGGCTGGCAATGGCAGATTCAGTCTAAATGGGGCAGGGGGGTCAAGTTCAAAACCATCCAGGCAATGTGAGTAATCAACTGCTTGCCTGGTCTCAAAAATCAGTATTAAAAGAGGTGCCAAAAGTTCTGCACTTCAGTGATTCTCGGGGTCAGGGGCAGCCTGGGTCATTGATGGGGGCAATCATCCCTTAAAGGAAAGCGACCCCAAAGCCAGGTTCTACCTTAGAAGATGGAGTGGCTGCATAGAGATAATTAGGCTGACTTTCCACCCCGGCACTTCAACCCCCATCCCCTCATCCCCCTCTGGATGATAGGTTAGTCTTCAGGTGTAGACACTGGCAGAAATCACGCAAGCTCATCTGATTGCCAACTGCCTGGGCTCCTGACTACAGTAGCCGTGTTCCCAGGGCCCTCAGCCTCACGGGGTAGACCTTTACGTTTTCCTTTAATTAAATCTGCTTTTGCTTAATCACTAGTACTCAAGACAAATGAAAGATGTTCAAATTTATTATCTCATTCTTTAATTATTAGTATTGTAACATTATTGACTTCTACTTTTTTGGCTAAAATGTTCAGTATTTAGCTATATTATGGTTACGTGGAGTTTTGTGAGCTGGCGTGTGGCCCTAATCACCATTTATAACATCGCTGCTTTGGGAAAGTGTATTTTGCCTTTCAAACCACAGCCTTCCAAATGCACATTTGGAACACAATCCACTTGTGAGCTTGGAACTCTCTGTACTGATGTCTCTTGGCCCAGAGCAGCCCCACTACCAAATGACATGTGGTTTAAAGTTCATGTAACAGCTGGTTCATTTAAATAATGTTAGCTGGAGCTTAGCTTTCAGGTTCTCGGGTTTCTGGTTAATTTAAAATCGAGGTGGCAGCCGAGTCGCAGTGATCAAACAATAGCATGTATGGGGCTCCCGCTTCCTATAGAGAGATGGCACATCCCCACTCTTCATGGTTTTCCCTGCAGGTTTTAGGACTAAGCCTCTTCTGAGGGCAAGCTTTCCAGTTCTGCTGAATAACTGATCTTGAAAACGAAGACCTCCTTTTAAAAACCAACTATACTTTGAAGCCTGAAAGTTCAACCTGGGTCATTTCGGTTTATTGAGTACAGGAGCCCTCTCAGCAGGAGGAAAAACCACATTTAAATCCTTGATGGAGGTTCTTCCCTCTCCCCTCTCCTTGTTTTCTTTTCCCAGTGCCTCCTCTAAGAAGTCTCATCTTTACTAAGTTGGAAGCCAGACATCCTGTCCCAGGCAAGCCAACCTCTCCCCTGTCCTATCAAAAGAGTTAATACTTATCAAACACCTACAGCATGCCATGCTCTGGGCTAAGCAGGCTACGTGTCTAATATCATTTAATCCTTAAAATGACCCCCAGTGACAGGCTTCAGCATCTCCATTTTGCAGATGAAGCCATATAAGTTAGAAGAGGGTAATTGTTTCATCTAAGAATGCTGAGCTGCGACACTGGCCCACTAGTGCCTTAATCCCTGGGTGGGGTGGGAGGTCCCCTGCTTCATGGGGGTGCCCCCAGGAAACCCCGTCCTGGTGTGGAAGTTGTATTTGTCCTTTCTAGTTAAGACCAAGGACTTGCCATCGTAATTCCTCTACCTCAGGTTAATTGCCAAGATCACGTTGCACCTTTGTTCCACAAAAGTCACATTCTCGTGAAAGAGAAGTACTAACATTCCTATTTTCTCTTGACTTGAGATATTTGTCCTACTTGGGGGCTTGGAACAAGATCAGTTATAAAAGCAATGCCAAGAGGACACAGTTATTATTTTCTGGAGTAAAAAGCCTTCCAGTGTACCTTTCTGGCCTTACTTACTTTGCTCCCGGCCTGCCATAATAGCTAAGACTTTTTCTAGTGCCTACCAGTGCCAGGTACTTTACATATACTTAATCCTCAAAACCACCCTAGGAGGTAGGTGTACTATTCTTACCATTACTTACAATTAAGGACAAATAAGGGCTTCTGGGCCATCCCCTCTGCTTATAATGCCCTTTCCTTTCCTCGTTTGGATCTGCCCAAGTCCCACCCCTCAGCCAAGGGCCTGGACCACTTTGTTCTCTCACCAGGCTTTCCCAGATCCCAGGTGGGAACACATCTCTCTCAATCCTGTGCTCCCACAGCTTTTTGCATTTGCCTCTCTATTCCAGACTGCTTTGTGTTCAAGGTGCTGGCACATATGTCTCTGTCAGCCACCAACTGCAAAGGCTTGGAGAGCAGAGACCCATTCTCATCTTTATTCCACCTCTGCATCTAGCACGATGCCCGGCCTGGAGCCAAATGGAATTGGTGGTGTGGTCACATTCCCAGGACGGATGTTTTCATTTTTTCTTTTTTTTTAAAACATCTTTATTGGAGTATAATTGCTTTAAAATGGTGTATTAGTTTCTGGTTTAAAACAAAGTGAATCAGTTATACATCTACAAATGTTCCCATATCTCTTCCCTCTTGTGTCTCCCTCCCACACTCCCTATCCCACCCATCCAGGTGGTCACAAAGCACCGAGCTCATCTCCCTGTGCTATGTGGCTGCTTCCCACTAGCTATCGAGTTTACATTTGGTCGTGTAGATATAGGACGGATGTGTTCCCTTAGCCCATCGCCTGCAGAACTTCCTTCAGGAAGGAGATGGAGCTGCCGTCAATGTGGCCGCAGACTTACGCCATCTACCCATTACAGGACCATCGAGAATTCTGTACATCGATACGGACCTAAAATAAGAGGCCTAAACTGTGCCCTGAACATAAATCCATCCAGTTCAGAATGTGTGTATACTACTTGCTTTATGATGTGGCATTGTTCACCAGGGCAGGGACATACTTTTGCCATCACTTAGAGATGCTGACACGGGATTGGGAGAAGGAAAGCCGTGCCTGGTTAAGGCTTGAGTCTGTTCCATTCTTCTTGTTATTTTATCCTTGTGTCGAAGGAACATAAATTTTGGTGTTTAGCCACATAACTGCTGAAAATATGTGGCACATGAGTGTTGATGATATAGTTGCTTTTCTAATTTATTCCATAAATGCAGTAATCCTAGCACATCATATAATAGTTGGAATAGTGCATGGATGGAAATAAAACACATATTTATATTATTTTAGAGTATGAGAGAAATGGAATATTAGTGTCTTTGGTTGGTTGTTGTTGATTGCACCTTTTTTGCGGGGGAGGATGAAGGATTTCAATTATTCCAAGTAACTAAATAGTTGTAAACAAAACTTTGGGGCTGAGCATGTTGTCTAATTATGGCTATTTTTAAATTTTAATATCTTGGCATAAAATTACTTATGTATGTTTAATTTTTATAGCAAACATATTTTGCTAGGTCTCAAAAGAAGGAAACTTTTAGAAGCTATCCTAGATACAATAGTTAGTGTATAACTTAGGGAATAGTTCGACTTTACCAGTTTAAGATTTTCCTGAAGATATCCACCAGAATGACCGTAGTCTTGGGGATGACTTTAAGAGAACAACTCAAAGGAAGTTTCATGTGGAGACAAGCATGTGTGTTCCCAGCGCACAGCAAGACTTGCGTCCATGTCCTACTTCCACTGCTGGCTCTCTAGAAGTTTTTGGAGACAGGGTCTTTATCATTTCCCCTTAGTTGCTATTGTGTTCATATCCTAAGGCATTATTAATGTGAAATAAGGATGAAAAACCTCTTGGGAATATGTCTTCTGGGTGAAGAATCAGCAAAGAGAATGGTCAGAGCTGGTAACATGAGCCTGAAAAACTTGTTCATTTACTGGACTTGGGGGAAGTTAAGTATCTTTGCTTTCCAAATAGCCTGAGGAATGGAAAGGACAGCAGCAAACTAGGAATAACTCCCAGTAAAAGCTATTCATAAAAGGAAGATAAGGTTGTGGAAGGTGAAGTTAAATTTGGTTTAACACATGTTGATTTTTTTTCAAGTATGTTCAGTATCATTTTATTGACATCTGAATACATAGGTTGAAATAACTGGAAAAAGATGTTGAAGGCAGATCATGATAAGACATACATTGAATAAAATGATAATGATAACAATAATAAAAATCAACAGTCACTGATTGCGTTGATATGTTATACATTGAGTTAGGAATTTCAGATAATTAATTATTTATAGTCATTTGTATCTGCATATTTATAGCAGCAATTCTGTGAAATGGATTAAGAAATGCTTGTTCTAATTTTACAGATGTGTAAATTGAGGATATATTTTAGGCATTTTATTTAAGGGCTTATGGATTGAGTGTCTGCCTTTCATACAGACTTTAGTTAATTTAACACATATTGATTTTGAGGCCTCTCTAGGCCACACAGGCAGAGTAGTCCACAGTGAGAGACAAGTCCACTCAGGAGAAAAATAAGAGATAGAGATAGAGATCTGGCGTTGGCCAAATTCACTCTATAGGATGAATGGCATCGTCCTGAAAGTCAATGTGAAAAAAGAAGGCAGCCCAGGAGTATAGTTGTTCGTTAAGACAATGAGTTTCAGAATCAAGCAAGCTTCAAGTGTCACTTACAACATACACAGTATGTCACTTTAAGCCTTAGGATACCTAACATTGTTTTTTAATAATAGACTTGAGATATAATTCACGTACTATACAATTCACCCTTTTAAAGTATATGACTCAGCAGTGCAACTATCACCGCTATATAATTTCAGTACATTTTCCTCACCCCCAAAAGAAACCCCATATTCATTAGATGTCGCTGCCCATTTCCCCCTTCTTCCACCCACTAGCAACCACTAATCTACCTTCTGTCCATACAGCTTTGCCTGTTCTGGATGTTTCATATAAATGAAATCACACAATATGTGGCCTTTTGTGTATAATGTTTTCATTTAGCATAATGTTTCAGGTTGTAACGTGTAACAGTACTTCATTTCTTTTCATGGCCAAATAATATTCCATTATACCGTTATGCCACATTTTGTTATCCACTCAACAACTGATGGATTTTTGGGTTATTTCCACTTTTTGGCTCTTATGACTGACGCTGCTATAAAAATTCAGATACAAGTGTTTTTGTGGATATATGTTCTCAGTTCTCTTGATTATAACATCTAGTAGTACAATTGCTCTGTCATATGGTAACTCTATGTTTAAGATTTTAGGAAACTGCCAAACTGCTTTTCAAGTTAGCAGTACCATTTTACAATCCCACCAGCAAAGCATGAGGGTTATGATTTCTCTACATCCTCTGACTTTTTGTTTCTAGCCATTCTGGTGGGTGTGAAGTAGTATCTCACTGTGATTTTGATTTGTATTTCCCTAATGACTAATAATGTCAAATATATTTTCATGTGATCATTGGCCATTTGTATATCTCCTTTGGAGAAATGTCTTTCTTTGCCCATTTTTAAATTGGGTCATTAGTCTTTTTATTGTTGACTTTTAAGAGTTCTTTATATATTCTGGATATCAGTCCTTTAGTAGATATATGATTTGCAAATATTTTCTCCCATTCTGTGAGTTGCCTTTTAATTATTTTGATGGGATGCTGTGAAGTGCAAAAGTTTTGAAATTTACTGTTTTTTCTTTTGTACCATGTTTTTGGTATCATATCTAAGAAATCATTGCCTAATCTCAGATTGTAAAAGTTGACTCCTGTGTTTTCTTCTAAGAGTTTCATAATTTAGTTCTTATATTTAAGCCTTTGATTCATTTAAAGTTAATTTTTGTGCATAGTGTGAGGTAGTGGTCCAACTTTATTTTTTTTTGCATGCAGATGTGCAGTGTTCCGGGTACCATTTGTTGGAGACCATTCTTTCCCCATTGAATCATTGTCTTGGAACCCTTGTCAAAACTAAATTGCCCAGGGCTTCCCTGGTGGCGCAGTGGTTGAGAGTCTGCCTGCCGATGCAGGGGACATGGATTTGTGCCCCGGTCTAGGAATATCCCTCATGCCGTGGAGCGGCTAGGCCCGTGAGCCAAGGCCGCTGGGTCTGCACATCTGGAGCCTGTGCTCCGCAATGGGAGAGGCCACAACAGTGAGAGGCCCACATACCACACACACACAAAAAATTAAAAAAATAACATAAAATAAATTGACCATAAATATAATGGTTTATTTCTGGACTCTCAGTTCTATTCTTTTGACCTACAGTTCTATTCTTCTGTCCTTATGCCGGTACCACACTGTCTTGATTACTGTAGTTTTGTATTAGGTTTTTAAATTGGGAAGTGTGAGTCCTCGAACTTTCTTCTTTTTTCCAAGATTGTCTTAGCTATTTTCGGTCTCTTGCATTTTCATGAGAATTTTAGAATCAGCTTGTCAATGTCTATAAAAAAGTAGGTGGAATATTGATAAGGATTGTATTGAATCTGTAGACCAATTTGGGGGAGTATTGCCATATTAGCAATATTAAGTCTTCCAATTCATGAACATGGATGTCTTTTCGTGTATTTAGTTCTTTCATTTGTTTCAATGATGTTTTATCATATTCAGTATAGAAATCTTGCACTTCATTTGTTAAATTTATTCCTAAATATTTTCTTCTTTTTAATTCTATGGTAAATGGAATTGTTGTCTTAATTTCATTTTTGGATTGTTCAATGCTAGAGTATAGAATTACAATCGATTTTTGGATGTCGATCTTGTATTTTAGAGCCTTATTGCTCTCACTTGTTAGTTCTGATAGTTTTGTAGTGGATTTCTTAAGATTTTCTGTACACAGGGTCTTGTTATCTGCTAATAGAGGTAGCTGTTTTACTTCTTCCCTTCTGATCTGGATTTCTGTGCTCTTCCGCTCTCTTCTTTTCCCTTCCCTCCCTTCCACCATTCACCTTCCTTCTTTTTTTTGTTTTGTTTTCCCTTTTTCCTTATCATGCTGGCTAGAATTTTCAGTACTATGTTGAGTGAGTGTGCTTAGGGTGGATATTACTCTTTTTTCCCCCGATCCTAAAGAGAAAGCATTTATTTTTTTCACTATTAAGTATGATGTTAATTGTGGCTATGTAGCTGGCTTCATCAGGTTGAAAAAGTTCCCTTTTATTCCTAGTTAATTAAGTGTTTTTATCCAAAAGGTGCTGAATTTTGTCAAGTGTTTTTCTGCATCTATTGATATGATCATGTGGTTTTTGTCCTTCATTATATTAATATAGTGTATTACATTGATTGATCTTTGTATGTTAAACCAAGCTAGCATTCCTGGGATGAGCCCCACTTGGTCATGGTGCATAATCCTTTCAGTATGTTGCTAAATTGTTGAGGCTTTTTGCATCTATATTCATAAGGAATATTGGCTGGAAGTCTATTTTCTTGGGATTTCTTTGTTTCATTGTGGTATCAGGGTAATATTGGCCTCATAGTATGAGTTGAGAAGTGTTCCTTCCTCTTCTATTTTTTGGATGAATTTGTGAAAGACTGATGTTAGTTCTTCTTTAATGTGTGTTAACATTATCTAATTTATTGGGTTAAAATTGTTCATAGTATTCCCTCATAACTTCTGTGAGGTTGGCAGTAATGTCCCTCTTTCATTCCTGATTTTAGTAATGTGGGTCTTCTCTCTTTTTATTTTGGTCAGTCTAGCTAAAATGTTGTCAGTTTTGTAGAGTTCTTTAAACAATAAACTTTATTTTCATTTATTTTTTCCATTGTTTTTCTATTCTCAATTTTATCAATTTTTTTCCTCTAATCTGTGTAACTTACTTTCTTCTGCTCACTTCGGGCTTAATTTGCTGTTTTTGTTTTTTAAGGTGGAATATTAGGTTGTTGGTTTGAAATCTTTCTTCTTTTTTAATATAGGCATTTACATCTATTTCTCTCTGAGTGTTGTTTCAACTGCATCTTACATGTTTTGGTATATTGAGTTTTCATTTTCATTCAACTAAATTTCAAACACACTTAAAAATGTGGTGTTTAATTTTCACATATTTGTGAATTTCCCAAATTTCCTTCTGTTATTTATTTCTAATTTCATTCTTTTGTGATTGGAGAACATTCTTGACATGGTTTTGGCCCTTTTAAATATATTGAGGTTTCTTACATGGCTTAACACATGGTGCATCCTGGAGAATGTCCCGTGTGCATTCACTTGTGTGTTGAGTTTGAGGATTTTGGAGTTGATCAAGGAAAGACCGGAGCATGAGATGGCTGTGGTGCACAGTGAGCTTATTGGGCAGTATTTGGACAGGGCTGCATGCGAGGGGAAGAGCCTCACAGCAGAAGATCTTCCAGAGACAGGGGCCACCATCCAAAAGGGGGAGAGGGTAAGTGAACTCCCAGAGAAGATGGAAATGGAGAGGGGGCTTATGTGTCAAGGTGATGTCACTCAGCAGCAAGGTAGGGGGGTTTCTGCAACAGAGAGCTCTGAAGGGCAGCAGTGGTTCTGGGTCCTTTACGCCTACAGGGTTTGTCTTCTCTATGGTTTGCAGATATTGGGTGCAGTTTTGCAGGGTATACAAAGCAGGCAGGCTCTAAAGGCTAAATATATGTTTACTTTGGATATATTTTAAAGCAATTGGATATGTAAGAGTTTGAGTTTGGCTTTTGGTTGATGGTGCCAACTTCTTGTGAAAAAGTAAACAACGTGAGAACCAATATACAGGGGTCACTTATAGAACAATTTGAGAAAAATGTGTATTCTGCGGTTGTTTGATGGAAAGTTCTATAGACATTTGTTTGTCTGGTTGGCTTATAGTGTGTTGGAGTCTTCTGTTTGCTTTTGATCTTCCAGCTATTTGTTCACTCCCTTGCTGAAAGTGGGTTTTGAAGCTTCTATTATTGTTGAGTTGTCTGTCCACTTTGTCCCCTCCCACTTTCTCCTTTGCCCAGATAACTCCTTCTCATACCATAAGCAGTCATTCAAGATTCAGGTTTTTGGTCTGGATCTGCTGAGCAGGGGGTAACTTTACTGGTTTGGGTTGGTTTTAGTTTAAATTTTATTTTCTAGTCTTTCACCACAGGCCAGTGTGCACATTCTAATCCTCTGAAGGACAAGAATTTAAAGGAGCTAGGCCAGGAAGCATGAAGGGACCATGTTACACTCAGAACCTCTCCCCTTTCTATATCAGCAGTAAGTCAGTGTTCAGATCGTTAGAAGTCCAAAACACTAAAAATATTGTTATGACCTCCCCACATCACCCCCATATTTTCATTCTGAAAACAAACAACCCCCCCCCCCAAAACAAAACAAAAAAACACTAACTTATTTTAAAAGGTATAAGTAAGCATACAATGGTTTGGTTTTCTTCTATGGTGACTATGTTGATGCTTTTTTAAAAAATCAAAAACCAAAATCAATGCTTTTCCCCCAGTTGTCCTGTTTTTAGAACCCCTGCTTTACTGGCACTCTAAACACAATGTGTTGCCCACCACAGAATCAAGCACTGCAAGTCTCCTTTGCCCCTTAGGGCCTGGGTGGCAAGCACCTGGGGTGTGGCTACCACTCCCTCTTCCCAAGCCCGTGGTAGATACCATCAAGGCCACATTCATATCCTCTTCCACTGAATGTCTGTTAATATCTTTACCCATTTTTTAAATGCATTGTTTGATTATTTTTTACTTTTGACTTCTGAGAGTTCTTTATATATTCTAGATACAGGTCTTTTTGTCAAATATGTGGTTTGCAAGTATTTAATCTGTAATTTATCTTTTCATTTTCTAACAGGGTCTCCTACCACCCCTATGTTGAGGTATGATTGATAAACAAAATCGTACAATATTGAAAGTGTACAATGTGATGATTTGATATACATTTAATGGAGTTTTCTTGAATAGCAGAAGTTTTACATTTTGAAGAGGTTCCATTTATCAGGTTTTCCTTTTATGGATTGTGCTTTTGGTATCAAATTTAAGAACTCTTTGCCAGGTCCTAGGTCTTGAAATAATAAATTTATCTTCTGTTTTTTCAAAAACTTTTATAGTTTTACATTTAAGTTCATGATCAATTTTGTGTTAGTTTTTGTATACCATGTAAGGTTTAGATTTTTTTGTTTTGCCTATAGGATATTCAGTTGCTCCAGCACCATTTGTTGAAAAGGCCATCCCTACTCCATCATGTTGCTTTTACATCTTTGTAAAAAATGAGCTGGGTTCATTTCTGGGTTCTGTATTCCATTCCATTGATCTGTGTGTCTATCCCACAGTACCATACTGTGTTGATTAGAGAAGCTCTAAAGTAAGCCTTAATATTAGGAAGAATGATTTTTCTTGCTTTATTCTTTTTCATAATTATTCTGGCTATTCTAGGGTCTTTCCCTTTCAATACAAATTTTAGAATAACATTGTCCATATTTACAAAGAAGCTTCCTGAGATTTTGATAGAAATTTCATTAAACCCTTAGATCAGTTTGAAGAGAGCTGACATCTTCACCATGTTGAGTCTTTCAGTTTATGAACATGGTATGTCTCTCCAATTATTTAGGTCTTTTTTGATGTCTTTCATCAGGATTTTGTAATTTTCAGTGTACAGAACCCATACATGCTTTGTTATGTTTATACCTAAATATTTTAACTTCTTTGGAGCAGTTGTAAATGGTATTGTGATTTTGTTTTGATTTCTACTTGTTTGTTGTTAGTATATATAATTACAATTGATCTTG
Organism: Mesoplodon densirostris; assembly: GCF_025265405.1. Taxonomy (NCBI): domain Eukaryota; kingdom Metazoa; phylum Chordata; class Mammalia; order Artiodactyla; family Ziphiidae; genus Mesoplodon; species Mesoplodon densirostris. The sequence continues at coordinate 236,426,641 of NC_082661.1, forward strand.
TATGTCAACCTTGTATCCTAGCTCCTATATATTCCTAGTTTGCCAAGAGATTTTATCATGAATACGTATCGAATTTTGTCAAATGCTTTTTCTTCTGCATCGATTGACATGATTGTATGATTTTTTTCTTTAACTTGTTGACATGGTGGATTACATTGATTTTTGAATATTGAAACAGCCTTGCATACCTTGAATAAATCCAGTGTGTTTGTAGTATATTATTCTTTTTACACATTGCTGGATTTGATTTGCTAATATTTTGTAGAGGATTTTTGTGTCTAAATTCATTAAAGATATTGGTCTATAGTTTTCTTTTTTTTTGTCCTTTATTTGGTTTTGGTATTAGGGCAATACTAGCCTCATAAAATGAGTTGGGAAGCATTCCCTCCTCTTCTATTTTCTGGAAAAGATTATGTAAAACTGGTGTCAGTTATTCTTTAAATGTTTGGCAAAATTCTCTAGTGACACTTTCTGGGCCTAGAGATTTTGATTTTTCGTATTATTTTAATGTGAACTTATCTGTACCCATAAGAACAAATGGAACCCAGGAAGACTGTGTTCAGGAAAGTCTGGAGAATTTTGAGTCTCAGTTAATATTGTATGTCACATGTGTATATGACACATTAACCTGTGTTCTTCTTGAGAGTAGGCATGTATGTTGGTCATTGTTGGGACCTCAGCACCTAGGACAGCACCTGGCACATAGTAGGTGTTCAATGTAAGATTGCTGAATAATTGAAACGACTCTCAGCACTCTGCTGCAGATTGGAAGCCTGATGCTGTTAGAGGGCAGCATGGAGGCACCTGAATCTTCTTTGGGGGTGGAAAAATCTTTTGGGAAGAAGGGAGGAGTAGATAGTATGTATGGTTCCATTTCCCCCCTCTTATTTGCCTAACCTGCTTCCAAGCAGGCTGTGATCAGCCATACCACCTACAGCAACCCAGTATGCTCAAGAATTTGAAGAGCATGGGGTTGCTGGTGGGGCAGCAGAGTGTGTCGGGGTAGGACTAGGGTTGGTTGCAGACTGGTGTTCCTTCCTGTTCTGGGTGCCTCCTTACACAGAAACAAGCTCTGAGAATTCCACCTTAAAACAGATGATGAACAAGAGATGAGAATGTATTGAGATTAAGCATAACTTATAGAGTAATAATTCTTAATTATTTATTGATGAGTAGTCTCAGGCTTGCAGAAACTATTGACTTGCCTAGGTCTCTCTGAGTTTCGAAAGCTACACCAAGGTGCTTACCACTTGAACTGCAGTTTCTAGTCTATTAAGTGGTTTGTTCTGACATCCCTTAGATTATACAGTTATAGATTTCCTGCCAGAGCTACATTTGTTTGAGGGTGTACAAGAAAGCACATGCATGCATGAGGAAGTGCATAGGTTTTTAGGTATTGCTACTGGGGAGCCAGTTAATGACAGTAAGTTCTCGTGCTTTGCACATTTCATGGTATGGCAGAATGTCTGGGTTGTTAAATTAATAATTATTATTACTCTCTACTGGGACATCTTGGGACAGTTAAATTCTTTGGTTTTTTTCTTCTAACACTATCTGTATTAACTGCTATTTTTATCAATAGATTTTTTTAACACCTATCTATCTGCATTATTCTCTGGACAATCATGGACAGCTTTAAGAAATATTTTATTATGCTCACTTGCTCTTTGTTTCTCAGATAAATGTGAATTCATTTGTTTGTAATTTGAGGATGTGGAGATTTTATTGATTACAAAGGCAATGGGCCTTATGCCAGGTTTATTTGTAGTGTCTAGAACAATACCTTCAGCACGATAATTGTACAATGTTGATTCATCAATATGTAAAACTGATGATAAATACTTAATTTCTAGGACTCTGTCCTATTAGAAAATATTCTGGTACAACTCAGTGAAAGTTCTCTCCTTGCAAGCACCTTTACCTGAGTTCGACCTGAACCAAACATTCTATTTTCTACCTGAGTTAATCCACTCTCTCCCTTATGCCATCCCTGGGCATGTGCATACCTCCCTCTTAACACAGCATGTTGGAATTATTTGTTTGCATGCCTCTCTCTCTTACTGGATTGAGAGTTCCTTTTGGGAAGGATCCGTCTATCTTCAGTGCCTAACACAATTTCTAACTCTAGAATAGAAGCTGAACGAGGGCAGGATCACTGTGCATCCACCACCTAGAACAGCGCCTGGCATGTGGGTAAGCACTCACTACCTATTATTGAGTGAATACATCAATGGTGATAGTTGGTGCTCAGAAAATCTTTGCTGAGTTAATGAATTAATGTGTATTTATGCAACAAGTTTCATGGGCAAAAATCACATTGTTTCATAATCCAGAGGCAGTGACTGCACGCAGGATACATATGCCTGGACTTGCTTTCCAAGGTGACCCCTCCCGCTATCAAGAACATTGAAAACCTGGTAGTAAACAAGATCTGAAAGGTAAAAAATCAAATTATCACTTGATGACAGAATAGGAAGTGAAGACTGGAGGGTGTTATTAGATAAAATGGATCTTTTTTAACTCTATGAATTTCAGTGCACGTAGACAGAGCCTTTGAACACTTAGGAAATGTTACCCCAAAAGTCTTATAAATGTGTTCTTGTACACAACTCATTTCTCAGGTTATTTAGGAAAGGGAAGAGGAGTTACATGTATAGTAGATGTGTAGTTTTTATATCTCTAAACTTTCCTGATCTCCTATTTGGGGCATTTTAGCAGTTTATTAATAGGTCATGAATCATATTAGGAAACTCAGAAATCCAATGTCTTCTGATGGCTTGCTTTCTTTTTCCAATAATGGGTGAACATTTGTATTTTTATCTGCCTACGAAAGAAACCTAATAGTTGAAAAACTAATTAAGAATACAGCCATGAGGGCTTCCCTGGTGGCACAGTGGTTGAGAGTCCGCCTGCCAATGCAGGGGACACGGGTTCGTGCCCCGGTCCGGGAAGATCCCACATGCCGCGGAGCGGCTGGGCCCTTGAGCCATGGCCACTGAGCTTGCGCATCCGGAGCCTGTGCTCCACAACGGGAGAGGCCACAACAGTGAGAGGCCCGCGTACCACAAAAAAAAAAAAAAAAAAAGAATACAGCCATGATTATTTCAAAAATGAGCCATATATATATTTGAATCATCGTGCAAAAGAAAACAATAAAACAGAATGAAAAATGAACCAAAAACCTACCTGCTCTGTCCAAACATGTCTCATTGGCTTATAGGCTTGCCAAAGATGGGAACAAGATGTGTGTGGGGATGGGAAAGTCCATAGAGTCCATAAGGCAGGACGCAGGCATGGGAGTGATGCCTCTGCTACTTCTTTACAACGTGACCAAAGGAGACTGTGTCTGGCATCAACGAGCTCTCCAGAGCTGGAGAGTTTGCATCCCTTAACACCGGCAGGTGGCTTTTGTTTTGATTGGAAAAGGGGCATTCAGACAGGTCAGTTTCTTCCAAATTGTTTCTTTCCACTACTTTTGGATGTGTTGTACCTATTTTCACTTTCTAATTCTTAAATCCTTGGTCTACTTTCTTTTGTCTTTTATCTTTCTCTCTCTCTCTCTCTCTCTCTCTTTCTCTCTCTCACCTTTTCCAGGGTTCCTAGCTTCCTGTTTCAAATGTTTTCAATGAATAATGGCCTTGGTCATGAGTGTCCCTCTTCCAGTCTATGCGTGCCTTTTAGGAAGAGGGTTGTGCCATGCGTTTGTGGAATTGGTTTGGTGAGAAGCAGAGTCAGGTGGTAATTCAGAGAAAGATGAAAGGAATTGTGCAGCTCAGGTAGGCAGAGGGCTCTATTGACTTTTGGAGCTAGAAGAGCTTGAAGTGCTGTAGAGAGATCATGGCTGTATGTTCAGGAAACTTTTAAACTAAATCAACAAAATGCTATCAGATAAAGTCTTCACACGAACACCACTAAAAAGTTCAGATTTGCTGAGGACACTCTGCTGCTCTCATGTATTACCTGTCCTTATACTTCATGTAACTTATCAGTTGTAAATATATAATTGTAATTGTGGTTGTTTTCTTTCACCCTCTCATGTAAACGCCATGAGAACAAGGACTGATGTACATGTCCACAGCACTTAGAACAGGGCCAGGCATGCAGCAGATGCCCAATGAGTATTTGTTGAATAGATGAGTGCCAACCTTTTCCTATAATCCATCCTGGATTAAATAGAAGATAGAATTTGTCATCTGAAAGGCCTGAGTTTTAGCTCTGACTCTACCTTGTGGCAGTGGGTCCACGCCGCCTAACCCCGCTGAGCCTGTTTCCTCGTGCGTTTAATAGAATTTGTCTGGAGGCTCCTAAAATAGAACAACGAAGCGTTTGGATGGGAGCTTTGTGGATGGATGCCCTTCTCATCATCCCCTCCCTACCCTCTGCCTTCCAATGGCTACTCTTTAAATCATGGCTCTGTTTAGCTGAGCATTAAAGTCGAAGTGGGGAAAGAATGAACATTTTTGCAATGGTGATTCTTTTTCATTACAGAAATCTGCAGAAATGAAAAGCACAACTGTCAAGCTTGTGAACCGTAGGCTAAGACTAGTGTCCCCACGAGCTGCCCCGGGACTGCTGAGACCAGGCAAAAGCCTTCCCATCCCTGTCTCCCAGCAGGGTCCGCAGTGGTAAAACCTGAGTGAGATGGGGGGCAGGAGTGGGTGATGGGTGGTGTGGGGAAACGCGCTTTCTGAGTCACAGAGGAAATGGCACTTCAAACTGCGGGAAGGCTGGGCCTCAGGACAAAGGAGGTGACAGCTCTTGTTCAGCTCCCTTCCCAGGTCCTCCCACGAAGAAGACAAGACACAAGACCGGGAATTGGTAAAGCAGGAGGTAAAGTTTATATACAAGAATATAATGTTTATCTGAAATATTTACAGTGTTGGTTAAAGCAGTATTTTTACAACTTTTTCAGGTCAACTACTATGTATATTACAGGTAAGCTACAATGGTTTAATTTGCAAAATTAAGTAAAAAAATGTTTTAAACAAAGCTTAAAGTACTCGGGTCAATCATAACATCAATCTGTCTTGCCCTTTATTTGAAGAACTCATGCTACGGTGGTTAATGTGGTTTTTATAAATGGAAGTACTCTACCTGGAAATGCAAAATGCAATACATGCTCGAGTTGTAAGTTCCCAACAGGGATGTAAAATGACAGGTGAATTGTTATAAGACTTAGGTGCTGAGTGTCAGGCTGGAGCTGAGAGAGAAGTTGAGATAACAGCCAGCTTTATCTCAACTGGGTTTTGGACCCACAACAGAAAAGTGAAAGTTTGGGCCACATAGAAAAGTAAAGCTCCTTGCACATTATGGCAACCTCAGCAGAAAGTGAAAATCGGTTGACCCAAACCAAACAACCAAAAAAAATCGAACCCAAGTCACAGTTGCACGTACTCAAAACCAGCTTTTCAGTGAGCTATTTTAAAACTTCATAAAAATCTTCGCGATTTTATTCGTTGGAAGATTTCTACAAGATTTGGGTGGGTTTTTCCTTTATGTGAAAACAACTATTTGTTCCCCCTCCTGGGGCCTTATAACTCAGAAAATGCCAGGGGTACAAACGTGCAAAAGACAGGGGAAGCCGCTCCAGGCTGGGGCTTGGGAAATGAGTGCTGAGGTCCCACAGCAGAAGTGGAAAGGGTCAGCAGAGCCCGGGGGTGGCCCCGGGACTAGCACTGCAGCTTGCGGATGCTGCGGGAGATGCGCTTGAACTCTCTCTGGCCCTTCTGCCACCGCTTCACAGAGGTGATGACCAGCTCTCCGCCCAGTTTCTGCCCCATGACCAGGTAGGGCGCATTGATGTCATTCATCTCCTCGCACGTGCACTGCAGGCTGTCTTTGAGCCACAGCACCGACTTCTTCAGGTCCCTCTCGGACACGCCGTTCAGCTTGTAAATGGTCTTGCTCTTGGTCTCCAGGATGATTTTGGTATCTCTGTTGATGTAGGTGATCTCCTTCACTTTTATTTTCAGTGCTACGAAGACAAGAGAGGACAGTGATAAGGAGGGAACACATCCCACCGCATTATTTGTGACTCGGCCTGGGAGAGGGAAGAAGAGCTTCCCAGGGCTGATGGGGCTGCCAGGGGCTGCGGGGAGGGGGTTGGGAGCTGAGGGCAGCAGGTGGCTCCATTTCTAAAGCCTCAAAGAGTTTGTCAGGCACTTTGTTTCAAACCAGCCATCCTTTAAAAACTCTCTTTGCCGGGACTCAATTGACTTTTCTTCCTTGCCCTTGTGTTCTTGTGTTTGTACGTAGGCTGCCTGTGGTGTGTGCTCTCCTTGACAAATGACTTCCCCTATTGGAAACTTCAGCATGAAAAGAAATGCCCGACTCTTAGGTGAAACAGGATCCTTCTGTGGCCGTAAACGTTAAACCCAATTTATTACGTCGGAGAGGTTTTTGGACAAACCTGTAAGGAAATTATATCACAAATCATTGTTTTCTAAAGAACAAACTACAAGGAAGGAGAATTGATCTTACAGCTGCATTTGATTTGGTAAAGTAACTCAGAAAAAACGGCCAAGACTCTTTTTAAGAGCACAACATGTTTAGCTGTAAAACTGTTTTTCTGAAGACCTCATCCTCATATGCTATCATTTGCCTGTCCGAGGCCAAGGCGTTTACAGATCATATATGTACTGTTTCCAAGATGGATATGGAGACTCATTAGAATGCTAAGACCAAAAGTAAGTGGTTTACGATAAAAGACACATTTTATAGTCATGAACAGTATGCTTTGGGAAAGACAACCCTACAAACACACATGCTGGAATTAAATTTCAAGACTCCATGAAGGCAGGGAAAGGATAGAATTTTAAGGTTGTGAGGGATCATCCAGTTAAAATCTCTTCTTGGTACACAAAGAATCTGAAATCCAGAGAAGCTTAGTGACTTAACAGGAGGTCACCCGGTTAGGTTGTGCCCTGGCTGAGTCTAATCCTCAGAACTCTGGTCCCCAAACCTCCTCCTGTAACACCACTGTGATCTCTTAGGCACAGTATCGAATTTCTTGTCCTGGTTGGTGCATTAATACGCCCACTGTAATGTGTCTTCAGACCCCTGGTGACATTAACAATTGTCCCATAGAGACGACATGCAGGTGTGACTCCCTGACTCTGATGGAGTTTAATGCATTGTTTAAATTAGTAATAGAGGAAGATGTTTTTTTGTGTATATCACTGTTCTGGAAATTTCTTCCTCTTTCTTTCTTTCTCTCTCAGAAGGAGAATTTGACTAAGCATGGCTTTTCTAGTCAACCAGGAAATGACTGAGGCTCAACCAGGTAAATCAAGGATACTGGGACTTGGCCAACCATTATTGGTCTGATATGCATCTGGGCTGTAGTACTGAGTTCTCAGGGTTTATCATGAGATAAGCCACATGGCAATGTCACATGTTCCTATGGCCTCTGCCTAAGGGCTGGGAGTGGGGAAGGTATATGGTGGGAGGAGTGATTGTAATGTTACCTGGGAGCCTCATCCATAGCACAGACAGAGCATGTGTGAGATTTCGCCTGGTCAAATGAGACATTCTTGAGCTCCAAATATCAGAAGAATGATCACTTTTAACAAGGGGGGAGATTTATTACTCATCTTTCTCTAGCTATGAAATAACCAACTTTGTAAGAGCTTACCATGGGAAAACTTCAGACATTTCCTCCCTGGGTTTTCAGCTGGGGCCAAATATAGGGAATCAAAGCCGTCAAATAACTTTTCCTGCCCTGGAAGATGTGAATGGGGATGCCACACATGGTAGGAGGCAGGGTGTTGATAATGTCTGCTCCAACAATAGGCTGCATACAGAGGCAGGCAGTTCTGGGCTATTCTTTGTTCACCAGTACTTTCCCCACTGTAATAAGGAGGTCTTCTCCATCTTCCCTGTACTCCAAGTGCAGTGGGGAGAGTGTCATGCTTTCATGGATGATTCCGATTTCTACCCTTTCATTACTCCCCCAGAGTACAGAGGCGATGTGGAGAACCGCTTATAAACCAGTATAACATGCACCCCCTACAATTTAGGTTCATTATCCCCTTTGGGACAAGTTGAAGGCGGAGAAATAGAAAACAAAGCTTGTGAGGTATCTGCATGTGTGATACCTTAAGTGTAATGACTTCCATGTTGTTTTGAAAGGCTCTCTCCTCTAAGGAGAGAGAACGTTGAATACACACACACACACACACACACACTTCTTTGGCCCAGGTCTTGATACAGCATCCTTAGGAAGGAGGTCTTCTGTAAGGTAAGCCACAAAGCAAGCAGGTCATATGTGTGTGTGTGCGTGTGCTTGAATTACACTTGTTTGGAGCCCCACTAGACGTTTTCATGGAGGTCAGGAGAGTGATCTGTACGAAATCTAGTGCAAAGGCCATAACTTGCCAGAATAAAATGATATTTTATTACATTTTAATATAAACTTTATTAAAATTATATTAAAAAATTTGTCCTTAATCAAATCCTGTAGCATGGAAGCTAAGAACCGTGTTTTGGGCAAGGCTCTGGAGCTTTAGGGTTGCTTTTGCCAACATGCCTGGCCCTCTCCTACTTTGAGAGTTGTATGTATTAGAATATAGACATTTGAAACCCTATCATCCATCTGTGGCTCTCACTGAGGGGAAGGACTGGCTAGGACTCAGAGTTACCTCCTTCCTTTCCCCTTCCTCAGCTGTTTGAAGCTTCTCCTATAGCTACGGCTGTCCCGGGGCCTGCTAAGGTTAAGCCCAGGACCCTTCCTGCAAGAGACCTGGGGTTGTAAGGGGCAGTGATTGGGTTGTTTCCAGTTTCAGGGACCTGGCCAGGTCTGAGATTTCTGGGCTGGTAAGCTGTAAGGAGAGGGTGGGAGGGCAGTCCTCCACAGTGGGCGCTGGAGTGATTTCTCTGTCTCCAGGACTTAGTTGAGTATGTAGAAGTGTTCATACAGATCTGGTACAGTCTGTTATTGTTTGCTAGAACAGGGACCACATCTGTTTACCAGTAAATTCAACCTTCTGCCCGAATAAATACTTTTAAATACCAACCCCTCAAACACACCCAAAAGTGCCTGCTCTTGGAATGGGAGGAAAACACGAACGTCTCAGGTACCTCTGCAAAGTTCCTGGCCACCCCCCACTCCTGCCCTAACACAGCACTGATCTGTGTCTAGCTGGCTCCTCTGATCCCCTTGGAGGGCTGAGGACACAGATGAGGTGCTGCTGCAGCTCTGGGTGGACAGTCTCCAACCCTCCTTCCTCTTATAGTTCTTTCTTAAGGGGAGTGACCCACACGCCGTGGAACTTGGGTAACATACCTCGCACATTATTTACTGTCCTCCAGTACCTTGTCATCACGGCACCTGGCATGTATCTTGCCAAAGTAAACTCCTAGCTTTATTGTTTCTTCTTTTTAAATTTAAGGAAACTCTCCCCGACATATTATTAACCAGTACCTTGGATATACTCACTGATGGTGGAACATGGGAAGCAGAACATCATGGGTTACGAATAACGTAAAAATACTTGTTTGGCACCGGAGTAAATTTCAATTTTTGGCCAACTTCATGCCTTGAATCTGTTTTGCTGAGGCTAATATTTACATGTTCCCATCCCTGGGACACAGGTTAAGTGACTAAAAGAGAACATGGTCCAAGATTACACTTGTTGGCAAGAAAAAGCCATAGTGAAATGAAAAATGTGCCATCAGAAATTCATAATGCGAACAATTCTCATTATTTGATTATTGCTTAACAGAGCAATGACTCTCACCTAAAAAGATACAACTCGATACAAGATAGTTACACAGGGAGGAAAGTAGGATAACACAGATGATTCGCTCAAGGAAAGATGAGCTGTGATGATATGTCACCCAAACTTTATCTAGTAACATCTTAAAGAATTGTACCTTTAAGTTGTACTGGGCAATAAAACTTCTGTTGTTAGTGGTGTATTACTTACCAAAATCATTTTTACAAAGAGTTTCCATTATGTCGTTGTCATCTTCGTTTTTATTTTTGCAGGCTTCACATACCTTTGGAGCTAGAAACGTGAAGGTTAGTAAGTTTGCTTAAAACGAAACAGCATGTGGCATTTGTAAACAACTCACAGGGGCTTATTCCGGCAAGAGTAGCAACTGTCCTGTAAGACCCCAGCTTCTGCCTCATTTATGAAAGAAGGGCCACTCATTCCTAAGAGAGTCTCCCATGCCTCCCATCTTTTGGACAGGCAAAAATGCCCACATGCTGTGTTTCATGTATGATGACTCCCCAGGCAAAGGGCGCCCTGGTGGAGTGTGCAGCCGCAGGTAACTGAGACAGGCTGCAGCTTGTCACTCTTCCTCCCACTCCTGGGACAAACTCGGTCTCTGAAAAAGTTAGTCCCAAAGCCTCTCTGAGGAGAAAGCACCAAAAGACCCTTAAGGGATTCTGGAAAACTAGCAACCACAAACTACGGCCAGAAGATCGTCTTTCTCAGCTGCAGGTCACTGGTGCAGCCTGGCCTCTGCTGGGCTCTTCAGCTGCCTTGTCTCTCGGGGGAGTCATTTCAAGATATTTTCAGGTCTGGACAGGGCGGGGTGGCTAGCACTGTAAGGCTCACGTCTGGGTTCTTCCCCCTTGGAAGCACACCTTGCTAATGACTATAGCCTGCTCTAAATGGCTCTGTATCACCTCGTGCTGTCTGCCGAGTTTGTGCTCGAGTTAAGCGGCATTTATTTCACTGTTATCTTCATCCCTGGTGCAGATTCTTCTTGCCTCTCTTTGCCTGTTTCAAACTCTCGAAAACAAACAGACAAAACAACAGCAACAACAAAACCCAAACAAACAAAAACCCAAAGCTTCTCCTGAAGCCAGTGAAAATCTGACCAAACCCAGGAAGGTGCACTATAGCACAATCATGAGAGAGCCTGCCAAAGGCTCTTCTAAGAGTCTGATTCCTTGGGAAAAGGGAAAAAAGAAAACATTCATTTTCTCCCACTTATAAATGTACTAATGCTGTCTTTAAAATTTAGGTGAAATTTCATTAATATGAAATTGCATTTTCGCAGGGAAAAAAGAACTATATGACTCACTTTAGAAGTTATTTATCAAATAAGAAAAAGCGCAGAGCAGATTTTGAAACACATAAACTTTTATTTTGAAGGGAGAAATGACTTTTTCGAGAAATGTAATATATAATGCTGGTGGGGCTGTGAAAAATAAAAACAAAAACAACACACATAAAACTGCCCTTAACTCCCATGTCTCAAACAAAATGAAACTTTTCCAATTAGGAGCTCTAGGAGTGTATATAAAATGTTACTAACCTGTGTTGGTTGGTCTGTGGTATATGTTGGACAAATGTTTGAAATATGCCAAACATTTGCAATAAATTATAAATCTAACCAATAAGATGATTGCAAACTCACGGTGCCTGCCAGGAAAGATTGCTAAGCAACTTTGCATTTTCTTTAACTAATGATGGCTGTAGGAAAACAATTAGAGATGGAAAGGGAGATGCTGGTGGAGCCCTGAAAGGGATTAGGAAGCCCCCTTTCCATCCCGGGGGGACCTAAATCAGCTCAGACACATTGTATATGTTTTCCTTTCAGGAAGACTATCAAGAGCCCATGAGGTTTTCATTGCTTTGATGGTTTCTGCACAGGAACTCCCCCTCTATTTTCTAAAAAACTTGGGAAACTCTCTTTTGCACGATTTTCTCCAGTTAATTAAAACCACTCCTAAGATAAAAGCTGATTAGTGATAGAAAAATGATTCCTGGAGATTCCCTTTGTGCCCTCTTGCTTGGACCTCTGAGCAGTTACAACCAACGCTCAATTTTCAACACGCATGAGCCAGTCCTGCTTTTTATTTTCAAAGCCTAACTCGGCAAAGAACAGAGAGGGCCTTAAAAGACTATCTGTTTGCACATTTTGGCGATCGTGCCTGTAGGGAATGTCCCTGTGCCTAGAATCCTGCCCCGTGGTAAGAACATGCTGCGTGAGGCTGAGGCCAGCGCGCTCTGGCCAGGGTGCTCACCGCCAACTCCTCCTAGCAGGACCACTTCCAACACTCTCAGTCGCGGCCCCCTTGCTAGCATCTTCAAAAAGAATTGGACATATATCTACACGGGAAGGATCTCTTCCAGTTCTACGTTTTCTCCCCGCACCCCCCTTTTAAACGGTCCCTAAGAAAGAGCAACTGGTATAACTCGGGAAGGGAATGAGAGACTTGGGTGTGTGTTTGGGCGGGGGGGTATCTCAGATTTGTCACGATGACACACCAGGGCAAGGAAAGAGTCTGCCCTGCTCAGGACTGGCACCCCCGGCGGGGAAACATCGGGATGGGGGGCGGGGGCCGCGAGAACACCCCCGGAAAGTCTTAGCGGAGCTGGGGGGGGGGCGTAATATGGGGGAGGGCTTACCTTCCTCGGTGGCCGGCAGGAGGTGGTCGCTGCTAGCGAGGGGGATGCAGAGGTCGTTGTCCTGGGGGAAACGGTCGCACTCAAGCATGTCGGGCCAGGGGAAGCCGAAGGCGGACATGACCGGAGCGCAGCGGTCCTTCACCTGCACGCAGAGCGAGTGGCACGGCTGGATGGTTTCGTCCAGGTCATCGAGGCAGACGGGGGCGAAGAGCGAGCAGAGGAACTTCTTGGTGTCCGGGTGGCACTGCTTCATGACCAGCGGGATCCAGGCGCCCGCCTGCTCCAGCACCTCCTTCATGGTCTCGTGGCCCAGCAGGTTGGGCAGCCGCATGTTCTGGTACTCTATGCCGTGGCACAGCTGCAGGTTGGCCGGGATGGGCTTACAGTTGCTGCGCTTGTAGGAGAAGTCGGGCTGGCCGAAGAAGAGCCCGCGCGCGGAGCCCAAGCAGCAGTGCGAGGCGAGGACGAGCAGCAGCAGCGAGCCGGGACCCTGCGGCATCGTGGGCGCGCAACCCCCGGTGGGGCGGAGGGAGCCAAGGCGGGGAAGCGCGAGGCGGCAGCGGCCGGGAGCTCTTTCCCGCCCGCTCGTTGCGCTCCGCGCGGCTCGGGGCCTGGGAAGCGGGCGGTGGGAACGCCGGGACGCCGGGCGCGCGGACTGCGGCGGCGAGGTGCTGTGGGTTCGGCTCCGCGCAGCAAGTCCGCGCGCAGCTCCAGGGGGCTCCGACCCGGGGGGAGCAGAGTGAGCCACTGCTGGGGCCCGGCCAGCGTTTTCTTGGCCTTTTTTATGCAAATCTGGAGGTGGGGGGAGCGAGGGAGGAGCCAGTGGAGAGTAATCCGAGGAGGTTTGGTCACTATTCTCTGGGTCTGGTTTTCCGTTGAGAATGCCCCTCACGCGCTCCCTGGAAGGAAATTCTGGCTGCGCCCCACCGACCCCTGTTCCCCCCGCCCCACAGGATGCTGCCAAGCGCGCGCTCTAGGACTGCTGTAAACAACAAACAAACAAATAGACCAGCCTGGCAGCTGAGCCCCAACAGTGAGCGTGCGGAGCACGGGCTGCGGGAGATAGGGGGACGTGACCAGCGGCCTTGTCGCCAGGTCCCTGAGGGAACGCGCTCCGCCCCCGCGAGGCCCGGACGTGGGTTTGTTTGACCCCAGCACGAAGTTTCTGCTCGGGGCCCCGGGGCTGCGGGGCGGAACTGCGTTCCAGGCAGTAGCGAGCCAGCAGCTGGCAGGCTCTTTGTGACCCTGGCCCGCGCCCGGGGCCTGCCCGCCCGAGGCTGTCTCGGCCTGGTTGCTCTCCTCTCGGATCCCCAGCCACGGTTCCCAGCCTGGCCCAACCCGTACAGTGGCTCCCGCCTGCCCTTTCAAATATCAGAATTTATATAACTAGAGTCCTATGAGCAAAACTTTTACATGAAAAAGGAAATATCAATAAAACCTTGGGGGTGTTGTTTTGCTGGGGTAAGCCTAGAAATTTTGGCCATTGTGGAAGCGCCTCTACAGAGTTTCGTCAGAATCACACACGACTGCCCACCACTTCCCGGTTTGGGAGAAGAGACCTGCCCTCCCTGCCTAAAGGAACGGGTTGACTCAAGGCTCGAAGGCACCACGCGCCCTAACCCAGTCTGGCCCTGGCGGCGGGCGCTGAGGACACGGTTTGGAAAGGCTGGTGCCCGGCACAAGGGACTGGTAGAAAGTGCCCCAGGTGGACAGGCTGGGCAGGGGTGGGGGTAGAGGAAGAAGCCCTGCTTAGACATCCACGAAGCCTGGGCAGAGGCGGCTCCCTCATGCTACATATGCCGGCGGGCACCGGGTGTACGGAGGCGAACAGGCAGAGTGCCTGTGCGCTCGCGGAGCTGGGGACCTCGTGCCCCGGAGGACTCCAGACCAAGTTCACAGCTGTAAACCGGCACTAGGGTGTCAGCAGGAGGAAGGTGTGTGTGTGGGTGGGTGGGGGGGGCTCCTTTCTTCTAATCGCCCCGAGTTTCCCCTTGTGGCTGATCGTCTCCTCCCTCTCAGCCACCCCGCCTCCCCGCAGGTTGGCGGTGCAGCTCCAAAGAGAGAATCCCCGGGGAGCGAGACTCCCAAGGTTCTTTCATATGGAAGGTGGGCGCATTGTTATCACTTCCCGGTCACTTAGAGCCATCAGTGGGCTCCGTCCACAGCTTCTCTATTTCCCTCCTTCCGGAAGATGCTTTGGCCTTGGCGGCCCCCCAGGCCCAAGTCGCCCAGCTAGCTTTGTGGTCCCACTGCTTAGAGGAGGGGTTAACGTGGGATGGCGAAAGCCCACTCAGTGTTTTCTCTTACCCCATCCTGGCCGTGAACCCTCCAGGAAAATCGCCGCCTGGAAGGAGAGTATCTTTTGATTCTGACTCAATCATCTGGGTCCTTAGAACCCCAGCTGCGTCTTGTCTCCTTTGACGCCGGTGCTCTGCAGGAGAAGGGCCGGGAGCTGCAGCAAAAGGCCGCTCTTCCGCCGAATGCGTCCCGGGTCTTTCCGTGTCTAACTAAAGCACTAAGATGCGTAAACGCCCCGCTCCCCAGCACAAACTACTTTGAAAATAAACCTCAAATAAAACGGAAGCACACCGAACCAAGCAGCTATTCAGAGCCTGAGCTCTGAGAGATGTTAGGACCTGGGCCCGGGGCTGGGATGAGGGCCCTCCCGCCTCCACCGCCCCCAGCCCCAACACCTTCCCCTGGGTCCCCTCCGCTTCTCAGACCCCCTCGGGGGTCAAGGAGCCCGGGGCACAAGGAGCCCGAAGCCGGTCGGGCTGCTTCGAGGCGGTGCGCGGCCGTGCACCCGAGAGAGGCTGGGCGCCCAGGAGCCTTTGGGGCCCGCGCGGCCGGACGCATTGTTTCGAGAACTCGCTGCCTCACTGGCCGCCAGGGGGCGTCGGGAGCAGCACTAGGGGCTCCATCTCGGCCGCGCCTAGTTTCGCGCTCTGGCCTGCCTGGTTCCGGGGTCGCGGCCCCTCCACGCACCCGCGCCGCCCAGCCTAGACCTCACCCTGCACAGGCTGCGTCTTCCCTCCCCACCTCGGGTCGCGGCCCGCTCCCCTTCTCTTTCGCCGCTCGTTAGCGCCTGGCCAAGCGCGTGCGCGTGTGACAGGCGCACCAGCCAGACGAGCAGATTGCAGACGAACAAGAGAATAACCTCTCCCCGAGGCCCGGACGCGAGCGCGGACCGTTGTCTGTGTGTCAAATGCTCGAACACAGATGCTTGGCGCGTCTCCCCCGCCCGGGTCGCTGCGCCACCGCAGAGAGGTGGGCGCACGTGGTGCAGCCCAGCGGCGCCTTCAGTAACACGAACTCTGCTGCCCTCCAGGCCGGCCCTTGGGCCTACAGGTCTCCTCTGATCCACGCAAGTTATCAAAATCCGCCAAAGGCTTTTGCTTTCCACAAATGGAGAGTCAGTGCTTACCCCCCTCACCCTTACGCCCCTCACTCCTCCGGGGTCTATTTAGTACTTGCCGTTTTTAGGAACGGAAACTATGCGCCCAAACCCAGGATAAGTAGTGGGGGTGACCACTCCTCTGAGGACCGAAGTACACTGCCGGGCGACCTGCTTAAAGGGGTGGCCCATGGGCCCCAGGTGACGGGGTTGGGCGTGCTCCCCACCCCCGCCACGGTGAACTACCGCCACCCGAATGCTGAAGGCCTGAGAACCTCAGCAACCCCGTGTTCTGGATTTGGCCCCGCTTCTCTGCTTATTTTCTGTTGTCAAGGCACTAAAGAATCATGAGGCACAAAGAAAGTTCCTGCCAATGTCGCCAGAACAATTCGGCTGCTTGGTTAAACCTGTGCTGGCTGGAAGAGTTTCTGGGCAGGCAGGACCCTCATTCTGCGGCCCGGAGATTCTGCCCTGGGGCTGGGGTGGTCTCCAGGGGGCCTCCAGACCCCTGCGTCTGCTCTGTTTCGGCGGAGAAGCGGGGAAACGGAGCCTTCCAACGCCCCACCCCCGACCCCCGAGAATAGTTGAGTAAAGGCGTTCAGACTCTTATTTCCGAGAGGGGGTGCAAGCAAGAAGGGGGGAACGACACGTGAGATAAACCGACGTCCTGATTTCTGACAATCCAGCACCTGTGGAGGGGCAAAACCTCGAGCTGGAAGCAAGCTTCTTGGCCCCCACTAGATCGGAAAGCTTGGCTTTCGACGCTCCCTGTTAGAATGCACGGCCTCTTGCGATTTAAGCCTTTACAACACCTCATGAGTGGGGAAGAATGCAGTTACAGAGGGCAGGCCCGGAGCGCCTGGGTAAGCACGGAGAAGGCCGCCCCGCGCCGAAGCCCTAACAGACCGGCTGAGCGCTACCCCCGTTCCCGGAAACCCTCGCTACCACCCGGCAGGTGGGTGTGATTCTTATCATTTTGCAAATAAGCAGTCACGAAGAAACTGAGGCACGGAGGGGTTAAGGAACCAGAACAGGGTCACACAGCGTGTGGCACAGCTGCTGGTGGTGCACGTGCCTCGGCTGGGTGAGGTTCCTGCCCCGGCGGCTGTGGGGATGCACCCTGACCTGTCAGGACAGCGCGGTGGTTTGGCTTTCGTCCACGCGCAGGCCGGCGGGGTGGGTGACGTCACCTTCTCCTAGTGGGACTGGGGACCCGGGCCTTCCCTGCTCCCCGGGGGCGGAGCAGCGCGCCAGCCCCAGCATCTTTCGTGGGATTCGCGGCAGCCATCTGGGGGCGCCATTACCCAAAACAGATAGTTTCCCCAAACCCGTTTAGGGTTGCAAATCGGCTTCCTTTACTCTGTTGAAGCTCTGAGATCTTTTATATTTTTACACGTTGGGCGTCAGGGTGTTTTGTTCGTTTGTTTTTTAAATGTGCAGCGGGAAGGGATTACCTGGATGTTTCGCTTTTGGCGCTCCCCTGCACCCACCGCCGGGACGCCGACTGCCGCTGGACGTGAAGGTGTCCGGCGCAAACGCGCGCGGGGCAAGTGCCCGCAGCTCTCCTGCCGCCCACTCTGTGCTCCCCTTGGGCCCTCGGAGTCCAAGGGTTCAGTCGCGGATCTCCAATACCGAGGTCCGTGCCTGCGACCGCAAAGCCTTTGCCTCGCATTTTAAGAAAAGTCAAGGCTGAGAGCGAACAGTTTACCGGCTGCTAACCCAAGCTCTCGCGCTTATCTCCTTCTTTAAGATTTGAGGGGCTGATGGGCCCCAGATCCGCGCTGCAAGAGCAAACGAAGGGTCCAGAGAGGCTCAGACTCGGCGTGCTGGCCGAGGAAGGGAGCGGGAGGGGTGGCGGAGACCAGACTGTGGTCGGCGCTGTACCGGAGCCCTGGCGCAGGGCTCGGGGCGACGATTCCCTGGGGGCGAAGCAGGAGTCGTCTCTGGGCCCTACTTGGCAGCGAAGGAGTCCGCCGGCGAGAGCTGTAATTGCTCGGGTCTGTGTGAGCTCTCTGGGGGTGGGGGTCCAAAGCCAGTGCGAACCCCTGGTTCCCGAGGCCTCCGGGTACCGAGTACAGTGAACTAGCTGAGAAAGGTCTGAAGGCATTGTGGATGGATACTCCTGGAGCTCAATAGAAAACTAGTGAAAAACAGTCGCTCCAAAATGGTAAAAAACAATTACACCTACAATGATCATCTACTAGTGCAACAGATCATTTTCTTGCTCTTACCCGGTCAGTGGAGGGTTTTAGTCAAAGCTGATTTGGGATGGACTGGGAAAGCTGTTTGACAGTATACTTTTCACATTATGGAGGCTGTCTGCCTTGGGAGAGACCACTTTCCATTTCTTCTCTTGTTCCTTCAATGGGAAAATGGCCCTAGACATTTTGGGAATAAGGATGGAGCTAGGGCATGGTATGTCCTACTTGCATCCCGGGGCTGCTTCTGCTTCAAAACAAAAACAAAAGAAAAAACAGAAAGAAACCCATCCAACCAAACAAAAGCACCTGAGGTGGTTCAGTGGCCTGGACCTCTGGGAAGGAGATTCTATTTCTGTGCAGTGCAGGCATCCTCCTCAGCAACTTTTTGTTTACAGCAGAAAGTCTCAAATTTGCTGGACCGATAGTAACTCCTTGGTCTTGGGGGTTCAAAAACTTGGAGTTCGTGTCACCTGTGTACAGCTAGTCCATTTGGCATTCTTAAAGAAATACTTACTGAGCACAACTTGTGTGCAAGGAACCCCGTGGATACTTTCCCTTTCCTCTCCCCTGCCCCTTTCTTCCCAATTTTCCTGTCTCTTTCTGGGGTCTCAGTAGTTCATTGCTCACCGATGTGTTGCAACTGCTGATGAGACTCTTGAAATGAAGCATTTCCTAATTGCCCACATTAGGAAATCCTGAATGGAAAGTGCAGAATCCCAAGGCCATTCACAGAGGGCGTCCAGAAGCCACAGAGTGTCTCTGGGAAGAAAGACCTACTCCATTGTCTGATTTGAACAGCAGGGGTCACTGGCTAAGCTGGTGTTTCACTCTGTTGGGAATTTACTGCCATCAGATAAGAGCACAAAGTCAATACAATAAATTCTGTTGGCTCTAAAGCAACAGATGGAATCTGAGTTCCTGCACACATGTACGGCCTTTCCAGATACAAATCCCAGAATCAAAAGCCCTTTGTCATTCTTACCGAACTGACTTTTAGGGACACCTTTTCATACTCTGTGTGTGTTTGTCTGTTTAGGTCTTTCTCTATAATGGTAGATTTTTGTGTTGCCCCAAATAAGACATTTGTCAGATTCATTAAAGTGATTCATCCTTTTATGACATACTCAGTAAGTCACAGGTATTCACAGCAACAAAGAAATCTGTAAATTAGAAAAAGCATTTGTTTTTAGTTAATTTAGGGCTAATAGTGTAACCTGTAACTTCAAACTACAGTATCCAAACACACAGACTCAGCACTCTGAATGAATTCATTGGCATTAAATGTTAAAGTTTCATTAGCAAGCCTAATATTTCTTAATAGCTTGTAAATCTCCAGTGGTACAACAGGGAGTGAAATATTACATAGAAATAACAGTTCCAAATGTTAAATTGGGTTTCTGGGAGATGGCCAGTCTGTGAAGTGTCTAGGGATCGTCTTAGACATGTCGTCCACAGCTTCGCTGTTTTCCCTTAGTTTCCTTGAAATGTTAATTAATTAAAGACACTCATGACAAGTTCTGCCCTGGAAGAAAATAAAGAAGAAAAGAGTGCTTTTATGAGTACAGTTAATTTATTATTATTTGTACTAGTTCAGAAACCCTTTCCATGTCCAAGTTTGTCTGGATTAGAGCTTCAAAATGAGCCAGATTATCTGATGTTTTCTTTTATCAATTCTTCCCTGGAATAAACAAGTCTTTAACTCTAAGCTGTTTGGTTTTATTAAGTTGAAACTTTTACTTCTTATGCCAGTTATCTTTCCGTTCAGAGCAGTTGGGTGTGGTGGTAGGGGGAAGATGGAGGGGGGTTGTCAGTTTTGCTTGTACCCTGCCTCACAACCAGATTTCTTCTATTTTGGATATTTATTTATTTTTTTGGTGAAAGAATGTATTATTCCCTAGGCTAGTCTCATGGTATCTGAAAGACTTAGCCAGGTAGTCACTGAATTATTTCCATGGAATGTTGCCATATCACCAGAGGCAGGACAAATATTCTGCCCTGCTCTTCTCTTTAACCATAGATGATGTAATTAGCAGCCTAATGCCACAAAGAAGTAATTCCTCAAGTTCCTCAGGGTTTAATTCTATCCATCCAATCAAAAGATTATTGGGGGCTTCCCTGGTGGTGCAGTGGTTGAGAGTCCACCTGCCGATGCAGGGGACACGGGTTCGTGCCCCGGTCCGGGAAGATCCCACATGCCGCGGAGCGGCTGGGCCCGTAAGCCATGGCCGCTGAGCCTGCGCGTCCGGAACCTGTGCTCCGCAACGGGAGAGGCCACAACAGTGAGAGGCCCGCGTACCGAAAAAAAAAAAAAAAAAGATTATTGGGCCTCTACCACATACTGTGGGAGTAATCAAAAGGTCCTCACCTTTAAAGGGTTCATGGTTTAGTATTTGCAGGTAAGGGTAAAATTTCCACTTCCCTGCATTTAGCTTTAAAGGTGAAGATGGCACATATTTCTGAGGATAAAGACTTTTCCCCGCTGCACTTGGATAAAAGGCTGTGAAAGCTATGAAGATTCGCATAGAGCAAAATATGTGTTGTAGGTCATGTCTGAGAACCTTAGTTCCTTTTTGAATTGTGATAGAATATAGTCATAAGCCTTATTAGAAAGCAGGCAATCGGAAAAACCTTCTGTAAAAGATCTTGAGAGGAACAGATGGACCAGCTTAAGCTAACAAAAGGAGATTACATTCTGTACAGTTTATGAAGCTACTTCCAGAGAAGAATATTCAGTGTCTAAGAAACTCTGGACTGTAATAGATACATGGGAAATTCTCATTAACCACCAGATAAATGATATATCCTGCACAGCTGCATTTCCCAAATCAACAGCAGACAACTGGATAGAGGACTGAAGGAATGAATTGAAAATTAGATCAAGTTAATATGAAACTTTCATTTTTACTCATGAATTGCTCCCCCCCCACCAATGCCTATTGTTTGTAAAGGTAATACATGAAAAAAATTCAGGCAACACAGAGAATTATAAAGAGGAAAGTGGAAATTTTTTAATTTCACTGTCCCGATTTGCCAAAAAATGAGAAACATAATTGTATTTTTCTAATTTAAGAGAAAATGAATACACACAAAGCTTTATAAAAATGCAGTCAAACATACGTACTGTTTATAACAACTTTCCATATGTCAACAAATGCTGATCTATGTCATAATAAATTACCTTTGAATATAATATTTGAACCATATTCAATTTCATGAGTGAATTCCTCTGCATTGATGTTTCCTCTCCAGTTTCTTACCGGCTCATAAGTGGCACTGCTTTTGTAGTGACTGATTTGTGCCTATCATGATTAACATGGGTCTGGGTAAGCACCTCACTGTCCAGATTTCTTCCAACATATTAGTTTGATCATAATGTCTTCTGGCATTTGGACAGGTTGGCCACAACACAGAAACTGTTTTTCTCATATTTCCCATATCAACTTGGTTGAAAAGAGGAATTTTAGATTTGCAATGAAAAGAAAAAAAGCAATTGAGCTTAGCTTTTAACCTCAAAAATGGCATGGTTAGAATTTGAGAAGGGTTAGCTCTTATTTTTCTGAGCCATTTTTCCCATTCACGTATTTCAAATATCCCTTTGTGCAGAGAAGAATGTCCTTTGGGAACCAGAACTTTCTGGTTCTTGGAGAACATCCTTGGAAGGCTCAGTTCTGTCTACCACGAGGGTGATCCACAGGGAAGGTGAGAGGAGGATGAGTCACAGTTAAGGGCTGCCACTCCATGAGGTCATGTTTTCTGGGAGAAGAATGTGTTCACTCTCAGATGGGTGTAGGTATTTTTTTTTAATTGAAGCATAGTTGATTTAAAATGTTGTGTTAATTACTGCTGTAGAGCAAAGTGATTCAGATATATATATATATATATATATATATATATATATATATATACACACACATTCTTTTTTAAAATGTTCTTTTCCATTATGGTTTATCATAGGATACTGAATATAGTTCTCTGTGCTATACAGTAGGACCTTGTTGTTTATCCATTCTATATATAAAAGCTTACATCTGCTAACCCCAACCTGCCCCTCCATCCTTCTCCCAACCCCGTCCCCGTTGGCAACCACCAGTCTGTTCTTTATGCCCATGATTCTGTTTCTGTTTCATAGGTAGGTTCATTTGTTTCATATTTTAGATTCCACATATAAGTGATATAGTATTTGTCTTTCTCTTTCTGATTTACTTATATGATAATCTCTAGTTGCATCCATGTTGCTGCAAATGGCATTATTTCTTCTTTTTTATGGCTGAGTAATATTCCATTATATATATGTACCACATCTTCTTTATCCATTCATCTGTTGATGGACATTTAGGTTGCTTCCACATCTTGGATGTTGTGAATAGTGCTGCTATGAACATAGGGGTGCATGTAACTTTTTTAAAAAAGTATTTATTTATTTATTTGACTGTGCCAGAACTTAGCTGTGGCATGCAGGATCTAGTTCCCTAACCAGGAATTGAACCCGGGCCCCGTGCATTAGGAGCTTGGAGTCTTAACCACTGGAGCACCAGGAAAGTCCCTGCATGTATCTTTTTAAATTATAGTTTTGTCTGGATATATGCCCAGGAGTGGGATTGCTGGATCATATCGTGATTCTACTTTTAGTTTTCTGAGGGACCTCCATACTGTTCTCCACAGTGGCTGCACCAACTTACATTCCCGCCAACAGTGTAGGAGGGTTCCCTTTCCTCCTCTCCGGTGGGTGTAGTTTTCGAAGGAGACAGAGTCAGGATGGGTCTGACACACTCCCATGAGTGGTGCTCTGTGTGGTCACACAGTGTGTGCCTATAAGACCTTTCGTAAGGCTCTTTGTGCTGGCATGAAATAGCTGGACATGGTCGGATACGTTGTGTCTATCTATGTTCTACTTCTAGCATCAATTTAGCTAAAATAGACTTTTGATTTACAAGATGTAATAAACTGTCCTTTATGGCCGAGGATGGTCCTATTGAACATTAATCATTAAGATATGTGCCATCACTCGCTTTTATTGAAGTCAAGGGAATGTACACTTATTTATGCAAATTATCTTTCTCAGTTTTCCTTGTAACACACATTAGTACTCATTTTCAAGATGGTAGGGTTCCAATGATGTTTAGCCATTGACAAAGCAAATTGCCCGGTTTACTTAGGAATTACACACATGGCCCTGGGCTTCAGTGTGATGCAAATCATGCATCACATATAATACCACATCAGTCAGGAGAGGCGAGGTTTTACTGCTGTAACAATCATCACCAAATAACAGGAGTCTGTCTGTCACTAATGCAAAGTTTGTTGTGGGTCAGGATCAGGGGGCTCTTCCAGGGCAGCTGTTTTCTCGGCTCAGCATTCCCAGCTGCTTTATTTTATGGCATTTCCATATCAAGATGTGCTCCCATAGTCACTTAACAGGCAAAGGGCTGGTGAATCCATTACTGGAAGTAAATGCTTCCATTGGGAAATGATACATGTCACTTTCACTCACATTCCATTGGCCAAAATGAGTAAGAAGGTCACCCCTAACTTCAGAGGGGTTGGGTCGAATGTGCACTCCTGCCCTACGGCTGGAAGTGGAGAATTGGATGTCAGAGAACGGTAGCAACACCTATCGCGTATATGTACACACTCCACATTTAATTCCATGCTTTGTACTGTGCTTAAGCTGCTATTGTTAATCAATAAATGTCAATATATGTCAAGTAATAAGTAAATACTGGTAAGGTTTATATATTATACTATGCTGTAAAGTTGGAGTTAGTGAAAAAATTGACAATTGGAAAATATTACATGAACCTTTTTCTATGGTTATGCTTTGAGTTGTATCAGAGAAGAATCTACATGACAGCAAGCTAGGTTATGATCTGAGTCCACTGCATTTTAACTGGCATTGTCAACTTACAAGAAGAAATAAAAATAGGCCACTGTTAAGAAGTCTAGAGAAATATAAACCTGCTCCCTGGAATTGAGAGGCCTGAGTTGATGGGTGCTATAGAATTTCCTCTACATTTCTAATTGGTAATTTTAATGAACTCCTATAGGTGTTTCCAGTAGTATAGGAAATAAGAGCATTACCTAAAGGACCTATCTATGGAAATTTGCTTTAATAATATGTTTCCATTATGTAGCTTAGAGAATGATTTCTCTGGGAGAATGTAATCTGGGAGAATAAAACTCTTGAAGAAATAAAATGACTTTGTGAAATAATTTCTTTTAATAAAATAAAATCCGTGAGCAAACTGAAATCTATCAGGGCTCTAGCCAGGAATACATATTATGTTGTATTTTGTATAACATGCATTTCTGGTCTTCACGGATTAGATTTTTCTGGTGGCATTTTAAGGTGATCCGGCTATGCAAATATGTTCAATGAAATGTAAATTGCCAGGAAATTAGATAAAGATGGCAGATTGAGGGAAGGAAGAGAAAGGAACCCTCTGAACTATTTTGATTCTCTTGTTTTCCATGGACCGAGGAATGCCAAAAAGAACAGGCTTCAAGACTCCCCAGGGGAGGGGAGTCAGAGTCTTTCTTGTCACAGAGGGGGAATGAGGATTGCAGATGTTTTCTTAGAGACTCTTGCAACAGGGTTGCAACCGAAGAAAGCAAATCCTGTGGCTTAATTTGAGCTATCCATTTGGTACTGGGAGAGATCAGCTTCTCCCAGGCTGATTCCTGGGGCTGCCTGATGGTGAAAACTCTGCGTTCAAATCTAACTTCAGTTTTCTAGCTGAGAGATCCTGGGCAGGTTACCTGAGCTCTCCGTGCCTCAGTTTCTTCACCAGTTGAACGGGATACTAATGTGCCTGGTGAAAGGAATAAAGCACTTAGCAGTACAGTTAAGTACTTTACGTAAGTGCTGTTTATTATTTTTGTTCTACTAGGTAGTCATTAGTGCATGATGTCAGCCAACTCTAGCCACGAGGCTTCCTCTGGAAACTTCTCATGTGGGTGTAATGAAGTGTTAAGAGACTTGCCCAGGTCACAAAGAAAGCCCTGAATCATTAGGAGAGGGGGAGTGCCACTCAGCTGTGAAAGACCGGGCCAGGGGTGGACTCCACACCTGCATCCCGGGAAGGGGAAGGCAAATCCGACTTACGCTTTACACAGGTTCAAAAGGAGATCAGTTGGAAAGATATCTAATTATTGTTTAAATGTTGTTGGAATTTGAATTTGAAGTCAGAATTGTATTCCAAAATAGATGACAAGTAGTTGAAATATTAACTGAGGGAAACAGTTTTGGCACTTCAAGAAAAACCCTTGTAATTCATCTTCACTGGTAATCTCAGGGTAACCGTTACTAATTAGAAACACATTTTCTCAGCCCATCCAGAGTCTAGGCCTGGGGATGGCAGGAGTATATTTTTTGGGTACCGCCACAGCCCCAAGACTTAGTGGTGTGGTGTGCATACAGCAAATGTATAATCAAAGTAGTTTGTTACCCTCTGCAGTGCGAGTAGGACATCAAGTCCTAGACTTCAAACATAGAACAGAAGGGTTTCCTGGAGCAGAACCGTTCCCTTTTCCAATCACACGTGGTGTTCAGAGACAATCCACGTGGGAAGAGTGAACTGGGGTCTGACAGGATGAGCCTCCCGTCTGGCCCTTCACCCTCGGCCTTCACCTTCTCCTTCCAAAACAGTAGACAGACAGTGCTCGTAGAAAAATGATTCAAACAGCATAAGAGTGTAACCTTGTCAAACCTACCAGGGCAAGGGGACTCATGTTTGGCAGACAAGTTCATACTGAGTGTTATTCTCAGCATAGAGACTCCAAGTCTCTTTGGGTGCAGATGATATAATTCTCAACTCTCCATTCCTATTCCCACCCCACCACACTGACCAACATGGTTTTATTTATCCATGACCTACCCTCTTAGAAGGCTGACAGGCTTAGAGGTGTTATTTTATTATGTGACTAAAACTTGGTGTTACTTTTTTAAAATTGTGGTAAAATACATATAACCTAAACTTTACCATTTAATCCTTTTTAAAGTGCACAGTTCAGTGACATTAAGTAGATGTATTAACTTTTTGATCAAAGTGCCATTCACATTTTGGGGAATCTACTGTTCATTAGCATTTTTACCAAAGAGAGGGTACAAAAGAGCAAGGACACCCTTATCATTTAATGGGTTCTCTCAGCAACAGCTTTGTAAAATGATTTGTTGGTGTAGGAAATAGAATTTTATTGACCAAAATGAAAATGTTGTATTATCAATAGCCACTATTCTTGCTATTCTCTTCTTACAACAGAATTGGTTAGACTGGCTAATAACTTAACACAGGTCACAGTTCCCTAAGGTGAGTTGACTCTTTACAACCAACAAGAGTAGATGCAAACCTGCTGACTCTTGAGCCTGGCAGAAGAGTCTAGAATACTTGTAACTGTCGCTGTTCAAAGATCATCTCAGCTCTCTGTGACTCTGACAGTAGAGACAGGGGTTCATCGTCCTCCTTCTTGTCACCTGGAAAGACAACTCCCAGTCCTTTCCCTCCCACTTGGTAAGGTCCCATCGGACCTTCAAGTTCCATTTCAAATACTCATCTCCAAAAAGTGGGAGAAAGATGATGGCAGCCGTAAGACACTGTGTGTTTGAGAAATTAAGGAGTCAAATGAAGGACGGGCCAGAGGGAGTCAAGTGCAAGTATTTAAATGTGTTTCTGTTTTGTTTTAAATTTCTAGATAGGAGAACCCAAAGTAGATTTGATGATGGAAGAGATAATTGTCTTCCATGGGTAAGTTGAAGTTTGTAGAGAAAAATGATAGAATCTAAGTGTTGAAAAGAGGTTCGAGACCAGCTGGTCCATTTTCCCACCCAGTGTGATGCCCCTGACAGGGATTCACCCAGTTTCTCCTTGAACACACATGGGGATGAGGAACTCCCTCGTGAGCTCCTTTTCAAGGTCATCTAACTCCCTTCACTGTCTCCTGTGTTCACCAAGGAACCCTGGTACAGGGAAGGATGCCGCATTAGTCTGCCAGGGCTGTCATGACAGAATACCATAGAGTGCGGGCACTTAAACAACACAAACTTATTTTCTCACAGTTCTGGGGGCTGGAAGTCCCAGATCAAGGTGGCAGCCGGCTTGGTTTCTGGAGGCCTCTCTCCTTGGCTTCAGGTGCCACCTTCTCGCTGCCTCTTCACGTGATTGTCCCTCTACGCACGCGCACCCCTGCCCTCTCTTCCTCTTCTTTTTGTTTTTTTTCCTCTCTTCCTCTTCTTATAACACCAGTCATATTGGATTAGGGCCCCACCTTAATGGCCTCATTTTATTTGATCACCTCTTGAATGACCATATTTGACAGTGAGCTCCTGAATGACAGGAATCCTGCCTTCTCCCTCTTGGGCTACCAGAGTCTAGCATGGTACCTAGTACATAGTAAGCACTCAATTCTCAAATGAACTCTAGTGAAATAAACTGAGATGCATCTCTTTATTCTTCGGGCTCACCGGTTGGAAGCCAAAGCAGATTAGATTAAAAACATTGGAGATGTGAGAGAACAGCCTCATGAGGGTGCCTGGGCACATCAGTACTTTTGCTGTTTTGAAAGTGAGATGATTTTCCACGTGGTTTAGCGCCTGATCCCATCAGGCAGGCCTTACATGTGTGATGGTCTTTTGGGATTTCATACTTATCAGTAATGCAATGAATTTTCATTACCGTTGAAGGGCATTCTTATTGGAAATAGGTGCTGATTATACTGTGATTTCTTGTTTCCAAATGGCTAGTGGCAGATAATTGCAGATATTTGATAAAGCAAACAGATTTGCTCTACATGCTTCAGTGAGCTGCTCTTTCTATTCTGTGTAGACAAATGTTATTTATTTATGACCTTTGGGTAGGTCATTATAATCTAGATTACTTATATTCAATGAGGCATCCTCTTTTATTATGTCTTTGCCCTTCTCATTTAATGATATTTACAAACTCTTGGGTGTAGTAGATTCTTATTTAGCAGCAGAAGATTCGTCCTGCCTTGACTAATGACGCATCGCTTGTTTTCACCCATGAGTGCTCAGTTGGTGGAGCCTGCATCTGGCTTGCCTGTTTGTTCTTATGTACATTTCTTCCTAATGTCACAGATGTCCTTATGTAGTAGGCACGTACATTTTCTCTGTTTGCTTCTGTTCTGATGTTCCTTCCTACTTTTTCATGTTGCTCTTAATTTTGAAAGGTGAGTTGTTAAAAATAGATCTATCTCCATAAAATAAATATTTCACCAGTTTTTCATTTGGACCTAGTTAGATGAATATGGAGGATAAATGTTGTCCTTATTTGGCAACATAGAGTGATGATTACCCTCCTCGGCCTTTGAATATCACACACCCAACGATAAGGAAGTAGTCCTCTCAAACTGAGAATAAGGCACAAATACATTCACAGACTGCATTATTGCTTTAAGCCATAAGAAACTGTGGTAATGATCAAGAGAAAGGCTGCCAGTCATGGGAAAACTTCACCTGTTATTTATGCAGTAGTTATAGGACGGTTTCAGTATTATATTCCGTGTGGCTTGTGGTTCATGGGTCACACTGCTTAATACCTGGAACCACAAGGGACATCTGTGAATCCACTGTCCAGTTCCTAAGCTAAAGCCACAGGCAAAGAGACCGTTTGTTGATGGGCAGATTGTTACACAAATTAGCAGATGAAATTTATTCTAATGTGGAGAAAGCTCGATGTTGGGGGTATCTAAAAATGACATTAATTTCCATAAACACTTTATAAGATTAAACAATGAAACCTCACATTGGATGTGAAAATAAAATAAATAAGAAAAATAAAAATAGTGGCAAGCTAGTAAAGTTATAACAGTGAAATACTTTTGTCAAAGGAATAGAAAATCCTCAACAGAAATATTAGAAAAGTATGTAAGCAATCTTACTTTAGGGAATAAACAATTAATGATGACCAGTGTTTTATTCCACAGAACTAAATAGGGTTAGAATAATAATTTGAAATTGCTTCTCCATATGGAACTTACTTGACTTCTCCATATGGAACAAACTTTCAGAAAATACTCTGAACAATACCTTGTCTAATTTTTTTCCAGATTTGTACATTTCTGACTTTTTACACCTTTACCTACTGTCCAAAATATGGGTACAAAATATGTATAGTTTTCTTAGAACTGATGACATGGTAGCTTTCATATGGGAAGGGTGGTTATCAAAGTTTTGTAAGTTTGAAACCCTGTTGCACTCATTTAGCTGTTGGCAGAGGTGAGGGTATGTGGTTGGTGGTGGGGTGAGTGTCATCGAGAGAAAGAATAGACACTTTTCCGTATAATCTCCTTGTTAAATCTTGTTTTGGTTATATAACTGAATATTGACATTCAACCCCTGTGTTCCTGGGCCCGTGGCTGGTGATTACCAGGCTCCTGTGAGGAGTTTTCTGGGTGGCCCAGAACTTTGCTGTGATAGTTCAGTGATGGCAACAATACTGTCACACCCTGAGGCTTGTAAGAAACTTGTGGTGCTCCCTTGTAGACTGATAAATAGGTTTCCCCACTCTGTCCCTTAAGGTGATAACTTGGGGACATTTTCAAAGGGGACGGGCTGCCAAGATTAGGCCTCTCAGTGTGTTACCTCACTCTTGAGAAGTTTCAGCAAGTTATTGAGCAATTTCATTTTTTTTTTTTTTACAAGGAAAATTTCAATTCTCCATTCCTGGTCTGTTCTACACACATTATGTGGCGACCTCATCTTTTCCTTCGGCTGTCACTGCACCTGTGACAGGCTGAGCCGAGTGGCAGCCTGGAGTGATAACGCACAAGTAGATCCAACCAAATTTGGCTTCAAGGCCTACAAAACATTTCACTGACATGAGTTTTCCAAGAGAAACAAATGTTCTGATTAACTGAATATCTGAAAAGATTTGTGCATCACCTTCTAGTATCCTTTGGGTTGGCATTGGAGGTTGGGAAGGTGACCAGATGGTCGTATTGTGTAGAGCATTTATGTTCTTCTTCGATCACCAGCTCACCTCTGGGCTCTTGGGAGCAGTTTCCAGTGGAATGGAGAGCAGAGAGAATCATAATTATGTCTCAGCCCTGGTTCATCACCCAATAGGGACCTGTATTTCTACATGTGCCCTTATAAATCTTTTAGCTAAAACAGGGCTCAAATGTAAAACCTAGTTCCCTAGGGAACTTTTTAATATAAAGCCTGGTTTACACTGATTTTTTTTTAACTCTCTGACAAGTATTCACTCATGATAGTTACAGATTTAGTACAAAGTCTTATTTATTTTGCATGAGACTAAAAAAAACCCAAAAAACAACAAATGAACGAAAAGCAGAAACATCCCTTGAACACCTTACAACATATAGATAAAGTTACATTTAAATTTATATCAGTGAAAATATAGTTTAGAAGCTGGTAGAATATTCAGAGGAAGCATAATATTTCTGGGCAATGCTGTCATTGTTATTTTGCTTGGTTTTGCTTTTCAACTGAATAATGTTTTTACCTTCTTATAATACAGCCCCATAAAGGGATAAAGTGATGGAAATGTCCTCTCTGTTTTTTTCAAAAAATTTCCTTGTTTTTAATGTCCTGTGATAATCATAAAACCTCATCCTCATTCAGTTGGGTTCATTACAGGTTAAGTCCTGAGTAAGTAGTATTCTAGAGTTAATCTCCTAAAGAGCTCTACCCTGATGTTCTGACTACCCTTGAAAGAAGAGATTGTGTCTGGTCAGCACTCTGGGAGCCAAGTGCTCTTTTAAAATCTGGGTTGGTTGATGCTACATGTCAAAATCCAGACAGAGTGATAAATTACTCATAAATGAAAAGAGAGAAAATTATTGCAGAGATGGTCACTGGCTATGGTCTTGGTAGTTCCAGTGCTATAGCTGTTCTTTTAGCTACAGATATTTTTTATACTGAACATCTGATTCCCAAGTTGCACCTCTGAATTTGAATGGCAGAATAAGTTACTGGAAGCTGTTAGGAAAAACTATGCTCTCTGGAAATGAACCTTGGGATCTCTAGAATCCTACGAAGAAATAATAGAAAACCCAGGGACCACTAAATGCCCTGTGAACTGCTGGGAAAAAATAGCTTACATTTTCTGGAAGAAAAGTAACTCTCTGTATTTATATAATCATTTCAATTATAATTCTGCTTATTAGCTATAAACCCCAGAAGTCATGAGGTTAATAGAAACCTTTCCAAAGACACATGCATTAAACTTGGGGAGTAAGGTCATACATTTGTGGAATTCAAGGTTTGTTGGGGTGGGTACCTGTCTCACATTAGAAACATTGTAGGGAACACTGGCTCCTGGCACATACTCTCTTGGCATCTGTATTCTTTTTGTTTGCATCAAATTCCACTTGTTCCTCAAACCAGCGAAGCTATTTAAGCCTAAAGGGGTGGATGCCTCCTACACCTGGCATCATATAAGCAATAAGACGTGTTCCATTTCCCTAATTAAGAAAGGACCTCAACAGGCAAGCTTGTAGTATTAGTGGCATGCTTTTATATTTTAGTACACTGCTTATATTGGAGTCATTTTTTTGAGTGTTTTTGTTGATTTACTTTGAATTTCTAGCTTTTAATTCAACTCAGGTCAAAATTTCTTTGCTGTCTTCAATATGTGCTAGGCACCATGTTCAAAGGCTGTAGAGGATGCTGTAAATAAGACAGAAGAAATACACGTAAATACTTAACGTATGAAAAAACTTCAATCCCATGAGCAATCGATAAATATGCATTAAAGTAAGATTTTTCCCTTCTATCAAATGATCCAAGATTAAGAAAAAAGAATGTCAGGGAGGCAATGATGCTAAGGCACTCTGCTGTGCTGCACTGAGAGTGAGTGTCATAGAGATACAAACCACAAGCCCCCAGGGAAGGATCAAAGTTGGAAACAGCAGGGAAAGTTTCTGGAAGGATTCTGGAGGAGAGGTGGAATTTAAACAGATGGAGTATGGACATGGAAGGCGAGGCACAGAGCTCGATGAAGGGAGGTGCTTTTTCATCTCCCCATGTTTTGGAGGTTTATCTATCTTGAAACATGAGCTCTCTCATTCATTTTAATGTTTTTATAGTATTCCATTGGACGAATATATAATTTATTCACCCATTCTCCTACTGATGGACAATTAAATTGCTTCCAAATTGTTGTTGTCACAAACAAAGCTATTGTGAACACCTTAGCATATGTTTTCTCTTGCACACTGGAGAGTTTTTTTCAGGATATGTACTGAGGGATAGGATTGCTGAGTCTTGGGATGTACTAGATAGTCCAAATTGCTCTCCAAGTGTCTTTGCCAATCAAAAATCCCACCAGCAATGTTGGGGGGCTCCTATTTTCCCACACTCTTACATTTAGTGTTGGAAGACATACATTTTTTACCAATTTGATGGGTGTGAATGAATATCGTATTAATTTTTTTTCAATTCCCTGATTACAACTGAGGGTCAACATATATTTTGTAATATTTATGGGCTGTTAAGATTTCTTCTTGAGCCAATTGCGTGTTTTCCCCCTATTTTCTATTTTTTGTCTTTTCTATTTCTTTAGTTGACTTATAGATCTTCTTTATATATTCTGGATGTCATGTTTTTAAAAAAAATTCCATGAAATAAATTGCAAGTATTTTCACTTTCTCTGGATCTTGTCTTTTAAATTTTTATAATTGTCTCATTTCATCTAGAAGTAACTTTAATTTAGGCAAAATTATAATTCTTTTTGCCTTTGTTTTATGTTTTCTATGACTTGGTTAAGAAATCCTTTCAACATAACTTCATAAGAGTGTATCCTAACATTCTATTTAGAAATTTTGCTTTTCATAGTCTTTAATTGACCTGGAATTGCTTTTTGTGAATGGTCTGAGATAGGGTTGTAATAGCCAACCCTTCAAGTCCATAAATAATTCTTTTTATATTTTATTTTTATGTGTTATCACATACCAGGCAACTTTATACAGACTTTGGTGAGCAAACACGGTGGAAATCCTCGCTATGGCAAAGTGTGTCCAAGTATCCCCGGAGTCACAGGTGTTCTAGAAGCAGCTAAAAAATGGTGACTACCGATCTGATTGAGTTTGAATTCAAGCCCTCTCACTTATAAACAAAGTAGGGTAAGAAGAATGTTAACAAAATTAATCAAAGTGAAAAAAGTTGATATTGAAATAAATATAATTGGACAGAAGTTTGGGGCAGAAATCTGAGCTGTCTGTATCAATTTAAAATGGTTGGAAGAGCTGGACCATAAGGCTCTCACTGGACTCTAGAAATACTGGAATGAAATGAAGAGGACCCTTCATCACATGCAACCCAAGAGCCTGGACTAAATAAATAGAACAAAACAGTATCAGTGAGGATCAAGTTATGTGAAAACCATTTATTCTTGGGAGAAGGGCTGTTAGCACATAGTTCCAGGGCTTGGCTCACTCAACCCCATTCCCAACCGGCTTGTCCCTTGCCTTCCCCCTTTAAAGAGGCTGGGATGCTCAACACTCACTTTTCTTGGACATGTTCTGTCTGGGGGGCCACGTGGCTCAGTGCTGGCCAGTGATTCAGGTGCCCAGCACCCATTCCCAGGCAAAAAGACCAAGCTGCCTGGGGAAAAGACCATTAGCCCTCACACGGTCTTGCTTCCTGGAGAGTGGATTTGGCATCTGGAAGAGCAGTGGCTGTCTAGTGATCCTGAGGACAGAGACTTGTGGCATCCTGAGCTCCTCTGCCAGCCTGGTGTTCCTACCCTTAGACTTCCTGTGGCCAGAGACAAAGTAAACCCATATCTGGGTAAGGCCTTGTAGTGAAAGTTTTTATTTTTTACATTCATTTATAGCCAAACACATTCATTCATTCATTCATTCAATATTGGTTATCACTGAAAACATTTACAGTAATGGGTGTGAGTTAGTGAGGTGAGGGAGGATCCAACAGAGGAAGGGAAAGGAGAAGACAGAACGTGTTCCTTGTGTATCCAGAATTTAACTTCTAATAGGATTAAAACAGGACTACAGATTGAGAGGCAGTTCATGTTAAGTAAGTCCCCCATGTGCCAACAGTTGGTTCCAAGTTTTTCTTAGATGATCTTTCTACAAACATCTTGGATTCACTGTGGCAGCTTGGGTACCACAAGGATATTTTTGTGCATCAAATACTTAGTCCTCAGAGCACATGTCATGTGCTCCTAAAGTCACATTATAAATACTCGCAGGACTATTTTGTAGTATGAGATGTTCAACAGTGTGTTTTCTACTACAAAACGATCCATATAAATTTCCTTTTGGAACTCTAAGGCATTTGCTTCAAGAGACACAAGTATTCCAATCCACCTGTTATAGCCACAGGATGGTCTCTATTCTATTGGTGTGGCTTTGAAAGAAACAAGCGTCCTGCTGCTATTCCATGTCACCACTTTGTGCAGGCAATGCACAGGAGACAAGGAGACAGAGAAAGGCACACTAACAGCCAGGGCTCAGAGGCGGGATGTAAACTCCTGGCATCTTGTTGTTTTGTATCCTGGTATCCCTCATCATGACTAATTTCTTGTTTGCACATTTCAGGGGCTCAAAAATGTTTGCTCTTTCTGATTGCACATAGTTTTATTTTCCAGCCATAATTTAACATACACACACACACACACACACACACATATATATGTGAATGTATACACACACACACACAAAGATATAATCCAACTTCTTCCATTACTGGCAAGCCCTAGGTTTAAATTTGTCAGTGAACACTCGGTCCAGTTTCTGGTTCCCTGACACAGTTGAATGAATTCCCAGCAAGGACAGGTCATGCCACCTGCCTTCCCACAGAATGTCCTTTGGTTCTGGTCAAGGGCTGAAGACAGGG
The DNA here is from genome assembly GCF_025265405.1 of Mesoplodon densirostris. Lineage (NCBI taxonomy): Eukaryota > Metazoa > Chordata > Mammalia > Artiodactyla > Ziphiidae > Mesoplodon > Mesoplodon densirostris. The sequence continues at coordinate 236,461,438 of NC_082661.1, forward strand.
TAGCAGGCGGAGTGGCATGGATAAAGGCATGAACATGGAGCAGCCCAGCACTGGGTCATCCTTGGCTGAAAGAACCTCCAGGAGCATGAGTTGAGGGGCACTTAGGATTGTTAGTTCTCCTCAGATTTCATTAGTGTTCCTGTGAGGCTAGTATCAAAGGTTTTGTGGCAAGCCTGGTCATGCCTTGAATGTGTGGTTTGTGACTCAGGCTACTGCATGGTCTATCCATGGCACTTTCAATCTGGCCAGGCTTGGGATAAGGCTACAGAAGAATCAATTGAAAGTATCAGGATGCAGGACTAAAGTTAGGTAGGAAGTTTGCCAACTCATTTCTACGGCACTGAAATGTCTTCCCTTGGAAAATCCTCCAACTAAGATTTCCATGCCATACTCTGCTAAAGTTCTCAGACCAAGATGGTTTATCTGTGGGAATAGGATGCCATGGGTCTTGAGACTCTGATCTCTAGCTTGTGGAAACACACTTTGGGATGATGTGGTTTTAACCTCTTTGGCTTTTCCCACCTTTTTTTTGAACATTACCCTTCTTGATTAAAAAATGTCATGCTTGGGGCTTCCCTGGTGGCACAGTGGTTGAGAATCTGCCTGCTAATGCAGGGGACACGGGTTCAAGCCCTGGTCTGGGAGGCCCACATGCAGCGGAGCAACTAGGCCCGTGAGCCACAACTACTGAGCCTGCGCGTCTGGAGCCTGTGCTCCGCAACAAGAGAGGCCACAATAGTGAGAGGCCTGCGTACCGTGATGAAGAGTGGCCCCCGCTTGCCACAACTAGAGAAAGCCCTTGCACAGAAACGAAGACCCAACACAGCAAAAATAAATAAATTTATTAGTAAACTCCTACCCCCAATATCTAAAAAAAAAAAGTCATGCTTGTAAGATCAAAAGTTGGTGATAAAGACTGTTAGTCCATATGAAGTCATTTAAACTGTTTTTTGTTTGTTTCAGAGATTGCTTAGTCCATCTGTGATTGCCTCAGTGCAGTTTCCTTTGATATAAACAGAAAGGCTTTAAAAAATTGGATGAATGCCAGTGTTGGTTAACATTAGAATTGGCTCATGTTGAAGTTCATATTGACCTCAAAGTGCAACTTTATCTTTTGAGGTTGACTTCGGGGAGGCTAGATATTGTAAATTTCCATGGAGAATACTGCTTGGTTGACTTGTTTTTCTTCTCCATGATGTTTGAAGGAAAATCTCCACGACCAGAAGGCTTACTTCCTCAGCCAAAGTGCTGGTCCATCTGCAGTATCTCTGGCTGTACAATCCCAAGGTCAATTGATCAGGCACTCAGCCCTTGGCTGGGAATTTAGTGCTTCTGCTGTTTTATAGGTGATGTACCTGAGGTCCCAAGAGGGCCAAACAACTTAGCTAAATCACTAGGAGATGAAGCTGATAGTGGTATGGAGATGCAATAGATGTGGGGTGGGGGCAGGTCCTAGAACTCCTGATTCTTAATTCAAGTCCACAAATCCATGGAAAGCTGGCCATGTCAGCCTGTCCAGTGCTTCTGATGCTGGTCTATGAGAATCCGAGACTGAGGACCAGGCTGGATGGTGAGGGAGACAAAGCTGGTCTTGCTACTCTCTCCACTCCCAGGCTACCCCCTGTCTTTCAAAATCTCCGTATTAAAATAGTAAAGAAAAATGTCCCTGTAATTTCCTCTAAGACTTGAGTCAATTATCTTCCATGTCTTCTTCATTGACCTGTTCTTTAGTAATCTCTCTTTACCATATTTCTAATCTCTCCTTCTTTGCCGGGTCTTCCCTGCAGTTTACAAATAAATTCAAGTCCCTCCTATATTAAGAAAAAGACCTTTATTCTGCATCCCACTCTCCTTTTATTCTTTCACAGCCTAGCTTCTTGAAAGAGTTGTCTACACTTTTTCTTCATTTTTAAAAATCGAAATATAGTTAATGTATCACATTGTGTAAGGTTAAGGTGTACATGTTGATTTGATACATTTATATTTTGCAATATCATTGCCATTGTAGTATTAGCTTCTACACTTATTTTTTCCACTTTCTTACTGCTAATTCTTGTTAAGCCCTCTGCAATCCTTGCCTTGACCATTTCACTTAACTGTCTGTCAAAGGTCACCATGATATCCTGATTATCAAGTTGAGTAGATTCAGTTCTGGATCTCCTTATTTGACTTCTCTATGATATTTAACAGTTTATCACTCAGGTTTTTTTGGGGGGTGGTTAATGCAGATAAATTATAAATTATAACATTTAAGGTAGTGTTTAGCATCTTTTTATGTTAATCTTCATTCATTAGTATGCATATTAATTGAACTTAAGTTACTAAATCCTAGTCTTAAAAATACAATTAATAGACTTTATTTTTTAGAACAGTTTTGGGCTTACAGAAAAATTGGATGGAAAGTACAGGGAGGGTTCCCATATACCTCTTCTTTCCTCTCTCACAGTTTTCACATCTTGCATTACTGTGGTATATTTGTCACAACTGATGAGCCAATATTGATACATCATTAACTAAAGTGCATAGCTTACCTTAGGGCTCGCTCTTTGTGTTGTACGGTTGAATGGGTTTTGATAAATATATAATGTCTCATATCCACAGTTCTGGTACCAAACAGAATAGTTTCACTGCCCTAGAAGATCTCCTGTGTTCCACCTATTGACCACCCCCCACCCCCTGCCCTGAACCTGGCAACCATTAATCTGTTTACTGTCTCCATAGTTTTGCCTTTTTCAGAATGTCATATACTTGGAGTCACACAGTGTGAGCCTTTCCAGACTGGCTTCTTTCACTTTGCACCATGAATTTAAGGTTCCTCCATGTCTTTGTGTGGCTTCAGAGCTCATTTCTTTGTTATCACTGAGTAATATTCCATCGTGTGGATGTACTCCAGTTTGTTTATCCATTTGCCTGTTGAAAACATTGTGGTTGCTTCAAGTTTTGGCAACTGTGGATAAAGCTGCTAGAAACATCCATGTACAGGTTTTCTGCTCATTTGGGTCATGGCTCCTCAATTTTGAAAGCCTGTCCTTCCTGACTTTCACAGGTGCCCTTCTCCTTTGATCCCCTCCTGTTCCCCTTTGTTGTTGCCTCCTTTGCCAGCCTCTTAGATGGTGCTGTTTCCCCAGAGCTCCGTGTTGGGCCTTCTCCTATTTTCAGTATATCACACATGTTTCCTGCATGGTCTTGTCCACTCCCAGGACCTCAGTCATCACCTCCCGATCTGCCCTAAGCCTATATTTCCATTGTAGATCTTTCTCTTGAAAGAAAGTGTGCACTTCTTGAATGTCTCCTATAGGGAGATGTGGGCGACGCCCCAGAGAAGAAGGACATCCAATTCTGGGGACTGTTTCTCATAAGGAAGGAAACATTTCTGTGTTTCTTTCATACATGTATGAGCACTGAGGCTTTTCTACCATATTTCTTCTACCGCAGGGTTTCTCAACCTTAGCCTTGTTGACATTTTGGACCAGGTAATTTTTCACCGGTTGGGGGACCATCTGTGCCTTGTAGGATGTTTAACAGCATCTTTGTCCTCTATCCACTAGATGCCAGTGGTACCTCCCCTTTCCCCCAGGTTGTGACAACCAAAAATGTCTCCAGACGTAGCCAAATGTCCCTGTTTGTAGGGGTGGGGGAAATCACGCCTCCCCCCACCAACTACTGCTCCAGTGGATTACGCTTCCCACTGCTCTGTCTTTGCTCACATTTCTGCTTCTTTCTGTGTTGCCCTTTCTTGGGTGAACACCTGAGAGGCTTCTACTTACCACTTAAGTCTTGGCTTTTACCTCATTTACAAACTCTTTTCTCATCTTCCTTTCCCTTCCTTTCTCTCTAGAATTCCCTCTTCCTGGTGCCTCACTGGCTTCCCCTGGGCACGGTGCTTGCTTGTTTACCCACGTGACCCCTTTCTCTGCATGGTGATCTGGCTGGGGGTTGGCATCATGCTTTAGTCTTTGAATCCCTGGCACTTTCACAGTGTGTGGCAATTCATGTGTCCAATTAATACTGTTAAATAAATGAACCATAATGGCCCCTTCTGGTCAAAATCCGCTATGAGAAATTCTCATAACACTATGTACCGCTCCTTCAAATCACTTATTACAGTTACATTTTTTCTTTTTTCTCTTTTAGTGTGATTATTAAAATACTGTCTTTCCCCCTCACTAGGCAGACCTTAAAAAGCTCCATGAAGGCAGAAGTTATAGTTGTTTTTGGTCATCACTGAGACATGCAGTGCTTGGCAGCCCTTCACAGGGGCTCAGAACGTATCTGTAGAATGAATATATGATCTCATGAAAGAGTAGCCTTGGGAAGTTCAATCTGGGCTTATTAATAACAACAACAACAACTACTACTACTACTAATATTAGTTTAAAAAGCATAGGTATTATTCTCAATTAATCACAGAAACCCTTGTAAAAAGGTATCATTTCTATTTTACAGATGAGAAAACTGAGGAAGCTCAGAGAAATTAAACATCTTAAGGTCTCATACCTCATGATAATTGTATTACAAATTTTGCACCCCACATTTCTTATCTATACAGCCAGATTTGGGGGCAAGAGTAAATGTTTTAATGGCATATTAAGTGAATGAGTAGCTATGTGATTACTCTGTATTTCTTGTGTATCATTTCAGAGAACAAGAGTGTTTACATCTAGATGAGAAAATGTCACTGGAATTTACATTAACTGCTCATGGCCCCTATCAACCCTGTAGGAACACAAGCATTGTCTTTAATTCATATTCCAGGGGCAGCCAGAGAGGGTTAATACAAGGAGTTTTATGGGTGCAGTGGAAGCAAATACCAAATGGGAGAAGAATTTTGATGTTCTGAAGAATAAAATACTTTCTCTATGTTAACATTAATGTAAATGATTGACAACCTGAATGAGATAAAGGAAGCTTGATGGGACCAAGAATAATACAGGCACATTCATCCTGTCTTTTCCTACCACTAGAAACATGGGGTTTATAACCTTTACCCCACTAATCTGGAAGTAGTAGAAATAATAGATTTACATGTCTGAGAGCCTATTGTGGGTAAATTATTAATATATTCCTGAAATAAGTATGGACGTGAGTACATTAGGAATTTGAATGCTATAGAAGACCAGCTGAAACTCTTCTGTAGAACATTGGAATTCCCATGTCACATCTAAATGTCACTGACTAATCACTATTTACTCAAGAATAGTGGGTTGAATCCTGAAAATATATGTACATAGAAAAGGTAAAAAAGATGTCAAATCTGTACTAATGCTCTTTAGAAGATGCATTAGAAATGATAATAGATTCTTTTTTTTAAATTGAAGCATAGTTGATTTACAATGTTGTGTTAATTACTGCTGTATAGCAAAGTGATTCAGTTATACATATATATACATTCTTTTTTTAATATTCTTTTCCATTATGGTTTATCATAGGATACTGAATATAGTTCCCTGTGCTATACAGTAGGACATTGTTGTTTATCCATTCTATATATAAAAGCTTACATCTGCTAACCTCACCCTCCCACTCCATCCCTCCCCCAACCCCTTCCCCCTTGGCAACCACCAGTCTGTTCTCTATGTCCGTGATTCTGTTTCTGTTTCATAGGTAGCTTCATTCATGCCATATTTTAGATTCCACATAAAAGTGGTATCATATGGTATTTATCTTTCTGAAATGAGAATAGATTCTTCATTGGGTGGATAAACATTACTGCCTAATACCCCTTTGCATCACCATGCTAGTTCAAAGAAGGCATTCAACAGTTATTTGCTGAATAAAATGGTAACTCTATCCTATCGTATGAATGCCTGACTAGAGAAGAATTTCCCAGGCCAAGAAACTAGCCTCTATTCCAAGTGATCCTTGCTGGGGTGTATGGAAAGTTGTCTGTGATGACACCAAAGCATAGTCTATACCATATCATTTTACATCTGACAGAAGAAGGATGGTATCAAAGAGAGTGTGAGAAGACATGTGGGGTTCCAGTGGAACCTTGATGTTTGGCCCACCTTTGAGACAAATGGAGAGACCGATGGTAAATGTGGATGAAGGGAGGCGAGTCTAATGATAAGAATATGACAGCACGAGGTATTGGTCTTGGGGGTGCTGATCATGGATTGGTTTCTTGGTGAGGTCTTTATCAAGAGATGACCTTGTTGCTGAAAATTACAGTATTGGGAAAACATATAACCACTGATGAAAGCATGTGAAGATTTACTTTGTGTGAATGTGTGTGTATGATAGATGGAGATATTGTCTCTCTCACAAGACAACTGTTTCTTGTTCTTGAGTCAAGAATATAATGGAAACCCAAGGGAATTTCTCCTTAGCCAGAAGACCCTTTCATTTTGTTCTTTCTGAACTTATATTCACACTTTTGACCACCCACAGGCAAATCCAAGACAACTAGATATAACTTTCATAGACTGGAAAGCCAGAATGAAGTTGTGTACATTTCAATTTAAAAGATCCTTTTTTTTTTTTTTTTTTTTTTTTTTTTGTGGTACGTGGGCCTCTCACTGTTGTGGCCTCTCCCGTTGCGGAGCACAGGCTCCGGACGCGCAGGCTCAGCGGCCATGGCTCATGGGCCCAGCCACTCCGCGGCATGTGGGATCTCCCCGGACCAGGGCTCGAACCCATGTCCCCTGCATCGGCAGGCATTGGCAGGCAGACTCTCAACCACTGCGCCACCAGGGAAGCCCTAAAAGATCCTTTTTAAGGTAATTAACTTTGTGATGTTGGAAGGTGTTATTTCAATCACAAAGCATTTGTAAGGTCTATTATGTGTGAGATTAATCACATGTAAATAGGTGGTAAAGCAAAATGGACCCAGTGGTGGGAACCAACCCAATGAGGAGAGGCTGTGTTTCACTTTTCTAAGCATCACCAACAGAGCTGCTTATTCTCTGAGTTTGGAAGAGATCCAGTGAGACTTAGTTTTATGAGGTTTAATGTAAAGGTGTTGTATTTCATGAGATGAAATCATAACACAGCGGGTTGCAAGAATTTTGAGAGATTATTTTTTCAGAGTGTTGGCAAGCACCATCCTCTAGAGAATTTTGTGTCTAAAAGAGAAATACAGATCTTCTTTCACAGGATTGAAATGATAACTAATCTTTAATCCTTTTTGGACAGCTAGGGTTCGACTGGTTAGGTTGACTTGGAATGCATGTAGTAGGTCTGGCCTCTCTGGTTGGCCTATTTTGAATCCATGGCTTCCAATGCATCCTAAAATTTCAGGGTACATGGACAATGTATTTTGGGGAACCCCCACTCCTAACCCATGATTAAGGATTTTTGTATTTATCTATAGGTCATACTTCACCTTTAGGCTTTGCACACAGTTTGATTCTCCATGAATTTTGACAATCCACATGAACATTTGGCCAAGTCAAGAGAATGCTATCGAGCTCCCTCTCAGGTTTCTTTCCTCTCCTGCAATTACTATGTTTTCAGCTGAGAAAAGTTCCCTGTCTCTATTTTAGAGAAAGCTGAGCCAGTCCCTTGACTTAGGTTTGACCTTTTTTTCCTTTGTTCTGGAACACATATAACTGTCCTTAGGCTAAACATCTCTCTACTTTTGTGACCATTTCATCTCCAATTTCCTTGCAATGCAACATCTTGGACCAGGTTTCTCATGAATGGCAGGAGGGAAACAAGACACTGTGGGGGGAAATCTGGTGCCTGTTCTGATTTCCTGATTTTGATGTGTATGGAAGGGAGTTTTCGTTCTCTGTAGCTAAGAGCCTTCTTGAAACGTGGTTCAGGCAAGAATGTTTTGGAAGTGCAATTAATTCAGCATGGGAGTCTAGCAAAAGTAATGTATGCCCCATTGTATGTAGCTCTTTTCCCAGGGAGATTTTTTTCCTCCCTCGTTTCAGAAATAATAGATGCAATCTTAAGACTTTAAAAACATTCTGCAGCGGCCTACATATCATCTGTAGTGATAAAGAGCTGTGCACATCAGCACAGATGTGTTTGTATAAAATCGTGTGGGTGATGTACCTCATGTGGAGCCTCTAGTGAATTCTCATGGTAACACGGATGAAATTAGTGTTGTGGAGGAAGGGAGGGGAAAGTTTTGAGTTATTACCATCAAGGAACAAATGTTACGTAACTTATCTTTCTCAGATGCTTTCCTGCAAATTCATGTCAGAGCGGCTATTATCTGGAGAGAGTCCAGCTGAGGGAGGTTACCACAGGGCTGTAATCAACCAGAGGAGCATGCTCATTTACAGCTGGAGACTATCCCCTATCACCTTGTTTCCCAGACTCACCTGCTCACCTGGGGAGTGTGTTCACTGTGGCGATTCCTGCAGACTCATCAAATCAGAGTCTCCAGTTGAGGAAATGGACCAGCTGATTGCTATGATCAGGCAAGTCTGGGAATTACTCACTTCCTATAATGAGGACAGGCATTTTAAAAGGGGTGGCTTTTGTGACTGGGTGTGTGTGGGGGGTCGGGGGTGGGGATGATAAATATTGAGTAACAGTCGGAGGAAGCTTTCTGCCTCTGTTGAGAAGATGCTGAAAGAACGTTGCTCTCCTGTTTCTCAAAGCTCTCTGTCATGCCCCACCCAGTGTATTTCTCTCAAAGTTGGTCCAAGAAAGACCTTTGTCTTTCCTAAGGAATGCTTTGTGTTTTTTCTATGAGAATCTTCCCTCTTTTCTTCCCTCCCCAAAGTTCAGTTTCCAGAAAATGTGATGCTGGTTATGCTGAGTCACACGTACCACAACCATTATGATGACTGGCCTTTAGATTTCCTCTTTCTACCCTTGTGTTACCTTCTTTTTCATCCTATTTTGAGGTATCTTATGATATTTGTTTTGTAAGTGACTTCTAATCTGTTTTTTTGCTGAAGAATGGCAGAGTATGAATACATTAAGTGGAACTATTAATTACTAGTTGTTAATGCAGGAAGAAAAAGACAATGATTTAAATGGTTCCCAATCTTAACCACTTTCATTTGGACTCTGACTGCAGTTCTAACCTTACCACATAAGTACGCATTTCATCCCCGTTCCTGCCAATGACTAAAGTGGGTTAGTGAGAGAAGCAAAGAGGCCGAGGCCCACCACAGATATTTGGGAAGGTGAATATGCTGAATCAATTGACAGAATTTGCTTATGCAAATAACACTTCTGTAAAGGTCTCTTATTCAGGTATGGGTTTGACTAGAAATATGATAGAAATACTCAAATGCAAGGCAAGTCCCCACCCCACCCCTCCCAGCAGCAGTCCCTGTCAGAGGCAGTCACTTTGAACTGTTTCAGTTTTCAATCCTGTGGCTGGCCACCTTGACGATTCCGTTATCTTGAACTGATCTTCTTGTACTCTGTGCAGTTTTGAAATTTCACGATGGTATTTCTAGCTCAGCCCACTTATGTTTTCTGTGCGCATGCTCCATGGGCCCTGACAGTCAGAACACTCCCTTTCTTCAGGTTGGGGATATTTGGTTATCACTTCTCTAATAATTTCCTGCTCTCCGTGTTCTCTATTTAGGAAATCCTACTGGATCTTTCTTCTTAGTGCCTCTTCTTTCTGCTGTTTTGGGAAGAAATTATTTTTCCTTGAAGGTAGATGCTGGCTAACCTCCTGCTGAGAGCAGGGTACCTGGAATAGCTTTCCCCTTGATAGATATCCATCCAGTTCCTTGTTTTCAGCTCCATTTGTCAGACCTGTCCTGTGTCCTCCTTGACATCATCTTTAGGTCTTCGTGGGAAGATGCTCCCACAGCTGCAGCCTTGTCCTGCGCACACTCGGAGCTGCGGCCCTTTCTCCTCTGTTTCTTCCATCAAATTGCCTCCCTTGGCCTTCTCTTTTCAAAATGTGTTTATGGGTTTATTTCTACATGGATTCCTTTACTTTCACCAGGGCCTTGGTGTATTAGGCAGAGAAGGTTAGAGTGTGCTATAATAACAAACAAATCCTGACATCGCTGTGGCTTAATATAGTAAAGGTGTATTTCTGCCTCATCCAGAGTCTAATTGATTGATCCTGTTTGGGCATCTCTTCTGGTCAGCTGTCCTCCAAGCTGAGTCCTTCACTTCCAGCCATGCAGGCAGGAGAGAGATAGCTAGAGCTAGAGCGGTTTTACAGAGAGGCCTTGAAGTGCGGTGTAGCGCCTCTGCCAGCGTTAATGGCTGGACTCCTCAGGAGAAGCTGAGAAATGAAGTTTAGCTGTGTACCCAGGAAGGCAAGGAGAACTGGGTACAGATGGCCCAGAACAGTTTCTGCTGCACCCCGTCAGCACGGAAGGCAGATGTGCGTGTGCATGTGTGTATGTTCAATTTACCACCTCGAACTAGGATTACTTTCTATCCTTTGATTGATTATTTTCCCCAGCGAGAATCAGAAGGCTGTCATCAAGAAGTAGCCAAGGATGAACCTGGTGAGCAGGCTTCTCCAGACTTTTTGGATTTCTAGATTTATTAGGATGAAAATAAGTATAGCTTATAAATGATTTCTTTTAAGGTATACTTTAAAAAAGAAACTATAAATGGAGTACCTTTTCATCATGGAGAATATCAAATAAAAAGAAATAATCACCATTAGCTTCATCTCTCAGACAAAACAGTGCTAACATTTTAGTATATTTCCTTCCATCTTTCTAGGCATAATATATGTATATAAAAACCTTTCATTCTGTTTCACCATTCTATAAAGTGTATATATCATATTTTATCATACCTTTTTTTTTTTTTTTTTTTTTTTTTTTTTTTTTTTTTTTGCTGTACGCGGGCCTCTCACTGCTGTGGCCTCTCCCGTTGCGGAGCACAGGCTCCGGACACACAGGCTCCGCGGCCATGGCTCGCGGGCCCAGCCGCTCCGCGGCATGTGGGATCTTCCGGGATCGGGGCACGAACCTGTGTCCCCTGCATCGGCAGGCAGACTCTCAACCACTGCGCCACCAGGGAAGCCCTATCATACCTTTTTTATTGGATCTTCAGATTATTCCAACATTTTGCTCTTATAAGCATTGCTACTGTAAACTTTTAATGATCTTATTTTTTTTTGCATTTAGAATTTTTCCTTAGAAATGGAATTTCTGATTAAAGAGTATAAACTTCTTAAGGCTACTAGATATATTTTACCAAGTTGCTTTCCAAAAGGGTCTCTGAATTTACTCTTCCACAATGCTGAGTATTATCGTTTTGTTCCTCTAATTTTGTACATGAAAAATGTAAATTTTGTTGAAGCGTTAACTATGTAGAGAGAGAAGATTTCTCTTTTTATAGCCAATTACATTTCCTCTTTTTATATTTTTTGTTCAGGTAACTTTTACATTTTCCTACTGGAAATCACTGATTTTTAAAAAAATGAGCTCTCCATATATTAAACCTAGTATTCTTTGGCTAACTAATTTTATCCTGTGCTAGAGGTTTGTTTGAAAGCACACCAACTTGGTTTCAGTTAACCAAGAATTGATGGGTACTTTATCTTCTCTCCTTTGCTTTTTTAGTGTAATGGAGGAATAAGCTGTAAATTCACTTTAGGGAACTTACAATTTCTCTTTTCTCTTTCAAGAGGTTGTGGATAAGAGCTATCTGAGAAAGTTTGTTTAACAATTTTGCTTATAGCTAGAGGAGTGAGTGAAGAGTATACTTGAATGGGGAAAGATAAGGCAGTCTTAGGGTTGAGAGATAGGGGTGTGTGTGGCAGGGGTGAGGGGAAGCAGGTAACTGGCAGAGAATAAAAGGCGAATCTTGTTAGAAATTTAGAGGTGAAATGGCTGGGGGTGGGGGGAGTATGTAGGGGGAAGAAGGCTGTGTCAGATCAGGTCATGAGACTGGGAAGCTAGTTATGAAGGAATGACCATGAGAGTTTATTGCAGAGACAGGCTGGCAGAGGTCTGCCACAATCAGAGCTCCAGCTAAAGCCAAACAAGGGACTTAATGACTGTGAAAGTCATTAAGGAAAAGTGCAGCCTTGTCAGTCTTTTGTACTTCAGTCTCAATGAGCTAATGACTTGTCCTGATTCTTTCCTGAGAACATACTCTGTTAGGAAGGAGGGAACAAACTCAAGACCCCTGGGGACTTGTGGCCAGGAGATGACACTGAAGAAAAAAATGGTGGAGAAAGGGAGAGGTGGGAGAGTCAAAGCCATATTTTCCCTATTTTGTTGGGGTGTGATGACTCAGGGCAATGGGCCCAGGGTGGGGGTGAAGCCGGAAAGGGGGACTGTAAGGGACGGGGCATCTGCAGATGCTGTTACCTGAGGAAGTGCTGGCAAAAGTACCACGGCTCCGAGAGAAGCAGTGGTTTCTGTGGTGGGGGGGATGCAGCTGTGTATGAAGACCGTGCCGAGTGGAACCAGCTGCCTGAGTTGCTTCTCTGGCCAACAGTATCTCAACAACATCTGTGGATGCACTACATTTTAGAGGCGAAAACCGCAGGGATGGATCAACAGTGGGATTGTCAGGGACGCCTCTGCTCCTAATTCTTTCTGTGTCGAAACTTGCCAACTCTGCCAAGAGAGCCCAGGCAAAAGATACAGCCGATTTACTGTGTCTAGGTTCAGAGTAGAAGTTGATATTTATGTTGGTCAGTGATACAGAGAGAGCCAAAAATATGACAGCAGGGATGAAATGTCAAGCTAGATGTGTCTTGTGTGACCATTGCTGGGTGATGTTAAATAGTACACTGTCTTTGGTTTGGCAGCATATAAACTTATTTGGAACATTTGTACTTGAGTGGTAAACTCTGGTATTGAGGGCTCCATTAATAATTCAACTTAATAGCTAGACCCTACATAGGGTGAATCTTGTTTTGTACTTTAATATGTGAGAGAAAAGAGTCATTTTTTCAACTAATTTCCTGATTTCCAATTACTGTAGACTTCTTAGAGCAATCAGAACTGTTACTGCCTGGAAGAGGCTTGGTGAACAAAAGTGAGTCACTGGATTTCAAATAAGTGCAATAATCAGTATTAAATGCCTCTATGTTGGATTTCTTCCTAATTCTGTTGAAGCTCCAGTAAACCTTTATAATCTCTTTTCTCATGCACTCAATTATGAGTATACTCTGAAAAGTATCTCATCATGAAGCAGATATAATACTGGCTAATTTATATTAAAAACCGTTAGGAACCATTGCTTTTCAACAACTGTTAACTCGTATCAATAATTTGTATTCAATATCCTAAACACATACATAAATAAATGATATCCTATTGTTCTAATTCCAGCTGCTGCCCCAAAGCTGAGAACAAAGCAGTAAGTAACTCCTACTTTCCAAAGAGGGGGCCAGAGACCTCCCTGCTGCACTGAGTAAGAGTCTAGCAGAGCCAGTCACGAAAACCTGTCACCTGCTCAGCCTATCCAGGATAAGGCTAGACCTTCAGAAGAGGAGTTGAAGACAGCCATCAAAGTAAAGCATAAGGAGTTCAAGATAGGGTTGTGCCAGCCTAGGAGGTACTGGCTCTGTGTGTGTGTGTGTGTGTGTGTGTGTGTTTACATGCATGCGCACTTGTGCATATGTGTACGTATTTCACAGGAGGAGGTGGGCATAGCGCTTCAAGAGAACCGCTCTTGGAGGTTGGGCATCCTCTTAAAGAAGGAGAGCTGCCTGACAGGGGGGATAGGATAGCAGCAGCAGGGCCTGTCCTCTCACTGGAAAGAGTGGCAAGAAGATGACTTTCCCAGGGGCCAAGTGCCCACTGAGTGTGGCCCCAGGCTTGAGTCATTTAATGGGACCTTTCTAAGAGGATGAGCTGCAGGCCAGAGGCCCAGAAGCCACTTAAGAAGGTTTAAACCTCATTCACAACTGATGTTCAGACCTATCCTGACATGACGGACTGACTACACTATCCAACTAACTAGCCCTGTAAGAGTTCCCCCACTCCTACCCCTTGGAAACCTGGTTCAGGGAAGATTGGGAGCAGGGTCGCTGTAAGAAAACCACCAGGAATGAATAAGGAGTTTGAAAGCATGGGTCAGACCAAGGCCGAGAAGTGATGTCAGGAGGGCACAGGGGACCAAGGACCACTGTGGTCCTCCCTCCTTCACCCACATGTTCTGTGAGAGAGGGCTGCAGCTGAGGACGAAGTGACAAAATCATGCCACAAGCACCCCCGACCCCAGAGCTGTGACTGTCCCTCACTCTTCTGAACAAGGAGGACATTTTCTGTATCAGCCGTCTTCTGTGTCAGCTGGAGGAAGGTAGCACGGCCATCATAAGGTGGAGACCATGAGGAAGGTGGAGGCTGGCCATACAGAGAGGGCTGAAGCCAGGGGCAGCTTTGGTCACAAGACAGCACAGGATATGGTGGGCTCGACAACCACACGGCAGTGGCCTGGAGCCCAGGGAGCCCAGAGCTGCATGATGGAGGAAGCGGTTGGAGAGCGGGGCCAGGCTGAAAAGACACTGGCTCAGCTCTTGTCAGAATACATGCAAGATCACCACCCCGTCTGCCCTTTCAGGGCCTCTCAGAAACCTGTGAACATGGAGCCTGGGGATCACCACTCTCTAGTGGATGAGGGCCACTCACAGAGCCAAGACATACCGTGCTCACGTGTTCTTCTAGGGCCTGAAACCTGGACAGGGTCCTGGGAACCCTGCGTTACACAACAACTTCAAGTGTGACCCACCCCAAGGAGTATGTTTCTTCAGAATGCCATGGGGATGCTCATTCCATAGCACTTTACGACACTGATAAGGGTGGACAGGTTTGGTGACTTTCGGTATTTAGTAGGCTTTAAAAAAGTTTGCACAGACTATTATTTAAGATGAAAGTCTCTAAAGTTCATGAAGTCCCCATGGAGCAAGTCTCTGGCTGAGTAGAAAAGGAAAAGAGGGCTGCCCCCGATACTTCGAGGTGCTGCTTCTTCCCTGGAGGGAAGTGCTCCACAGGAGGAATGCATGGCAGTGGGCTTGACAAGCCACAGCAGCTGGCTTTATTGGACCGCAGTGGCACTGTGCTGCGCAGAGACCTCTCCCACTCCATCAGATAGATTTCCTAGCTGGCGTTGGGGTCAACGCACAGTCTCCGATATATGCACCCACGTATTGGAACCCAAACAGAAACATGAAATGATTTCTTTGTCCGGGGGAATTTCAGCGGCAGAAACCCCATGACCCTCTAACCACCCAATCCCTTTCCTCTATGTATCTTCTCTCCTCTGGCCTTGTTTTGTCGAGGGATTTTCTTTTGTCTTCTGCTTCTGCTTCATTTGACCAGTTCTCTGCGGGTCTTTGGCACCTGGGAAGGTCTGACTGTGGCCTTTGTGTGTGCTGGACTGCGCTGTGCCCAGCCAGGCAGAGATGATCGCGGGGCTTTTCTATGGCTTCGTAACTGCAAATTGCTCAGCCCTTTGTCCTTTAATCCTCAGAAGCCCTTTGTGCTGGAGGCCGAGCCCCATCATCATCGCCCTTCATTTTCCAGTCCAGGAGACGCGTGATATGTGACTTGATCACGAACGCAGGTTGGGTTGAGAATCTGCCCGTTTGGGCCATAAGAGCCTTGAAAGGGAACGTAACAGCAGTGAAGCTGAACCGGGGAGGGGGGCTTACGTCGGGCCAGGCTGAGGTTTGCAGCCTTTTGAAGAACTCCTGACACCCGAAGTGGGAGGTGGGAATGACTTACTGGTTTAAGGCCTCAAGGGGAGCTTGCGCGCTGGAGAGGGGCTTGTACACTCAGATTGCTTCTGGGTGATAGCACTTAAAGGGAGACCACGTTGAGGCTGGTGCTGGCTGGGTTCTTCGGTTCCTTCGGGTCGTCTGTCTAGCCCAGGTCGGGGCTCTGCCTGCCCCCGCCCATGCACAGGCATCCTCCTGCCTCTGTGCCACCTGCCCTACCACCTTTCGAAAGGACCCTTGTTTTCTGGGTCACGGGAAGACCTCGATCATCAGGTTTTCCAGCTCCCCCACTATTCTCCTTCCCACTGCTGCTGAGCTGTCCTTTCTTGGATCCCTTCTCCTTTCCTTCTGTTTCCAAGAAAAGGATGACCGAGCCTCCCTTCCTGGGAAGGGCTGCATTTTGACCTACCTTCTGAACGACCCCTCGCCCTCTCCTAAACACCCTTTCCCCTTGGGCATCTAAGTCTCCCCCTGTTGCTCTAGCCTCCACACGTGTCCACATTCATGGAGCTCCTTTATCTATTTCACTTGCTCTGAATGGGTAGTTCAGCTGTCTGGGTAGTTCCCTCTCCTCCACCTGCAGACTCTTTGAGTCAGTGGACCTGACTTCATGGCTCCACTTTCTTGCCCCCCACCTTCAGCTCCCAGCCGTCTTGCTCTCAACCCACCTGCTATGGAGGCTGTCTTCATCCTAGTATTTTTTTGGTCACCAATGGTCTGTGAATGGCTATACCCCGGTTTTTTTTTTCTGCCTTAATTTGTGATTATTTCCCTGCAACATTCGCCATTATAGATTATGCCATGCTCTTGGAATCTCTTCTTCTGAGTCCTGAGACACAGCCCGTCCTTGTCCCTTTCTGTGTTTTCCTGTCTCCTTCACAAGCCCCCTCAAAGCATAGCCAAAGATGCTTTTATCTATTTCTTGTCCCTCAGAGAATTCACATGTCACCTTCCCTAATGACCCACAATGATATGACACCCAAATCTCTGCTTCTACCTTGAAATTCTCTGCTGTGTTCCCATTCCTAATTTCAAACGTGTCACTGGACATTTCCAAGTTGATGACATGATGGCAGCTGAAGCAAAATATATAACCTGCTTCTTCCTCCTGACTTCCCATCTCTGTTAATCATGTCACCAAGCACTAAATCTTGCTGCCATCTTTGATCCCTTTCTCTCCTCGTCTCCTATCATCCAATTAAGTCCTGTCGCTCCCTCCGTCACCATGTGCCTGGAATCTGTCCTTTGCCCTCCCACTGCCGTGGCCCTGGTTCAGAGCCTCTGACCTTTGCCCCCTCATTTTCATCACCTCCTCCCTCGCCTCCCTGGGCTCCCTCTCTCCCCAGGCTCTCCCCTGCAAGCCCATGCCACACTTTCTCTAGATGAATTTTTCTAAATTTCCGGTTACAGAGTTATAGTTATTTGGTCCTATCATTTCCTGGCTCAAAAAATTATCAGTGGTTTCTTATTGCTTCTGAACTCAGCTCCAAACTGAATTGTCATGGGTCCCTCTGCCTGGGGGCCCTGGCCCACATTTCTGACCCACTCTCCCCTCTAGTTTTCCCCAGGCCTCCTCTCCATTCAAAGTTAAAATCCCTGAAATGTTCCTTGCACCCTTGCCTTGGTGTATAGCATTTCCCCCTCCTCCAACACCCTTTGTCTACCTTCTCTCCAATGCTTCAAGGCCTCCCATTCTTCATGGCCCCGTGTACATACTGCCTCTCCTTCAAGGGGTCAATTCAGGAAGGAAAGAAGGGAGGGAGGGAGGGAGGGAGAGGATCCCTACAATGTGCCACAGCTATTGAACTGACACCCTCAACATTCAGGCACCTCTGGGCTCCCATCACTGTGGTCCTATGTGCTTCTCAACCTCAGCACCATACAGAAACATCTGGGAGCTTTTAAAAGCACCAATGCCCAGGCTGCTTCCCAGACCAGTTAAGTCAAAATCTCTGTGGCTGTGACCCAGTTATTAGTACTTTTTAAAGCTCACCAAGTGATTCCTATACGCAGCCAAGTATTTCTGTCGGCTAATATGTGACATTTTTGTAGATTATTTTAGTAGTACTGCAATTTTTATTTTGTCAAACTATTGGTCCTTGAGGGATCCTTCGTTTTTGTGGCCTCCATGATGTCCAGCACTGTTTCTTATCCTCAGTGGACCTTCAGAGGAAAAAAACCACTTTGAATGAATATTAATAATGGAAAACAAATAAAAAGAGTAAATTTTAAGGGAGGAAGGCAAAATGGCTCAGTAGCTATCCCACACTGGAAATGGTGAATTGAGAGTCTCTTGTATGTACAATAACTCATTTCAAGTATTTTGTATAATCCATTTGTATCCAAGCAGTTAATATGCCAATTAAGTATTTATTAATATTTGTCTAGTGAGGCTATACCTTGCCCATATTATAATAGCAACTAATAAAATGGTTGAGGACCTGTCCTACCCCATGGATAGTTATCAAGTTAAATGAGTAGAGCTTCTGGGAAAAAAAAGCTTTAAAAAGCATAGTTAAAATATTATTTTTAATGAAGTTGCATTTTTGAAAGAACTGAATGTGAAGAGCTCACCTGTGATGCACTCTTCCTTTTATGAACATTGTTGACTGGATTAAGTCAGATGGAAAACTAACCTTATCTCGAGCATTTCTACTTCTTTTCATACACTGTATTTCTAGTAACAACGTGGATGTTGCAGAGCTTATTTTAGTCTGTGGGGGTGGGAAGGAAATATATTTGTGCCTGGATTGTTGCTATACTCAGACTGAGGTGGTCCCTTACAGAAAAAAAAAAAAAAAAGAGGGCAAAGAAGGAAGACTGCTCAGGTAATTCTTTTCTCTAGTTTATAAAAGCACAGGGTGTTTCATGGAGCATGATTTAATGGCCTGGACTCTGGAGCCAGACAGATCTGTGTCCAAATTCTGGCTTGGTTTACCAGCTGGGTTGACTTGGGACAAAATGCTTAGCCTCTCTGAGCTTCGGTGTCCTCAGCTGTGAGACAGGGAGTAACACTTACATCTCAATGTTGTAGGGAGGACTGAGTTATACAGTGTATGTATAGGACCTCATGAAAAGTTCCTATTTCCTTAAAGCCCCATGGATATCAGGGACTTTTTTCCTCCCATGTACTTAGTATACTTCCTCTTAGTGTTTTCCAGGGCATGCATTTTATTGGTAAGTTCGTAGACAAATGTGTAGTTTCATTTTGGATCTGAGAGTTTTTCATTTTTTCAACCCTATAATGATTTCCTTTTTTTTTTCTTCTGTAAATGCATTGAATATTTGAATCCCTTTGCAGTGTCTTTGCTGTAAATTCTACTTACCGCATATAATTTAAGTCAAGCAGGAGAAATGTAATGGTATAACATAGTTACCCCCATACCGAGAATGTAGGGTAGTACACTAACTTTGCTTCCAAGGAACTCACATTTCCATTTGAAAAAAATTTGAAACTGAGTCCCATTTGCAGAAGTTTCTGGAAACTCAGATTGAGGTGTCTCTATGCTTTTGTAGGAAACAAGTCTTTGGTGGGCTTCTGTTTAATTTATTGCCTTGTATGTGGATGGATTGAACTAGTCACAATAGTCTCATAACTCACAGACAGGACCCTCACTCTAGTTACAAGTCCTACATACCAGTCAAATCTTATCAAAGGCCATCTTAGGTATCTTGAAAAAAGTCTGATGTTCTGTTAAAACAACTGACAAATAGATTTTTCAAACCTCCCATCCACATTTCTTTCCTTATCCACAACAATACGATTTGTATAGTGCTATTTCCAGTCTTCCTTATTTTTCCTTACCTATGTACCATCTATGCAACCTGAAATTAATTTTTCAGGCATGAAACTGGGCACTCTGCTGCCCCACACAGAAAGCCTTTACAAGTCCAGCTGGAACAGAGCCGAAGTGCACACCAGATTGATGTCAAGGCCTACTTACATTGAATAAAATTAAATTTATGGATTGGAGAGGGAAGCCTACTTTTTACGTGCCTCCTCCCTAAAAGCCAACTAAAATCTAGGAAGATGGAAACTATCTGAGCTGGTTTGAGTGGACCCAACCCATTTCATTTTTTAAGGCTGGTTTTGGTTTATTCCTTATGGGGTGAAGGCAGAGACTAGTTCCATTGGATTAAGAACAGCCAAGAGATCCTCTAACACTAGGCTGTAATCGTATTAGCATTTTTTAGTACCTTGCCCAGATAGCCTAGGTCTGTCAAAAAATATTTTTTAAACAAAGAGATAAAATACATTTTCTATCTACCCCAATTTTAATTCTCTGAATTTCATTCACTACTCAGCATTTCCAATTCCTGGAAAACTCGTTAGGTTTTTATTGTTATTGTTTTTTTTAGCTTCCTCCATTGCAGAGCTATGCTTCCCCAGTGGACCACCTCGTCTCTGAGTTTCCACTTCTTGGAATTTTGCTTTCCAGTTCCAAAGCTAAGGAGCCAACATGCATTCCTTGTCTCAAAGTCCTTCGCCTGATTTTGAATACCCCAACTTGTCTAAATTTATCAAGGGGGAAAAGGAATATATCACTTTGGTCTGAAAAATTTCTTGCTGAGTCCCTACTCCATGAAAATAACATAATCGTATTTGGAAGAAATTGCCAATCCCAATTCAATGGCCTGAACAGACCAGATAATTTCAGAGAGAAGCTTTCTGTGATTGTTCCTGTTCACACAGTGACTGAAACAATTCAGGCTAACTCCACACCTTAATTGTCAGTTGGTATTACAGAAAGCAGAGCTAGCAATCATGCTGAACTGAATTTTCCCCATCCTAACCTATTTCAGATAAAAGAGTCAGTGTAAAGGACAAGCTCTTAGACAAGGGTTTTCAACTACTGAGATGTGGTTTTCATTCACGCACCTGGGAAATCTCAAAGTTTGCTCTTTAATTCACGAAGTTTGACCACAATTCTTACACATATTCTGCAGGTGAATTCTGTGCCATAGTCATAGAATTTTGGAATTAGGAATAACCTTAGAGGTGCCTAGTTAAAAACCTTCCTCCCCGTTCTACAAGTGAGAAAATGGAGTTTGTATGAGATCTCAGAGAAGGATGAATTTGAGATACTTTCAGTTTAACTTCCCTCACAAGGAAAGAATCTCTGTCTCAGTATTTTTCAAATTAGATCATCCATTTCCCTCCCCGCGTCCTTGACACTCTCACTTGCTTTTGAACAAAACAGGTAAAACCAAATTCAGTAAAATGATAGACAAAGATGTTTATTAATTAACATAAGGATTTATCCTAAGTGGAGGCAAGGAGGAAATATTATTGGTGTATTTAAACTGCCCTCGAGGGGCTTCCCTGGTGGCGCAGTGGTTAATAATCCGCCTGCCAATGCAGGAGACACGGGTTTGAGCCCTGGTACGTGAAGATCCCAAGTGCCGCGGAGCAGCTAAGCCCGTGTGTCACAACTACTGAGCCGGTGCTCTAGAGCCCATGAGCCACAACTACCGAAGCCTGCACGCCTAGAGCTCGTGCTCCGCAACAAGAGAAGCCACCTCAATGAGAAGCCCGCGCACCACAATGAAGAGTAGCCCCCTCTTACCGCAACTAGAGAAAGCCCGCGCGCAGCAACGAAGACCCAACGCTGCCAAAAATAAATAAATAAATAAATAAATATATAGAAAAGTAAACTGCCCCGATTAATGCTGTGTATTTTACATTTCCTGATTTATTCCCTGAAAAGCAGTCAGTCGGCATAAATAAGCCCCACCCTTCACTGCTGAAAACAGTATCTGCCCCGCCCCCATTTCTTTGTCCTGTTCTCCATATAAATGAGCTTGTAAAAGAATGCTGCTTCGACAGATACACCAGAAATACAGCTACACGTGCAACAACTCCTACAGAACACCTACTGAATGCTGGCAGAAGACCCCAGACCTCCCAAAAGGCAAGAAACTCCCCACATACCTGGGTAGGGCAAAGCAGAGAGATTCCCGCACAGAGGAGAGGTGCCGAGCGGCACTCACCAGCCCGAGAGGCTTGTCTGCTCCCCCGCCAGGGCGAGCGGCGCTGGAGCTGAGGCTCGGGCTTCGGTCAGAGCGCAGGGAGAGGACTGGGACTGGCGGCGAGAACTCAGCCTGAAGGGAGCTAATGTGCCACAGCTAGCCGGGAGGGAGTCCGGGAAAACTCTGGAGCTGCCGAAGAGGCAGGAGACTTTTTCTTCCCTCTTGGTTTCCTGGTGCGCGAGGAGAGGGGATTAAGAGCGCCGCGTAAAGGAGCTCCAGAGACGGGCACGAGTCGCGGCTGAAAGCGCGGAGCCCAGAGACGGGCGTGGGACGCTGGGGCTGCTGCTGCCGCCGCCAAGAAGCCTGTGTGCGAGCGCAGGTCACTGTCCACACCGCCCTTCCGGGAGCCTGTGCAGCCCGCCACTGCCGGGGTCCCGGGATCCAGGGGCGGCTTCCCTGGGAGAACGCACGGCCCGCCCCGGGCTGGTGCAACGTCACGCCGACCTCTGCCGCTGCAGGCTCGCCCCGCACTCCGTCCCCCTCCCTCCCGCCCGGCCTGAGTGAGCCAGAGTCCCCGAAGAGGCTGCTCCTTTAACCCTGTCCTGTCTGAGCGAAGAACAGACGCCCTCCGGCGACCTACACGCAGAGGCGGGGCCAAATCCAAAGCTGAGACCCAGGAGCTGTGAGAACAAAGAAGAGAAAGGGAAACCTCTCCCAGCAGCCTCAGAAGCAGCGGATTAAAGCTCCACAGTCAACTTCATGTACCCTGCATCTGTGGAATACATGAATAGACAACAAATCATCCCAAATTGAGGAGCCAGGAGTCAGTGCTGTGCCTCTGAGGTGGGAGAGCGAACTTCAGAACACTGGTCCACAAGAGACCTCCCAGCTCCACATAATATCAAACGGCGAAAATCTTCCAGAGATCTCCATCTCAACACCAGCACCCAGCTTCACTCAACGACCAGCAAGCTACAGTGCTGGACACCCTATGCCAAACAACTAGCAAGACAGGAACACACCACCACCCATTAGCAGAGAGGCTGCCTCAAATCATAAAAAGTCCGCAAACACCCCAAAACACACCACCAGACGTGGACCTGCCCACCAGAAAGACAAGATCCAGCCTCATCCACCAGAACACAGGCAGTAGTCCCCTCCACCAAGAAGCCTACACAACCCACTAAACCAACCTTAGCCACTGGGGACAGACACCAAAAACAACGGGAACTACGAACCTGCAGCCTGCAAAGAGGAGACCCCAAACACAGTAACATAAGCAAAATGAGAAGACAGAAAAACACACAGCAGGAGAAGGAGCAAGATAAAAACCCACCAGACCTAACAAATGAAGAGGTAATAGGCAGTCTATCTGAAAAAGAATTCAGAATAATGATGGTAAAGATGATCCAAAATCTTGGAAATAGAATAGACAAAATGCAAGAAACAGTTAACAAGGACCTAGAAGAACTAAAGACGAATCAAGCATCGATTAAAAACACAATAAATGAAATAAAAATTACTCTAGATGGGATCAATAGCAGAATAACTGAGGCAGAAGAACGGATAAGTGAGGTGGAAGATAAAATAGTGGAAATAACTGCTGCACAGCAAAATAAAGAAAAAAGAATGAAAAGAACAGAGGACAGTCTCAGAGACCTCTGGGACAACATTAAACGCACCAACATTCGAATTATAGGGGTTCCAGAAGAAGAAGAGAAAAAGAAAGGGACTGAGAAAATATTTGAAGAGATTATAGTTGAAAACTTCCCTAATATGGGAAAGGAAATAGTTAATCAAGTCCAGGAGGCACAGAGAGTCCCATACAGAATAAATCCAAGGAGAAATACACCAAGACACATATTAATCAAACTGTCAAAAATTAAACACAAAGAAATCATATTAAAAGCAGCAAGGCAAAAACAACAAATAACACACAAGGGAATCCCCATCAGGATAACAGCTGATCTCTCAGCAGAAACTCTACAAGCCAGAAGGGAGTGGCAGGACATACTTAAAGTGATGAAGGAGAAAAACCTGCAACCAAGATTACTCTACCCAGCAAGGATCTCATTCAGATTTGATGGAGAAATTAAAACCTTTACAGACAAGCAAAAGCTGAGAGAGTTCAGCACCACCAAACCAGCTTTACAACAAATGCTAAAGGAACTTCTCTAGGCAAGAAACACAACAGAAGGAAAAGAACTACAATAACGAACACAAAACAATTAAGAAAATGGGAATAGGAACATACATATCAATAATTACCTTAAATGTAAATGGACTAAATGCTCCCACCAAAAGACACAGACTGGCTGAATGGATACAAAAACAAGACCCATATATATGCTGTCTACAAGAGACCCACTTCAGACCTAGAGATACATACAGACTGAAAGTAAGGGGATGGAAAAAGATATTCCATGCAAATGGAAACCAAAAGAAAGCTGGAGTAGCAATTCTCATATCAGACAAAATAGACTTTAAAATAAAGACTACTAGAAGAGACAAAGAAGGACACTACATAATGATCAAGGGATCAATCCAAGAAGAAGATATAACAATTGTAAATATTTATGCACCAAACATAGGAGCACCTCAATACATAAGGGAAATACTAACAGCCATAAAAGGAGAAATTGACAGTAACACAATCATAGTAGGGGACTTTAACACCCCACTTTCACCAATGGACAGGTCATCCAAAATGAAAATAAATAAGGAAACACAAGCTTTAAATGATACATTAAACAAGATGGACTTAATTGATATTTATAGGACATTCCATCCAAAAACAACAGAATACACATTTTTCTCAAGTGCTCATGGAACATTCTCCAGGATAGATCATATCTTGGGTCACAAATCAAGCCTTGGTAAATTTAAGAAAATTGAAATTGTATCAAGTATCTTTTCCGACCACAATGCTATGAGACTAGATATCAATTACAGGAAAAGAGCTGTAAAACATACAAACACATGGAAGCTAAACAATACACTACTCAATAACGAAGTGATCACTGAAGAAATCAAAGAGGAAATTAAAAAATACCTAGAAACAAATGACAATGGAGACACGACGACCCAAAACCTATGGGATGCAGCAAAAGCAGTTCTAAGAGGGAAGTTTATGGCAATACAATCCCACCTTAAGAAACAAGAAATATCTCGAATAAACAACCTAACCTTGCACCTAAAGCAATTAGAGAAAGAAGAACAAAAACATCCCAAAGTTAGCAGAAGGAAAGAAATCATAAAAATCAGATCAGAAATAAATGAAAAAGAAATGAAGGAAACAATAGCAAAGATCAATAAAACTAAAAGCTGGTTCTTTGAGAAGATAAACAAAATTGATAAACCATTAGCCAGACTCATCAAGAAAAAAAGGGAGAAGACTCAAATCAATAGAATTAGAAATGAAAAAGGAGAAGTAACAACTGACACTGCAGAAATACAAAAGATCATGAGAGATTACTATAAGCAACTCTATGCCAATAAAATGGACAACCTGGAAGAAATGGACAAATTCTTAGAAATGCACAACCTGCCAAGACTGAATCAGGAAGAAATAGAAAATATGAACAGACCAATCACAAGCACTGAAATTGAAACTGTGATTAAAAATCTTCCAACAAACAAAAGCCCAGGACCAGATGGCTTCACAGGCGAATTCTACCAAGCATTTAGAGAAGAGCTAACACCTATCCTTCTGAAACTCTTCCAAAATATAGCAGAGGGAGGAACACTCCCAAACTCATTCTACGAGGCCACCATCACCTTGATACCAAAACCAGACAAGGATGTCACAAAGAAAGAAAACTACAGGCCAATATCACTGATGAACATAGATGCAAAAATCCTCAACAAAATACTAGCAAACAGAATCCAACAGCACATTAAAAGGATCATACACCATGATCAAGTGGGGTTTATTCCAGGAATGCAAGGATTCTTCAATATACGCAAATCAATCAATGTGATACACCATATTAACAAGTTGAAGGAGAAAAACCATATGATCATCTCAATAGATGCAGAGAAAGCTTTTGACAAAATTCAACACCCATTTAGGATAAAAACCCTCCAGAAAGTAGGCATAGAGGGAACTTTCCTCAACATAATAAAGGCCATATATGACAAACCCACAGCCAGCATCGTCCTCAATGGTGAAAAACTGAAACCATTTCCACTAAGATCAGGAACAAGACAAGGTTGCCCACTCTCACCACTCTTATTCAACATAGTTTTGGAAGTTTTAGCCACAGCAATCAGAGAAGAAAAGGAAATAAAAGGAATCCAAATGGGAAAAGAAGAAGTAAAGCTGTCACTGTTTGCAGATGACATGATACTATACATAGAGAATCCTAAAGATGCTACCAGAAAACTAGTAGAGCTAATCAATGAATTTGGTAAAGTTGCAGGATACAAAATTAATGCACAGAAATCTCTGGCATTCCTATATACTAATGATGAAAAATCTGAAAGTGAAATCAAGGAAACACTCCCATTTACCATTGCAACAAAAAGAATAAAATATCTA
Organism: Mesoplodon densirostris; assembly: GCF_025265405.1. Lineage (NCBI taxonomy): Eukaryota > Metazoa > Chordata > Mammalia > Artiodactyla > Ziphiidae > Mesoplodon > Mesoplodon densirostris. The sequence goes on from NC_082661.1 coordinate 236,487,525, forward strand.
GGAATAAACCTACCTAAGGAGACAAAAGACCTGTATGCAGAAAATTATAAGACACTGATGAAAGAAATTAAAGATGATACAAATAGATGGAGAGATGTACCATGTTCTTGGATTGGAAGAATCAACATTGTGAAAATGACTCTACTACCCAAAGCAATCTACAGATTCAATGCAATCCCTATCAAACTACCAATGGCATTTTTCACAGAACTAGAACAAAAAATTTCACAATTTGTATGGAAACACAAAAGACCCCGAATAGCCAAAGCAATCTTGAGAACGAAAAATGGAGCTGGAGGAATCAGGCTCCCTGACTTCAGACTATACTACAAAGCTACAGTAATCAAGACAGTATGGTACTGGCACAAAAACAGAAAGATAGATCAATGGAACAGGATAGAAAGCCCAGAGATAAACCCACGGACGTATGGTCACCTTATCTTTGATAAAGGAGGCAGGAATGTACAGTGGAGAAAGGACAGTCTCTTCAATAAGTGGTGCTGGGAAAACTGGACAGGGACATGTAAAAGTATGAGATTAGATCACTCCCTAACACGATACACAAAAATAAGCTCAAAATGGATTAAAGACCTAAATGTAAGGCCAGACACTATCAAACTCCTAGAGGAAAACATAGGCAGAACACTCTATGACACAAATCACAGCAAGATCCTTTTTGACCCACCTCCTAGAGAAATGGAAATAAAGACAAAAATAAACACATGGGACCTAATGAAACTTCAAAGCTTTTGCACAGCAAAGGAAACCATAAACAAGACCAAAAGACAACCCTCAGAATGGGAGAAAATATTTGCAAATGAAGCAACTGACAAAGGATTAATCTCCAAAATTTATAAGCAGCTCATGCAGCTCAATAGCAAGAAAACAAACAACCCAATCCAAAAATGGGCAGAAGACCTAAATAGACATTTTTCCACAGAAGATATACAGACAGCCAACAAACACATGAAAGGATGCTCAACATCTTTACTCATTAGAGAAATGCAAACCAAAACTACAATGAGATATCATCTCACACCAGTCAGAATGGCCATCATCAAAAAATCTAGAAACAATAAATGCTGGAGAGGGTGTGGAAAAAAGGGAACACTCTTGCACTGCTGGTGGGAATGTGAATTGGTACAGCCACTATGGAGAACAGTATGGAGGTTCCTTAAAAAACTACAAATAGAACTACCATATGACCCAGCAATCCCACTACTGGGCATATACCCTGAGAAAACCATAATTCAAAAAGAGACATGTACCAAAATGTTCATAGCAGCCCTATTTACAATAGCCCAGAGATGGAAACAACCTAAGTGTCCATCATCGGATGAATGGATAAAGAAGATGTGGCACATATATACAATGGAATATTACTCAGCCATAAAAAGAAATGAAATTGAGCTATTTGTAATGAGGTGGATGGACCTAGAGTCTGTCATACAGAGTGAAGTAAGTCAGAAAGAGAAAGACAAATACTGTATGCTGACACATATATATGGAATTTAAGAAAAAAATGTCATCAAGAACATAGGGGTAAGACAGGAATAAAGACACAGACCTACTAGAGCATGGACTTGAGGATATGGGGAGGGGGAAGGGTAAGCTGTGACAAAGTGAAAGAGCGGCATGGACATATATACACTACCAAATGTAAGGTAGATAGCTAGTGGGAAGCAGCCACATAGCACAGGGAGATCAGCTCGGTTCTTTGTGACCGCCTGGAGGGGTGGGATAGGGAGGGTGGGAGGGAGACGCAAAAGGGAGGGGATATGGGAACATATGTATATGTATAACTGATTAAATTTGTAAAATAAAAAAAAAAAAAAAGTAAAAAAAAAATAAATAAATAAATTTAGTATGAAAAGAATGGCAAAAAAAAAAAAAAGAATGCTGCTTCGATAATAATATTGTTGTAGTACCTTTATTGAGATATAAATCACATATCATACATTCGCACATCCACTCATTTAAGGTGTACAATTCAATGTTTTTTAGTGTATTCACAGAACTGTGCAATCATCACTGTAATCAACTTTAGAATATTTTCATTACCCCCCAAAGAAACCCTATACCCTTTAGCCATCACCACCCCTTGATCCTTATTCCCCCAAACCACTAATCTACTTTCTGTCTTTACCTGATGTGCCTATTCTGGACATTTCATATAAAAGGAATAGTATACTATGTGATCTTTTGTGACTGACTTTCTAACTTAGCATAATGTCTTCAACATTCATTCATGTTGTAGCATGTATCAGTACTTAATTCTTTTTTATGTACAAATAATATTTCATTGTATGGATATGCCATATTTTGTTTATCCCTTCATTTGATTTATTTCCACCTTTAGGGTATTATATATAATGCTGCTATGAACATTTGTGTATAAGTTTGTGCGTGTGCACATGTGTGTGTGTGTGTATGTATGTTTTTATTTCTCTTGGCTATATGCTTAGGAGTGAAGTTGCTGGGTCAAATAGTAACCCTATGTTTAACTTTTTGAAGAGCTGCTATATTGTTATCCATAGTGGCTGCACCATTTTACATTCCCACCAGCACTGTATGAGGGTTTCAGTTTCTCCAAATCCTCAATAACACTTGTTATCCATCTTTTTGATTAAAGTCATCCTAGTGAATGTGAAGTGGTATCTCATTGTCATTTTTATTTGCATTTCTCTGATTATTAATGACGTTGGGGACTTTATCATGTGCTTTATTGTCCATTTGCAGTTCTCTGGTGAAATCTATTCAGATAATAATAATATCTTTAGGGAGAAAAATGCATTGGTAAATCAGATAGAAAGAGATTTGGAAAAGATTAATAGGAGATTAATATTTGGTTAGAGAAGTCCAAGGAAAAATTTCATTCTATGTGTTATTATGACTTTTGTGATTGAAAAAAGACATCAGAGGAAACAGGAATGTTTGTATAATCATATATCACACACATATGCTTATTTGTACACACATATCTAATACACACAACTGTATATCTAAAACTATATGTAAACATAGTTATATTATATTTCCTACCTTCCATAAAGTGACCTGAGGCAATAAAAGAGGAATTAGATTCATTCACCTGTTCAGTTGGCATCTGCCACATTCAAGGTATCATGCTCAGTTCAAAGGACATATTGAATGAGTAAAACAGGTTAAATAACTTTTAGGCAAGTAACCAAAGCACCTTATACCCTGTATATAGTCTTTTACACTGTATAGAGTCTTTTACATATGGAATATAAAATCCTGAAGTAGATGGAGTTATTTTGACTTGTCCAGTTGTACTCAGCCCACATAATGTGTCCATCAGAAAGTCTTGTTGATTTTTAAAAAAATATGATTTCATTTCTACAACTATAACCCTAGATGAGGCATTTGTTACTTTATGCTGGTATTATTGCTTTAATTAACCTCAGAACTCTAGTCTCTGCACTTCATTTTATTCCAAAGACACAGCAAGATGAATCTTGTAAAACAAAACATTATTCCAAAGACACAACAAGATGAATCTTATAAAACAAAACAATAAACCCCTCAGATTTAAAAAAAAAAAATTTATTTATTTGGCTGCACCAGGTCTTAGTCGTGGCACGTGGGATCTTCATTGTGACATGTGTGATCTTTAGTTGTGGCATGTGGGATCTAGTTCCATTATCAGGGATTGAACCTGGGCCCCCTGCATCGGAAGCATGGAGTCTTAACTGCTGGACCACCAGGGAAGTCTCCAACCCCTCAGATTTTATCATTTCATCCTTTTGCTCAAAACCTTCAGTGACTCCCTTTTCTTTATTTCATTAAGTCTGAGTTCTTTGCCAAGTTTAAAATTCTCAGGTTGCCTCTCCTTGCCTCTGTTAATCCACTCATTAATTCATTCAGTATATATTTCTGGTGCCTACTCTGTGCCAAGCACTATGCCAGGACTGACAAGAATACAGTGGATGGGGTCCCTGCCCCTAGGGAGTGTGCCATCTAGCAGAAGCCTGGAGAGTAAGCCAGTGAAAGAGGGAAGCTTAGACCATGGTGGGAGGGAGCTTCGAGGATGGGTATACATCACTTGGGGAACCCTGGAGGAAGTGGCAGAATGTGAATCCCAGTCAGTGAAGGAGGAGAATAACATTGTCTCAGGTGGAAGAAGTTGTGTAGTAGAGAACCAGAGGTGAGAAATAGCCTGCTTTCCTGCTAAAATGAGTGAAAGTTAAAGACAGAGTTGAAGGAGTGGGTTGAATGGGACTCAGGCCGAAGTGGAGAAATTAGTCTTAGGAAAGAGGAGGAAAGGATGGAAGGGTAGGATGTAATTTTATAAGGTTGGTAATGGGAAGCAGAGGCAGTTGTTCTCTTTTTTGATGGCTCTTATTTTTCCTGTAAAACAGGAGTTAAGGGGCTCAGCTTCAGGTGGGAGGTGATGGTTAGAAGTGGGAAGTCTGAGTAGAATGAAGATTTGGAATGGTTGCTGTGTTATGTGGGAAACAGCACCATAGGACAGTTTAGGGCCAATGGAGATGGAAAATAGTGACCGTTCCTTGTGGTGGTAAGGAGCATGGGCTTGAGATAAGACATGCCTGGATTCAATCCGCCATGAGTCCCTACACTGACACTCTGTGTGCAACTTTGGGCAGGTATGTAAAGTCTCTGATACTCAGTTTCTTCATGCAGTAGAGATAACATTAGTTCACTGGGTTGCTAATGGGGTTGTTGGGAGGATTAAATGAGATAGCACAGTGTCTGGTATGTAGTAAGCAGTTAATAAATATTTTATTAAAAAATTTTAAATCAAAGTATAGTTGATGTATAATATATGAGTTACAGGTGAACAATATAATGCTTCACAATTTTTAAAAGTTATGCTCCATTTATAGTTATTATAAAATAGTTGTTATATTTCCTGTGTCATACAATATGTCCTTGTAGCTTATTTTATACATAGTAGTTTGTACCTTATAATCTCCAACCCCTATATTGACCCTCCCCCCTTCCTTCTCACCACTGGTAACCACTAGTTCATTCTCTATATCTGTAAGTCTGCTTCTTTTTTTGTTATAGTCAGTAGTTTGTTACTGTATTTTTTTAGATTCCACATATAAATGATATCATACAGTATTTGTCTTTGTCTGACTTATTTCACTTAGCATAATGCCCAACAGATCCATCCATGTTGCTTCAAATGGCAAACTTTCATTCTTTTTAATGGTTGAGTAGTATTCCATTAAATATATATATTGAATATATATATATATATATATATATATATATATATATATATATATCACATCTTCTTTATCCATTTAGCTGTTGATTGACAGTTAAGCTGCTTCCATATCTTGGCTATTGTAAATAATGCTGCTATGTACATTGGGGGTGCATGTAACTTTTCAAATTATTGTTTTTATTTTTTTCAGATATATATCCAAGAGTGGAATTGCTAGGTCATATGGTAGTTCTATTTCTAGTTTTTTGAGAAATCTCCATACTGTTTTCCACAGTGGCTGCACCAACTTACATTCCCACCAGCAATGTAGGAGGGTTCCCTTTTCTCTGCATCCACACCAACATTTGTTATTTGTGTTCTCTTTGATGATAGTCATTCTGACAGGTGTTAGGTGGTATCTCATTGTGGTTTTGATTTGCATTTCCCTGATGATTAGTGATGTTGAGTGTCTTTGCATGTACCTGTTGGCCATCTGCATCTCCTCTTTGGAAAAATGTCTATTCAGTTCTTTTGCCCATTTTTTAAATTGGGTTGTTTGTTTCTTTGATGTTGAGCTGTATGAGCTGTTTGTGTATGTTGGATATTAATCCCTTATCGGTCATATCATTTGCAAATTTTTTTCCCATTCAGTACGTTGTTTTTTCATTTTGTCAATGGTTTCCCTTGCTGTGCAAAAGCTTTTAAGTTTAATTAGGTCCATTTGTTCATTTTTGCTTTTACGTTCTTTGCTTTAGGAGATAGAGCCCAGAAAATACTACTATGGTTTATGTCAAAGAGTGTTCTGCCTGTGTTTTCCTCTAGGAGTTTTATGGTATCTGATCTTACATTTAGGTCTTTAATCCATTTTGAGTTTATTTTTGTATATGGGGTTAGAGAATGTTCTAATTTCATTCTTTTACACATAGTTGTCCAGTTTTCCCGGCACCACTTGTGAAAGAGACTGTCTTTTCTCCATGGTACATTCTTGCCTCCTTTGTTGTTGTTTAATTGACCATAAGTATGTGGGTTTATTTCTGTGCTCTCTAGTCTGTTCCATTGTACTGTGTGTCTGTTTCTGTGTCAGTACCATACTGTTTTGATTACTATAGCTTTGTAGTATAGTCTGAAGTCAGGGAGCATGTTCTTCTTTCTAAAGATTGTTTTGGCTATTCAGGGTCTTTTGTGTTTCCATACAAATTTTCAAATTATTTGTTGTAGTTCTGTGAAAAATTCCATTGGCATTTTTATAGGGATTGCATTGAATCTGTAGGAAAAAAAATTCAAGGAAAAAGGGAGAGGACCCAGATCAATGAAATCAGAAATGAAAAGGAGAAGGTACAACTGACACCACAGAAATACAAAGGATCATAAGAGAATACTACAAACAACTATATGCCAATAAAATGGACAATCTAGAAGAAATGGGTAAATTCTTAGAAATGTACAATCTCCCAAGACTGAACCAGGAAGAAATAGAAAATATGAATAGACCAATTAACAGTAACAAAATTGAATCAGTAATTTAAGAACTCCCAACCAAGAAAAGTCCAACACCAAATGGCTTCATGGGTGAATTCTACCAAACATTTATAGAAGAGTTAACACCTATCCTTCTCAAACTATTCCAAAAATTTGCAGAGGAAGGAACATGTCTGAACTGGTTCTGTGAGGCCAGCATCTCCCTGATACCAAAACCAGACAAAGATATCACAATAAAAGAAAAGTACAGGTCAAGATCACTGATGAACATAGATGCAAAAATCATCTACAAAATATTAGCAAACCAAATCCAACAATACATTAAAAGGATCATACACCATGATCAAGTGGGATTTATCCCAGGAATGCAAGGATTTTTTAATATCTGCAAATCAATCAATGTGATACACCACATTGATAAGTTGAAGAATAAAAATCATATGATTGTTTCAATAGATGCAGAAAAAGCTTTTGACAAAATTCAGCACCCATTTATGATAAAAACTCTCCAGAAAGTGGACCTAGAGGGAACATACCTCAGCATAATAAAGGCCATATATGACAAGCCCACAGCTAACATCATACCCAATGGTAAAAAGCTGAAAGCATTCCCTAAGATCAGGAGCAAGACAAGGATGCCTACTCTTACCACTTTTATTCAACATAGTTTCAGAAGTCCTAGCCATGGCAATCAGAGAAGAAAAAGAAATAAAAGGAATCTAAATTGGAAAGGAAGATGTAAAACTGTCACTGTTTGCAGATGACATGATACTATATATAGAAAATCCTAAACACACCACCAGGAAAACTACTGGAGCTCATCAATGAATTCAGTAAAGTTGTAGGATACGAAATTAATATACAGAAATCTGTTGCATTTCGATACACTAACAATGAACTATCAGAAATAGAAATTAAGGAAACAATCCCATTTACCATTGCATCAAAAGAGTACAATGCCTAGGGATAAACCTACATAAGGAGGTAAAAGACCTGAACTCAGAAAATTATAAGACACTGATGAAAGAAATTGAAGATGACATAAACAGATGGAAAGATATACCATGTGTTCTTGGATTGAAGAATTAATATTGTTAAATATTTTCTATTACTGATGTTGTTATTGTTATTATTATTATTCTAATAGTAATTTACCAGTTTGGTCCTTAGCTAGTGCTAAGCAGCATAGATGGGGCATGGAGAAGGTGGAAAGTTGGATGTGCACAGATCTAGGATTTTCCAAGGAGAAATGATGGAAAGCCAGTTGGGCAAATGAGTCAATGATATTGGTAAGAGAGTGGTCAGATGATAGAATCGAAGCTGGCTGTGTGTAGTGACAGTCACATGGGGCTGATAGGTGTAGGGAATAACTCAGTGAGAGATCTAGGACAGGAGACTCTGATGAGAGTGTAGGAAGTCTGAGTGTGGTATTTCAGAGGTGGCATGATCACAGGTAAAGATAGTTATTCTGTATTAGTATGTCTGTCTACTCAAGATGATCAGACATGATAATTTGTCTAGTAAAATCTCTCATTACCTCTTAAACCCCAAGGATCAGGCAGATCAAGGAACAGAGAAACTTGGAGATGAGTATTTGCAGGCTGGGATGAAGTCAGTGAGAAGGTAGTAAAGTGTTCAATGAATGAGAGGGGTGACTGGGGGGTATGGCGGTTAAAGATGACAATGTTGAAGAGGAGTGCGGTTTTCCCAGAACAGTGGAGGAGAAATGATCTGGAAAGACTATTGTGGAAATAAGAAAGGTGACTCATGCCAACTCCCAGCCTTGACCTTGAAGGGTCTGGAAGAATGCCAGCCTCTACCGGAGAGAGGGAGGCCGAGAAAGCTATGTCCTCAAGGATAGCCAGGCTTCTCTCAAGGCAAGGAGGCTGAGGGGAGCCATTCAGGTGGTTGAGGATGATGTGCAGTTGTGGCCCCAAGAGAAGAGTGTTGAAGGTAGCATGGGAAGCTGGTTAGTGAAGAAGAAACAGCATGAAGTATTGGGGAAGGGAGAAGGCCGGGTGCACCTCCCAATGGATTTCACTTTCTTCTTTGAGATTTTCTGTGTGAAATTAGTGGCAATTCCATAAGGTCAAAGAGCTATGCTGTGGCCTTGTTTATTATCACTTTGTGGTTGACAGTAACAAAACTTTTTAAAAGATAAGAAGTACTTGGCCTTGATTACTGAAGTCATATTTTGGTTTGAATTTTCTTTATTAAAAAAAATTACTGTTATACCTTTTAGACTTACTAATAATCAATGGAGTTTTAACTAAAATCTGCCAGAAGAGAGAAATTACTGTCAGCTGTTCTGGTGACTCATGTAGAAATGGTCAAGATGATTTAATGTTGCATCAATTAGCATCCCAGAGATCTCCACAGTTTGTAAAAAAATAATTTCATAAGTTTCAGCAGTTATCAAATATGCTTTTCTATCAGATGAGAAATAGAAGAAAGAGCAGGTTAGCTAACCTGATATCTTAATTTTTGAATAAATTTCTTTTTTATATACCCTATCCTCATGAGAGAAATAATTATTTTATTTCTTCTGTTTACAAATATGCTACATGCTCACTGCAGAAAAATTTACAAAATCTGATAGGGAAAAGGTAAAAGAAGAAATCAAATACTCCCCAAGTCCCACCACGGGTAGGGGGGTAAGTGGGGTGAGGTGGGGACCCCTGTTAACATTTTAATGCATGGCATAAAAAAATGTTGGTGCGGAATTCAAAAGAGGCATGGAGAAAGGTTATAATATTTAAGATTTCTCTGAGATTGAGTAGTATTTTTAAATTTTTGTCCTCAAAACTTGGTCTTTTACCCATAAGTACAGTGGAAGTGTCCCGTCTTCCTGACAGCAGCAAGCTCATCAGGTGGCCTCTGGCCATTTGCTGCCAGTGCCACTGTGGAGGGCAGCCGTTTAGCGCGGGACAAACTTACAGTCAGGAAAGTCTTTTTGCAACACTCTGTGCTTGTTAGAAAACACTTACTTGTGGTCAGATTTATGGTTTTTAGAAAAAGCCTGATAAATGCCAGTGGCTCGGGAGCCAGTGTCTCCCAGCTTAGGGAACCATATTTAAGGAACCAGTCTGGGACATTTCAGACTCAGAAGAGCACAATTCAATAATAAATTGTTGCCTCAGTGCACTAGACATTAGCTGGATTGCACAGAAGGGTTTTCTTTCTTTGAAGAATACCTGGAGTTTTGTCAAGGGTGTTTAACAAAAACCAAGCAGTGCTTGTCACTGCTGGTGAGGAATTCTAGAAAATTCTCTGTCCAGTTCAAGAGAGTTTCTCGGTGGCTATGAGCAGAAAGCTCTGAGAAATACATTCCCCAATGGGATTTCTTAGATTGGGGATATGCTCTCTTATTTCGAACTGTGATCTTTTGAAACACTTCCATTTGCTATGTATGAACTGATCAGAAAAGATCGGAGAAGAGTGTGGAGACACCTGTAGTCGGTTATTACAAAGCAAGCCTATGAGGGGTCAAGTAGTACATGGCATGATTTGGGGGACATGGGCAGGACTGGTTCACCTAAACTTATTTATCTTACGGGTCTGCACAGATAAAACTATCACCTTTTGGCGGTTAAAAATCGCCTGCCTAACCATCACCCCCTTGGCTGGAGACCCAGAATTGTATGAGGAAAGGAGTTTGGGTTTTTGGGTCAAGCAGCTGTCATCCTAATCCTGATTCTATCAACTACGCAATCTTAGCGGCAGGAAAAGATTCACTAACTACTTCCTTTTCCTTCATTCACGGAAAAGATGTGGCTGTTGGCATGTGTTTATTTCTGTAAAATGCTCCAGCAGCTTCCTTATTGAAGTTTTTGTCTAATTTCCTAGCCTACAAATGTGATGTGTAGCTTAGACTATAAGTTCCACGAAGACCAGGGTCATTTCTGTTGAGTGTTGAGTACAGAGTACAGGTGGTGTGCCATAAATATCAGTTGAATAAAGAATAGGAAGATGGGTGCATCTCCTTGGAATGACATTACCTGGCTCAGTAAGATGTCATTATTTCTTGAAGTGAGGCGGTGAGATAATTCATTTGCAACTTATGGAAACAACCCAGAATATCTTACCAACAGCTATGGCATATATTTTCATAAGATTTTGTATTTTCTACATGAGTGGCCTCATTTTAGCCACACGTCCTTCTGAGAGGTAGGCAGGGCAGGGTAGGTATTAATTGTCCCCCATGCATAGGGCTTGCTTCAATAGCAAGTTAAAAGCATCCCTTGGCATGCAAACAGGATATTTTCCTCTAGCTTTGCAAGAATGCCCAGTTTTACAAAATGAACCTTGCCAGAATAGGTGATGTCAAGATCCGGGGTGAAGGAGAAGTTCCACGATGTTCTGGGGTAACGGTCTCAACTCGTAGTAAAGAGAACACTTGATTGCTCCACACTGCAAGCGAATGTCTGAAGGTGACCACGCAGAGCGTCTTTTATGATGTTTTGCTTAAGGGAAGGAGATCGGTTCTGATCACTGTCCCCTGAGGATGCTTCTCTTCTTCTCTCCGCCTCTGGTCCTCCTCTCCTGTTCCTCTAGGGTCATCCCTATTCTGATCACTGTCCCCTGAGGATGCTTCTCTTCTTCTCTCCACCTCTGGTCCTCCTCTCCTGTTCCTCTAGGGTCATCCCTATTCCCTGCCCCCTCTACTGTGCCCCTCCCCCATAGCAGACAGTGTCTAAGTCCTACTTAAGGACTGTTACGTATCTGCTCCCCTACTTATGGCTCACGGAATGCCCATGTCTTCTCTCCCGTTTCCTAGCCTTTTGTAGCAAGGCAGGGCTATGAGACCACCTCTGGCCAATGGGCTGTCTCAGAAGAGGTTCGGGCCACTCCAGACTCAAGCAGTGAAGGGTGCGTGTCCGAGTGAAGCCCCCCAGCCCTCTCCAGCTCTGCTGAGTCACCAGCAAGGTGTCGAGATGCCCGGCATCTGTCCGTCTAGGTGCCCGAGTAGTTGTGTGAGCAGATCCTTCCGTTCCTCAACAAGCCCCCTCCCACCGTGCAAACACGGGAGGAAAATGAACATTCAGCATGTTTAACTTCTGAAGTCTCAGAGTCAATTTGTTAACATCTGTCTTGATTCAAACACCATTAGACTGTACAGGAGTAAGAGGACAGGAGGTGTGTGTGTGTGTGTGTGTGTGCGCTTTAAAAATCTTTACATCCTGGGCCCCTCACACAGTACTTGGCATGTGATCAATGCTTAGCACATGCTTATTGAGGGAATGAATTAGCAGAAAACTGTATCTGAATGAATTGGTATTTGGCCAAGTTAGGCATTCACACTGAACGCAGCGTGAGCTGTTCTCATCTACTTCCGGGGTGCTGATTGTCCCCCAGGTCCCTGGTGCCCCCTGGCCTCCAACCCTCCTTCTTAGAGGGTCATCATCTGTGAGGGTCCAGTGCTGACTGGCCCACTTGGTGTTCTAGGAAAGAAAAGCACAGAAAACCCTTGACATGTAGTTTAGTCACTGTCCCTGCTCAGCCCATTCTTCCTCACCCTCCCCCGTCTTCTTTTTTATCCGTCTGCCTCTGACGGTGGCAGAAGACAAAACTCCAGCTTTGACTTGACATCTTCCTCTGCCTGAAAAAATTGGGAACAAGTCATGATAATTCTGACAGCGGGCCTCTTACCCTGTGCCATGCCCTGTGGTAAGCGCTTTACCTGAATTACTCTGGTTAATTCTCACAACCGTCTGTAAGATAAGGACTACTGTTAGCACTATTTTACAGGAAAGGAAATTGGGGCACCGTGAACTTGACTTGCTTTAGTTCCCACAGCAATGTGAGGCATGGGGCGGAGCTGGAGCCCCTATCCAGGCTGTCTGAGGTCAGGGCTGACACTCTTGGCCATCCTGCTGTTCTCCCACCCCATGTTCTTATCTGTAAACTTTCCCAAAGCTTCCCTACTGCAGGATCCAGTGTTTGGGCTCCAGCAGCCTGGCCCCCAGTCACCCCACTGGCCACGGTTCACAGTCCCATATCCTTGGGCCCCTTTGGTAGAGTGGATCTTCCCTGTGATTCTTTCTGGACACTGTACTAACTGCCCCATCAGCTGCTCCATCCTCAGGATTCTTCAGGCTGGACCCTCCCGCTATCTGGTCCTCTGTGAGACCTCCACCTCCCATGGCTGATTTCTCCCAGATGTCTCAGCCGTTTCTGGGCATTAACCATCCAGGAGGATGACCTGAGGCAGGTTGTCTGACTTCCTTCCTATCTGTCTGCACCGTTCCTCTTGGTCCATCTGGTTCATTTGATGGGCAGCGCGAGGGCAAATTGCTTGGCTTGTCTCTAAGGCGATGCTGTCCTCAGAGGCCAAAGGGCTTCACGGGAGTGCTCGGAGTGCACGTAAGACTTGGACACCTTTCTGACAGATATACATGCACCAGGTGCTGTGGATACGTCCTGCTGCCTCTAGGGTGTTTGAGTCCAGAGAAACCCTAGGCAACTGGTCTTTCTATCTGTTACCTCTGAACACACCTCATCAATGTATTCTTTTTAAAATATTTTTTATGCTGAGATATAACTTGCATATAGTGAATGTACACATCTCAGGCACAGTTTTCAGTAGGCCCTGGTTGAGGAAGTTGAGTTTCTAGAGGTGAATTCCCTTAACATTTCCATGAGTCCGTGCATCACATAGTAAGTTTTCACATACCTGCAGAGTTCCCATAGGGTGGGTGGGGGGTCTCGAAAGGAAGGACCTGGCCTCCTCCTGACTTTATATGACATTTGTTGCATGGTTTTTCTGTTTAAAAAAAATGATGTATGCTCATTGTAGAAAATGAAGAGAAGTTGTCATCTCCCAGTCCAAGTGGGTTCTTTCTGAAATGTTGATTGAGGCCTCTGGATGTAAATCTCTGTTCCTCATGGAAACCAGCAGACAGCAGACTGACATTTAAAGTCAGGCCACTAGACTGTGGGTTCGGAGTGGCGACCAGGGGCTCTGCTTGGGCTGAATGATGCTTTTGTAAGCTCTTCAGGAGAGGGTCAAAAGTGCAGCTGCGAGCTAAGAGCCAGGGAGCTAGAAAGAAGGCAGAAATGCCCCCCAAAGAGTGTGATTGTGCCGCCCCAGAAAGCTCTCGCCCTGAGCAGCGGCAATGTGTGGGCAAAAGTGGTAAGCAGTGCTTAGATCTGGAATTCCAGACAGCCACACACACGTCAGCCTAAATGTGAAGTGGCACTGCTAAGGATACCTCTGTAATTACATCTTATTTTATTAGTTGCAAAGGATAATTGCATCCAGAACATTTCCTATACAAATGGATGCTACAGAGATACTGTGTATGTCACTCTGAGAAAACCATGTGGGAGCGAGGTTTCAATCATGTTAAGTGACCCTCTAACACTCATCACTGATCAAGCACCACGGGGACTGGAGGAAAGGAGCTGCCAGAAGTCAAGAGTCTGAATCCCCCCTGGACTCTCCCAGCTTTTAATCTCTCAATTCTCTGCCCCTAAGTGTCTTGAGGGAGGGGAAGGCTTTGGAAAACACCAGGCAAACAGTTGCATTCTTGGGACTAGAGGCTCAGGCAGGGCAGCTGGTTTTGGCAGAGCTGAGGTATAGTCCAGCCCTGCGCATGCACCATTGGCAAAGTGAACATGATAATGTACCCTTTCAGGACAGCCTACTGAACTCAGCAGGGACATTGCATACCATGTCTTTCCCCATCTGAACAACTTGAGCACAGATCTCTTAGTGATTAATATAATTGTTTTAAACACTGGCATTTAGGAGCTGAGAGATACTGAAGATCAAGCTCCATGTCATCAAATACTATAGTTTTCTTGTTTTAGGATTGGGCTGAATTGTCTTTTTCACTAAGGTAGGTATCAAATAGAAAACAGGGGCATTGTGCTTTACACAGAGATGCTCAGAAAATGTTGTTAATGATGAAATTATCTAGAAACTTAAAATGCTCATATCTCTAGTAGAAAAATCCTTTAAAAAGATACAAATGAACTTATTTCCAAAACAGTGAATCACAAGCATAGAAAACAAATTTATGGTTACCAAAGGGGAGAGAGGGGTTGGGGGAAGGATAAATTAGGAGGTTGGGATTAACATATACACACTACTATATGTAAAATAGATAAACAACAAGGACCTACTGTATAGCACAGGGAACTCTACTCAATATTCTGTAATAATCTATATGGGAAAAGAATCTGAAAAAGAATAGATATATGTATATGTCTAACTGAATCACTTTGCTGTACACCTGAAACTAACACAAGATTGTAAATCAACTATACTCCAGTATAAAATAAAAATTAAAAAATAATAAAAAAAGAAAACAGGGAGCACAGTACTTTACATAGAGATGCTCAGAAAATGTTGTTAATGATGAAATTATTTAGAAACTTAAAATACTCATATCTCTCGTAGAAAAATCTTTAGTAGTTTTCAAATAGTTTCTATATAAAATGGCAGTCTCAGTTATCATAGTTTCCATTTTTATTTATTTTTTGCCATAGGGATCATTACTTTGAAAAAGCTGTTGTTAATTTAAGGAATGATGGGCTGATCTCAGAGCCAGTGGGGCAGTAATTTGAGATATTCAAAATTATGTTTTTGAATATATCTGATAACAATTGTCTGGAAATTACATGATGCGCTTATCAGTTGATTAGTGAAATAGTTTTAGTTTCCACCACAGTCTTTTCGGAGGGTTGCTGTGGGATGGATGAAGCAAGGCACTTGAGTTGGGAGAAAGGCATGAGTGGAAATAGTATTTTTCCTTTTCATCTTGTTCTGTGGAGATTCTAAAGACCACTGCTCCTTTCTTTTACTATGTTTGATCAACTGGCAGTGTAAGAAAGAAAGAGGGTGGAGGAAAGGAAAAAGAAAGAGAGCTGAGGTGTAAATAAGGCCCCTCTTCACCAAGGGAGCTGGAATATAGGATCTCCATGCCTGCCATGTGACTGCTCTTCATATACTGGAAAGGGGCTTAGTGAGGGGCCTAGAGATTCTACTGGGCCTAAGTGGAGTACATTCAGCCAATTCAGATGTTTCTAGATACACAAAGAAGGATGTAGGGGTGAGTCTGGTGGAGGGTTCCAGTTGCTTAATGGAAATGAAAAGTGCTTGGATATTTTGGGATGGGCAGCCAGTCCCAGCACCAAGACCCTTCGACCATTGCTAAGTGTTGAAATTCTACCATGGTGACCTGGACACCGGGAGCTACATGAGGAAGTGAGTGAGAGCAGCACAGGAGATTTTCAGGCACGGTTCTTTGAGCCCAGATGTGAGGGAGAATCTATGTCTGTGTGTACCTCTGTCCCTACATCTATCTATCTATCTGTCTGTCATAAATATGGGCTAAAAAAATTACTGCGATGTGTGAGAGACACAAGAACCTGTCTTCTTCTCCTGCTAACGCAGACTGATCTCTCCCCCCACCTCCCCATCCCTCCTTCTTACCAACACAGGTAGACTGTCCATGCCTGGGACCTCTAACCATATTCCTTATTTTCCATTCCATCTCTCTGCTGGCCCAGAGCGGAGCTGGTGATAGCAGAACTCTGAAAAGGGTGAGGAATGGGGGGAGTAACTTCCCAGCCTTGTTGTTAGCTACTATATAGAGCTGATTCTGTGTGATGATGTCAACAAACGACTTACTAAAGGACTTTGAGACACATTTATTTCATTCTTACCTTGTTATTCCTTTATGTTATTTCTGTTGCTCTGAATCTCTGGACATCATGGTTAGGGTGGTTTTCCTCTCTGTTTCAATGCAGAGTCTTTCTGAGTACGTCCACATCTGGATCTGTAAAACACTTGGGGGTGGTGCCTTCTTAAGATCCCCGGGAGACATTGAAGGACATTACTAATTCAGACTCTTTTAAATGTTCAGCAAGGAAAGGAGAAAAGCATATACTTTTTTCTACACCTGATTTAATTTGCTTTATGTAGGGTGACCTCCTGCATAAAGCCAATGTTTTGGGACAAAATACTTCTGGAGGAATTTCAGACCTTTCTACTCTTGACAAACTTAAAAAGTATTTTAATTCCTGGTTCATTCAATCATTCATCCATGTTTTTCTTTATGAATAGATATTTGTCAACTACTTCCTGTGTGAAAGTTGCTGTACATACAAAGGTGAATAAGGCACAGTCTTTGGCTGTGGGGAAGACAGATTCATAAGCAAGAGTTGTGGTACTATGTCCAGAGTGGGATGACAGAGACAAAACAGGATGTCAGGAGAGATGCGGCTCAGAGGGGTGTTCGCCCACCCGAGGGCCCTGGAGAGGCTCCGAGGAGGGAGTGAGGCTTGAACTGATGCTTGGAGAATGAGGAAGATTAAGAAAGGCCCCAACGCAGGAGTAGGAGCAGGGAACAGACTGAAACAAGTTTACTAGATTTGGCAACTGGGGGGCCATGAGTGACATCAGCCAGATACACTACAGTTGATGGTGGGCGTAGGGAGCTAACCAGGGAACAAGGAAGCAGACGTGAAAGAGAAAGGGTGGGTGTTAAACAGGCTGAACGGTGCCTTCAAGATAGACTTGGGCTGAAGGAGGTGTTTTATTTTTTATTTTCAGGTCTTGAAAAATCTGTGCCATGTTCCAATAGTAAAAGAAAGGGGGAAGGGCCAGGAGGGATGAGAGGGAGGGCATTCAGGTGGAGCCGGGGGCCCAGGTGAATGAGTACGCCTTCCACAAAAGGTGGACGTCCCTCCAAAAAAAAAAGCAGTTTCGATAGGCCTGGTCTGTAGAGTGAAACTTTTTTTTGGTGTCTTAAGGGACAGCGGACACCATCCTCCCAATTTGGAAAGCCTTTGTGTAGGGTATAAGGCAGAAATCACAAAGTCTGGTGTGAGGGGAGGGAGGTAGGTGGGGACTCTGGGGGTCTGGAACATATGTGCCCTTCTAGGACAGCAGCTGCCACGAGACTCCACCATGTTAGTCATGGAGGAATGGAGGTCCAGTAGGGCTAGATCAAGAGAAGCCGGAATTCTGGATTTTTATGTGAAATCTCCCAATTTTAAAAGGTTGGCAAACAAACAAATAAAATAGCATATGGGTCAAACAAGGTATGTCTGCTGGCTTAACCTGATCCCTGGGCACCAGTGTGCAACCTCTGATTTAGAAAACCTCTTTTGGGTTTAAGTTTATTCTCGCATTTTCACATGTCAAATCTAGTTTTTCCTGCATAACTATGGAAAAGAACATTAATACAGAAAATAGCATGGGTAGTTGAGGGAAAGAAGCACAATAATACGTTTAACCCCTTCCAGATCTGGTTATATGCTGTGACCTCTCTAGGACTTTAATTTTAGTAAGTTGATTCCCTTGTGTTTATGCCTATTAACTGACGTTCCATTGTTCATTTTAAAGTTCTCTGAAAAGTTAGACTGCTCCAGGAAACAGAAAAGACTTATTTGCTTAGCATATTACTAAAAATACAATGGAGAATAGTACTTTTTTTTTTTTCTTAAATTGGGCCCTTAGACTACGGGGCGAGTCTAAAAAAAAATTATAGATACAAACAGGCAAGATATTTGCATGTCCCAGAATAAACAGAGAACTTTTATAATTTATGCTCTGCTTGGCTTTGACTAGCAATCAATCATCTGTGGCAAGAAAATGATTGATAACAGATGAGAGTCAGAGAAAGGTACATGTAAAGCTTACATCAGGGAGGAGGTAAGTAAAGATGCTTCAATTCAGAAAGTTTATGAATGAAGCTATTAACATGTGCTGGAATAGTGGATCACAACCTGTAGTGTGCATCAGAATCACCTGGAGGGCTTGTTCAAACACAGGTTGCTGGGTCCTGTCCCCAGAGTTTCTGATATAGTAGGTTTGGGGCTGGGGGCAAGAATTTGCATTTCTGATAAGTTCCCAGGTGAAGCTGATATTGCTGGTCAAGGGACCGCCCTTTGAGGACCACTGTTCTAGAATATCTCTAAGTTTTCTGTTTGTAGAAATTATATTTGAACCATATTGTGTTTAAGTTTACTTAAATTCATCAAGTCTTTTGGTTTATAAATGGCTAAAGCTGATGTATGCTTTTGGACTACTGAACTGAAGGTCTGGCATTAGTTGTGTGAAAACAGAAGATGTGCTGGTCCAAGCAGGAGAGATTCTTTATTATATACTGCCTGGGTTGTCTCTTTTCTTTTGGATGCTATTATTTCATTTGGGGTGGTCTGGTTGGTGATGTGTTCACTTGGTAACACCAATATCTTGATAATCAAGCTATTGACTGTCAGCTTCAAAACTCACCCTTCTGTGCTGTGCACTGTGATGCAGGGGTTAGAACTCTGCAGGGTACCTGTCTGTTGTGCGTGGCTCCCTGCTAGGTTCTGCCAATAGGGGGCACTAGAGGGAGTCTGCAAGGAGGGAGGAGGAAGAATTTGTTCCTTTTGATCTACTTCTTATTTCTGTTATTGTTGCCCCAGAAGTGGTTCTTCATTTTGGCAGTGGCAGCTGGGTCCAGTGTCCAGTTTTCCCCCCACTCTCAGAATTAGGCTCATTGCGGTGCCTCAGGGATATAGCTCTAGGCTTCCAGTTTCTAAGAATTCCAATTGCTTCCCTTTGTTCCCACAACCTGCAGGGTGACTTCTGCCCTCTTCAGTAACTCTCCTTGGGTTCCCTCAGGGCTCCCTTGGCTTTTTCAGTCCTTCAATATTTAAACAATTCCCTGTATTAAATTCTCTCTGTTAAAAGAGCAACTGTTGGGTGTTTGCTTTTCTAACTGAACCCTGATACCAGCCATGTCGACCTTACTGTGACATTTGTAGTATTAGTCATATTAGTAATATTAGAGATATTAGCACTCCATGCTACTGCCTTCAAATTCCAGAATGTGGGTAATATCATGTTCTTTGAAAAGCTTATCCAGGAAACATATAACCTGCTGTCTTTCTCTGGCTGTAGTTCCACAGAACACTTGAATCAGAATCACTTGAGGTGTTTTTTAAAAATGCATATCCCTGAGTCCCACCTCCAGACAAACTTGCATTTTAGACAAACTTCTAGGTGAGTCTCCATGGTGGGTGTAATAATTAATTTTTTGTGTCAACTTGGCAAGGCTATGGTGCTCAGCTGTTTTGTCAAACACCAGTCTAGACGTTGGCTGTGAAGGTATTTTTAAGATGTAATTCACATTTAAGTCAAGAGACTTTGAGTAAAGCAGATAACCCTCCATAATGTGGGTGGCCCTCACCCAATCAATTGAAGGTTTTTTTTTTTAACATCTTTATTGGAGCATAATTGCTTTACAATGGTGTGTTAGTTTCTGCTGTATAACAAAGTGAATCAGTTATACATATACATATGTTCCCATATCTCTTCCTTCTTGCGTCTCCCTCCCTCCCACCCTCCCTATCCCACCCCTCTAGGTGGACACAAAGCACTGAGCTGATCTCCCTGTGCTATGCGGCTGCTTCCCACTAGCTATCTATTTTACGTTTGGTAGTGTATATATGTCCATGCCACTCTCTCACTTCGTCCCACCTGACCTTCCCCCTCCCTGTGTCCTCAAGTCCATTCTCTATGTCTGTGTCTTTACAGTTGAAGGTCTTAAGACCAAAGTCTGAGGTTTCTAAAAGAGAAATAATTTGGCTTCAAGACTGGAACAGAGAACCCCTCCCTAAGCTTCCAGCCTGCTGGCCTGCTCTGTGGATTCAAATCTTACCTGAATTTCCAGCCTTCTGGGCTTGCCGTATGGATTCTGGACTTGCAAGCCACCATAATTATGTCAGCCAACTCCTTAAAATAAATATCGTTCTGTCTACCTCTCCCTCTCTCTTTCAATCTCTCATATATATATATATATATATATATATATATGTATGTATTTAATTGGTTCTATTTTTCTGGAGAATGCTGAGGTGGGGCTCAGGAATTTGCATTTTAACCTGCATTCCAGGTGATTATGATGGGTTGGACTGTGCAGCTTTCTAGTGAGAGTTTTAGAGAGCAGAGAGCACTATAAAAATGGTCACAAAGTGCTTTGTGACAATTAGTTTATTTGTGCATTCATTCAATAAATATTTCTCATGGGTGTACCATGCCTAGGAACTATTCCAATATGCACGGGGCATATTGTAGTGTACCAGACACATCTCAGCAACTCTCCAGAGTACTAAGGTCTCACTCCAAAGGACTCTTAAGGTGGATCTTCTTGGACAACTAAAAGGAAATAAAGGCTTGTATACATTTTAAAGTCCTACATCTATCCTCTTCCCCTTCTATACACTCACATTTTGACTTGAGCCATAATAAATATGAGTTTATGGTGATTCCATGCCTTAAGAATATATTATTTTTAACCACAGAGTCAGGTCTCTTGGCATTTAATTGTTAGAGCCTTCCTCTTATTTTAGTAAAAACATTTTAAATTAAATTCAAGAAGTACTTACTATGTGCCAGGCATTATATTAAATACTTTCCCCTTCAGGGGTTCACAGTTTAGGTAGGAAAAGACTGATAGTAAACTAGCTATTCAAATACAGCAGAATCGTTCTAAAGGCGAGTATGCCGTGTCCTGGGAGGACAGCAAGGGCTCCATCCTGGAACTGGCTGTAGGAGGCCACCTCTTCTCTATCCAGTGGGCGTGACCTAAAGTAAGACTTCCCTTGAATTGACAGAATTACAGTGTTTTGTATAAGGATTGCAGAATTGAGTTACAGGGCGCCCTAGCATTCCACTCTGCACCATAGGTACTGAACTTAGTTTCTGTTCGCTTCTGTTTATTTGGTGCCAGACGCATTGCTGGTGTGTGTGTGTGTGTGTGTGTGTAGGTGAGGGGGAGGTATTGAAAATGAAGTTGTTTGAGGGAGATAACGTTGAGTCTTGATCCCATGTTTTTTGATCTTCGATTATCTTCTGGGTTTCTTTTGGTGCTCTCTTTGCAATACTGTAGGCATTTGAGAATACATCTTTATCACCCTATGATCTAAAATTAAGGTAATAATGATTCTTATTGATATTAAGGCATTTTTCTTTGAATGTTCTATTTAGTAAGTGCTAGGTTTCAAGTTTCTCATAAGGAACAGATTTTCCAAGAGATCCCGAAAGAATGTGCTGCATGTTTCACGAGCAGGTAAGGAAGAGCTGGTGTAGATTAGTATCTAAGGAATACATGTATCCCGAAATACAGATTCATTCATTCATTTAAGTTACTCGATCCTACTTCAAAATATACTTTTGAAGATACTTTTTTTGAAGATTCTTCTTTGCTGTGGCCACTTGTAAAATCTTTATGGAACTTGCCGCAGCGTTGCCTCCCTTCACGCCCTGGCCCCTCGGCTGACAGGCATGAGGGATCCCAGCTCCCCGACGAGGGATCGAACCCACACCTGCCGCATTGGAAGGCGAAGTCCCAACCACTGGACCGCCAGGGAAGTTCCTTGAAGATAATTTTTTGAAGTCGCATGGTCAGTGTTCAAATTAATTAAGGTGAAAGGAAAGGTAACGTTTCATTTATTCACCAATGAAAACAGGAGAATTTATGCCTCATAAATCTTTCATGCCACAGTATTTTTGTTACTCACCCTTTATGAAGATAATGCCAATAAAGGCATCCTATATCCAAAGTTTTGATCCTTAAATCATTTCATTTTACTAAAGAAAGAAGCCCAAGTCCTTTTCCTTTTATATTTTAACTCTTTTTTTGCAGATGTACATACACACGGACACACAATGTGCATATACAGATTACATGCACACACACGTACAGTAATCACATATGATAAATGAACAGCTTAACGAATTTTCATTAGCTGAGCTCACCCAGGTATCCAGCACCTGGATGGTGACATAGAATATCGCCAAAGCCCCAGAAGGCTCTTCATGCCTCCTTCAAGTTGTACCCCTCCCCAAGGGAAACCACTATCCTGCCCCAACAGCATAGCTTAGTTTTGCCTATTTTTGTACTTTATATAAATAGAATCATATACTGTGCACTATTTTGCTTATATTTTCTTTAATTCCTTTGATTTGGATGCATACATTGACTTGTGTCGGCCACCATTTGAATAAAATGACATGGAGTCTTTTCAAACATTGCAAAGCATGTCTTTTGGAGAAACATTTAGCACACACATGCCAATTTCTGCTTTTCAAAAGCTCTGAATCCTTTTTGGGCTTTTCTCTAATCTCTAGACGGCTATAGCCAGTAAGAGACGAGAGGTATGAAAAACAGAATATAAAATGTTCACTCATAATTTTTATATTGCTTTCATGTTAAAATGATAATATTTTGGATACAGTGGGTTAAATAAAATATATTATTAAAAATAACTGTATCTGTTTCTTTTTAAAATATGGGATATGAGGCTTGCATTGTATTTCGGTGGATAGCACTGATATAAAGCGTCGGCAGGACTAAGAGAGGCATAGTGAACTGAGCAGTTAAGGTTCTGGGTAACATCCTCTTGATGATGTCATCAGATGATTTCGTTTTCTCATCAGAAACTCTCAGGTGAAAGGCCAGCGCTCTATAGTTCCTAGATTTGGGGGAGACGGAGACTTGCCCACCTTGCTGTACTTTTGCCATGTCTTCTGAACAAGGTTGCTTTGTTTAATTGCTGGTTAAACAAAATGCATCAGTTTAACCAGCAATTTCTGGATTTTTATCCCACTTCACATCTGGGTTCAAATTGCTCTCCTCACTGGAAGGGCCTCCTTTCTCCTCTCCAAGCAATCTGGCAGCACTTGTCCCTTATGTCTTTTCTAGACCCCCTTCTGAGCTCTAACAGGCATGGATTCCAAAAGATGGAACTTGCAAAAGTTTGTTGCAAGTCAGTGTTTGGCTTTCATTATACAAGCCAGGATAGTGCCTGAGGTCCTTGGTCAGCTGATGAGTGCTATTTGACGCATAATATACCTGAAGCATAGTATTGACTTTTCTATTTCAAATATGCTAATAGAGATGGTAGGGGACACAGTAGCCTCAAAATATGTGCCAGGAAGCACAGTTCCTGTCATAGAGTTGGGGAGTGTGGCACAGTGCTCACCAATGATTATTGATCCTCTACATAATAAAAGACAATTCAGTCACTTCTTAGGCATTCAAACTGGGTGAAATAGAGAACTGATGCTCTGTCATAGAATCCATGAACATGTTAGCTTAATAATTGTGCTTGATATTTATACATATATTTATAACACCCTCTCACTCCCCATCTCAGCACCCATCATTGGTGAGGACCAGGGAGGAGACTGTGAACAAAACAGATGAAAATCCCCCCTTTATATAACTTCATATTTTAGTTGTTGGGCAGATGATAAACACACATGCACACAAATATACAAATTATACAGTCTATTAGAAGGTGATGATTGCTACAGACAAAAACTAAGTGGGTTCTGGGCTCACTTGCTGGGGTAGAGACACAATGTATATCACACACATGTAGAGAAGACAAGCCTTTCGGCCACAACCAGCAGTTCTCAAAGTGCGGTCTGGGTTCCCAGGGGTTCCTGAGGTCAAAGCCATTTAAGTAAGACCTGCAGTTCCAAGACGTTATTTGCCCTTTTAAGTCTCCTTGTTACCTGAGTGTACCGTGGAATTTTCCAGAGGCTGCCTGACATAGATTAAGCACAGAAGCAGATGTGAAAAGCCAGCTGATTTTGATTAAGCCAGACAGTAAAGAGACTTGCAAACATGAAAACAGTGCCACTTTTCTCACGAATTTTCTCTTGTTTTGGAAAATACAGTTAAATTTTCATAAATAATGTAATTTATATTAACATCGAATGGTTTATTATAGTAATAAAAATAATTAATATTTATGCTTCCACTTCAAATTCAGTAAATATCAATAGATGTAGTTAACACAAATAAAATCTTTTTGAGGTTTTCAATTATTTTTTATTTTTATTTTTTGCGGTACGTGGGCCTCTCACTGCTATGTCCTCTCCCGTTGCGGAGCACAGGCTCCGGACGCGCAGGCTCAGCGGCCATGGCTCACGGGCCCAGCCGCTCCGCGGCATGTGGGATCTTCCCGGACCAGGGCACGAACCCGTGTCCCCTGCATCGGCAGGCGGACTCTCAACCACTGCGCCACCAGGGAAGCCCTCAATTATTTTTAAGAGTTTAGAGGAGGGCTTCCCTGGTGGCGCAGTGGTTGAGAGTCCGCCTGCCGATGCAGGGGACACGGGTTCGTGCCCTGGTCCGGGAAGATCCCACATGCCGCGGAGCGGCTGGGCCCGTGAGCCATGGCCGCTGAGCCTGCACGTCCGGAGCCTGTGCTCCGCAACAGGAGAGGCCACGACAGTGAGAGGCCCACATACCGCAAAAAAAAAAAAAAAAAAGAGTTTAGAGGAGCCCTAAGACCAAAGGTCTTCATAATGGAGGTGGTGTCTGAGTTGGGTCTTCAAGAAGGGCGGGATTTAGGAAATTGGTATGGAGGTTGGCATTTCAGGCAGGCCTGGCAGAGGCTTATGCGGGCAATGGCAGGCTCAGTATTGTCTAGACCATAGTCAGGTCTGTGGTGTAGGATCCAGGACCTTTGTGATTCCCGCCCTGCCCTTCTGGGAGATCTTTCTTTTCTGTTTCTCTCTTGACAATACAAGAAATGGGAATTGGGGAGAGTGCTCTCCTTGGGGGCTGCATAGCTTTCTTAAACTTTGTCCTGTGCAAGGAAGGGTGTTTTTACCCTCAGACATTCAATGGCCTTTTCTTTGGTAATGCAGGTATCTTCAACACTTTATAAACCTCTATTTACTTATAGTCAGTTCTGTGAGCCAGTAACTTAGCCATACCTAAGTTCTTTGTGAGGCATAATTTTCAAATGTACTTGATTGCTTTACTTCTCATTTATACCCACCTCTCTCAACCTAATGGGGCTACCTCCAGGCCAGCTGGGAAACAGATGGGACGGCCACACCCTTAATGCACTGAACTTCACCTCAAGTTTGTTTATTTCTTTCTTTCCCTCCCTTTTCCCCTCCCTCCATCCCTCCCTCCCCACCCCATCCTTCCTTCTTTTCTTTCTTTCTTTCTTTCTTTCTTTCTTTCTTTCTTTCTTTCTTTCTTTCTTCTTTCTTTCTTTCTTTCTTTCTTTCTTTTGCTACTGAAAGATTTTATAAAGCACCAGACTCTTAGGCTGATCTTTGCTTTGTGTCACTTTGGGTCTTTATTTCTCAAAAGACTTCTCCATCTCTTAAGAGCTGGTGTCAGGAAAACTGTAGGCTTTTCCAACTTTGCAATACCACCTGAATTTCTGGAGTATCTATTTGTAAACCAGTCAGTTTTCTTTAGTTCATCCCTTTGTTTTTAATTCCTTGCCAAATAGTCAATAACAACCAACAGGCATTACTAAGGCTCTGTTTTCCAGCCTTTCCCTTAGAGATACAAGTTCAATAGGTACGTGGGGTCTATGCACCAGGTCACTGCAGGCAACAGTTAACCAAGTGTAAGAAGCATCACCATCTTTTCAGCCTCTCATAACAATGTTCTCAGTGCTGCTCCCTGACCATCAATGTCAAATATTTGTTTGTTTGTTTACTTTAAACATCTGTGCCCCACGTTGTATCAATCTATGTGTTTAGTCAAGATACACAAAATCATGATTTGTTTACAAACCTCAATTGCTTAGCACAGTGAATACTTCCATGTCACTCTCTAGAAGAGCTGTTCCCACTGAAAGTTCATAAAAGGTTTCTCTGTTTTTCCTCAAATTCTCTGCAAAGTCTGCTGTTATCCAGCTTTCAAAATGTTGCCAGTCTAATGGGTGTGAAACAAATGCTCATTGTTATTTTAATTCGCATTTCCCTAACAACTAATGAGTTTGCACATCTCTTTAAAAATCTGTAGTCTGTTGGGTTTCTTCTTATACAAATTGTTCATTCATGTCCTTTTTGACTTTTTTTTTTTTATATTGGTGTTCTTCCTTGGTTTGTTACTGTTGATTTTTAGGGATTCCTAATATATTCAAACTATTAGTTCCTAATTGGTTTTATACACACATGCTTTTCCTCTAATTTATCATCTGTTCGTTAACTTTATCAATGGTGTACTTTAAGAATTTTGATATAAGCAAATTGTTAACTTATTATTTTGCTTTGTGCTTTTAGGATTTTCTTTACTACTTCTTCCTCACTTTTAGGTTACAAAAATATTTTATATTTTTTTCTATAACGTTTCTAGAACTTTCTGTTAGGTCTTTATCCATCTTGAGTCTACCTTTGTTGTAATATTGGATATGGATTTCATTTCATTTTTATCTACAGGGTGAGGCAGTTTTGTCAAAAGCAGGATTTTGTCTTAGACCTGTTTATGTATATATGCATTTCTTGGATATGCATCCAAGAAATATCTGTTGGTTCACTGAATTAAAAAAATATGATCCCAAATCGCTGTCTCAATTGAGATTTTATGGGGATTACTTATCTTATATTCTCTCATTTTAAGTGTGGTTGGCCCCAAGAAAGTATTGTAGGCTGCAGAGTACCCTTGATGACTGAAGTTTAACAATTCAAGCTTTAGAGGTTAAATGGAAGGTTTCTTGTTTCCTGTTAAAATGTACCTACACCTGGGGGGAGAAGAAAGACGTTAAGAGGAGTCTAGGAATGCAACAAGGTTGGAATATGGCCATCTTTGGCATAGGCATCCATTAAGCCTTATCAGTTCTAATGGGGGACTGGCAAATCCCAATATTTTGGCTTTTATTAAATACTTGAGTCCACACATAGAAATGCACATATCTTTTCTCACTTATCTGTAATCATTTCTCAATTCATTTCCCACATTTCCAAACCTTCCCACTCACTCAAACCCTTACAAACTCACCACCCACTGATGGTGGATGACTTTGCCTCCTACTTCACTGAAAATGTTGAGGTCATCCAACAGGATGCCTCTCTGTTTTACCTCAACATTCCTGTGCATCCTTCTCTGTTATTTTGGAGACACAGTGCCCTTCCTCCTTTATAAGGCTTAACCTTCCACCTCTTTCTTTCCTTTTTATGATTTTGCTGTATCAGTTATCTTCTCCTTCATGTGTCCTTTTTCTTTTCCTCTAAATGTATTCACATGACTCCTAAAGTGAGCAAACCTCACTCTGAAACCACTTCCCTGTGTGGTGGGTAACAGAAACTGGCTTGCTTACCATCTACTCCAAACTCTGCATGTGTTCCTTGCTGTGCTATAGAGTTTGGGAGGCTGAAAGCTACATTTGCCTGAATACCTTGAAGTTGGGATTTTGGATATGATTTAGGTTCAGTTAGTTAGAGGTACTTACATGAGGTTTGGAAAATGGAAATAAAATGAAACATAAGGCGAGAGTCACATTTCTGTTTCTTTCCTGGGAAGCCACAGTCCTAGAGGTGTTTTCTTCTTCTGGGGCAGCTGGAACAGAGGCCTCCATATCTCGTGTCAGCTTCCTGGCCATGGCGGGGTGAGGAGAGAAGGCCCGTTTTGTTGGAATGCATTGTTGCAGAGGTGGCATGCTTCTGCGCCCTGCAGCTACAACAATGGTTTCCGCTTTCATCTGAGGGCTTCATGGTTATACAGCATCTTGGTCATGGCAGGTGCAGCAGTTTCCTTGGTGGCCTGGTTTTGTGTCATGGCTTTGGGAGCCATTTCTGGAAACTTAGACTTGAATCTGTCCTTTCTAACTTCCCATTTTTCTGGCAGGTCATTTCATAACTTGTCATAAAAATGCTGACATCACCTGAATGTGGATGGTCACAGCACTATAACCACACTCCTGGGGGGCCATGAGGACAGTGTTAAAGGGAGGGCCTCCTAAAGGGCTGAACACTGACCGCCGGCCATTGTTGCACATTTGACATGGAGGAAGAGAGGTCCTGATTCACAGGCCTAATGGTTTGACTAGCTTCTCAAGTACTTGAAAGGGGCATGATGGGTAAACTGGTGACAAGGAAGTCTGAGGAAGAGGTACGTGAATAGACCTTTCCAAATAGGCAGAGCATAAATGTATTTGTGTCCTACATGAATATTTACCAAAGAGCTACTTCAGTAAGGATGATCTAAACAACCAGGTCGATGGTTCTGTAGAATCCAGTCTGTTTCTTTTCCCAGGCAACTCTGTCCTTGTTCAATGAGCCCATGGATAAGTGGCTAAAGCAGCAGGGCTGGAGGTTATGCTTGGTCTCAGCAACCTGGATTCCATGCAACAAAGGGATGGGGCCAGAGCACAGATGATCCCCCAGGCTGCCATCAGTAGAGACTGACATGTGACCTTCAACGTGGCATCCTCCTCCAGGGGATCATCAGCCACTGTTGGCAGATTGATTACATTGGACCATTTCCGTCAGAGAAGGGGCGGTGCTTGTTCTTATGAAAATATGCACTTATTCTGGATACAAATTTGCTTCTGCCAAAATCACCATCTGTGAACTTTAAGAATACCTTATGCATCATCACGGCATTCCACACAGCATCACTTCTGACCAAAGCACTCATCTGATAGCAAATGAAACCTGGCAATGGGTTCCTCTCATGCAGATCACTGGTTTTACCAAGGTCCCCAACACTCTGAAGAGATGGCCAAATAAGATAGTGGCCTTTTGAAGATTCATTGATGGTGCCATCTGGGGGGAAACATATTGCATGGCCTAGGGAATGTCCTCAAAATGATGTATTGATATATGTTCTAATTCAGCAACAAATATGTGGGGTTTTCTCTTCCATAAGCAGGATTCGTGTGTCCAGGAAATCAAGGTGTGGAAATGGGAGTGGCTTCTTTCACTACTAACCCTGCAAGTTTGCTAACAAAATTTTTGCTTCCTATCCCTGTGACTTTGGGTTCTGCTAGTGTAGAAGACTTAGGTCCCAGAGGAGGAAGGTTTCCATCAGGGGATGCAGTAATGGTTCTATTAAACTGGAAGGTGGAGCATCCCCCTGGCCACGGGGCTCATGTCAGTGAATCAATAAGCACTACTATATGGATTACTGTACTGGGGGAGATTACTGTACTGGTGGAAAGATTACTGTACTGAGGGGGATTACTGTACTGGGGGATTACTGTACAGGGGGGATTACTGTACTGGTGGGAAGATTACTGTACTCGGGGGGATTACTGTACTGGGGGATTACTGTACTGGGGGGATTACTCTCCTGGAGGGGGGTTGGTTCTGATCACTGAGTGTTGCTACTAAACAATGGGGGAAAGAAGCATATCTGGAATTCAGAGTCTCCCTGGGGAGCCTCTCTGTACTCTTATGTTCTGTGATAAAAGTCAGTGGACAGTTATGACAACCCAGTTCAGGCACAATAGAGCAGACCCTCCAGGAATGAAGCTTTGGGTCACCTTACCAGGCAAAGAACTATGACCAACTAAGGGGCCTGCTGAGGACAAAGGGAACGTGGAAGGGGTAGTACAAGAAGGAAGTTATAAGTATCAGCTAACGCCACAGGACTAGTTCAGTAAAAAGAGTTATAATATGAGTATTTTTTCTTATTTTGATATATATATATATAATTAAACAAATTATATATATATATATATATATATATATATATATATATATATATATGTCTATGTACATATAAACAAACTCTGTCCCTCTTCCATTTTCCTACCAAGTAAACTTATATCTCAGTAGTTAAATTACAGGGTATCGAAGGGGAAGTGTGACTCAACTAGAAGGATGAGCATCACCAAGAGATGGATAAAGGGACTTTGTGTCTTTTGGGGACAGGGGTTAGTGTTTTAGATTGGACAAAGGTCGCATAATGTTTGGTAGAGGCATGCCTTTGAAATTATTTTTATTTGCAAATTAGGGATAGTTAAAAGAGGTTTGTAGACAAGTGGAGGACTGTGGTGACTTGGTCATGTGTCAATTAGGCTAGAACTTTAAGTTTCCCAGAATTCATTTCCTCTGTGGTTTGGGGTTAGGATGAGGCTACAGTTGACTCCAGAAGGGATACGCATGAGATTTAGAAGGCAGAAGTGAAGCTGTCTGAGGCTGGTGGCGGGGCACAAGGCATCTGCTGCTCCCTTACAGGGAGGTTGATCTCTGGCTGGGCCCACATTCCCACAGCTTCTATCAGATCCTCCTTTGGTCTCTGGGAATTGTAGGTCAGGTGTGTGCACAGCTTCATGGTGAAGGGTACCAACTCCTTCTGAACAACAGCAGTGTCACTGACGTTGGAGGTGGTGAGAGACAGGTACAGGTTCCAGTTTGCCTTTGCAGGTTCCCCTACTTCACACCCATCCTTTCTCTTCCTGCTAGTACTCAGACCTGCAGCAACTTCAGGCGTGCTCCAGGTACACGGAGGCAGTAAGCTCCCACTGGATTCTTTACCACTTCTACATTGCACAAGGCCTGTTCCCATCATGAATCCCCTTCTCCATATCACTCATAGTGGTCTTGCTTCTCTGTTAACCCCTGACTAATACAAATGGATTGTATCTTTCTTTTTTCAAACCAAACCCGGACCAATATAAATGACAAGATAATGGTCCATCTTTCCACTTCATTTAATAGACAGATGTTAAATGAATGAATCCACTTAAGAGTTCATTCTCTGCTTTCTCTTCATCCCCAAACACGTGTTTCCTAATCCCTTGTCAAGAATTCATATCTACTGCATCAAACCAGGGTTTACCAAGACATTGAATGCAGCAACAGATAAGGTGGGTTCCTGCCCTCGAGAGCTTCTGGGGAAAAAAACAGACACATAAGTGGTAAAACTGGCTTTTATTGCCACAGCTCCACTAAACTGCTCTTTAAAGGTCATTGAGGATTGACAACTGAAGACTCTAATTGCGAAACCCATTATTTGTTTATCCACATCCTGATCATCTTCAGAAGCAGGCATCAGGCGTTACTCACGATTCTCTAGAAACTGAGCCCTATAGGAGCAGGACTCTTTTTTGTCTTGTTTTCTGCCATGTCCTCAACACACAGAAGAGTATCTGGCATGAGGAGGTTAGTAATAAAATTTGTTGAATAAATGATTGAATACATTTGCTTCTTAAGATTTGCTCTGTCATTGGCTCCTGCGATGTTGTAGTCTCCTTGTATTTCTTACTAATTTCCGCCCCTTTTTCACTGGTGTCTCCTCTGTAAATATTGGCCTTCCTCAATATTCGTTCTCTGCTTTATTCTTCCCTCTAGATTTTATTTATTTATTAAACAAATATTTAATGGGTACCTAAGATGCACTTGAAATTATGTTAGTTACTTGTAATCCAACAACAGTGAACAAGTCAAGGCTGCTTCTGCTCTGATTTCATCCAATGGACCTCAAACACCATCTCCAAGAAGACGAATTCCAACATTCCGACTGCTTCTTGGGCCTTTTTTTATGGATACCCTCAGCTCAAAATTCAATACGTGTGTAATAGAATTTTCCATCACTCACCAAAATATTCTTATTTATAGGTGAAGCCAAATCCGGCCTCTGTAGCTTGACACCAAATTAAATTGCAGAGACAGAGTTTTGGGTGAAGTAGAAAAGAATAGCTTTATTGCTTTGCCGGGCAAAGGGGGCCACAGAGGGCTAATGCCCTCAAAACTGTGTGTTCTGACCTGGAGGGGGTAGTGAGAAGTTTTACAGTAATGCTTCAAAGAGGGCATGATCAGCTCGTGGACATTCTTCTGACTGGTTGGTGGGGAGGTAAGCGGGAGTCAGCATCATCAGTCTTCTGGTTCCAACGAGTCTGGGGTCTACGTGCTTGTGGGCAGTATACAGTTAACTTCTCCCACCTGGTGGGGGTTTCAGTATCTGCAGAACAGCTCAAAGATAGTGTTATTTGTATCCCTTGAGGGGGAACCAGGACCCTGCCCCAAGGCTGCACTGTTGTTTCTTGGCTGCTCCTCCCTTGTCTCTGCATCCCCTCCCTTCCCTGATTGGCATCTGTTTGAACCTGCCGTTGGAACTCAGGAAAGGTCATGTAGGCTGAATGAAGCCTATTGCCTGTAATCAAGAAATAGGGGACACAGAAAGGCTTTTGTGCCCCAGAGCCTGCTTGGTTTCATAGACACCCTTTATCTGGTCATCCTTTATCTTTCACAGCCCACCAATCATTCAGTCGTATTGTTTCTTTCTCGTTTCCATCCCATTCATTGCCCCTGACCTGGTTTAGCCCTTGTCAGCTCTCACCCCATGAGTACTGTCAGCCGTCCAGCTCTGTGCCCAGGGGGGCCTTTTCCTGCCCTCCTTCCCAGGGCTGCCGGGATAATCTGCCTCAGAAGTTTTCAGTGGCTGCACATCTCTTGAGCACAGCATCTAAGGCTCTCCATCTTTCCCTAAATCTCCTGATCAACATTTGTCCATAAATTTCACTATTTACCACCCTCCCTGGACTTATGGCCATTTCTTGACACTTTATGTGCTAAGGGCTGAGGCTGAGGCAGGAAAAAGTGGGCTTCGGGCCAGACACTTACAACTAGTCTCCTGTTTGCATTTCCTGAGACAGGAGGTAGGTGGGCTCCACGTTAGATATTTATAACCAGCCTCCTGTTTGCTCTCCGAAATGGAAGTAACAACAGAAACAGGATAAATAGCCAGGCTTTGTCTCCTGGGGACACCTTAAGATAACAGTCATGGTAGGAACAGAGAGGGGCTAAACCCTGTTTGAGGAAAAGATCAATAGGTCATATATTTCCCATCCTTGGGGCAAGGGAGACACTGCACATGTGCAGAAAGACTCCTTGGGGGTCAAAAAGGAGGGGGCACCACCCCATAATATGTGATGCTAAGGCTGCCCCATAGGCCTCTGGGCTGGAATCCATCTTGGAAAAAACTTGCACACACGTATTGGGGCAGGTCAGGTGTGGAAAAAGAAACCAGATAATGGGCCAAAGGTAAAGACCAGGAAGAGCTGCCCTATATAAATGATTTAACTGCCTCTTTACTGCTCTCCTCCTCATTACAGGGGAGGCCCACACCTTTTCTCTCCAGGTGTGCATCTCTGCCTTGCTTCTGTCTAAACTGTTTCTCTGTGTGCTCTCCCACTTGTTGTTGTGCTATGTCTCTAATAATAAACTTTGTACCTGTTTTTAGTTTTTGCCTCTTTGAGAAATGCATTTTTCACTGGGGGCAAGAGCCAGGAGGTCTGGCAGCTAAGATTCCTGGTTTTCATCCAGACTACCCAGGTTCAATGCCTGGGCAAGGAATTAAGACCTTGCTTCATGCCACCACTCACTGCTGCCTCTCCAAGATCAATGCTGCTCCCTCAGTCTGGAATGTCCTTCACTCCTTCTCCAATTTGAAATCCTCTTGATCAGTGAAGTTTTGGTTAATCACCACCCAAGAAATGCCCAAATTAACCCAGTTAAGGAATGAGTCATTTATTTTTGTTATTCTCTGCTTGCACTTTTTCTGTCTTGCACTATAGTAATTCTTTCCTTGTTTTCTGCTCCTAGTAGACTGTCAGCTCCTTAAAATGCTTTATTTATCTTTAGGTCTCTGATAACAGCATCTAGTGTAGGAACTGATGATGGTAGGTGCTCAATAAATGTTTATTTAAAAGTATTCAGAGGTGAGAACTAAAGCACTTTCCCTGGGGAGAAGGATGAATACAAAGTAAGGTAGGAAGAGATGCCACCAAGTGAGGCCAAACATGGTACCCAGAGCCTGGGAGTGTCAGAGACGAACTTGTACAAGGCCCAGCCAGGTGAGGGCAGGGGTGATGGGGAGTTTGTATGAGGAAGGGAATGGAGTTCAGCTACAGAAGGCTTGAAACATTTTGACCGCAGAAATCATGCTCATATTGAAATTAATGGAAGCTATCACTTTCTGAGAGATTCTAGTCTTGACTAGTCCTAGCATCAGCCAGTTTGACACTGTATCTTTATTTCCCCTTGATGCTAGAACCTTTTGAGCATCAATGAACAAGGCAGCTGACTTGAGGAGGGATTATAAAATTTGGAAGGATTTATTACTCGATGCCTGACTTTCTCTAGAATGTCTCTCTGTGTCTTCTCCATCAACAAACACATCTTCCAAGTAGAAGTCAAGAATCTTTTTAAACAATTTTATTAGAGTGTAGTTGATTTACAATGTTGTGTTAGTTTCAGGTGTACAGCAAAGTGATTCATTTATACATATACATATATTCATTCTTTTTCAGATTCTTTTCCCATATAGGTTATTACAGAATATTGAGTATAGTTCCCTGTGCTACACAGTAGGACTTTGGTGGTTATCTATCTTATATATAGTAGTGTGTTTATGTTAATCTCCAGCTCCTAATTTATCCTCTCCCCACCATGTTTCCCCTTAAGTTTGTTTTCAAAATCTGTGAGTCTGTTCATTTATATCATTAAAACATTAGATTCCACATATGAGTGATATCATATTTGTCTTTCTCTGTCTGACTTACTTTATTTAGTATGATAATCTCTAGGTCCATCCATATTGCTGCAAATGGCATTATTTCATTCTCTTTTATGGCTGAGTAGTATTCCATTGTATATATGTGCCACATCTTTTTTATCCATTCCTCTGTCAATGGACATTACGTTGTTTCCATGTCTTGGCTATTGTAAATAGTGCTGCTATGAACATTGGGATGCATGTATCTTTTCAAACTATGGCTTTCTCCAGACATATGCCCAGGAGTGAGATTGCTGAATCATATGATAATTCTATTTTTAGTTTTTTATGGAACCTCCATACTGTTCTCCTTAGTGGTTATACCAATTTACATTCCCAACAACAGTGTAGAAAGATTCCAGAAGTGAAGAATCTTAAGTGTTACTATCTTGTAAATGTCATGCATTTGGTTGAATATAATCTCTCTTTCTGTCTGCACACGTGCATACACGCGTTCACACACACAGACACCACACACGCAAAAGAGACTTGAGCCAATGGACATGGGTCTAAATTGTGTTGTGCTGTGCCCATGGAAAAGGACACTTGCAAAAATGTTCATTCAGTACCCAGTGACTCAGTGAGGAGTGGTTTTCCTGGGCATGTATACACGATCAGTCTTCTTTGATCTGGTGACTCTGTTGTTTTGAAAAAACTTTAGTTTTTTCCAAAACAGAAGAAAAATGTAGTTTACTTTTTAGAACAAAGATAGTGGTGAGGCGAGTTATTTATGAGTTATTGCAAAATACCACAAGGAACAACAGCCCAGGAAGGACTGGGCAACTATGGGCAACCTGTTGACAACTT
This sequence comes from Mesoplodon densirostris, assembly GCF_025265405.1. Lineage (NCBI taxonomy): Eukaryota > Metazoa > Chordata > Mammalia > Artiodactyla > Ziphiidae > Mesoplodon > Mesoplodon densirostris. Next base: position 236,523,276 of record NC_082661.1, read on the forward strand.
TCTGGACAAATTTGAGAAGTGTGTTCCAGCGAGACTTGGGATTGACAATGGATAAAACCACATCCTCTACAGAAAATATTAAACTTGGGCATGGAAGAGATTTCATTTCCTCATCCAGTCATTGGGATTTCAGAGCTTTCAAACCAAATGATTGTGGTGAAATGTTTGGTGCTGGAGATGTATTATTTTTATTCCTGTCTGTTCATCATGAGGTTGGGGGTGGGGCCAGTGCATTTTAATTTAATTATTAGCATCTAATAGTTAATTTAATTAGCATCTAATTAATTAATTGTTAGATGGTCTTTGCAAACAAGGACAATTTTTACTATACCTATTGTAAGGTGCATTCTGTGGTTTTTATTATTTTTTTAAATAATAAATGATTGTGAATAAAGTTTACCTACAGCAGGACAGGTGACAGGCCCCCACCACCATTTCCAGCATCTCAGCAGTGTTGCACTCAGTGGTAAAGGTTTGGTTATCCAGTTGGGATATTCCTTTTTTTTTTTTTTTTTTTTTGTGGTATGCGGGCCTCTCACTGTTGTGGCTTCTCCCGTTGCAGAGCGCAGGCTCAGTGGCCATGGCTCACGGGCCCAGCCGCTCCACGGCATGTGGGATCTTCCCGGACCGGGGAACGAACCCGTGTCCCCTGCATCGGCAGGCGGACTCTCAACCACTGTGCCACCAAGGAAGCCCGGGATATTCCATTTTTGTCCAGAGTCCGTGGTATAATCTACTCGGATTTTGTTTTGGGCTCTGCTGCACCTGGTGACCTACATTTGGGGGTCTGAGGTCACACACATGTGCTCCACTTGTGCTGAGGTGCTGAGTCACTTTGGGTCTGTTCTTAACTTGCAGGCTGTGATCCTCAGAGGCAGGATTCAGCCCTGAGCGGAATCCAGTCTGGTTCCCTGAAGCCCTATGTCCTTCCCTAGAGATGTTTGGTAATGACACTTTGTATATTTTCACCCATAATCTAGAATGATTATTCACTCACTTCGATCATGTTTTGGGTCCCCATAAACATGTGGAAGAAACGGACTATATTTCAAAAATAAGTGGGAAGAAAGAGTTAATTCATGTTGGTGTGTTTGTCTACTTGACAACCTCTCTAAGGACCTTGATTCATGTTTTGAACATTAACTCCACTCTGGCAACCAGTCAATGGTCAGCGTTATCTTCGTTTTAGTGAGGAAACTAGACGCTCAGAAACATAAGCATTTTACCTCGTGGCTGGGCCGGCCCTTCAGCCTGCGGAAGGGTCTGACCTATAGGTCTTCCTCCTTCAATCACTAACCATGTATCCTCCGTGGCCCCTTCAGTTCACTCTCCACAAGCATTAGCCAGGTAACAAACACAAACTTGGACATTGACAAATTTCCAAAAAATCAGAACTTGTGTTTTTTTGCACATCCGATTCTCACAGAGAGAAAACAGCTTTCCAACAGCAACAGTAAAAATGAACCGCCTAATTAGAACAAGGTTTTTTGAAAGCAGGAAAAGTATTTATTTACTTTAGGCGCCTGTAATTTCAAACTTGAGAGTTCTATATAAAAGGTTTGAAAAAGAAAGAGCTGGTATAATAAGTGTGCAAAAAATTGGCCAGTAACGTCACAAATGAGACCGTTTGTTGAAAAGAAAAATGAAGAAGGCACTGGGGCTGATTGTGTGAGACACTGAGTCACGAGAGAAGGACAAAAGAGAAATAAGGTAAAAACTCACTTTTCTATGTTTTGGTCTTTTCCCCCAGTCTTGGCGGAAGCTATGGTTAGCTGTGCCCCGGGCCTGTCTTAAATCTTAGGAAGGAGATTTTACAGGGGTCACCTTCGCTTGTGTCCACCTTCTGTCTGTCAAGAGTGAACCTCTTTCCCTTGAGATGTCGTGTGAAATCAAGGGGTCTCCTTAGCTTCTGCTTTAGCCCTCTCACCTCTCTCTGATCACTTGGGGCACCTGCGGGCAACCTCTGTGTCCCCAAGAGCATGACGGTGCCAACAGATTCTGGAAGAAGGAGACGTGGACTACATGCTCTTTCATGGGGTTTTTGAACAACTGATTTGATCTCCAATGTGTAAGTGTTTTCTCTCAGTTCATGAATAAAGACAATTTTTCCTTATCTTAAAGATGTTTAATTCATTTCGATAACAGTAGAAAATCATTTGCCATGTGGCACTGGAAGTGAACTTGCCTTTTCCGGGTGTTAGTTTTCCTCAGCTGTAAAAGAAAGATTTGAAAAGGTTTTTTTTTTTTTTTTTCCTATTGCTAGAATATACAAGTGTCCTTTTAGTCTACTGCTAATCCAAACAAATGAGCATATTTTCTCTTGTAACTGGGCAGGGTGATTCTGCTACTTATCTGTTCCAATCTCAAGCACTGAGCCAAGTTTACTTCTAACCCACTCACTGTCTTTGATTAAGTGAGTTTTAATTTGTATGTTTGTATGTATGAATGGATATATTTTTTTCATTGCTCATCCCTTTATGAACAATACTTAATAGTTCCTAAGAAGTATTGGAGGGAGTCATGAGATGTTCATAAAATTCTGCATGATTTTCAGACCAAAGGCAGTAAAGTTTGGTTATTCTTAGCAGCAGCTGCCTGCAAATCTGGGCCATGCTCCTGATGGCAACTGGTTTTGGAGAGGGAACAACAGAATGAGTTATTTCTCAGTGTATTTTTTTTTTCTCCAGATTGAGAGCTTTAAGGGAGTGTTATGTTTGGTCCCTTGAAGAATAAAATCTGAACTCTCCCTGGTGACTGACAGGGCCCTAGTGGATCTGGCCTGTGCTGACAGATCTGACATCATTGCCCACCACCCCTGTCTCTACATGCTGGCCAAGCTGCCTTCCCCCTACCCTACAGGTGCTCTCACTGGTTCCTACATTAGGGCCTGAGTTTTCCTCTTGCCTATGGCTGGATTGCTGTCCCCAGATTTCTGTGATTGCCTCTTTCTTGTCATTTGAGGCTCTGCTTAGATGTCATCCCCTCAGAGAGGGCTTCAATGACCACCAGATTCAAACTAGCCCCCAACCCCATCCCTGCCTCACCCCCTAACCCAGTCATTATCTACCTTATCTCCTGGTTTCGTTTTCTCACAGCAGCTAATGCTAGATAAAACAGTCTCATTCACTTATTTGATTGACTGTTCATTGTCTGTCTCCCCCTTGTAGAATGTTATTTCCTCGAGAGCACAAACTTTGTTTTGGTCACTCCCGTATTCAGAAAATAATTTACTCAGCGATCAATGAGTGAATACTCTGCTCTATTGCTGTCCAACTGGACTTTCTGCAATGATGAAAATATTCCATGATTTGCACTATCCAGTATGGCAGCCACGAAGTCACATGTGCCTATTACACACTTGAATTGTACCTTCTGTAACTGAGAAACTGAATTTTAAGTTTAGGTTGCTTAGTTTTAATTAATTTAAATTTTAAATCATCCTGTGCCTAGTGGTGACCCTATTGGACAGTGCAGTTCTATTCTGCCTTTGGTACTTAATGATCGAGTCAATAGCAAGATATCAGTAGCGATGTTAATAGCAAGAGCACTAGCAACATTTGGGGTGTTTTTCTTTATGATACTTTCTCTTTTTATCTCTTAATGGGATCAGTGGAGTAGAACAATATCATCCAGCAAACCCACGCAAACCCACCTTTTGAAATTCAGTTTTTAGCATCTGTTGTGGGAGCAGCAGAGAAAGTTTTATTAGCTGCCCTATGCTTTTCAGGACTGGCCTCTTTCTTATATGTTTTCCTTCTGTTAATAACCTAATAGTCGGTTGTGTGGAGTTATATATCTAACAGCTTTTTAAGAGATAGGATATCAGGGCTTTCCCTGGTGGCGCAGTGGTTAAGAATCCGCCTGCCAATGCAGGGGACACAGGTTTGATCCCTGGTCCGGGAAGATCTCACATACCACGGAGCAACTAAGCCTGTGCACCACAACTACTGAGCCCCCGTGCCACAGCTAGTGAAGCCCGTGCATCTGGAGTCCATGCTCCACAGCAAAAGAAGCCACCACAATGAGAAGCCCACGTACCGAAACGAAGAGTAGCCCCGGCTCTACGCAACTAGAGAAAACCTGCACGCAGCAACGAAGACCCAACACAGCCAAAAATAAATAAATAAATAATTTATTAAAAAAAAAATAGAGAGATAGGATATCAAATGGATTTCAATTAAAAGAGCCCAAATGCATGATTGAGCTTAAAAAAACTATGCATCTTTTGGGAGAGAGACATTCAGCGTTATATGGAACTCTTACTTCAGGGTGTAATTTATTCAGGGAAAACAAGAACCCACACCCTCATTTATAGTTAAGTCAGAACAAAGCTCTTTTGTAAAGAAACTGTTTATGTACCCTCAACACTTTCAAGGCATCATTTGGGGCATATTACCTCACAGGTGATTTACATTTTCTGTTTAGTATTACTTCTTTTCCTCAGTCTGTGAAAGGAGGTTGAATAGTGAATTTTTCCAGGTTTGCAGCTTTCTGCTGCTTAAGCCTGGAGAAATACTCCATGTATTTGGAAGCGTGCTGCTAGGGGAATAACGGTTTTAAGACTGCTGACTTATCCATCGTTTATCATCATTATATGGTGTCTGTCAACAGAAAACCATTTCCCAGAATTCCGTAAGAAGTTGTTCCATATAGAAGAATGTAGTCTTGTGACAAGAAAAAGGCATTGCAGTGAAGAGTAATAGGAAAGGGGGTGAGGGGGTAAACAGAAGCTTTTAGAGCTAATTCGTGGCTGGCGTCATCTCCATTAACATTGGGACTGTTTGACATTGAGTTCAGAGAACATGACCAGGGCTGGTTTCCATCTGTCATGGTGATTAATGGGAGTATTGTTAGGTAATAATAGTTTAATAACATAGCTGGAGCCAAGGAGGCACACCAAAAGTGTATATGTAATTCTAAAACCAGGAGGAACTGTGGATAAAACCACAAGAGCCAGGAAATGAGGGTCCTGTTCTCAGCTCTACCACTTAGAAAAGGGCAGCCAGGGAGAAACTTTTCTCAGAGTTGAAGAGGGTTAAAATAGCCTACCAACAGGGTGAAGAGAGCTGTCTTATTTCTCAGGAAAGATGGCATCTTGTTGATTTTCATGTATGTGTATCTCAAGGACTAAAGAAGTTTGTTAAACCATAACTCTTCTGAGACATAATAGTTGGGATAACACAGCCAATGTGTTAAAGAGGGAGAGACATTCCCTTATGCCAAGAGGCTGGATTCATCTCTTCCAAAAATTATTTAGACTACTTTACATGATATGATCCCACACTCAACTCAATGACTATCTACCATTGATGTGAAACCTAAGTAGCTAAAATTGTCTGAGTCTGCAAGAGGCAAAATCTGGTCAACTTGTAACAACACATTTTATTGAAGTCCTCTGTTCTCTCAGATGGAAACAACTGTTGGTGGGCCACAGACCCAACAAGACCCCCATACACTCAGAGCCTAGACCATACGGGCTTTTATTCTAGACTGTTGCAAAGTTTCAAGGGAGAAATCACTTTTCATACAAAAAATGGGCAACAAGAGGCTATTTACATGTTGGTTTTCCTTCCTGAGAAGCAAAGAAACACGTGACCTAATGAGGTGCTGTCCAGGTTTTACTCAAAAAATTGCCACCAAATGGATCTGAGCATGAATGGAAAAAGCTTTCAGAAAGTAAGAATGGGCTTATGGGAGATGGGAGGACAGAGATCTTGCCACGTGTCCTTTTCTGGATGGTGATATGCTTTGACCCTGTGGGTTATTGCTCAGTGTTTAGTCCATCATGGTATCAGGACAACTTGAACCCCACTGGGAGAGAGGCAGGCCAAGATGCACTAAAGTTAACAAAAGATGCTTGAAAGTAAGTAAAGGATCACAATCCAAGAGAATGAATAAGAGCTTGGGGGCTTGTTTTTGTCCTCAGGGGTTTAGACTATTTTTCTTTCCCACTTCCAAATGGATATGCTGAGACTCAGGGAACTAGAGCAAAGTTTAAAAGTCCCAGGCCAGGTATAGGATTTTATTACATGTTTGGAGAGATGATAGATGCTCTTCATCATCTCTGCCTGAGCACAGGCAAGTGGCTATTTGATGGTGGTAGAGAGATTATTTCTATTGACCCAAATCAGGGAAGAGGTGATGCTGGATGTCTGGTATGCAGGCTTATATTTAGGTCTGGTCTCAGTTGGGATGTGTCTACACTGCACACAGTTAAATGAGGGATTTGATTTTGGTGGGAGTACTAGGTTTTGTGTTTACTTTCCTTCTCCTGCAGCCAACCAAGGAAAGGAGTTCTGATCAAAATGGATCTAGGTCAAGGCTAGTTCTTGGTCCACAGGACAAGACTATGGAGCTTTTGTGTAATTAGACAATGAGTTCAAGGTTTGGACTTCCAGTGGCCTCATTTTGGACTTTCCCTTCCTAGGAAGCCTGGCCTGCCCTAAAGAGGCTTGTGGTGGGAACTCAGACCAGCTCTAGGCCCAGTAAGGAAACTTTTGCTTTCCCTTCCTTTCCCTTGCAGATTTCCTTCAACTAAGATTTGCTTGTTATCTGAGTTGTAAGATGAAGATGAGCCTTCATTGTGGGATAGGGATCAGCCTTGACATGAATAGAAAAACTATCATGAGGTTTGGGGCAAAGCCCTCTGGGTAATGAGTGTCTTGGCCTGGTCTTCATCTCTGAACATTCATTGCTCTCAGAAACATTGATTGAGGTGGCTGGGTGGAAGGATCATGGATCCCTAGCCATTATTCAAATGTTAACTTAACAAGACATGATTTATAAAGTAAACGCTTCCAGTGTCTCTTTTGAGGTTGCTCATATTGTTCCAATAAACTGCCTCACATCCTTTACTTGAGGCTGTAAGGACAAGATGGAACTATCTGGGATCTTAGACCCCCAAACTGTGAGAGGATAAGGTGATGTTCCCAGGTAGTCAAGTCACAAGGATGGGCACTTTCTCTCTCTCCTGTTCACTCTCTTTTGTTAGATAATTAAGCAGTGAATTGGCACAGTTGGCCTGGAGTAGTGCAGTGAGCGTTAGCCTGGATTTCAGATGCTGTGCTCACCTCCTAGTTCTCTCTGATCAAAGCGTATGGCCATCCAGGTCTTTTCTTTCCAAACCGAAGGAGATTAAGTGGGTAACCTCCAAGTTCCCTCCCACCAATACTGTGCTGAGATAACCAGGCGGAGAACTGAGGCAATTCTAATAGAAGATCAGTGACCAAAGACTCTTTTGTTTGAAATATAAACATTAGGGACTTCCCTGGTGGTCCAGTGGTAAAGAATCCACTTCCCAGTGCACGGACATGGGTTCAATCCCTGGTCGGGGAACTAAGATCCCACATGCTGCAGGGCAACTAAGCCCGCATGCCACAACTACTGAGCTTGCACACCTCAACTAGAGAAAGAAAAACTCACACACCCAAACTAGAGAGAAACCCAAGCGCTGCAACAAAGAACCCACATGCCGCAATGAAAGATCCTGCATGCCTCAACAAAGATCCCGCATGCTGCAACTAAGACCCTACGCAGCCAAAAAAATAAAGAAAATAAATAAACAAATAAATAGTAAAAGAAAAAAAAAAGACACCAAGAGTGAATAACAAATGGTGTAACTAAATTACTAAAAAAAAGAAAGAAAAAGAAAAAGAAATACAAACATTAGAGCGTGCGCACACACACACACACACACACACACACACAAACCTCTAAGAGTTTAAAAAGTTAAGGTTTAGACTGCTCATTAGTTAAGTAATTGGAAAAGTCTCCTATCTGCTGTTAGTTGAGGCAAAGGCACTTTGGGACTGTGTATGTATGTGTGTCTGTGTGTGTTTTACTTGAAATTGCTAGATAGTACTTTAATTCTTGACTTATTTTTGAAAATAAACACCATACCATTCACAGACCTAGTACATGTTTTTATAATATTTTATAATATATTTATCTCATTTTCATGTTTTTCTCCAGAGGCATACTTTATTATTCTTCATATTAAATGCCTATTCATTGGTGTTCATCTACCCAATTCTTCGTTTCTCTTGAACACCTATTCTCATTACTGTGGTCTTATATTCAGCTCTCAGAGGGGCTAGTGACAGTATGTGCTAATGGGACTCTGGGTCTGATCCCTGTACAGGGCTATTCTTTGGCCAGAACTTATGCCCTGTCTCCACCAGTGGTCACAAGTGAGCCCAGGAAAATGTGGGAGGCTCTACACAAATCCATGGCCACTGTCGGAAACAACAGTTTTCAGTGGACTTTCCCCTTCTTGTGAGGGTCAGTAATAATGAGCTCATTGTTTTCAGGCTAAGAAGATAGCGTTGGCCAGCAAAAATCATTTGGCAGACCCCAATGGCAGAGTCACGTTCAGGGGCTGGCAAGGGGACTCAGAGAGAGGGAGCATCTCTTAGTTCCACTGCCTGATGACCTTCAGACCCATCCTGATGGTTTTCTAGGCACTGGACATAGAACAATGTTTCATGGCTAGTTTACTGAACTGACGATTTCACAGTCCCAGATACTCTTATAGAGCAGTAGGCTAGCTATCCAGTGTTGATGACAAAAATGTTGCCTCCGTTCTCTGCCTCAGTTAAAATTGCAATTTGACCTAGGGAAAACTTAACAGTGGCTGGGCTAAAACTAAAAAAATAAATATAAAAAATCAATATACCAAAAAAAAGGGAGGAGCAAAAAAGCCTCAAAATGGAACCTCTATTTTACAGTTATGATTTATTATTACACTTTGTACTACTTTGTACTACTGCAATTTCTCGACTGAATAAAGTTCTCCCTTATTTGTACGTGATGATTGTTTGTATGTTACACCGTGAAACTATGAGTTTTCAAGTTTCCAGAGCTTTATTCCTTCCTGGGCATGAGTTTCCTCGGACTCTCGGTCTAGAAATTTTCAGTGAGAAATTAGTAGAAGAATCCGTCATGGGGAAAAGGGTTCTGTTACCCTACCATTAAAATCTTTCCCAGAGAGAGAAAAGTAACACGCCCAAATTGGAGAATAAGGTTAAGTATTTTTAAAGCTGTGAAAATTTAGAGGTATGTGATTAGAAACAACGGCCCTTCCCTTTTTTGGTATATTGATTTTTTAGTTTAGAGACATACCATAAAACGTATATGGTGTAGATAACCTGGCTGAGTACAAGTGCTTTTTAAAACTTTAATAAGTTTTAAACTTTTAAAACTTTAATAAGCAGAGAATTTTTACATTTTGTTTGTCTTTGCATTCTCTGTGGAAATAACACCCAAACCTGAAACCCCAAAACATTGCCCTCAGTAAGATCTGCTGAGGATCTGGGCTGAACATTTTTCACTGTTGAAAGTCTTTTATAACCTGGCTAGGCATGAGGCAGCTTTTAAATCTGGCAGGTCTCTGGGTTCCATTCAGAACTCATTTAAATCCTTTTTCACTTGAGCCTGAATTTTAACTAAGCCCTGGTGGATTTTAATTAGGATTTTTACAGAATGAGAGGAGGATGGAAATTAGATTAATGTGAAGAAACAATGGAAGAGATAGCAAATTAGATAATTTACAACTCACATGTCTAGATTTTAGTGTAGTCATCAGATTGCTACTAACAAAGAAATGAATCATTAACCTGATAAAGTATGTCACAGATGATGAAATTAAGGCAGACTTTGGAAAACTCTAGTAACAATAAAAACACGCATAGTTTTGTGGCTCCAAAACAAATTGCCTGCATCCCCTGAAGCAAGGGTTAGTTGAAATAACTAAACTAATTAGATAAGAAATAATGAGTGAAAATAAAGGTCTAGGTCAGGTGAAGAAAAGCTATATATACAATCGGTATGTGATGTTTGTATTAAAGTCTTCTATTAAGGTATGTGGGAAAGGAAAATGCAAATTAAGTCTGGTGCTACATAGACCAAGGCCAAAGTTTTCAAACTGTACAGCATTGTTTGGCACAAAACCTTCTCTTTCCTCAACTGCCTCCCCTCATTCCCAAACACAAAGCAAACGCTGATTATCACCTTGGCGCTGGACTCATGTCAAAAGTCATTAATTCCACCCTGCTTGACAGCTATTTTCAGAAAAATTAATGACTGATTATTAATGCATAGTTCATTTCTCTGGTGCAACGCTTAAAATTTAAAAAAAGGTCATATAGGAAAGTTGACTTTTCTTTCTCCTGGTGTTCTGTTCCACGAATTTGCCACGTTTAGAGGTTTTTGTGTTAACACCCCCACTGTCAGGTTACAGAACAGTTTCCTCACTGCTAGAAACTCCCTGTGCTTTCCCTCTGTGGTCACATCCTTCCTCCATCCAGCAGGAGACTTATAAAGTTTTGGTGCAGAGTTGTGTTTCATGGAGCCTGTCCCTAAGTCGTCACTTCTGGATCATTGGAGAAGTGTGTTCTCTCTTTTTCTCTCATCTTGGCAGTTTGCTCATATGATCAGTGCCTCTTCCTGAGTGTGTTATACAAGTGCCAAATGTCTCCCAAACTAAATGGCATTGGATTGAGTATGATCATCTGACCCAAAGGTCAGGTGTGCAGAAAATTTGCTGGAGTAGCACTTCTGATCACAGGATCTAGCCGGTTGGAAGTAGCGGCAGCCCAGGGAGGAACCTGAGATCTGGCATACATGGATTTCAACCCAGGGAAAGGAAGTGGGAAAAGGGCACCCCAGACTGAGGAAGTGCATGAGCAAAGGATGAAGGTGGAAAAATTCAAGACACTGGGGAAAGCCATGGCCGTCCACACAGCTGGCGAGAAAGCTACGTGGAGTTGGGGAGTGGAGAGTGAGACCCACAGGGATGCCAGAAGAAGGATTTTTATTAACTGATGGTGGGAGAACGTTGACTCATTTCTGAGCTGGTACACATCTGAAATGTGCTTCCAGAAGAATCATTGTGCAGGACAAACCAGGCTTTAGGGACAAGAATACTTGGGACATCCAGAAAAGGATCCCGATGATACCACAGCTGCTCCTTTTGATGCTCTGTAGCAAGGATGAGCTGGATGTTGGTATCCGAATATCATATGATATCCCTTATATGTGGAATCTAATTAAAAATGATACAATGAACTTATTTATAAAACAGAAACTGACTCACAGATCTCAAAATCAAACTTATGAATGCCAAACGGGAAATGTGGGGAGGAAGTGATAAATTGGGAGATTGGGATTGACATATACACACTACTATATACAAGATAGATAATTAATAAGGACCTACTGTGTATCACAGGGAACTCTACTCAATATTCTGTGGTGATCTATGTGGAAAATAATCCAAAAAAAAGGATATATGTATTGATATATGTATAACTGATTCACTCTGCTGTACACCTGAAACTAACACAACATTGTAAATCAACTAGACTCCAATAAAAATTTTAAAAAAAGAGTAGCTTGCATATTGTCCTTAACCATCCTTTGGTCAATTTAAAATTTAGAATTAAAAAAAAAAGTCTCTAGATAGTGTTAAAGATACATACCAGGTGGTGTTTACCTGATTATCAGATTTAAGATTCCACTGCCTGGAATGAGAAAAATTATTATCTTCACAAGACTTATTCTTGTCTGAGTGGGCTACACATTGTACATATAAGAAAAGATAGCAAACTCATACCTCAGATCTGCAGGAACCCATTCATTCATTAATTCATTCAAAAAGCATGCTTCAAGCACATGTGTTATGTGTAGCATGTGGGCTCTTGAAACCCAGTGTGCAGCTCGGGCTTGATAGCTGTCAGGAAACCATGGTCACCTCCTGACCATCTCAGCTTAAGCCAGCCTGGCTAGGCTGGTCAGCTTTCATCTTTTCAGTAAACCAGGGAACTTTCCACTATTATCAGTGTCTTTTGGGGCATTGATCTTTTTTTATTTGCCTTCTTATATTTCTTATATGCTTCCATCCTCCACTTCCTGCTAATCTCAGGTTCCTGACCCAGATACTTGAACTCTGCCCCAGCTGGCCTTCTGCATGATCTGGCCTACCCAGCCCATCACTTGTATTGGTCCTTATTCTTACCTATGTCTGGGCTCTGATAGGCTTCCCTAGTGCCGACATAAGACCTCCTTCTGACGTTACTTAACTGGGGCAGATTCCTATTGTGGACCTGTGGTCTCATTTATTTCAGGCCACTGACTTGACCTTGGCCAGTGGCTTCAAGTTGCATCTTCCACCACTGTTTGCACTTTTCACTTTGCTAACGTCACGTTGTATTCAGGTCTCCATGCCCCACCTCACTCCAACAGAAGAATGCAACACCTGTTTTACTCAAATGGCATCAAGAGTTGGTTTTGGGCACATTTGGTTCAAGGAATAGCTTTTCATTCTACTTTAGTTCCAGATGAATTATTAGAAGCCCAGATTTAGTTCTGCTTTAGATAGTTTCAAGAGACCTAAAAAATAAAAAAGAGACTTGGTTCAAAATTGGGTTAAAAATGTATTCAGGGGCTTCCCTGGTAGCACAGTGGTTGAGAGTCTGCCTGCCAATGCAGGGGATAGGGGTTCATGCCCCGATCCAGGAAGATCCCACATGCCGCGGAGCAGCTAGGCCTGTGAGCCATGGCCGCTGAGCCTGCGCGTCCGGAGCCTGTGCTACGCAACGGGAGAGACCACAACAGTGAGAGGCCCACGTACCGCAAAAAAAAAAAAAAAAAAAAAAAAAAAAAAGGTATTCAGTTCTAGGGCCAGAAAATTAGAATGGTTTCTTCTAGTTTTCGACTCATAATATTATTTGAGTTTCTGCTTGGATTGGAGAGAAAATAGACACGATGGATGTGTTTGCTGTTATGACTAAGTAATGTGTCGTCTGAGGGGCTGGACAAGTGTAAAAGTAAAATTGAATTTCTAATGATTGACTGTGACACTGTGGGATAGAAATGTTTTACAAGCTGACAGTGCTAGAGCCAAGCACAGGAAGGCAGGGAAGACCCTAATACGTGTGGTCTGACACCACAAACAACTGTTCTCCTTTGGGACAAAGAAGGCAGTTAACCTTTGTTGTCCCACACAGGGAACTCAAGAAATCTGTGGAGCATATGTTTTTCTCATTTCTCTGAGGACTATCAAGAAGAGAGGGGCCTTGCTTAGGAAAACACCAAGGTTTGGATGCTAGGGTCAGATGGATATCTTGAAAAGGCTACCATTCTTCCATGTGACCTTCTCAAAACTGTTTCATGAGAGTTCTTGACACTCCCTCCACCCCAGAAGCACCCCTCACCCTTGGCATGATTAAGCAAGCTTCTTTTCCCCTTTCTGAGACAAGTGACTGTTCTGAGGGTCTCCTGATGGTTTTCAGGGAGCATTGTCACTTTGGGTCTTCTTTCTACGAGTTGAGATGTTCCGGGAGTATTCTGCCGATATGGCGTTGGGAGGAAAGCAGGGCTGTTTGCAGTTGGATTTCTCCATGTTCCCAGACACTGAGGACATCTCCACTCACACATGGCCACTCAAGTGTCATCGCTTGTTTTGCTCGCATTTGTCCAACACACACAGTAATAGTACAGAGCCCAGCCTGACAAAGGCAGGTGCTCCCAGGAGGGCTGTGGGGGGTGGTTGGGAAAGATGCATGTCTTACACAGAAGCAGCTTTTGGGGATGTCTCTGCCCGCTGTGCAGTTATGGCTCTGCACACAGAGGACCTGATAAAAGGCACGTGTGCTTGGAGACCTGGGAGGGAGGGAGATGCCTTGCTGGGCATGGCTGCCCTTGACAGAGGCCACATCTGTGCCCCCTTCTCCACCATTGCCCAGCCCAGCTCTCACTCCCTTCCAGGCACTGAGCAAAGCGCTCTGCGTTCCTGCTCTCATTCCATTCCTTATCCTGGGCTCTACTATTCTCCCCATTCTATAGATGGGGAAACTGAGGCTCAGAGGTGTTGAGTAAATTGCCCAGGGTCACTGAGGTAACACATGGGGAGCCTGGATTCAAGTCTTTTCCTGATCAGAGAACCTTAGCTTGTAGCCATTGGAATAAAGGATAAATTTCCCTGTACCTGAAATTGTGATGACAAGTGAACTGCTTACTCTGATGACTGAAGTGACCTGCAATTAGAAACAGTCAGCTTGCTCTCTGCAGTCCTTCCTTTCTCCGCAAGGACAGGTGCTTGAGGATTAGGTCAATTTATTCTTTCCATCCTGGTGCTCCCTTTCCTCTGCATCCCTTTGCCTTGCATATCCACAGCACTTGGGGCTGTCTGGGCCCCTGTTCCTGGCTCCCCCTCTGATAGCCTCAGCTTCAGTGGCCCTGTGAGGAGCTGCCTGTCCCGCTCGTCTTGAAGGAGGTACTAAGAGTTGGAAAAAGAAAGTTTGGAGCTGGTAAAGAGAATCCAGTGTGTGGGGTGGAGGTGGGCTGCAGTATTACACAGGATGGTCAGGTGGGCCTTCTTGGGGCAAGGGTATTTGAGCAAAGACTGGGAGGGTATGTGGAGTGTGTGTGTGTGTGTGTGTGTGTGTGTGTGTGTGTGTGTGGTGTGTACACCTAACTCCACTCCTTGAGAGGTCATGCTTCATATTATTTGGTATCCCATGTGCTAGGCTCACAGTAGGCATCCAAGACACATTTCTTGGATATAGACCATATCAGATTTAGTAAATTGCTACCAGCACTGAATTAGGGATGAGTCAATAGTGGGATGATTTAATTTTCCTTTAAGAGTTTCTCTCTATAAATAGTATTCTTACTCTTCTTTTCTCTGGCCATAAATGTAATATATGCTTGGTGTAGAAAGCTGTGAAAACTCAAAAAGCATAAAGAAGAAAATAAAAGTCACTCACAATTCCACGTCTCAATATAATCACTGCTAAACATTTTGGTGTATTTTCTCACACACACGAATATCTAAGTTAAAAAATGAGGATCATATTTAGCAATGACATTACAACACTTGAATGACCTATATATCAGGGGCACTGACCTGCTGCAACCCTTTAGATGTTGGCTGGTGGGGAGCGTGAGGGGCCCCAGCATGGTGGGGCAGTGCAGCAGGGGCCGCCTGGGCAGCTGCTGTTTCCTGACACTGGTCCAGGCTGCACTAGTGAGTCTGGCTCACCACAGCCCAGAGTGCATGGCATGTGGTTTTCTACCTTACTTTTTTTCACCTGCATCACACGATGACAACATTATTGCAGGTCTTTTGACTAAGTGTGTAATTCTAAAAGTAATTTTATTTTGGATATTTACTTTAGTTACCGGGCTACAGACATCAATTTTAAGATGTTTAAATGCTTTAAATACTCCTTTTCTTAGGAAAAGCAACCAAAAGGATCCGGCCTTTTCTCAGCTGGTGGAATCCCCTGGTGCTCCAGAGGTCAGGCTCCATGCTCTCACTGCCGAGGGCCTGGGTTTGATCCTTGGTGGGGGAATTAATATCCCCCAAGCCATGCGGGGGCTTTTTTTTTTTTTTTAAGCTGATTTGTTCCCCTCCCCACCAGCCCCTTACTGATTTCTCTCTCTGACGTCTGTCATAGGGTATGCGTCTCTGGGGACCCTCCTGAGGTGGAGGGTGGTCTGTTGGCCTAGCTGCCTGTAGTGGATAGTTTTGCTCCCCCACTCCCACTTTTTTGAGTTTATTGCAATTGATTTTATTTTATTTTTTGGCCATGCCATGCAGCTTGCGGGATCTTAGTCCCCCCCCACCCCCAGCGATGGAACCTGCACCCCATGCAGTGGAAACAGAGTCTTCACCACTGGACTACCAGGGAAGTGCTCCCCACACTTTTTTTTTTTTTTGTAAAGAAACAGTTGAACAGGGTAAGTGGTATTGCCTTTCCTGAGCTCCTAACACTTTCCATGGTGTTCTTGTCTCTGTCTGGGCAGCTGCTGGCTCGATGTGTAGACTTCAGATTGCGATGACATTTAGGCAGGAAAAGATGACGAGAGCAACGTAAACTAACTTGAGAGGCTGTGGATCCTGGTTGTTTCCCAACCGAAGCCGTGGGACATTTGGGTACATCATGAAGATGCTCTGAAGGAGGAGTGATGACTGGTCTCCGCGCCCTCAGCGGTCCTTTTATCCAATGACTGTCTCTTCACAGCTGCTGCCGCCAGGACCCAGTCTGTTGCCTAAAGTCAAAAGCTGAACACTCACATAACTGTTTGAAGAGCACCAGAGAAGGAAACTGTGTCCTCATATTTGACACTAGCCGAGCACACCACGTGGCCCTATGCATTTCCCAAGATTAAAAACATCTCCAGCCACAGAAAGAGACTTGGGATGGAGAACCCAGGTCGACTATATTATGTGGGTTTTGAAATTAAACCAATTGTTTAGAGTAGAGATGCTGACGTTCTGCAGATTAAAAGAGTGAATTAAATTTATTTATTCAACAAACATTTATTGACCATTCAGTAGATGTCAGGCACTGGGCCAGGTGCCAAAGATGGACAGGGTCCTACAGCCATGGAGCTTTCATGGCTCTTTGAGGGGGATGATCAGGTGGAGGGAGAGCAGTGATGATGCATTTCTGTATTTCATAAAATTGCATAGGAATGTACAGTGGTTTCTCACTGAAACACTGATTTTATTCATTTTTTTGTCTTGAGCTGCTTCTGTGTAGAAGCGACTGTTTACTCTTATCCCCAGAAGGCCAGTATTCTCATGCATTTACAAGTGTATTACACACACTGCAATATACTATTATGCTTTAAATCCTGCAAGAGGAACAGCTTTCAACGTGCTGAGATGTTTAGAGTTGGAGGGGTGCTTAGGAAAACCATGGAAAGACCGTGCATTTCGTATGTGGAGAAAGAATAAAATTGCATCTTGAGAGAGGTGTACACATGCCAGTTTGGTTATGTCCCTCCCCCACAGGGTGAGAAACCTGAGGAACTAAAGGGAGATGCTCACCTTCTGGACCACAACCCGAGTACCCAGCACCTCAGAATTCCCCAGCCCAGTGGCCCTGAGCCAGTGCCTACAAGGGTTTCTTCCATCTTTTAGAAAGATGACCAGGCTGTCACTGCATGCTGGTGAGTGCACCCATGCATACAAGAGCCCCTCCAAGTGTGGGACGGAGATGGAGGAAGAGAAGGTGGCTGGAACCCCTCAGATGTTAGATCTGAGCCTGAAGATAGCATGGTGAATTTTTCATTTGGCTAAAGAAAATGATAAGGCAAGGTGATTTTCGTGTGTGTGTATGTGTTTAATCTTTTCAACTTTTCCCACTACTACCTAGGGTTACCCTCCGACAATTTGGAAGAGAGATACCTTTTGTAAAATAAAGGATTCTGTTTATTGATGTATCCTCTACAGTTAAAGAAGAGGAAAAATAAACTAGAGCATGTATTTTGTGCATCATTGTATTCTTTGGAACAATGGATTACATCTTGACCCTGCACACATTCTTAAGATGAGGACCCCATCTGGAAGGCCTAAGCTTCCATGGAAACGTCTGGGTCACACATGTCCATCCAGTCCTTTGCCAAGTGCTTAATGGAGCATGCAATTGCTGGTAAGATATGCTGGGGTCCTCTGGAGAGACCTAAAATACAGAGTGGGGTGCTCAGGGAGGCCTGGCATGCACAGCATTTGGGTCCAGCCTTGAACATTCAAGCCATTTGCTTTAAATGCTTAAAATTAGACACTCTTCTCTTTGTGCTGTTTCTTTCTATTTTTTAATGCCATTAAGTTTGAAATAATAGAGGGTATTTTACTCTTACAGTTTTACAGTTTTCCTTTGGGTTTATTCCTGTCATAAAAGTTAAAATTAGACAAGAACTGCAGAATCTTTAAATCAATAATCTAATGAATCTGTCCTCAGGTTGCACTGGGAAATACAGGAAGTGCACTCCAGTAAATCCTTATGTCATCCTAATATCACAATTGATGGCAGTGTCTCTTGCTTTGGGACTGGCTGCAGAATCATGGACTGCCAGAGCTGACAGGAACCTGAGGGGTCATGTGGTGTCATTGCCTGGTTTCATGGGCGAGGCATGAGGATTCAGAGATGGCAAATGCTTGTCAAAGGTCACAGAGTAAACACATGGCAGGATGGGACCCTGGACTCCATGATATGATTTACTTCTTCAGTTCACATGACTGCAGTCAATGATCGGGTGGTTCAAAGAGAATATCTCCCCACCGACCCTGCCCCAGCTTCAGGAACCCAAGTAAACACTCAAAAACAATACCTTTCCCTGAACCTTAGGTGAATGTATAATGAACAATTTTGAATAAATCAGGAGCTTCATTTAAGACCGATGTGGCTCTTGGCTCATTCTAGTCTTCTGAAGATATAGTCAGTCCTTGTAATTTGCAGTATTTATGTCCTGTAAAGTCACTGTGAACACTGAATTAATGAATAGCAAATCCCTATTCCTAGGGGAAATACAGGGTTGGGTTCCTGTGAGCCTCTGGTCACATTTTCATCAATCAGTAAATACGTAACCTTGTTTTGCGTGTGTTTCTGTTTAAAGACACCTTATCTAATATATATTGTTGATTCATTAACATTGAACTCATGGCCAACAGCACTATATAGCTCATGCCTGAGCAAAGCTTATCTAACACCTATATTTTCTCTGTAAGGCACATCACAGTCTTGTGTTTAGAACACTAGACAGCACTTCAACACTGTGCTGGGGACCATTTTAAACAGCTAAATTACCAACTAGAAGCACAAAAATGTAAAAACATATGACACCAACTACCTTGAAAAGGACATTTGTTTATAGCATGAGAGTGGAAACAAGAAGGCAGAGCATTGGCTTGTTCAACCTCACCTGGGATTGTGTACCTCGAGGACTCGAGTTTTTGACACTCCATGAATGTCCACACATGACCACAAACATATTGTGAGTATTGACTTTGGGGTTATACATTTTAGTAGGTGAATTTGCAAATAAAGAATTTGGAATAATGAGGATTGACTGTATTCAAAAGCTTGCACGTATCACCACACACTATAATCTCACCCATTATTTTTTAGCCTTCATTTCTGGTTCCACATGGAGCACTTGCAACTATATTGGTGGTGACCCTTACACAAGCTCCCTTAGAAGCCACTCCTTTAAGTGCACCTACTTCCTAAGAGTTGTGTTGCTGAAAATCTCCTTAAGGCAGATCCAGGCTCCTGCTCTCCTAACCTCAGAGCTTTATCAAGAGTGCGGACCCACCCCAGGCATGTACCCTTTTCTCCCTCCAGTTAGGCTCCCTTATTATGGGTGAAGAGTTGGGTCTCTATGCATGCTTGCCCCAAGGATGCTGCCTGACATCTTTTCACCTCAGCCTCTCTTAGAAGTACTCATTATGTCCATGGCTAACCACAGGCACATAACTTGGGAATCCTTATCTCTTGTGAAACTTTTCTTCTGAGGCTCCAGATCTGTTGCTCTAAATTCATCCTTGTCATTTCCACCAGAATGACCCATGGGGACCTCAGCATGTCCAAAAGAGTTCTCACTGACTCCTGCCTGAAAGCCTAGTCCTTCTCTGCTTGGGTTCTTGGCTACTTGAGTCACTGCCCAACTGGTCACCTAAGCTTGAAATCTAAGAGTTAGGCTTAATTTCTTCCTCTCCTTTACTCTTCTCATCGGGTATCCTATGAAGTCCTGCGACATCTACCTTTGTACTACCTCCTGAATCTGACCATGCTTCTTCAATGGCATTGTCATAGCTCTATTCCAGTCCTCATTGGGTTTGGCTGTCAGTCTTGCATGTCTCCAATCCACTGTCCACACTGTTCCTAGAGGGATCTCTGGAAAATGCAAGTATGACCATATCACTCCCTTTGACTATTTCAGTAACTCCCTATTGACTACTGGATACATTTAACTTATACTAAAAGATCTTTTCATAATTGGATCCCTGTTTCCTCCATTGTTTCATCTCCTATTACCCCTTTGAACCAATGTGATCTTGTCGTATAATAAGAAATAAATATTTGATCTTTGTCCCTGGTTCCTGAGGCAAGACCATCTACAACCGTTGGAATTTCCTGAGTGACAGGGGTAAGAGGAGTCTCTTTTGTTTTCACAATAAGCCCCTTTCAACCATACCTAGCTTAAGCTAATTAGATGACCCTTAGTGGGCCCCTAGACAGCTTCAGGATGGGAGTTGGTTGCCAGAGGAACAAACCCTGTGGTTAGAGGGTTGGAAATTTCAGCCCCACCACTCTCCCTCCAGAGAGTTAATCATCAGTGCCCAGTGATTTAACCAATTATGCCTACATAATGGAACCTCCATAAAACCCCTAAATAGCAGAGAGCTTCTAGTTTGGTGAACACATCCACAAGCTGGGAGGGGAGGGTGGTGCACCCCAGCTTCATGTGGACAGAAGCTTCTATGCTCAGGACCCTTCCAGACCTCACCCCATGTAGCTCTTCATCTGGCTGTTCATTTGTATCTTATATAATATCCTTTATAATAAACTGGTAATAGTAAGTAAACTGGTTTTTTTTTTGTTTGTTTGTTTGTTTTTGAGTTCTGGAAGCCATTCTAGCAAATGATCAAACCCAAGGATGAGGTTGTGGGGAGCCCTGATTTACAGCCAGTTGTTTAGTAGAAGAACAGGAGGTCCAGGATTTGCAACTGACATCTGAAGTTTTGTGGGACTAAGCCCTTAATCTGTGGGGTCTGTGCTAACTCTGGGTAGTTAGTGACAGAATTGAACTGTAAGGCACCCAGTTGGTGTTCAGAGAGTTGGAGTATTGGCTGGTGTGAGAAAACCGCCTCCCTCACCCCTACCTTGGTGTCAGAAGTGTGAGTAGAAACAGATCATAACCAACCACATTCCTTGAAGTTCTTGAAACACCCCATGCTCCTCCTGCCTGCTTGCTTTTACATGTGCTCCGCTCTTTACCTGGAATGTTCTTCAGGTACTCATCACCTTGGGAGCTTGTCAACATGTGGCTCACTGTTTGCCTTTTCTGTGAAGCTTTCCTTGACATCCACAATGTAGTTAGCTCTCCCTTGAGCTCCTAGAGACCCTGGAACAAACCTTCATTCTATTACTTTATACTGGAATTCTAAAATGATGTATCAGTTTTTGGACATGTTGCATTTAGATGCCTGAGGTGCCTCACAAGGTGATGAGGGAATTAAAAAAAAAGGAGTCTGTGAAGCTAAATTGGGATGAATTTTTAAGCTATGCTAAGCCTGGTTGTCTTAACAATGGCAAATTCTTACTTTGGGACTCCAATCTCATACGAGTATCCGTGTGGAAATTTTCCTTGGAAAGGGTATTTATCCTTCACTTCCGTGTATGACTTACACTTGATTTGCCCGTGATTGAGGGGAAATAAAGAGAACATTTAGGTCCCTGTACCTCCACTGTGATGTCTTCCAGTGGAGATTTCTCACACTTATTTGGAGGAAACAGGTCCACTCTTCCCACCAGCCTTGGTTTGTAGCAGGCATTTGCTTCAAAATGTCTAGAGGGAAATTCAT
Organism: Mesoplodon densirostris; assembly: GCF_025265405.1. Classification (NCBI taxonomy): domain Eukaryota; kingdom Metazoa; phylum Chordata; class Mammalia; order Artiodactyla; family Ziphiidae; genus Mesoplodon; species Mesoplodon densirostris. Next base: position 236,544,652 of record NC_082661.1, read on the forward strand.
ATTAAAGTTGATCATTCTCCTGAAGTCAGGCTTTCCTTACTGTAATATTTTATATGTTGGAACTGTGCTTTAGTCTATGTTTCTGTGACTCTTGACATTCCCAAGTCATTGATCTCCTTTTTCCAGTGTGCCACATTGTTCTTAGAGGTTCTCAGATTATGAAAAATTGTGGGGTACATGACTCTTCTAAGAAGCCAACCTCGGGAATGAAGATGTCCATTGAGAGAGGAAATAGTTTCACTCCTCAGATGACACAGACAGCTGCACCCATTTGTGGTCAGAGCATGGAATACATTTTTTAAAATCCTTCAAACTCTTCATCTCACTCTTTTAATTCCAATTTATACTTTTATTACTAAAATCTCCCATTAGTAATGCCCATTAAATATTTACTATGTTCTATAGGAAAGAAATAGCACTTGTACCCATAAAGAATAAAATAATTCTTTTCAAGACTTTTTCATTTTGTACATTTAGTCAGTACCTATCTTTCTAAAATTCTGTTTAATCCACTGAATGGTTCTCTTGTCTTCAATTCCTTGTCTTTTCCTCACTATTTTAGGCAATATTTTTAAAAATCCTATAATCAATCATTCTCTGATTCCCTTAGTTCTATTCACTCAGCAAAATTTCAAAGTGAAGTGAAATTAAATAAAATTTACAGGCACTGCCAAATTCCAAACCTACTGACCTGGCCAAATGGACTGTAGAAAAATGTTCTTCAGTATAAATTTTAATTTTTTCCTATTGGTTAAAAATTCTTTCCAAGGGATGTCAGACAAAGAATACAGACAGAAACATTTTAGTTTTAACTAATTAATATTTTAGACAAATCGAGATTCTTACAATGGAGACCACTGTTTATTTAAACAAAGAAGCAGAAAAATATGTATAAAATGAACTACATAAAATATGAAACATTTATAATTTAAAATGTTTATTCCATTAGAATCACGCTTTTGCAATTTTTTCTAGCCAGAGAGAGCAAATAGATTATCCTCGTGAATTTACAGGAGAAGTTGAAGCGTTTTACCTGCTTTATTGTATTGACTGGTCGTAAGTGCTAGTCTTAGGCTGAACTCTCAAGAGGGCAGTTCTGACCAATCAAAGAGGATGGTTGGGAGTCACTGGAGTTCTTCCCATGCTCATGTTCAAATCATGTGCTTACTTTTAGGCAATGTTACATTTTTATCAATTTGTGTTGGGTTCTTTCTGCTAAGAACAACTAACTCATTCCTCTGTGTATTTTTAAAGCAAAATAAATACTAATTTATTTTTCCCAAAATTTATGTTGGCATATCATTGTGTCAATTGGAATTAAGAGCTGTGGATTCTGGGTTGCCAATATTTTTTATCAATGGGTCCACTTGGTTACATGGAAAGCATGGGCCACAGCATTTTGGGAGAAGGAAAAAACAAAGAGCATAAGAGGATAAGAGGCATAAGGGTATAAGAGGATCTGTTAAGGAGGATAAGAGACATATGAAAATACAGCTAGCTAACATAGCATCTGATAAGGGCCAGATTAGTCTTGATCTGCTCTCGGTTTGTTTACATTGGATGAGACAGTCTTAACTATGAGTTTGGTTTTGAAATAACTGATTTGAAATAAACAGAACATTTTAGTAGAATTTCACAGTGTTAAGAAAAAACTTGGCTTAAACTCCTAGAAAGTAGATCATATTCCTTTTCAAATGTTGTTATTGTTAAAAGTGCAATGTATTATACCTTGTTAGTGAATATCAGGAAAGAGCTTGAACAGGATAATGGCAAATCACTTTTGGGGTTTACTTTCCTCATATTTGAAATGAGGTTAGCCACTAGATGATTTACAAAGTTCCTTTCAGCTATATGAATCTAAGATGGAGCTGTACTTGAGAAAAGAAAGCAAAATTAGGAGACTCTCCAAAATAATATAGGACTTAAAAGATGATTTTGCCTCGAGTGGCAAAAAAAATAGAAACATTAAGCTATGAGCAGATTAAAGGAACTAAAGTTATAGAAAAATGTTAACAAAATAATCTACATAGATTCTATGTGTGCCAATATACCATCATATGAATTAAATATGACTGAAAGACAGGTCGAATTTGGTTGTCTTCATGGTCCCAAACACAAGGGATTGGAGAGTTCCATGTTGCTGACTTTTTTAGGCCAATCTTGATATTATAGTTAATTGCAGTGACAACATCCTTTGCTCAAATATACTGCAGTTAATAGAGACATAACAACTGTCAGCCAATAAGTTTAAAGTATAATACCAAGACAAAGACATTATTTGTTAGGTCTCCAGGATAAATCACTGGAGTAATGATGCTCCATTAAAGAGAGAACGCTAGTCCAGAAATCCTGAAATAATGGGAGCAATTGCCCAGAGGGCTTTCTTCACCACCACCTCCCCCAACCAGCTTTATTAATCAAAAAAAGGGAACCAAGTCCCAGACCAAGGTCTATGGTTCATATGAAGAGGAAGAATCCTAGTTTATCCATCTCTAATATCTATGATTGTGCAAATCTAAATTAAAAACATTGGGAACATTCAGAATGTTCGTTATGTATTTTTAAGGCACAATAACAGCTCAATATAGTACATTATGTACAGAGAAAAGAAAGAGAATAACTTAATACCAGCTTTATGAAATTAACTGGCTCCAAATAGAGAAATAGCCACTAGGTCAGCTTTCAAGTTTTTGTCTTAAGTATTAATAGTGTTTTAAAAAAGGAAACTGATTCTTGAAGAATCTAAGGAGATCAAGGATTCCTCAAACATATGCAGATTTTACATAGACAAACTGCCCCTCACAACACGAAAATTTTACTGATGTCTACTTAATGAAATGTTTGTTGGAAACAATTTTATTTCTTTCTCAGTATCCTGTGATGTCCAATCTATTCTCAAATATCTCTTTCTCAATCTTTCTCTCTTTCTCTCTCCCTCTCTCTTTTTAGTAATAAGCTATTTCCTGTTTTTACTATCTGGACCGGTATTGTCCCCAAATTTGATTATGCATTCAGAAATTCCAAAATAACTATTTTTTATGGGAAGTAATGAACAGATATCACAAAATATGATGATAATGTCTTGAGATGTTTAAAAACAACAAACAAACAGAAATTTAACAGCTAAATGAATAGTGTTTCCATCAAAGTACTCACCTTCGGAGACTAAATGTTTAGAATATGCTCTAAAAAATTTTTGAACTTCTATTTTGGAAAGTGCTTCAGAACCAATGAATGAGTAGTGTCAAAAAATTGTTCTCATGATTATATAGTCTATCTTTTGCACTAAAAGTCATGTTACCTAGCTTGATCACCCAGCTTGTTCAACAGACTTGACTCCTTTATTAGTTAGGGTTTAGGCAGGAAACATATTGCTGACTCACATTGTGTATGTGTGTGTGTGTGATTGAGAAGTCTTTAATAAAGGGTCTATTTACAAAAGATGTGAGAAGGGTAATGGGAAATCAACAAGGGATGGCAGATCCCTTATGCTCCCTGGAGCAGGGGACTTTGGAGGAGGAAGACAGCCACATCTCTGAGCTCATACTCTTCTTTGCCTTCCAATTTCTGATGGTGTTTCCCTTTGGCCAAACTTGAGAGAAAGCCAGAGAACTGGGGAGCCTTAATACAGCCTCCCAAGACACAGGACTGAGTGGAGAGGTATGGAGAGTGGTTCTGGAGGGGCAAATGGAGAATATCCAGCACAGCCATTAATGACTTTCATCTGTTAACAGTAACCCAAATCACTCCACTGAGGACAGTCAGGAGGATAGGGTGTAGCTTCTGAAGGCAATTCTAAGAGAAGTGTTCCTTATGTAAACTGAGCATGTAAACTCACTGGAATAAGTATGCAGCCAACAGAAGAAATGAATATGTTTTAGTTTATTTATTACAATTCAGCCTTATTCCTTTATGGCCAAGCTTTATCCTTTGATAGGAACACATTTGAATGGCTTTTGATATATTCAATCTAAGACATTTTCATAGTCCTTTAGGTAGAACAAATGTATTCTTTGTTGAGACTTACAATAGAGAATGGAAAAATATAAAATGACACAGCAAAAGTATACATGTCTTTTTTTAATGGAGTCATCTGCATTCATTGTCTATGTGCGTGAGTGAAATAGAGTCCTGAAAGTCTAACTTGGATTTGGGAATGGGAGGATTAAAACCAGAAATTATATATATCTGTAATAATACAAATCTGCCTGCTCTTGGCAGTTTTTACTTCATTGAACTGATTTCAATGCATTGGCAGGCTCGATGATGTTTTATTTTATGCTGGAAATTAGGAACATGGACAGTAATCAGAGTGCCAAGGACAGAAAAGACAAATTATACTGAGTGTGCTTTGAAAAGCACTGGAAGTGTTGGTCCCCAATCCTTGACTTGCTGGATTTGGGTTTGGATTACCTAACTGGGCTTCTAATTCTCCGGTCTAATCAAGTCATCTTTCAACCAAAATAGGAAATGGAACATTCTTTTTCTGTGAACATCATGTCTATTTTTGACCTTGGTAATTCATCAGTTATTATTCATGGTCACCGTCACTGATGATTGAATAACAGTGGCTCAAAAGTTTTAAATGAGATACCAAGAGAAAGTGTTTATTGTACATTCTCTCAGGTGAGTTGGGTAAGAACAAAATGTGTTTTCAAACTGGTCTTTGGCTCTAAGAAAAATCCAGGTCCAGATGGTTTCAGTGCTGAATTTCAGTAAATATTTGAGGAAAAAAGACCAACCTTACACAAACTTTTTCAGAAAATAAAGGAGATGGGAATATGTCCCAACCTGCTTTATGAGGTCAACATAACCCTGATGCTAAAAGCTGTCCAAAATATCACAATAAAAGCAAAGAAAATTGCAAACCAATATCCCTGAAAAACACAGATAGCAAATCCTTCATAAAATATCAGCATATTAAATCTGATAACATGTAAAAACATATTATATAGTAACAGAGTAGGAGTTATCCCAGAAATGTAAGGTTGCTTTAATTCTTGAGAGCCAATGTCTATAATTCACCATATTACCAAATATAAAAAAGAAAAATGATGACTTAAATAGATGCAAAATTGATATTTTGCTTTTCTTCACATACTTTTGAACTTACGTTCTTTTATTTTAACAAAGGAAGAAGAATAGAAAATAAAGACCAGCTCTACACTTCAGTTTAAAACTCTAAGATTAGTTGCCCATAAAGATTAGACTTAATTTTTAAAAAGCAGATAGAGTAAAATTTATAAAAGTCCCCATAACTCACATTTTAGGGGTAAATTGGACCTCAACTTAGATCAGAAATAAATCCTACAACCCTACGGAGCACTCTGCACCATTGTGTTTTTCATCCTCAGCCTGCAGGAGGTGGCCTTCCACAACATCTTCCAAACCAAGATACTGGAATCTCAGGAGCTTTGGATGTGGCTGGTGTCAACCTAAAAGAGGATGGGAGAGGCATCCAAATCAAGGATGCAGTTTGATGGGAAGCAACTTTATGCATCCATCCATCCATGTGGGAAGCTGAGGACCTACTTCATGCAAGGCACAAAATCGATGAAAGACACTGCCCTCATGGGATGTATATTCAAGTGGAATAATAATAAACTTATCTTTCTCTTATGTATCAGAAACCTAAGGACTAATTGTGGTGGTGGTTCTTGGTCAGCTATAGGACTGATGGCTCATAAGTGAACCAAAACATAACTCCTACCCTTGTTCATTTCACTTCTGGCCAAACACAATCTACTTTATCATTTTTTCCATGTCTCATTTCTGTACAGGGCTCTGTGTTTCAGGAGCTGGCCCTACCCTTCCTCTTTGCCTATTTGATCACAAAGCAACCTTGATAGAACATCTGTTTTTCCATCACAGGGCAATTGATTCCAGATGGTGAAGTCTGATCATTTAAGAACTATTGAGATTGGTTCAAGATGGTGGAGTAGAAGGACGTGCGCTCACTCCCTCTTTCAGGAGGACTAGAATCACAACTAACTGCTGAACAATCATCAGTAGGAAGACACTGGAACTCACCAAAAAACATACGCCACATCCAAAGACAAAAAGAAGCCGCAATGAGATGGTAGGAGGGGTGCAATCACAATACAGTCAAATCCCATAATTGCTGGGTGGGTGACTCACAAACTGGAGAACACTTATACCACAAAAGCCCACCCACTGGAGTGAAGGTTCTGAGTCCCACGTCAGGCTTCTCAACCTGGGGGTCTGGCAATGAGAGGAGGAATTCCTAGAAAATCAGACTTTGAAAGCTAGTGGATTGGATTGCAGGACTTCGACAGGACTGGGGGAAACAGAGACTCCACTCTAGGACACACACAAAGTAATGTGGGCATCGGGACCCAGGGGAAGGAGCAGTGACCTCATAGTAAACAGAACCAGACCTACATGCTAGTGTTGGAGGGTATCCTGCAGAGGCAGGGGGTGGCTGTGGCTCACTGGGGGACAAGGACACTGGCAGCAGAAGTTCTGGGAAGTACTCCTTGGCATGAGCCCTCCTAGAGTCCGCCATTAGCCCCACCAAAGAGCCAGGTAAGGATCAGTGCTGGGTCACTGCAGGCCAAACAACCAACTGGGAGGGAACTGAGCCCCACCCATCAGCGGACAGGCAGATTAAAGTTTTACTGAGCTCTGCACACCAGAGCAATACCTAGCTTTACCCACCACCAGTCCCTCCCATCAGGAAGCTTGCACAAGCCTCTTAGATAGCCTCATCCATGAGAGAGAAGACAGCAGAAGGAAGAAGAACTACAATTCTGTAGCCTGTGGAACAAAAACCACAAGCACAGAAAGATAGACAAAATGAAAAGGCAGAGGACTATGTTCCAGATGAAGGAACAAGATAAAACCCTAGAAAAACAACTAAATGTAGTAGAGATAGGAAACCTTCCAGAAAAAGAATTCAGGATAATGATAGTGAAGATGATCCAGGACCTCGGAAAAAGAATGGAGGCAAAGATCGAGAAGATGCAAGAAATGTTTAACAAAGACGTAGAAGAATTAAAGAATAAACACCTAGAAGACTTAGAGAACAAGCAAACAAAGATGAACAATACAATAACTGAAATGAAAAGTACACTAGAAGGAATTAATAGCAGAATAACTGAGGCAGAAGAACATATAAGTGACCTGGAAGACAGAATGGTGGAATTCACTGCTGCAGAACAGAATAAAGAAAAAAAGAATGAAAAGAAATGAAGACAGCCTAAGAGACCTCTGGGACAATATTAAACCAACATGTGCATTATTGACGTCCCAGAAGGAGAACAGAGAGAGGAAGGACCTGAGAAAATATTTGAAGAGATTATAGTTGAAAACTTCCGTAACATGAGAAAGGAAATACCCACCCAAGTCCAAGAAGCAAAGAGTGTCCCAGGCAGCATAAACCCAAGGAGGAACACACCAAGACACACAGTAATCAAATTGGCAAAAGTTAAAGACAAAGAAAAATTATTGAAAGCAATAAGAGAAAAATGACAAATAACATAAAAGGGAACTTCCATAAGGTTAACAGTTGACTTCTCAGCAAGAACTCTACAACCCAGAAAGGAGAGGCACTATATATTTAAAGTGATGAAAGGGAAGAACCTACAACCAAGATTACTCTACTGGCAAGGATCTCATTCAGATTTGACAGAGAAGTCAAAAGCTTTACAGACAAGCAAAAGCTAAGAGAATTCAACCCCACCAAAGCAGCTCTACAACAAATGCTAAAGGAACTTCTCTAAGTGGGAAACACAAGACAAGAAAAGGACCTGCAAAAACAAACCCATAACAATTAAGAAAATGGTAATAGGAACATACATATCAATAATTATCTTAAACGTGAATGGATTAAATGCTCCAACCAAAAGACACAGGCTTCCTGAATGGATACAAAAGCAAAATCTATGTATATGCTGTCTACAAGAGACCCATTTCAGACCTAGGGACACATACAGACTGAAAGTGAGGTGATGGAAAAAGATATGCCATGCAAATGGAAAGCAAAAGAAAGCTCGAGTAGCAATACTCGTATCAGATAAAATAGACTTTAAAACAAAGAATGCTAAAGAGACAAGGAAGTACACTACATAACAATCAAGGGATCAATCCAAGAAGAAGATACAACAATTATAAATATATGTGCACCCAACATAGGAGCACCTCAATACATAAGGCAACTGCTCACAGCTATAAAAGAGGAAACTGACAGTAACACAGTAATAGTGGGGAACTTTAACACGTCACTTACACCAATGGACAGATCATTCTGACAGAAAATTAATAAGGAAAGAGAAGCTTTAAATCACACAACAGACCAGATAGATTAACTGATGTTTATAGGACATTCCATCCAGAAACAGCAGACTACACTTTCTTCTCAAGTGCACATGGAACATTCTCCAGGATAGATCACATCTTGTGTCAAAAATCAAGCCTTGGTAAATTTAAGAAAATTGAAATTTTAACAAGCATCTTTTCTGACCACAACACTATAAGATTAGAAATCAATTACAGGGGAAAAAACCGTAAAAAACACAAACACATGGAGGCTAAACAATACGTTATTAAATAACCAAGGCATGACTGAAGAAATCAAAAAGATAATTGAAAAATACCTAGAAGGCTCCCCTGGTGGCGTAGTGGTTGAGAGTCCACCTGCCGATCCATGGGATGCAGGTTCGTGCCCCCGTCTGGGAAGATCCCACGTGCCATGGAGCAGCTGGGCCCGTGAGCCATGGCCACTGAGCCTGCGCATCTGGAGCCTGTGCTCCACAACGGGAGAGGCCACAACAGTGAGAGGCCCGCCTACCGCAAAAAAAAAAAAAAAAAAAAAACAACCTAGAGACAAATGAGAATGAAAACACGATGATCCAAAACCTATAGGATGCAGTGAACACAGTTCTAAGAGGGAAGTTTATAGCAATACAATCCTACCTCAGAAACAAGAAAAATCTCAAATAAACAATCTAAGCTTACACCTAAAGAAACGAGAGAAAGAAGAACAAACAAAACCCAAAGTTAGTAGAAGGAAAGAAATAATAAAGATCAGAGCAGAAATAAATGAAATAGAAACAAAGAAAAAAATAAGAAAGATCAATAAAACTAAAAGCTGGTTCTTTGAGAAGGTAAACAAAATTGATAAACCTTTAGCCAGACTCACCAAGAAAAAGAAGGAGAGGACTCAAATCAATAAAGTTAGAAATGAAAAAGGAGAAGTTACAACAGACACCACAGAAATACAAAGCATCATAAGAGACTACTACAAGCAACTCTATGCCAATAAAATGGACAACCTGGAAGAAATGGACACATTCTTAGAAAGGTATAAACTTCCAAGACGGAACCAGGAAGAAATAGAAAATATGAACAGACCAATCACAAGTAATAAAATTGAAAGTGTGATTAAAAATCTTCCAACAAACAAAAGTCCAGGACCAGATGGCTTCACAGGTGAATTCTATCAAACATTTAGAGAAGAATGAACACCCATCCTTCTCAAACACTTCCAAAAAATTGCAGAGGAAGGGGCTCATTCTATGGGGCCACCATCACTCTGATACCAAAATCAGACAAAGATACTCCAAAAAAAAAAAAGAAAATTAAAGACCAATATCACTGATGAATATAGATAAAAAATCGTTATCAAAATACTAGCAAACACAATCCAAGAACACAAGGATCATACTCTACGATCATGCGGGATTTATCCCAGGGATGCAAGGAGTCTTCAATATATGCAAATCAATCAATGTGATACACCATATTAACAAACTGAAGAATAAAAGCCATATAGATGCAGAAAAAGCTTTTGACAAAATTCAACACCCATTTATGATAAAAACCCTCCAGAAAGTGGGCATAGAGGGAATCTACCTCAACATAATAAAGGCCATATATGACAAACCCACAACAAACATCATTCTCGATTGTGAAAAACTGAAAGATTTCCTCTAAGATCAGGAACAAGACAAGGATGCCTACTTTTGCCACTTTTATTCAATATACTTTCAGAAGTCCTAGCCATGGCAATCAGAGAAGAAAAAAAATAAAAGGAATACAAATTGGAAAGGAAGAAGTAAAACTGTCACTGTTTGCAGATGACATGATACTATACATAGAGAATCCTAAAGATGCTATCAGAAAACTACTAGAGCTAATCAATGAATTTGGTAAAGTTGCAGCATACAAAATTAATGCACAGAAATCTCTGGCATTCCTATACAATAACAATGGAAGATCAGAAAGAGAAATTAAGGAAACAATCCCGTTCACCACTGCAACAAAAAGAATAAAATACCAAGGAATAAACCTACCTAAGGAGGTAAAAGACCTGTACTCAGAAAACTGTAAGACACTGATGAAAGAAATCAAAGGTGACACAAACAGATGGAGAGATATGCCATGTTCTTGGATTGGAAGAAACAATATTGTGAAAATGACTATACTACCTAAAGCAATCTACAGATTCAATGCAATCCCTATCCAATTACCAGTGGCATTTTTTACAGAACTAGAACAAAAAATCTTAAAATTTTTATGGAGACACAAAAGACCCCGAATAGCAAATTAGTCTTGAGGGAAAAAAACAGAGCTGGAGGAATCAGACTCCCTGACTTCACACTATACTACAAAGCTACAGTAATCAAGACAGTATGGTACTGGCACAAAAACAGAAACATAGATCAGTGCAACAGGATAGAAAGCCCAGCATAAACCCATGCACCTATGGTCAACTAATCTATGACAAAGGAGGCAAGGATATACAATGGAGAAAAGACAATCTCTTCAACAAATGGTGCTGGGAAAACTGGACAGCTACATGTAAAAGGATGAAATTACAACACTCCCTAACACCATACACAAAAATAAACTTAAAATGGATTAAAGACCTAAATGTAAGACTGGACACTATAAAACTCTTAGGGGAAAACAGCAGAAAAACACTCTTTGACATAAACCACAGCAAGATCTTTTTTGATCCACCCCCTAGAAAAAATGGAAATAAAAACAAAAATAAACAAATGAAACTTAAAAGTTTTTGCGCAGCAAAGGAAATTACAAATAATATGAAAGACAACCCTCAGAATGGGAGAAAATATTTGCGAACGTATCAACAGACAAAGGATAAATCTCCAAAATATATAGACAGCTCATGGAGCTCAATATTAAAAAAACGAACATCCCAATCAAAAAATGGGCAGAAGACCTAGATTGACATTTCTCCAAAGAAGACATACATATGGCCAAGAAGCACATGAAAAGCTGCTCAACATCACTAATTATTAGAGAAATTCAAATCAAAACTGCAATGAGGTATCACCTCACACCAGTTAGAATCAGCATCATTTAAAAATCTACAAACAACAAATGCTGGAATGGGTGGGAGAAAAGGGAGCCCTCTTGCACTATTTGTGGGAATGTAAATTGATACAGCCACTATGGAGAACAGTATGGAGGTTCCTTAAAAAACTAAGAATAGAATTACCATATGACCCAGCAATCCCACCACTGGGCATAGACCCAGAGAAAACCATAATTCAAAATGACACATGCACCCCAATGTTCATTGCAGCACTATTTACAATAGCCAGGTCATGGAAGCAAACTAAATTCCCATCAACAGACAAATGGATCAAGAAATTGTGGTACATATGTACAATGGAATATTACTCAGCCATATATGGGAACGAAATTGAGTCATCTGTAGGGATGTGGATGGATCTGGAGACTGTCATACAGAGTGAAGTAAGTCAGAAAGAGAAAAACAAACATGTATATTAATGCATATATGTGGAATCTAGAAAAATGTTGCAGGTGAAACGGTTTGCAAGGCAGAAATAGAGACACAGATGTAGAGGACAAACGTACGGACAGCAAGGGGGAAAGCAGGGGCTGGTTGGGGAGTGGTGGTGGTGGGATGAATTGGGAGATTGATGTATATACACTAATATGTATAAAATAGGTAACTAATAAGAACCTGCTGTATAAAAAGTAAACAAAATAAAATTCAAGGAAAAAAGAACTATTGATGGAGATATTTTTGTGAATACTTTTGATTTTCTTTTTTTACACGTGTATTGCTTCACAGCTTTATTTTTAAAATCACAAGCAGTTCAAAGTGACCATCATTGAGGCCTCTGTTAAAAGACTTTCCAGCAGAGCTACCCCAGTTTTAAGCTTAAGCAATATTGCACTTTAAGATGAATTTAACTTTCAGGATCTTCTTCAAAAAGAAAAGTATTTCTTCTACCTGTGCTTTTCATAGACTAAAAGCATACTGCAGAAAACTCAACTTAAAAATTAACACTGCAGGGTACAGTAACATAATAAAGTACCTGCCCATTTTATATTCTGAGAGAACATTTCATTGTAAGAAACTGTTTAGTCCATAATTAGTATAAAGTGTGCACAATATTTTTCATTCAGTGGTCCAAGATACAAAGGTCCCCAGATACAATCTTGTTCTCTAATACTGCTCCAGGTGGGATGTCAATTTAGTCACCATGATTTGTGATGAGGATAACTGTTCCCTGTAATGAAACATTCTTGCCAAATGTTACATCTCCTGAAACTGTGAGGTGATACAATTCAAGCATATCTGGTACGCTTTCAAATCTCCTTACATAATCCTGAACCTTCGTAAAAGGACCGCCTAATATAACCAAGGGCACTATAGGAAATTCCCGCTTTTCACTCATTGTCAGAGATCCTGCATTAAGACTATAAAGGTTTGACACCACAAGCAAGAGATCTGATGTGGTTTTGACAGGCAGAAAACGGCTCCTAGGAACATTAATACCTAGAGAGTTCTCAAAGCTTTTAATGGCAGCCCCTACTGCAGTTTCCAACTGAATGACATTCAGGCCTCCATCCAAAGTCTTTGGATTTACAATGATTCCCATGTCAATAGCATTCTGCTCCTGCAGTCTTTTAACTGCTGTAAGAGAGATCCATAGGTTGTTTGTATTAAATATTTTGAATTTTGATACAGATTTGAACTCATCAACATGTGCTTTTGGCACTTGAGCAATTTCCACCAGTCTCAATTTGCCTTCATACTGAGTGAGTGTCCCATCCTTTACATCTGCATGTGTTTTATTTGTGACTTCCATGACAAATTCACAAGGTTTTCCATTGGGTGGGTTAGTTAGATGATTAAGAATATAAAGATCCACTGTGGCACCCAGATTATCTATGTTGGACTAAAAAAGATAGCCTTTGCCTTCTCCTATAAAGGTATAGAGCAAACCAGAGTTGTAGAAACTGACGTAAATATCTCCATAACCTGGAGGGTACCAGGCTTCTGTATTTTCCCCTGAGAATGACACATTCTTTGCTACAGGTAGTGAAGATTCTTTATTAATCCTCGGGTACCTGGTTTGATTAAAAGTGTAGATTTTCACCAACAGTGATTCTACTTCTGTAGTATTTTTTTTTGTATCTTCATCCGTGTTTTCTGTATCTGTGAGTCTGTTTCTGTTTTGCTGTATACCTTCATTTGTACTATTTTTTAGATTCCACATATAAGTGATATCCTACAGTATTGGTCTTTCTCTGTCTGATTTATTTCACTAAGCATAATATTCTCTAGGTCCATCCACATTGCTGAAAATGGCAGAATTTCATTCTTTTTAATGGCTGAGTAATATTCCATCGTATATATTTACCACATCTTCTTTATCCATTTGTCTGTTGATGGACACTTGGGTTGTTTCCATATCTTATCTATTGTAAATAGTACTGCTATGAACATTGAGGTGCATGTATCTTTTCGAATTAGTGTTTGAATTTTTTCTGGATATATATCCAGAAGTGGAATTGCTGCATTTGACTATTCTTTACATGAAAAATATTTTGTGATTCATAGATGAACCAAGCCAATATAACTCAAGATTATTGATTGAAAGCTGACAGGCAGGTAAGAAACCAGCATTCACTGAGATTATCCTATCATTTAACCTTCTAACAACATTTTTTGGGGAAAAGGTTATTTTTTCCTGTATTACAGGTGATAACTTGCTTAAGATCAGGCCTCTCCTTAGGGACAAGACTAAGACTGTAACTTGGGTTCATGGGATGACTTGTTTAGGAATAGTAATTCTGGCTCTACTTACAGAATTTCTTTCTACTTTGAAGATTACGAGAAACAAGGGAAAGAGGAAACTACTTGATCATCATGATTTGAAAAAAATTTTATAGAATTTATCAGTTCTGGAAAAAATTACAACAAAGGAGTAATTTTACTAGAGAGGAAGAGCAGAGAATCAAAATTCTCCCCAAGACCCCTTGTTTCACCTTTGGAAGAGGATTAAAGCTGGTACATGGCAAATAAAACTTCCAGCCTGAAGTTTGCCAAAAAGTGAAAGAAGATTGTATTGTCTTTTTACTCTTGTCAGTGCAATCTTTCTAGCTCAAGGAAAAAGACTATCAAGCCATATGTGGTTCGACATAATTCCTGATGTCACTTGTATGAACTAACAGCATTTCCTGACTGTTCTGCTCTCCTTTGAGACTTCTTACATGTCATACTGGTTCAGATCCAACCACAAGGGTATGGTAGGAGATTACACAATTAAATTGGTCCTTTTCTCCATTCAAAGTCAGAAAAGAAATTAGATTCCCAATTTGGATCTGGAAGCAAATGGTTTTGAAAATATTTTTTATTGTGTTTAGTCCTTGTCCCTTTCTTCTTCCATGGGTCTTGGGAGGAAGATTTTAATATTTCTTATATATGATTCAGGTCATCTACTTTAAGGTTAAATTTAGTTATTTAAGGTTGTGTCCAGTAAAAAGCTTTCTTTGGTGTACTTTCTAGAAATACAATGCTAATAATTAAGGAGGGTCAGAAAACTGCAATTCTTTGGAACAGACTATTCCAGTACAAAACTGAAACCATGTGCCTATTTCAAAGATATTTGAAAAGAACGCATGGAACATATCACATTTTGACTCATCTTGGGTTTAATGTCAGTGGGATGGAAAAGGAAGGCTAAAATAACTGTCTAAACCTGATTATGATTCTTGACCCATTAAGAATTTCTCTTACGATGTAGGAAGTGAGATTATTATATTTTCAGAGGGGTCAACACAAGGGGAAGGGTTAGAAGAGTGTGTGGCAATCAAAATAAAAACAAAATAAAAATAAAACACCCCCTCTTCTGCCCTAACACCTCATAAAAATAAAATCCAAACCAAAACAATGAAAACCCAAGAGCTCTAAACAAATCCTAGTACACTGAAAGATCCTAATAAAAATATGTAGTATTATATAAAAAAATTATCAGGATGCTTTGAAAGCTGTGGGACATCTAGCCAGATGGGGACAGGGTATAAAAAGATAGAAAGAGTAAAGTTCTGTTGTAATCATAGGCATTTCCAAAAACCTCTGGAAAAAACCTTAAGGGCATGAACTGTGAATTCACTCCACAACATAAGGCATCTTTGCCAGTTTTGGTTCCTTTATTTTCAGGGTTCATCAGTGAGCCTGCTACATATCGAGACTTGATTTTTAAAAAAAGTCCTTAAAGAGTCTGAAAAAGAATATATGTATATACTGAATCACTGTGCTGTACACCTGAAAATAACACAACATTGTAAATCAACTCTACTTCAATAAAAAACATTAAGGGACACATAGTTTTCGAGGGCAGGAGCCCACTCTGTCCCCCTTTGCCTGGCAAAGCAATAAAGCTATTCTTTTTTCTTCACCCAAAACTCTGTCTCCGAGATTCATTCTGGCACTGGGGCACAGAGGCCGTGTTTTCAGCATCATTAGGACTCGGCACTTTCACTGCCGAGGGTGAGGGTTCAATCCCTGGTCAGGGAACTAAGATCCTGCAAGCCATGTGGTGTTCATCACCCCGCAAAAAAAAAGATGAAAATTATAGTGGAAATACCACTAGTTATTTGAATCTCATTAGTTATATGATAATCAAGAATAAAGCAGAGGACTTCCGGGTAAGATGGCGGAAGAGTAAGACGCGGAGATCACCTTCCTCCCCACGGATACACCAGAAATACAGCTACACGTGGAACAACTCCTACAGAACACCTACTGAACGCTGGCAGAAGACCCCAGACCTCCCAAAAGGCAAGAAACTCCCCACATACCTGGGTAGGGCAAAGCGGAGAGATCCCCACACAAAGGATCGGTGCGAGCGGCACTCACCAGCCCGAGAGGCTTGTCTGCTCGCCCGCCGGGGCACGCAGCACTGGAAGCTGAGGCTCGGGCTTCGGTCAGAGAGCAGGGAGAGGACTGGGGCTGGAGGCGAGAACTCAGCCGGAAGGGGGCTAATGAACCACAGCTAGCCGGCAGGGAGTCCGGGAAAACTCTGGAGCTGCCGAAGAGGCAAGAGACTTTTTCTTCCCTCTTGGTTTCCTGGTGCGCGAGGAGAGGGGATTAAGAGCGCTGCTTAAAGGGGCTCCACAGACGGGCGCGAGTCGCGACTGAAAGCGCGGAGCCCAGTGACGGGC